>NC_136271.1:30378673-30998673 GCF_964187855.1 Myxine glutinosa
ACACCCAGGCCCCGTTGGCCCCGTTCACGGTGCCGGAACGCCGGTTTGACCACGTCCACGTGGACCTGGTGGGACCTCTGCCCCCCTCGCGGGGTTTCACCTACGTCCTCACCATGGTGGACCGCACCACCCGGTGGCCGGAGGCCGTGCCCTTGGCGTCGACAACGGCGGCCGATGTCGCGCAGGCTTTCATCGCCACCTGGGTCGCCCGGTTCGGCGCCCCCTCAGACATCTCATCCGACCGCGGCCCCCAGTTCACCTCGGAGCTCTGGGGGGCGGTTGCGCAGGGGCTCGGGGTCCGGCTGCACCGAACCACGGCCTACCACCCCCAGGCTAACGGCCTGTGTGAGCGATTTCACCGCTCATTGAAGGCCGCGCTCCGGGCCACCCTCCGCGACGGCGGCTGGGTTGACAGGCTCCCCTGGGTCCTGCTGGGCCTCCGGACGGCGCCCAAGGAGGACCTGCGCGCATCCGCGGCGGAGTTGGTCTTCGGGCAACCGCTGCGGGTGCCGGGCGAGTTCCTCCCCGACTCCACGGCACCATGGTCCGCGGCACAGCAGCGCTCCGCTCTGCAAGAGACCGCCCAGAGGTTCGCCCCGGTGCCAACGGCATGCCACGGGCACCCACCGACGCACGTCGCCCCGGAGCTTCGCACGGCGGAGTACGTCTTCGTCCGCCACGATGCCCATCGGACACCACTGCGGCCCCCGTACGACGGGCCTTTCCGCGTGCTGGAGACCGGGGCGAAGCACTTCACCCTGGACATCGGCGGTACTCCTGACCGCGTTTCGGTAGACCGCCTCAAGCCGGCCCACCTCGATGTGGACCATCCACCGCCAGTGGCCCGACCCCCACGTCGGGGCCGCCCTCCTGCGGGCGGACCCCCGGCACCGCCCAGCCCCGCCGCCACGGCGCCCCCCGGTCCTGCACCCATCCCAGGGGCAGCCAGGGGCATCCCACCTGGTATCCCTGCACCCCGGACGCCGCCGATCGCCAGGGGGCGCTTCGGCCGGGTCATTCGTCTGCCCCGCAAACTGGCCCTCCAGGTGCGCGGGAATTCTGGGGGGGCGCGTGTGGCGGACACAAAAGCCCACTGGCGTGGTGACATCATTCCACGCACCAAGTGGGCGGTGGCCACGCCCGAGGGGTAGGCGTGGCCTCATGATATACACCGGGCGACCAGCCCGGAGGAGTTCAGTGTTACAGTGTAGTCTTACAATAAAGACGTTTATATGTTACCGCTTGTCCGCTTCCTCCTTGCTCACAAGCAGCGCGCGCGTAACGCCGCGCTTTAATATACATATGTATGTATATATATATATTCATATATATATATATATATATATATATATATATATATATATATATATATATATATATATATATATATACAGTATATATATATATATATATATATATATATATATATATATATATATATATATATATATATATATATAAATAATTGAGGGAGACAAGAGATTTCAGTATTAAATATTTTCTTTCACGAGCCATGTGATGATGCAAAAGAAAGTGGTTCTCTGTGGCCTTAATTACAAAGCTACCTTTCCTCATTAGGGCAGCTGCTGGCACAACACTTAATAACAGAAGCAGCGTTTTAAAGGCTCATTAAAACGAGATTTACATTTATACTTGCTAAATGCTAACGGCATTCAAGTTGAATACACCAGCTAAAACCTTCTACGTCCTGTCATTTCGAGATCGCAAGGTCCAAGGTATGCCATCACCTTGCCTGAGTCTGTCGTAAAGCATTGCGTGGAGAAAACAGCAAGAAAGGGAAAAAGAAAAAGCACAAGAAGGTGAATAATGAGAAAAAAATTGAGTGCATGAAATCCCCTTTCAAGAATAAAACAAGGATTATCGGATCAAATATATGTTTCACAAAATGTGTTCTAGGCAGTCCTTCAAACACTGATGCGAGCCACGTATCGATGATGTTTTCCACTGGAACGTTGGCCGTTCCTTCGAAGGTGCAAAACAAATACCGGAGTTTTGTTATTCTTCATTTTCAAAGATATGCAACAAAACATTCCATAAAATAAGAGTAACTGTGCTATTTTAATTACTATAAACTCTACATACTTTGGTTTCTCTGCTGTCTCAAAATAAATAAATAAATAAATAAATAAATAAATAAATAAATAAATAAATAAATAAATAAATAAATAAGTAAATATGAGTTCCCTTTCGAGGAAGTTCAACACAGGAGGAAACAATTAGGCCAATCTAAGCCCACGTTATCGTTGCAAACCTCTGGTTGTTTGTCTGTGATCTCTCCCTTTTAAATGCCGAGTGCCGACCAATGATCCATCAATGTGGTTAAATGGTGTTTCAAATGTCTGAAAGGTGTCTCATCAAGAAAAAAAAACAATAGTATAAGAATGCATTGCAAAACAATGCATTCAAAATAAAAACCCGCTGTGTTGTAAGCCTCACTTCAATGTGAAAAGGATCACGTGACCTTTTCCCTCATGGAAGGGGAGAAGGAAACTCGAATTGGCCTTTCTTTACAAGAAGCGGAAAATGGTGGCGGGGGTACGGCTGGGTGGGGAGGGATCAGGTCGGATGTGAGGGATGGAGAACGAGTGAAAAAGTGATAAACGGAGTGTTGGGAGGGTTGTGGCAGAGCAGGAGACAGGTAGAGATAAGCAACGGAAAGAGAAAAGGAGGGGAAAGATAAAAGTCGGGCACATTGTCGTGATATATTATCTGAGGCATTATCGGCCTGCAAGCCAGAGAAACTCTCTGCTCTCCCATGCTGCCTTTGTAGAACACTTCCAAGGGATGGGGATTACACTTTCAAGCTGTCAATAGACCATGCTCCCAGCCACAGATGCATCTTGCTTCCCCTCTCCTCAGCTCCACCAATTCAAACTTGCTCGTCTCCCTCCCTCCATCGAACATCCGACTCTATTTTGCTTCCTCGCTGCTCGGTTGTAATTCTGGAGGCCCAGAAAAGAGCTTGGTAAGCCGAGTAGTCTCGGGCACGGTGCCACGTTCATAACCCGTCGTCATCGTAAGGTCCTGAGCAACTGAGCACCAAAGAACAGCTAGGAACACGGCAACGTCTTGAAGGCACAGGATGCCATTGCCGGCCATTAGCTTGAAATTAACCTCTCTAGTTCAGAGTAGGTGCCCATTTCAGGAAGTGACATGCAGGTAGCACTCCACCGACTATCGAGGCACAACTCTCACCCCAGAAGCACCTTCAGCATGCGCTCCGAGCAAATTGTCCACCACGTCCATTCTTTCATCATTCGGTTTTCATTGCCACAACCATTCGATAGTTTTGTATGAAACAATAGACTGAGTATTGTGATAAATTAAGCATTCCATTCATGTAACCTCCACAATACCCCAAAGCAAAGCCTATTTAAGGGGTAATAACCACAATAAAGGGACAAAATTGTGTTTCCATATGCCATTAACAAGTACTTAAGTCATTGGAATCAATTTCTACTTAAAATAAATGGTTTTTCATAAGGAGAATTATGAAGTTATAGCTTCTAACTTTTGACTCATTATAAATGCAAAACTAATTTCAGGAATCTGAATGCATACACATTATGGAGTGTTCTGAAAACAAATGTATTATGAAAGGATGAAATATAGCAAGTGTTAGACAAGTGTAAGTTGTTAGAAGTGTTAGAAGTTAATCAGTAAGTTAGTTGGTAAGTTAGTTGGTAAGTTAGTTAGTAAGTGTTAGAAGGTAGTGTTAGTGTTAGTTGTTATTATAAGTGTTAGAGAAGACAACGAGTTGTCCCTGTTCTCTGCTGTTGTGCTTGTGTGCTTCCCTCTCTCTCCCCATATTGTCTCCCACTCCCTTTATTGTATGTTTAGTGCGTCCGTTTTTTTTTTTTTTTTGTTTTTTTTTTTATTCTGTGATTGATGTTAGCTCTTACACGAGCCTCGATCTTGTATACAAAAAAATAAAAAATAAAAAATAAAAAACAGCATGTGTTGAAAATTTTAAATAAATAAAACTAATCGTGTTCTCGTTTCTTGTGTTCTTATGTTTTCTCATGTTTTCTTATGTAAAACTAATCCTTTCTTATGTTCCAAGTTTTAGATGCAGCTGAAGCACACTTTTATTTTTCATTGACGAATCATCCAAGATTCCACGTGGCCAGTGCAACAAATTCCCTTAGGCAGTCAATAAATATTCAAAGCAAACTCTTTCCAAAAACAATCGAGCCGCATGCTAGTTGCTCTTTTTGTTGAGGCACAGCACTCCACGGGACCTCTTGCTCGCTGACGAAAAGCCCTTCACCTTAAGCAGCAGGTGTTTTTTTTTTAATATCTTCATTCGTTATTTTTATATGCAGTGTCAAGGCTCGTGGAAGAGTTATAACACTGAATGGATCAGACCGCAGCAGAACAAAACGAACAGCAGAAAGAGAAGGGGGAAATGCTAACAGAGTGGCCGAGCGACAAAATATACGGAGACGGACAACAATGGATTTGGGTGAGGATGAGGGGTCGGGAAGAAGGCAGGGATAAGCTGAATACAGAAGCAAACTCTCACTAAGGAAAAACTGTAAATTTGGGGGAAGGGCTGGCTTAATGGAGGTAGAAAAAATCATGGGTTTGGATGGGAGATGATCGAAGATGGTGGTGAACAGCTGTTTTAAATACCTGGAGGGAGGAGTGGGATTGAAGAGAATGTGCAAGTTGCAGATGGGGAGAAAAGGGGAACAAACGGGTGGAGGTAAGCAGAGATTCTGAATTTTGGGAGTTGCACCAGAAGGGGAGAAACCAACTTATGATTTTGTCCAGGTCTGAAGAGATGTAAAATGCTGCAGCCCACCTGGCGCTGCAAGATGAGGGACGTCACGACAGAGGGTGGAGTCATCAGTATATAAATAAAGGGAATTTTCCAGAGAGTCAGAGAGGTCGTTAATGAAGATTAGGAATCGGACTGGGCCCAGAACAATCCCTTCAGGGACTCCAGCCTTAACAAGGAGAGGAGATGAAAGAATTCCTTTGAGAGCCACACATTAGAGGAAATCAGAGTAGAGGGAGTGAGAGAGTAGAGGAAATCAGTAACCTAAGAATGGCATTGGCCTTGAATTCCATAGGTAGGAAGTTTACAGATCAAGGCGGCGGATGCCAGACTGTATGAAAAGCTCAACATATGTCAGGAGAGACAGCACTGATCTCATGTCTCACATTGAGGGCCTCTGTCCAGTTTGGGGATATTGAAAAGGAAAAGAGATAGGCAATGAAAGAGTAACTGTGCATGGCAGAATGAGTTCGGTTTTTCCTGTTGTTGTTGTTGGTGTTGTTGTTTCTCTTTTATTTGTATGATTTTGGAGTGAAGAAGACTTTTTGTCGTTTGTATTTTTTTGGAGTTAGGAGGAGTAAAGGACTAAACTGAGGGATCAGAGGTAACAATATCTGGGAGAAAAGGGGTGAAAACAAAGCATTTGCAGTCAATAATGGAGGCAGGAGCAACAACTCAACTAGCCCAGGTCTACACGAGTAGGCCGGACTTTACCAGGGATACAAATTCAACACAACAAGGTACTGTTTGGCAAAGAAAATTGGACAAAACGAAAACGACCAGCGACACAGGAATGAAAACTAGAACGCCACTCAGTAGAGCGCATACTCCCGCCGTGGATGGCCGCTGCTGAGCCCTATCTTCCAATGGTAAAAAAAATCCTTCAAAAAAATTCCTGGATCCGGAATAATATCCTGAGCTTCACCAAAAACTAATCAATTCTTCCTTATCCCAAGGGCAATCATCCCACCAACTTTCATCCAAATCCGTTCAGAACTTTTCCAGATATCTTGTTCACAAACACACGAACACACGAACACACACACGGACGGACACGATCAAATGCATTACTCCCTGGCGGGAGTAATAATAAAACGGTAAAACAAAATGTATATGGTCCTGGAAACTTAGCTTTGGTGAGCTGGAGGGATGAACTCGATTAACCAGCAACACACGTGGAGTAAGTAACCCAGAACCAGAAGCCTGGTGCAATTGCATGGAAAGACCAAAGCCTCAGCTGCTACAATGGGAAGACTACAATGTGGCCCTTCCCACAATAAATCTGCCTGCCTCAAAACTCCCAACTCCAACTCACCTTCCTTCTTTCCATGAGCACTTGAAAAGAAAAATGGCCTCCTAACTGGGAAGAAAAGCAAACAAAAGTGCACAGCAGGCAAAATTCCTTTTAACATGTGCACTACACTGTTCCATCGTTTGGCAACTCTTGGATAAAGGAGGGAGCAGCAAAGACAAAAGCCAACAATTACGAGTACTTTCAAAACAAGAGAGTTCATAGAGCACCTTACCAATAATTGCACTCTTGAGAAAAAAAAGGACATGAGAAGGGTCTTTTCAACCCTTGCTTTGCATTTCCGAGCACGATCTATATTTCTGAGCATGAGCATCATTTCCAGGAATGAGCCACCATTTTTGTCTGAATCTCACTGTTCCCCTGTCCTTAGCATGAGCGACAAATTTGATTGGTTGAGACAGCGTACAATATTTCCAAAGTATTGCTAAACTGAAGGTTTTTGGAAGTGCAAACAAAGCAAATTGCATTCTACAGTGTTCAAGTGCTATACATCAGTCAATGGGGAAAAAAAGTTTTAAGGGGGGCCGTAGAAAAAAAGAAGCACTTATTCAAGAGGTTTACCACCGCTGATGCACCCTCTTTTACACCACCTTATTTAACACATTTAATTAGTTATTCATGCCTATTGTTTATGACCTTCATGACATCCCTAAAAACAGTAAGTTTCTTGTTTGGAATAATTTTCGATTTCGTTTGACTGCCAGACAGACCGACAGACAAAATAAATTACCTTACTCATCTGTGTGCATGCGCAATTGGTACGAGACGCCGTGCATTTTGCCAATTTCAGAACCAAAGTACTGCACTGCTAAAGTGCGCGTTCGTGTTCCGATTCGAGTTCCGGGTCATGTTCCGGTTCGTGTTCCGATTCGTGTTCCGGTTCCTGTTCCGGTTCGTGTTCCGGTTCGTGTTCCGATTCGTGTTCCGATTCGTGTTCCGGTTCCTGTTCCGGTTCGTGTTCCGGTTCGTGTTCCGAGATGTTCAAAATATAAAATTCATTTGAAATTAAGTAGTTCTTCGATCATAGACTGACGTCTGTCAGACAGACAGAGTGAACCAATTGCTTAACCCCACTTTGCGCCACGCGAGCGGGGTAATGAATATTCCAAGAACAGAAAAAAAAGGACAAGCCCTTTCTGCAACAACATTTTTACTGGTCAGTTGTTATTTATTGCACTGATGGTCATACCTACAAGTATGAATAAATTCCAAAATACCTACAATGAGCATTGTTTCTAGTGGAATGACAAGTCCATCCCTTCACGTGTCAACTTTAATTATAACAAAATTAGTTAATGGCTTGACATAAAAAGTAACTTAATGAAATTAATTAAATTATTATTTATCTATGAAGGTGATTCGCAATTGACATGGACGTTTTATTCTCAATAAAAATCGAAAAGCCCAAGCAAGCTAATGAAACTAGAATGATTTTGCTAATACACAGACGCATTTGTCTCATCAATATGGTCGCACCAGATGGTTTGGGACATGTATACAGCCTTCGATGTTTCATAATGTCGTAAACTTAATGCCACTCGAACATTCTTTTTGTGCTCCAAAAAGATGCAAATCACGAGGAGACATGTCTCGATTGTATTGGGAGTGATTTTTAGCTTCCCAACCCATCTCTGCAACGTTGTATTGGTCACATTTGGCAGATGAGAGTAAGCCGTATCGTGCAGTGAAGTCACACCCTGAGCCAGCAGACCTAGCCGTCATTTTCATATTGCTCGGCTTTGTCTCACTTTATTGGATACCAATTCTCACCGTCTAATAATCATATTTTCCTTTGTTCGAGAAATTCAACCAATCAAAGCTTTATGGTTCCAAAATACTATTACCATAAGCATTCTGGCTGATGTCGGAACTTCCAATCATCAGTCGGGAATGTTGCCATCTGTGCATGAAAGACACTTAGGTCAGCACTCAACATTCTGCAAACACAGAGGAGACCATAGTGCAATTTGTCACACTGCTAGCATTGATTTCTAACATTACTGCAAAAGATAAACGCACACCTTGGTGTTATACTATGTTCAGAAGAACTCTACTCCTGCCTCTCACATACACGTCAGCCATCTTGTAATGTTATCATCTTTTCACCGATATACACTGACCTACATTGTAACAGAACGAGATAGAGTGTACACAGGTGGCATGGAAGTTCAACATTTGGCGAGCTATGTTGACCCACATCCTAAGATGTTCTAGACCACCATATGTAACGTCCATGCTGTGGCAAGTGTTATGCTACAAAAAGGCGCACTTGGAATCTTGAGGGCAGAGTCATGAGGGTCGAGTCGGGACTCGACTGTTTGCAGGATGTTGCAAAATTCAGGAGTCAGTTTAAATAAGAAAAAACAAGACAGATCGTCTAACAACGACGTAGTCGGGCTTGGATCTGCTGAGTGGAGGATCTGTTGTCCCCTGTGTCATGTGACCAGATCCTCAGCTCTGATTGGTGCACGTTTGTGAGGGACATACACCCTACGGACAGACAAACGCTGTTCCACACGACTTGCCCGACGGGCTACGCCATAAAAATATGGCTGCTGAACTACGTGACCAAAGATATCAAAAAAAAATTCTCATCTAATTTATCCCTAGATGACACTCAATAAATTTCATACTGATCGGATCAAGCAATCTACTTGTCAATTTATGACATCATAATGAAGGCACCTATGACATCCTCCTTAACATGTGTTTTTCACCATGGGGAGTACTTTTTTTCATGTAGCAGTTTTGGAGATATAGAGCTGAAAAGTTTTTCAGTTTTTCCAAGATAGCGTCCATACCATGTGACATATGACATCATAATTATCATTATAAAAAATCTACCGGAGGAGGCGCTTCTATGGTGAAAATTGTGTCAATCGGACCAACAGTTGCAGAGAAAGCAAATTTCAAAGAGAACAAGCGTTACGCCTAGGTCCCCCGTCGGTGAAGTGATGTGAGTTGACAAAGTGGAAGATGCAAGGCGGCCATCTTGTATTTTGACGTGGCGACCCAATTTTCAATAGCGTTCTCCCTTATGCGTAGATACACCCACACACCAGATTAGAAGTTAGTAGTTCGTTTATTTTTCAAGATATTTCGCTCACAAGGTTCAGACATATATATGGTGGCGGCCATCTTGGATTTTGACGTGGCGACCCAATTTTCAATAGCGTTCTTCCTTATGCCTAGATACACCCACACACCAGATTAGAAGTTGGTACTTCGCTTATTTTTCAAGATATTCCGCTCACAAGGTTCAGACATACATGGCGGTGGCCATCTTGGATTTTGACGTGGGTTGCACCCACACACCAAATTAGAATTTGGTCCTTTGCTTACGCACACATGCACGAACACACGCACACCCGCACGGACGGACGCACGCACGCACGGACGGACGCACACACGGACGGAGGGGAAAACCATAGTCCCTCTTTCGCTCCGCGGTGCGACGGGGGACAATAAACCCGCAAAAAGCTGGTGGAAGGGACATATATACATACATACATACATACATACATACATACATACATACATACATACATACATACATACATACACCAGACGGACAGACAAACGCTGTTCCATTTGGCATTGCCCTATGGGCCGTAAAAACGAGGAAAAAAAACATTATAGAATAGCACACTGAATAGTAATATCTTCCAGACGATGATGTCACATCTGACAGATGTCAAAGTTGCTGAAAAAGTCAGAAAAGGTCAGTCAGTCACAAATCGAAAAAGGAGTGTGACAATACCTCACTTTGAGGGGAAATATATATCTATAACATACACATGGGAGGGTAGGTGGTGATTCAGCTATAAGCATACTGGGTACATATATTCAGCTATAAGCATTTTCTTAGGACAGGGGCTCTTCGGCTTTGCATACTTAAGATTCACAATTGATTTAAATCCACATAGTTTAATTTCCAAATTATTTTCAATTTTAGAAATCATATTCTTCCCTTGGAGTTCCTGAATGCAATCCTTGCAAGTGGGGGTCGTGGGGAAAGGTGGAAGAAATGGAGACATACAGACTACCAGTGATAACAAGGCAAACGATTTTAGGTATTTACACACCATCAACACCTGGATCTTATATGCAAAGAGTCCCCAAATGATGAGGAAAAAGGAAATTAAGGTAGAAAGAAAATGTACTTTGAAAGTATACCTAATAATTTTCCTTAAAGTTTATGTTGAAGAAAGGGGTATCTCATTGACTCTCTAAACACCAGTGGTAGAATTAATCAGTGGTCACTTTTAACTTAGGACATAAATATGAACTACTTTTCTCGTTCTTTTTTATTCTAGTGTTGCTGAATGGATCAGAATCAGAAGGTAATGGTCATTGGAGGCACTGAGGGTTTACCAATGTCGCAAAAGGTGTATAGGTGTCCACAACATTATGTTTGACTACTGACCATACAAAATGTAGGATAGGCCTTCATTTCTTTCGAGGAATTTATGTTGATGCAACGTAAGTTTTGGCCTTTGTCACAAAGAAGAGTTCATTAAGCCCTTGAGGCAAAAGCCACCTGTCAAAGCACAGTTACTTGCAAGCAAAGTCTGCAGACAAGCGTCGTATCGTCTAACTAGACCACCACAGCTGCTGTTGGGCATGTCTTTTGAGACCTTCCTGTGTATGTGCATTAGAATCCCGGATTTTCTAAATACTGCAGCCACAGTCAAATGCCATGGCCTCAGGTTTCTTCTACTGACTCGCTTTGTCATCCAAGGATATGTTATTGAACGTATAGTTCCACATAGAAGCGAGTCTCAAATTTAGTAACCTGTGCCCGTACTATTCTTCCCCTGCTAGAAGCTTCCTCCAAAAGACAGATCTTAGCTCAAACTAGTCTAAAAATGATCCCTGTGGCTTAACCTCAGCTAACAACTACAAGCAGCCAACCAATTGGGAATAAGCACGACAAAGAACGACAAAAGTAAAAAGAAAGCATCAAGGTGCATTTGGCAGCTGCAGAATAGCTTTTGTATGATCTATTTTTCTTTCTTTCTCGTGAATCCACAGAATTCCATTTAAAATGTGCACGCTGGAAGTGCCATGAGATAAAACAAAAACAACTAGAACGGCACTCGGTAGAACACCTCGGCCAGGCTGAACAGTTTACACCTGTGCCCGTACCGTACATTTTGTATCCCACTAATAGGCCGAAACTGGATCCGGCCTTGAACCAAAATCTAATGAGTTTATTCCTGTCTCCTCCACAACTCATCCACCAATTTTTGGCCAAATCCATCCACAACTTTTTGAGACATCCTGTATGGACAGGGGTGACATGACCTCCACTCACCTTTTGTGGCTGAGGTAATAAATTCCTTCTGTAAATTAATCTCAATCAAGCCTTTTTTATTCACCATTTGTCCATGAAAATTATTTGTTTACAAGTTTTCACCAGTGATGATTAAACCAATGAAATAATTCCAGCAAGGAGATGATACTCTTGGTCCCCCACCTTTTGGGTAGTATGAGGAATAGATAACTGCAAAAGGAAAGCTAAATGTTGAACGGTTTTTTAAATATCGCATACACAAGGCAAGTTACCTAGATGCTTGCCAGGGCAACAGAATTCAGCCAATCACAGCCATGATCTAATCAGGTTGAGACTATAATGGCACTCAGTAGAGAGCATACCTCTACCACATTGAACAGTTTACATTTTGTATCCCACCTATAGACAAGATCTGGATTTGCACCTGAACCAAAATCGAATCGCCCTGTTATTGGCACTTTATCAACTCATCCACCAAGTTTTGGCATGAGACATCCACAACTTTTTGAGATATCATGCCATATATCTTTTTTGGCCCCTTCACTCAATGGTGAAGAATCACTTAAAAAATTAAAAACTCTCGTATCCGGATCTGTAATCAGAGCTTGACCGAAAAGGAATCGATTCGTCCTCGTCACATACCCAACCCTCTCCAACAACTTTCGGCCAAATCCGTCCACAACTTATTGCGATATCAGGTTCACAAACAGACAAACAGACAGAGAGGCAGAGGTGAAAACAAACTCCATCCACCTTCGGTGGCGAAGGTATTAATGCCAAGAGGAATAGATATCTGCAAAATGAAAGATAAATGTTCAACGGTTTTTGAAATATCATGTACACAAAAGTATATGGATAGGTGATCGGCCGGTCGGTCAGTCGGTCGGACGGGGCTCATTTCTATTTAAAAAATGAAGTAAAAGATTACCCTCCTACTGACATGCTAGATGAATTACTATCATATTGTTTAACTCTTAGATGCAGGCATCAAAAATCCTACATAAACGCAGCCATTGGGCCTCGGAGGCCCAACGGATGTATTCGTGTAATGTTTTTGTTCTTTTTTTTATATATACATTTTTTTTCCTTTTATATCCTTTTTCAATGTGTCGATGCTTATGGATGTGTATTTGCTCATATAATGTGAATCATTGATCATAATTAGTTGGAAGAATCCCATACAAGCAATGAATCTTTTTTTCTTTTTTTTTGCAAAAAAAAAAATTTTGTTCTTGGTTTTTGTAACTTTTTTTCTTTAAAAAGTTAAGGCTCATGGAGGAGTATTTGCTCAAAAAATATGATTTTCTAATCCTTTTATTTAGAATGTATATGTCCACAACTGTCAAAAATCCTACACCTATGCAGCCATTGGGCCTCGGAGGCCCCACGAATGTATTCGTGTAAAGTTTTAAAATTTCATATTTTTGTCACTGAATTATTTCTAACCAAGTTATAGGAGCAATTAATGAGGCTCATATGAATAAAATAAGGCTATAACATAGTAGTACAACAACATTTATGCGGGGCCTCAAAGGCCCCAGGCCTGCATTCGTGTCGGATTTTCGGGTTATAAGTGAAGAATGAAGATTTTCCCACAAGCCTGAACAATTATTTTTTTTATGTCACTGAATTTTGTGTAACAACATGAAAGTCGGTGAAAATGAGGCTCATTCCAAAAAAAAAATGTACAGCATAGTTTTTGCAACAAAAAAAACCCTGTGGACCTCCGAAGCCCAATCACTGCATCCAAGGGTTAAAAACGACATAGTACTCATGCTGCACTTGAACCAGTTAAGTTGAACAACAGACTTCACCTTAGATCCTGCAGTCAATCAACATAGAGGACTTTTATTTTGCTGTATGCAGTGGCTCTTCTACTACCAGTTGAACAGATTATTAATGTTTATGCTCACAAGTTACGTACTCTGTCTAATTCATGGTGAAGAGTAACAGAAAGAAAGTAAGTTACCTAGAGAGTAAATGAGAGCAGGGAAAATAGGAAGGAAAAAGAGAATCTGTCTGAAAGAAAGGCAGTGGCGTGAAACAGCACAACAAGCAGGCCGCTTGCACAGCTGGCATCCACACGGGCGGCCTGCAGGCTGAGCCCTCCGACATAACTGCACTAAATTCCCAGCTGCTGAGCAAGAAGAGAGCCGCAGGCGAGAATTGTATGCCAAGGGTTAAAATGTCACGAGCACCTGCTGTGGAAATCATTAAAGTAGAAAGTAGTTGCAGCCATTTATGAGAAAGTTGGATTTGAAATCATGTATTTATGAACAATTTGCGTGCTTGTATATGTTCATATATAATTTGTACAAAACTTTGGTGCAATGGGTGAAACATTATGCTGTAAACATTGCGATAAATGAAAGACAACACAAAACTTTCAACACCAATTCATGCCAAAGATGTTATTTTCTTCTTACCATTACCACTATTACTACCAATTGTTGTGAAAAGATAATGAAGTCTGTTGTCCATTGGCTATTGAGCTGTCACACTTAAAACAAGGAGTTCCTTGTGCATCCATGTACAAATGGATGTACATTACAAGGAACTCTGAAAAAGGAGTAGGCCATTTGCATTATGCTGAACTGATGAGCCCTAATAAGGGTAAAAAATGTGTACAGCTATGCTATATCTGTGCTTGTGGCATAATTAAATTTGCCATTAAGGCTTGAATTACAATGTAGGATACCCTCTAGTGGTCGCAGTATAGTACATATTGATGATGACGTCACGATGTGCTCAGGTTGGAGAACTGATTTACATCGGCCTTCCACCCCCCCCCCCCCTCCCACCCCCCACACCCCCCTGCTCCCCATCCCCCCACCTTCCCTGAATGAAAAACTGTCCCCCTAACATTGCTATAAGGCAAAAGACAACACTTGTTGGTCACAGGTTGTTCAGCAATGGCTGTAATGGATGCGATTCGTTGCCTTACTGTACATAGGGGACGTATATAATATATATCAAGACCAATCACGACTCCAACCCGTAATTGGAGGGAACAATGGAGCAAACGTGGATATCACCAAAACTCCAAAATTGACATTTAACAGTTCTTTTGCCGACGTAGAAGTTCGGAATCCGGTTCTACCTCTGGAGCCAACCAAAATTCTGGCCTTAATTGGCCACCCAAGATCATCAGAGGAATATATACTGTTGCGGTTTTGAGTTTGTACAATAAAGGTTAATTTTCCCCTCATAGTTTAGTCACACTACAACACGTAGCCTCGCGATAGTTCAGTTATTTCTTCGTAAATGTAAGCATAGTCCTTTTCCTGTGTTAGTTTTGCATTGAGTAGAATAATGAGAGTTAGGTCCTTTCATTGCCTTATGCCGCCTTATGCCGCCTTTGGCTTTTGGCGCAAATTAACACGAGGCAGGCCTGGCAAGTCGAGGCAAGACCGAAGGAGGGCGGAGGAGAAGCAGACGGTAAGAGCGAGCCGCCAATCAGGGCTCGAAGGGAGTGGCTGCGGCACTGCGTCACAAGGCGTGGTTAGAACATTCGAGCGAGCTAAGGGGGTTGGCAATATAACCCGTTGCGCGAAGCCCCCGACCTCAGTTGAGTTCTGGTGGGAGAGGCACTTGTGAGTGTTGGGGAGTTCTGCGGAGAGGTGAGCTGAACAAGAGAGAGAGAAGATGCGCATGAACCAAGTTATAAGGCACTCTTACAAATTAAACGCTCGGTTGAGCTTGAGGCACAACCTCTATCGAGTTACACGAGTGAGAGCGCGCCAGTAATTAATCACGCTGTGAGAAACCGCCAAGCCTGGCGAGAGACGCATACATTTCCCTCCCGCCTGCCTGCTCTGCCCCTTTGTTCGAGAGACGCGCTGCAAGGATCCCTCCCACCGCCTGCTTGCCTTCATCGCGGGACGTGCTGTGACCGGGGAGAGCCACGCCGGGCGGAGACGTTCCTGGACGACCAAGTCAGCGCGTGAACTTCATCCTCCCTTCATTTCCCCCTGTGAGTGTGATCGGGCCCGTGTCTGGGACTAAGTATGAGACTGATTAAGTACTGCTCTGTGTCTCTTCGCCTTGTACATACTAGTGTAAATAATAATTAAACCTGTGTTCTTCCTTCCATTCGATCGTCCCCATGTTTTCCATCATTGACTAAGCGTGGTACAAATAAAACCGCTCGAATCGGGTTCCAATACCAAAGGTAACTGCACGGACCACGTGGTACGCAATCCGCTCGGTGTACTCAAATAACGCATGGTTTGTGCGAGGCTTGATTCCCCGCTTCCGCGGCGACGCAGGTACTTAGGTACGTGCGAACATCGTCCCGGAACCCTACCCTGCGTTTGCCCGGGAGGGGCGATTCAAGTCTCTCGGTTGCGCCGACCCAAAAAGAACAAGGGGCTTAATCTCCCCTTGGTAAGGGCAGGAGGGTCGGCAAAAACCGTAACAATATATACAGTATATATACACAAATATATATTTATGCATATACGAGGGTTGCCCAAAAAGTTTTGCAACACTTTCTATACTTCAGTCAAAATCAACAGGAAATGTCGGCAACTTATTCTGTGGTTAATTTTGCATGTCCCGCTTACTACTGCAGCGCTGCAGAACAATACGTTTTCTCGTGCATGCGCAGGGGGTCGTCAAAATGGAGCTGTGTGGTGATGAGCATTTTAAACAACGGCCTGTTATTGAATTTCTTGTGACGGAGAAGGAATCAGTAACAAACATTCACAGGCGGTTAAAAAATGTATACAAGTCAATGCTGTTGATAAAAGAACTGTTAGTCGTTGGGCTTCATGAATTGTGGGTTCTGAGAAAGGCCAAGCGGAGCTCAGTGACGCGCTTCACTCTGGCCGGCCAACAACAGCAGTCACTCTGGCGTTGCTTCAACGTGCTGATGAACTCATTCGAAAGGACCGATGGATTACAACCAGATGGCTTGCAACTGAGCTCTCAGTATCCAAGGGAAGTGTGAACAACATTATTGATGCCTTGGGTTACGTGCTCCTCCCCGAACCCCGGTCACGGTGTACCTCCGAGCCCCGAGAGGAGTCACGGCAGAAAGATGTGTTATTCTGTATGTCAAAGATCAATGGTGAAACCACACCAATTGTTACCAACAAACAAGTATTGTGTTAAGGTCACACAAGAATAAGAGTACAATAACAATATTAATCAATTGTACAACCAATATATCATTCCTATGATGGTACCATCAGTTTCGTACAATATAACTCACTGTGCTCCAAGTGAGCGAAAATAACATTCCCAATGTCTCTGTCCCAGCTTCAAACCAAAGTCGATCCACGCTCCAGTGATGGTCAGAACGATGTTGTATCGAGACCAGAATCCCGCTCGGTTGACAGTCACACTGCCAAAGATAGGCAAAAGTGTCCTCAAGAGGCGGCTGGGAAATCACACCTTCGGGTATGGACGTTCTACGGCTCCCAATCGGCGAACCGCAAATTCACACTCAAAATCCACGTTACACACACACACACCAGGTTAACGTCTGGATGCGGTGAAATGGTTGAAGCGAGGTGAAAAACCTGGAGCGATGCAAAATCAGGCGCGAGGCAAAATGGCCAACGGTCCGTTCTCGAGACGTAACGGCACTCCAATGATTCTCTTCGGAATCAACTGCAAAACCTGTGTTACGGATTCGTCACTTCCGTTGTTGTGGTTCTCATCCAATGTAAACATTTTTGGTTGCATGTACTATTATTGTTATCGTTTAGGTGAAATAGAGATAACTGCTTTCAAAGGGTAAAAAAAAGTTAGTGTTTTAAAAGAAACCGGAAACGGATCGGGAACCGGACAAAGAAGAAGAGGAAGAATAAGAGGAAAAGGAGGCGGAGCGAATGAGGTCGGAGAAGGAGCCGAGCTGCTTGGAGGTCTGGAGCAAACGCTGGCGTACGGGGGTCACTAGCGAACTTTGGGGTTTCCTGGGAAAGGGATTCCTGCGACAGAGTTGTTATCGCTGTGACAGATAAACCTGCGTGACAGGTTTTGCGGTTGATTCCGAAGAGAATCATTGGAGTGCAGTTACGTCTCGAGAACGGTCTGTTGGCTATTTTGCCTCGTAGTTAGGCAGTTAAGAGGAAGCATCGTTCATTTTTTCAGGAAAGCACCAAATTTGGCACAGATGTAGTATGGACCTATACAATTGTTTTCCTGAGGGGCGCCCAAAAATTCAGAAATTTTGAAATTAAAATTAAATCCTGAGGGGCGCCGTGAAAAAGGGGAGAAAACAGGTATTGATTCAAATTCTAGATTCTGATATTGTGGTCTTGGCAATAGCACACTACTTTACCTACCAGTCACACGGTGTGGAGGAACTCTGGATTGCCATTGGCACTGGTAAAAGCTACCGCTACCTTGCCATCCATAAAATTGCCACCGGCCTTGGCCACAGGAAGTCCGAGTCTTTGCCATTATTTCATGCCTTCACTGGCTGCGACACAGTGTCATTTTTTGCCCAAATTGGGAAAAAGACAGCCTGGAAGGCTTGGGAGGCATACCCCAGCATCACGCAGACCTTTCATGCTCTCGCTTATAGGCCATCTGTGGACGCTATTACTATGGAACTACACAGCATAGAAAGATATGTTGCCATCCTCTATGACCGACCTACCGAGATAAAGACAGTGAATGACATGCGCCGACACTTGTTCACCAAGAAGGCAAGAACAATTGATCACATTCCCCCAACAGCAGACGCCTTCAAACAACACCTAAAACGTGCATGTTTTCAGGCTGGACACATATGGAGTCAGGCACTTGTGCCCTACCCAGAACTTCCATCACCAGCTGATTGGGGCTGGATGAAAACAGGGACTTCTTGGACACCAATTTGGACCACAATACCACTGATACAGGAGGCATGTTCAGAGCTTACAAGCTGCCATTGTAAGTCGGCCTGTAAAGGCAACTGTAAATGCTCCAGGGCAAACCTGCCCTGCACATCACTGTGTGACTGCGATGGACAGTGCTTGTAGTACTACGTGTCTGTGCGAGAGCCTCCACCTTTCAAGTGCCCACAATATTTTAAGTTAAAACTGCAACTGTGTGTAACTTTGATTAATTAATACCATTTCATT
This sequence comes from Myxine glutinosa, assembly GCF_964187855.1. Lineage (NCBI taxonomy): Eukaryota > Metazoa > Chordata > Myxini > Myxiniformes > Myxinidae > Myxine > Myxine glutinosa. The sequence continues at coordinate 30,397,162 of NC_136271.1, forward strand.
GTTATCAGAGACCAATAAAACAATGTGTATCACTTGGAATTGAAATTTTACCCTAAATACTATGAGAGATTCAAGGAAAATGGAAAAAAAGGGCGGTCATGTTGAAATTCAATATGGCAGCCACCAGGGGTTCTGAATTTTTGGGCGCCCCTCAGGAAAACAGTTGTATAGGTCCATACTACATCTGTGCCAAATTTCGTGCTTTCCTGAAAAAATGAACGATACGCCCTATTTTTCGGTCTTAACTTCCTAAGTATTATCGCGCCTGATTTCGCATCGCTCCAGGTTTTTCACCTTGCTTCAACCATTTCACCGCATCCAGACGTTAACCTGGTGTGTGTGTGTGTGTAACGTGGATTTCGAGTGGGAATTTGCGGTTCGCCGTGTGGGGAGCCGTTGAAAATCCATACCCGAAGGTGTGATTTCCCAGTTGCCTCTTTTTTTTTCTTCTTTTTTTTTGTATACAAGATCGAGGCTCGTGAAAGAGCGAACATTAATCACACAGAAAGACAAACCGACACATTAAACAAATAACATCGGGAGCGGTAGACAAGATGGGGAGAGAGGGGCAAGGACACAAACAACATTTGAGAGCAGGGACCGAGAGACATGGAGACATCGAGAGATCTGTGGGAGGGAGAGGGCTTTGGGGGGGAGGCATGGGAAGGGGGGGTGGGAGAGGTATAAAACATATGGACACTGCCAGGACTTCCAGGAAAGAAGTTGGAATTTCAAACAAGGTGGATCTGGGGTGAATTAGTGGGAGTAGAAAAGATCAAGATTTTGGATGGGGGAAGATAAGAGATGGTGGTGAACAGCTGTTTTAAAGACCTGGAGGGAGGAGTGGGATTGAAGGGAGTGTGGGAGTTTGTTCCAGAGGCGGGAGAAAAGAGGAATGAAAGAGTGAAGGCGAGCAGAGAGCCGAGATTTCGGCAGTTTAACCATCAGAGGGTTGCTGGCAGATCTTGTGCGACCTGTAGGAATATTTGGGGGACAGAGCACAGAGAGAGCTGGGGAAGCAAGGCCGGAGAGGAGTCGGTAGAAGACAGAAAGACCACCTACCTGCCTGCGGTGAGTGAGCAAAAGGCCCTCAGAGATAGCTTCATCGTGGGAGATTCCAATGATTCTGAAAGCTTTGGTTTCAACAGCGTGAAGCCGAGCTAGGTGTGAGGCAGGAGCACCAGCCCATAGGGGAGAACAGTATTCCATTGAGCTGCGGATGAAAGCCTTGTATGTGGTGAGGAGCTCAGGTGTGCCTAGGAAGGACTTCGCACGACGGAGGATGCCCAGTCGGCGACTGGCTTTGGAGGCCAGCTTGGAAATGTGGTTTTCCCAAGAAAGATCATGGCAGATAGTGAGACCCAAAAGCTTGAGTGACAGAACTTCTTGGAGAGGATTGTTGAGAAAGTAGATGGGAGGGTTGTCCAGTCGATCTTTTCGGAGAGACATAGTAAGAGTGTGAGATTTGTCAGGATTGAAAGACATGTTCCACTTGTTTGACCAGTCTGTGATTTTGTCCAGGTCTTCAGAGAGTGAGGAGGCTGCAGACTGCCGATCTGAGGGAAGAGGAATGGAGCGGCAGAGAGTGGAGTCATCAGCAAAGAGATAGAGAGGATTTTCCAGAGAGTCGGAGAGATCATTGATAAAGACCAGAAAAAGCACAGGGCCCAGCACACTGCCTTGGGGAACTCCAGCCTGAACAGGAAGGGGAGATGAGAGAAATCCATTCAGGGCCACACGTTGACTACGACCAGAGAGGAAGTCGGCAAGCCATGCATGGAGATTTCCATGGATACCATAGGAGGAGAGTTTGATAAGCAGAGCTGAGTTCCAGACCGTATCGAAGGCACGTGATATGTCAAGGGAGACAGCTCTGATTTCCTGTTTGGCATTGAGGACCTCCATCCATTGTTGAGACAGCAGAAGCAGCATGTCCAGAGTAGAGTGACCTGGTCTGAAACCAAATTGATGATCAGAAATCAAGCCATTGGAGAAGAGGAAATATTTCATATCCGAAGCAATGATGGATTCCATGACTTTGCTGATAATTGGGAGCAGGCTGATTGGTCTGTAGTTGCAAGGATCTGTTTTTGCACCTTTTTTGTGTAAACGGTAATGTTTGCTGATTTCCAGGATGCTGGCAGATGACCTTGAGCAAAAGATAGGGTGAAACGAACAGAGAGAGGGTGAGATAGAGTGGCAGAGCAGGATTTTAGGACCCGTGGGCTGATGCCGTCTGGTCCAGTTGCAGAATCAGAGTCGAGGTTAGACAAAAACTCCTCCACCTTGTCAGGAGAGAAGGACACAGAGTCCAGGAGCAGTTGGGTTCGACTGGGAAAGGTGGGAACAGAGAGATGGGTTTGGGACTAAAGATTTTGAGGCAAACACAGAGTTGAGGCATTCGGCTTTGTCACGTGCGATGTCAACTGTGTGGCCATTTGAGGTAAGGGAGGGGATGTAGGGGGAACAAACACCAGAAACGGATTTGACCAGATGCCACCAGGATTTGGAGGAAGGAGACAGGTTTGAGAGTTCATTCTTGAGTGAGGAGAGATAGTGCTTCCTGGCCCTCCTGAGGGTAGACACACACTTGTTCCGAGCTTGGTGGAAGGAACTGAGATTGCCATCAGTTGGATTTGCCTTCCAAGAGGCAAAGGCAAGTTGTTTCAGGGCAACTGCCTCACCACAAGATTCAGTGTACCATGGACGGGAGGAAGGGTAAGACAACTGAAGACGAGATGTGATAAATCTGTGCATGAGAGAGAGCAGTTTGCTTTGGAAGAGGACACCTTTGCCTATCTTTGGCAGTGTGACTGTCAACCGAGCGGGATTCTGGTCTCGATACACATCGTTCTGACGATCACTGGAGCGTGGATCGACTTTGGTTTGAAGCTGGGACAGAGATATTGGGAATGTTATTTTCGCTCACTTGGAGCACAGCGAGTTATATTGTACGAAACTGATGATATCATCATAGGAATGATATTTTGGTTGTACAATTGATTAATATTGTTATTGTACTGTTATTCTTGTGTGACCTTAATACAATACTTGTTTGTTGGTAACAATTGGTGTGGTTTCACCATTGATCTTTGACACACAGAATAACACATCTTTCTGCCGTGACTCCTCTCGGGGCTCGGAGGTACACCGTGACCGGGGTTTGGGGAGGAGCACGTAACACCTGTCATGCAGGTTTATCTGTCACAGCAATAACAACTCTGTCGCAGGAATCCCTTTCCCAGGAAACCCCAAAGTTCGCTAGTGACCCCGGTTCGCCAGCGTTTGCTCAAAACCTCAACGCAGCTCGGCTCCTTCTCCGACCTCACTCGCTCTGCCTCCTTTTTCCTCCTCTTCGTCCTCTTCTTCTTTCGGTTCCCGATCCGGTTTCCGGTTTCTTTTAAAACACTAACTTTTTTTACCTTTTGAAAACAGTACTCTCTGTTTCACTTAAACGATAACAATAATAGTACATGGAACCAAAAATGTTTACAGTGGATGAGAACCACAACAACGGAAGTGACTAATCCGTAACACTTGGGATACTCAAAAGTGTGTGCACGTTGGGTTCCACAAAGCCTAACCGACGATCACAAAACTTTGCGGAAAGAGGTGTGTTCAGATTTGCTCTTCCGAGGTTGATGGTGAAAGTTTTTTGTCACGGATCGTCACTGGGGATGAAACATGGATCCATCACTTTGAACCGGAGACCAAAAGACAGTCAATGGAAAGGCATCATCCAAATTCTCCTCAGAAGAAGAAGTTTAAGGTTACCCCTTCAGCAGAGAAAGTCATGGCCACTGTTTTTTGGGATGTAGAACGGGTGATTTTGGTAGACATTATGACACGTGGTCAAAACATTAACTCAGATCTGTACATTCAAACTGTACTTTCAAACTGTACATTCAAACTGATCTGTCCATTCAAACAACTCAGATCTGTACTGTACATTAAAAATATGCAGAAGCGTTTTAGGAGAGATCGACCTCACAAAAATGTTGCTGAAATCCTCCTTCAACAAGACAACGCACGACCACACTCAAGTTTGAAAACACAAGAAGCAATCACAAAACTCGGATGGACTGTTCATCCCCACCCACCCTACAGCCCAGATCTTGCTCCCTCAGATTTCCACCTCTTTGGAGCCCTCGAAGATGCCATCCGTGGGAAAAGGTTTGGGAGTGATGACGGGGCTATTGAAGAAGTGAAGAAGTGGCTGCATGTGCAGGATTCAGACTGGTACAAGAAGGGGATACATGCTCTTGTTTCTCGCCGGCGCAAGGCTGTTGAAGTTGACGGAGATTATGTGGAAAAATGAGTGTAATAAATACATCTAGTTGTCCGATGATTATGTTAAAATAATTCTGTAATAAATTACTAGCAATAAAAATAATTGTTACAAAACTTTTTGGGCAACACTTTTTGGGCAATTATATGTATATACATATACACATATAATTATATATATATATGTATACATATATACATATATATATATATATATATATATATATATATATATATATATATATATATATATATATATATATATATATATACATACATACATACATACATACATACATACATACATATATATATATATATATATATATATATATATATATATATATATATATATATATATATATATATATATATATACAGTGAAACCTTGACTTACGAGCTTAATTCGTTCTGTGACCGAGCTCGTAACTCAATTTGCTCGTTTCTCAAATCAAATTTCCCCATTAAAATGCATTGAAATGCTATTAATCCGTTCCAGCCCCCAAAAAACCACACCAATTTTTTTTGTTACGTGTTTTTAAATAAGAAAAATGTACTTTATAAATAACAAATAATGTATAAACAAGCACGACCTCGTATATACTGTACATAATAAAAGAGAATGTAAAGAAATAAACTGGTTTTATTAAGTGTATTTACCTTGAAGATCAGACGAAGATGCTGGCGGAGGTGGAGGAGATAACTTTTGCCTTTTTCGCCACACTTTCCTCGCTTTCACTTGCAGGGCGTTTCAAGAAAAACCTGTCCAACGAGGTTTGTTTCTTCCTCCCTTTCAAAATGTTTCGAAAATGAGTGAGGCAAGTGTCGTTACACAGCGCCAACGCACAACCTGTTGCAACTTTTTCAGGGTGTTTCTTTTCAATAAACTCTGAAATTTTCTCCCACATTCCCAACATTTCCTTAATCTCACTTGTAGCAATAACCACCTCCGCCTCTGGCTCCTCCGCGTTAATTTCCTGCAAAACCTCCGTCTTCTGCTGCTGCTGTAGCTTCTTTAATTCCTCCGTTGTCAGTTCCTCGTTGTGCTTCTCGACGAGGTCGTTAACGTCTTCTTCATTCACTTGCAGGCCCATGGACTTTCCGAGGGACACAATCTCCTCCACCACTAACACTTCAGGTTCGAATCCTTCAAAGTCCCTTTCGGACACAACCTCAGGCCACAGCTTCTTCCATGCAGAGTTTAAGGTCCTCCTTGTAACACCCTGCCAGGCCATGTCGATAATTCTGAGGCAGGTCACGATATTGTAGTGATCCTTCCAGAACTCTCGAAGGGTGAGGTTTGTGCTCTCCGTAACCTCAAAGCAGCGCCGGAACAGGTGCTTGGTGAAGAGCTTTTTGAAATTTGAAATCACCTGCTGGTCCATGGGCTGCAGGATAGGGGTGGTGTTGGCTGGAAGGTAGAGGACCTTAATGAACTTAAATTCTTCAAGGGTGTCGTCTTCGAGGTTTGGTGGGTGTGCGGGAGCATTGTCAAGGACGAGAAGGGCTTGCAGGGGTAGGTTATTTTCCAAAAGGTACTTCTTGATGGCAGGACCAATGACCAGGTTTACCCACTCCACAAAGAACTGCCTGGTGACCCACGCCTTTGCGTTTGCTCTCCACATAACCTGCAGTTTTTCTTTAAGTATCCTATGAGACTTAAAGGCTCTGGGGTTTTCAGAGTGATATACGAGTAGCGGCTTAATCTTGCAGTCACCACTCGCATTCGCGCACAGTGCAAGGGTTAGCCTATCCTTCATGGGTTTGTGGCCTGGCATGCTCTTCTCCTCTGCCGTTATATACGTCCTCCTCGGCATCTTTTTCCAGAAGAGCCCTGTCTCGTCACAGTTGAAGATTTGCTGGGGGATGTATCCTTCAGCTTCTATCAGTTTGGCAAAAGTTATAATAAAATCTTCAGCTGCCTTCACATCCGAGCTTGCTGCCTCACCATGCCTGACGACGGAGTGAATGCCGGTCCTCTTCTTAAAATTATCAAACCATCCCCGACTGGCTTTGAATGACTCTTCCGATGCCTCGTCCGTTGATGTTCCTGCCGTCTGCTGCACCAAATCCCCGTAAATGTCTCGGGCCTTCTCACACATGATGCTCTCGGTCACGGTATCTCCTGCGAGCTGCTTCTCCGTCAACCACACAAACAACAACTTCTCCATCTCTTCATGGATAGAGGTCCAGAGCTTTGAAATAATCGTAACGCCCTTGGCTGGCGTTATAGCCTTTATCGACTCCTTCTGCTTCAAAATCGTACATATCGTAGAAGTACTACGATCGTACTGCCTCGCCAAGTCGACAACACGCACACCTCGCTCATGTTGTTCGACGATTGCGTGTTTTATATCCAAGCACATCATCCTCTTCTTCTTCTCAGTACTGCCCTTGGCACTCAATTTCTTAGGACCCATGGTTAAAACTAAGAAATTTTCCAAAATAACCAAAATGCGAAAACAAAGCAGCAGCGATATACGGCAGAGATGCTTGCACGGCAAGATAACCACGTGACCGGAACCCACCTGGTGGCGGGTGGCGTAAGCTCCAAAATAACCAAAATGCGAAAACAAAGCAGCAGCGATATACGGCAGAGATGCTTGCATGGCAAGATAACCACGTGACCGGAACCCACCTGGTAGCGGGTGGCGTAAGCTTGTAACTCAGATCTCGGCTCGCATCTCAAAGCAATAAACCGCCCGAGCGACGGCTCGTATCTCGGAAAACTCGTAAGTTGGTGCACTCCTAAGTCAAGGTTTCACTGTATATATATATATATATATATATATATATACTTTTATACTGGTACTTTTCAGGAACGCATCTACCGTGTGAAGCAATGTATTACCAGGTATATAAATATATATACAGTATGTATATAAATATATACATACTGTATATATTACCAGGATATATTTATATACATACTGTATATATATTTATATACCTGGTAATACATTGCTTCACACGGTAGATGCGTTCCTGAAAAGTACCATGTTAAGCTAAATCGCCGTTGTGCGAAAACAATTTTCCCATAAGAAATAAAATAAAAGGTGAGGGTTACGTGTGAGAGGGGGAAAGAGAAAGATAGAGACAACATATTGTTCGTTATGGTGTTCAATCCAGATACTCAACAGCTTTCCATATTTTCCATGAGGGTTGTTCGTAACACTTTTCCAACCTGGTTTGATTTTGTCAGCATTTGCAGGAAAACATATTTAATCCATTGTCAAGGCACGTGGGTGGACGAGCGAGGACACAGAACATATCAGGACAAAACAAAACAAAGGGAACTGCAGGAGAAAGGGGAAACAACAACATCTGGGCGGGGGGAGAAAGTAGACAGGGACGGACAAACAAGGGATGCAGATAACGATGAGGGGTAAGGGAGAATGCAAAGGGTGGACAAGATGGATACATAAGAAAAATTTTGTTAAGGGTGGGGGTGGTTTAACCCGTGTTGAAAAAAATCATGGTTGTGGATGTGGGATGACTTGAGATGGTGGTGAACAGCAGTCTTAAAGACCTGGAGGGAAGAATAAGATTGAAGTATGGAAGGTGGTTCCACAGGCAGGAAAAAAAAAAGGAATAAATGAGTGGAGGTGAGCAGTGGTTTTAGATTTAGGCAGTTTCACTATGATGGGGTTGCTGGTGGATCACATGCATCCTACAAAGCACGTATTAGACAGAGGATGCAAGACCAGATATGAAGTGGAAGAAGACAGAGATAACACCGACCTGTCGACGACAGCAAAGTGATAGGCCCATAGACTCAGGTTCATTGCGAGATATTCAAATGATATTGAAAGCCTTGGTTTCTATGGCATCAAGCTGATCAAAATTTAAGGCAGGACAGCCAGCCCAAACGGGAAAGCAGTACTCCATCAAGCTGCAGATGAAAGGAAGGACTTTCCATGATGGAGGATGCTCAGTCAGCAACTGGCTTTGGAGGCCAACTTTGAAATGTGGCCTGCCCAAGAAAGATCATAGCTCAGAGTAAGACCCAAGAGTTTGAGTGACTAAACCTCTTTGAGAGGGTTGTTGAGAAAGTAGATGGAAGGGTTTGCAGTATGGTCCATTTGGAGAGAAAAGGTGAACGTTTGGGATTTCTTAGGATTGAAAGATGTATTTCAAGTGTTTAACCACATTGTGATTTTTATCAAGATCCGAGGGAGGGGGGTGCTTTTTTTTGCCTTTTTTATGGAAATCACCCTCAAACAAGGCATAAAGCTACTCTAGGTAAGGGGCAAAGAGAAGGTTAAAAAAAGGATAAAGCAATCTGCCTGTCTATCTGTCAGAAGGACAAGCGATGACACAAGAGAGTGGAGTAATCAGCAAAGAGATAGAAGATTTTCCAGAGAATCAGTGAGATCATTGATGAAAATTAGGAATAGGATAGGGCCGAGAACACTGCCTTGGGGTACTCCAGCCTTGACATGGGGAGGAGAAGAAAGAGTTCCATTTTGAGCCACACATTTGCTACGAGAATGGAGGAAGTCAGTTATCCCAGAGTGGAGTTGGCCTTGGATTCCATAGGCATACAGTTTGGAGAGAAAGGCGGGATGCCAGACTGTATCAAAAGCTCGACATATGTCCAGAGAGACGGTCCTGATCTCAAGTAGAAGGGAGAAGCAGCATGTCCAAGGTAGAGTGACCAGGTCTGAATTTGAATTGATGATCTGAGATGAGCCTGTTGGACAAAAGGTATGATTTTATGTCAACTGCGATGATGGATTCCTTGCTGATGATTGGAAGTAAGCTAATTGGTCTGTAGTTAAGGGGATCCATTTTAGCACCTCTTATGTAATGCTGTGATGTTGGGTGATTTACAAGGAGATGGATGGTGGCCTAGCACAAATGACATGGTGAAAAGGGCAGAGAGAAGAAGTGAAAACGCAGCAGAGCAGGTTTTTAGGATACATGAGGTGATGCCGCCTGGTCCAGTTGCAGAGTCGTTGTCGATGGTTGCCAGAAACTTCACCTTCTCAGCTGCAAAAGAAAGAATCTAGGAGCAGTTGGATACAACTAGGATGGTAGGTACAAAGAGAGGGGTTAGGGATACAAGATTTTTAAGCAAAGACAGAATTGAGATATTCGGCCTTCTCATGAGCGGAGTCGGCTGTGGTGCAAATTGAAGGCAGGGAAGAGATGGAAGGGTGGCATACTCCAGAGGTAGACTTGACAAGGTGTCACCAGGATATAGAGGAGGGAGACAAGTTTGAAAGTTCATTCTTGAGATTGGACAGATGGTGTTTTCTGGCTTTCCTGAGAGTACAAACACACTTGTTGTGAGATTTGTGGAATCATGTGAGATTGTCTTTGATTGGATTTGCCTTCTGTGGAAGAATTCACAGGCAAAATTAATATCAGGGGCGGTAGATTTAGGAGACCAGTCCTGAAGTGTGATGGCTGCTTGCAGCAGTCAATGCCATTTTGCCTGAGTAAACTGCCAGACACGCCGGCGCTGAGGCTCTTCTCTGAGAATGGCCAGAGAGATGTTGACCTTCACAAGCACATGATCAGATGAGACAATTGAGGCAGAGCATGAGCAATATACATTGGCGGGGAAGTTCATCATTACCAAATTCAGAAGGGAATATTTGCCATTGGGAGAAATCTGGGTGGGAAAATTAATGGATTGAGTCAGTCCCATGGAGCCACAGAAATCCTTTGCAGAATTGCCATGGCTGGTGAGAGAGGTATGAACACCCAGTCAATTATCTTGATGACAATTGAAATCACGACATATGAGGAAGAGTTCCGGGTTCCGACTTCCGGGTTCGGTTGCGAGAGGACGCTGGCGTTGCATATTCGCCGCTTCTCCGACTGGATGGATGTACAGGGTCTGCTTCTACTTTTCTGACCTGACATCTCACACCTGTCCTGCCTTTTCACACCCGCACGTGCCGCGTGTTCTCCGGCTGGATAACGGAATCTGCTTTTGATGGTACGGAATACGGAATCGAAAGGCCCGCTCCCGTTGTTTGTGGCCGTGGCCTTGTTTGCCGGTGGCCTTGTGGTCTTGGTGGCCTTGTGGCCTTGTTTGCCGCTGTGGTCTTGATTAGCGGCTGCAGTCGTTTGCCGCTGCGTTTGCCGCTGCGTTTGCCGCTTTGCCTCCTCGACCTTGGCCTCGTACTCGTCCCTTCGCTCCTGCCTGGCATGGCTCTGAAGTACTCCGCCGCAAGGCTTCTTCTGCTCAATACCCGCTCCACCCCATCATGCATCTCTGCCATCAAATCAAATGGACTCCTCCGACGACCCAGGTACATTCACCGTGGCTCCGGTCGCAAGTTTGTTTATTTGCAATCAGGTCACTCCATCCCCGTCCTCTGGTCGGCTCAGCGCACTCTCACTCTTCGTCCCAGCGCACCTGGTCACAGCAACCCACACGATCGCACCTCTTGCCTACGAACCCTGGCTAAATCACCTGAATTCATCCCTGCTGTTCAAAACAACATCAAGCTCACCCTGTTCAACACCCGGTCCCTCAACAATAAATGCCTCATCCTGAACGAATACATCCTGGATAACAAACTGGACTTTCTCTGTCTCACCGAAACCTGGCAACAACCTCTGGACTACTACACACTCAACCTCACCACACCCAATGGATATTCCTACGTCAATAAACCACGCTCGGAGGGCCGAGGTGGTGGAATTGCCGTTATCCACCGTCAAGACATCAAGACCAACCTCATCTCCATCTCATCTGCTCCATCATTTGAACACCTGGCTTTAAAACTCTCTGGTCACACGCAGTCAGTCATGGCTGTCGTCTACCGCCCTCCCAAACCACACCCATCATTCCTGTCTGACTTCTCCTACTTTCTGACCCAGCTATGTTCCCTCTCCCCCTCAATCCTCCTCCTTGGTGATTTCAATATCCACATGGACTCCACTGACTCCACAATAACCACTGACTTCACTGATTTACTCACCTGCTTTAACCTCACTCAACATGTCGACTTTCCTACCCATATCCGTGGTCACATTTTGGACCTTGTCTGCTCCACTGGATTAAATTTGCACCATCTCTATGGCTCCGACCTCACCCTCTCTGACCACTTAGCCATCACTCTGACCATCAACATCCCCGCCCCAACACCAAGGCATTATCGCACAATCAACTTCCGTAAGCTAAACGCTCTTTCACCTACCTCATTCTCATCCACCCTCTCTGAAAAAATGTCCACTTCTCCCTTCATTGACCTCCACACCCCTTCCGACCTCACTGACTACTACAACCACACTCTCTCCTCCTGCCTTGACCAGCTTGCGCCTGTAAAAACCAAAACAGTTTCTTTCACCCATTCTGCTCCCTGGTTTACCCCTGAACTCCACCTGATGAAAACTCGTGCTCGCCAACTTGAAAGACTCCGCAATAAAACGGGTCTCACAGTTCACTCCCAAGCCTACAAGGACCACATACAACACTACAAAGATGCCCTCTCCCGCGCCCGCTCTGCCTACTACTCTCAAATTATCCACTCTGGCTCCGGAAACCCAAAAGCACTCTTCTCGACAATAAACAAACTCCTCCGCCCCCTGAACACCACCACCCAGTCATTCACAGTAGACAACTGCATCTCCTTCCTCTCTTTCTTCCAACGCAAAATTGACAACATCTACAACAGCTTGACCACCGCCGCACCCGCTCCCCCTCCAACCACCTGCCCCCCCTTGTCCTGCCATCCCCTGTCTCGGTTCTCCCCAATCTCTCCTACTGACCTCTCTGAACTCCTCATAGGAATGAAAACTGCCACCTGCACTCTTGACCCCATCCCCTCCAGCTTTGTCAAAGCCTCCCTCCCTGCTCTCTCTCCACTTATCATTGCAACAATAAACTCCTCCCTGTCTACAGGCATCGTCCCACCTTCCCTCAAAATTGCTGCTGTTACCCCCATTCTAAAAAAACCTGGTCTAAACCCTGACACCCTAAACAACTTCAGACCCATCTCCAACCTACCCTTTCTGTCAAAAGTTTTGGAACGCGCTGTAGCCACTCAACTCAAACATCATCTCTCTGCCAATAACTTGTATGAAACATTCCAATCCGGATTCCGCTCCAACCACAGTACTGAAACTGCTCTCCTCAAAATCACCAACGACCTTCTCCTCTCCTCTGACGCTGGCAACCTCAACATTCTCGTCCTCCTCGACCTCAGCGCTGCCTTTGACACCATCGATCACACTATCCTCCTCACCCGACTTGAATCCACCTTTAACGTCACCGGCACTGCCCTCTCTTGGATTAAATCATACCTCTCTGACAGATGCCAGTTCATCTCCATCAATAACTGCAAATCCCCCACTGCTCCCCTCCCCCAAGGTGTCCCCCAAGGTTCAGTTCTTGGCCCCCTCCTCTTCATCCTTTACCTGTCCCCGCTCGGTCACTTAATCCGCCGTCATGGTCTCCAATTCCACTGCTTCGCCGATGACATCCAGCTTTTCATCTCCACCAAGTCCGTCTCCACCGACACCCACTCTATCCTGACAAACTGCATCACTGAAATAAAATCCTGGCTTCAAATCAACTTCCTCAAGCTTAACTGTGATAAATCTGAAATAATCATCATTGGCCCAAAAACGCTCACAAAATCCACCCATAACTTTGCCCTCAACATCGACGGTATCCCAGTATCCACCTCCCCTCACATCCGGAATCTTGGCGTCATCTTTGACCAAACCCTTTCCTTCGACAAATACACTAAACAGATCACAAAGTCAGCCTTCTTTCACCTGAAAAACATTGCCCGTCTCCGCTCATCCCTCTCCTCCACGGCTGCAGAAACCCTCATCCACGCCTTCATCACCTCCCGTCTGGACTACTGCAATAGCCTCCTCTATGGTTCACCCTCAAAAATCACCAATAAACTCCAATACATTCAGAACTCCGCTGCCCGTCTACTCACTCATTCCCGGACCCGTGACCACATCACCCCCGTCCTTTACAAGCTTCACTGGCTCCCCATCCCCCAGAGAATCCAGTACAAAATCCTCCTCCTGACATACAAAGCCCTCCATAACCTGGCCCCATCCTACCTGGCTGACCTCCTCTCCAGACACACTCCCACCCGCAACCTCCGCTCTGCTGGTACCAACCTCCTGACCCCCTCCATCCGGACCAAATTCAGATCCTGGGGGGACAGGGCCTTCTCCATCGCTGCTCCCACCCTCTGGAACTCACTACCTCACACCATCAGAGACTCCTCCTCACTCACCACATTCAAAACATCACTAAAGACCCACCTGTTCAACGCTGCATTCAACATTCAACCCACAGCATTTAACCCCTGACTATCTCTTCTCCTTCTCCCTCCTTTTGCTTTAAATATTTCCCTATTGATTCTTGTCTTGTCTTTTTGATTCTTGTCTTATATATATGCCGTATATCGCTGCTGTTTGTTTTCTTGATTCTTGTCTTTTTGCAATTGTTGTTTTCATGTATTGTTATGCATTATGTTTTCCACTCTGTCAAAGCGCCTTTGGGCTTCTGGAAAAGCGCTATACAAAATAAATGAATTATTATTATTATTATAAGAGAGAGAGTTGGGACGAGTCAAAAACAGTTGAACATTTAGCTTTCATATTGCAGACATCTATTCCACATGTCATTATCTCATGCGAGACATGGGTAATGAACGTAGAACAGCAACAAAGGCTGGAAAGGGTGGAATTGCGAATGGTTTGGTGGATGTGCGGAGTATCGTTGAGAGAGAGGAAGACAAATGATGAATTGCGAAAGATGTTGGGAATAGAGCCTGTGATTGATGCTGTGAAGAGGCACAGGTTGAGATGGTTTGGTCATGCGTTGAGGAAGGATGAAAGTGACTGGTTGTGAAGAGTGATGGAAATGAATGTAGAAGGAAGTAGAGGACGGGGAAGACCGAGAAAGACTTGGCTAAAGATGGTGGAAGAAGAAATGCGGGCAAGGGGGTTAACAAGGAGAGATGCAGAAAATAGGGCAAAATGGAGAAGATTGTCATGGGGACTGCAAGGCTAATCCCCGCTCTAGCAGGGAAAATGGCCTTAAAATGCATGTTGTTGTGTTGTATGTCATTATCTCAACCTCATTAGATAACGGTGGTGATTGGCTGAATTATGTTACCATGGCAACCATCTCGTTAACTTGACTTGTGCATGCAATATTTCAAAAACCATTCTAGATTTAGCTTCCATATTACACATATCTATTCCTTGGGGACCGAGTGTATCAGCTCCTTGTTCATATTGCTCTTACTAGGGCATTGCCCGTACTATATCTATATCTAAAATTATATCCCCCCCCCCTCTATTTACATGAAATGGTTTGGTCCAAAGCGAACGGCTTCCGGAGTTTGGTAAAGAAATCGCCATCGCGTGCACAAACGCGCAGGAAAGCGAATGAATCGCAAATTCGTTTTTATTAGTTTTAAAACATAGTTTAACGCCAACATAGTTTGCAAACGTGAAATAAATGAATACGCTCTCAAATGTGCCATCCGAGGCAGAGTGTGTCCGCCACGTTCGGCACACGCGATAGTTCGCTGCTCTCTGATTGGTTGAATCGTTTTTTGGACATAGCTCGGTAAGTAATTGTCCGATTAATATGAAACCTTGAAAAGGCACATCCTCGGGTCCCCAGCAATATACCTGGCAAGTTAAAAGTATATCGGACCCGTGGTTGTCGAGAAACAGCGGTCACAGACAAACGTACAAACGTACAAACAGAGATTACTGGAATTATAGATAGATACTTGTAATTTCACATCCAACGAAATAAATTTACTTTTGTCTTGGTGACGGAAGCACTATTATCAATGTTTGGTCGCTTACTACTCATGATTTCAATGGATGGCAGACATTATCACAGGGTATTGTGTACAAGATGTGTACACAGGGTGCGGACAATATCCACATACTCCTCTATCCCCAACCCTTCCTTTCTAATGCATCATGTCCTCTCTCCATCATCAACACCCAAAATCACTGCTCCACACTGAACCCTCCCCAGTGATGCCATTCCTCAGATGTAGTGACCAAAACTGTGCACAATGTTTTCGGTGACGCTTCACTAAATTCCCCTACAGTGTTACCACTAGTCACCACCTCTTTTAATTAACATTTGTCCCCTTGAGAATACAAGCTAAGACCCTATTAGCTATACTATTACTGTCAGGCAATGTGCTATATGCCCTAACTCCCCCCCCCCCCCCCCTTTCCCGTATCTATTACCACCCCCAAATCCCTTTCTTGTGTAACACATCCCAAGACTGCCCCTTTGCATCATGTAATCTCTATTGTCATGATTCTCATCCATTCCCGGCACCTTACATTTCCTTATGTTAAACTGCATTGCCGATCCTATGCACAATCTATGAAGTGTCTAGACTTTCTTGAACCTGATCACCCCACTCCTCTCAACCCCCTCTTCTGCTATATATATACGTCAAAGATTCGTTTCATCTGCAGGTTTTTAAAGTCTACTCTTAACCTCACTGTCCAAGTCATTTACATAAATTATAAATAACAATGGACCTTGTGCTGATCCCTGAAGCTTACAACCTCCCAGCTAGATATCCTACACCACACACAGCCACTCTTTGCTTCCCATCACTAAGCCAGTTATCATTCCAATTAGCTGCACTACCAGGCATTCTGAAAGCCCTAACCTCAGCTGGCAGGCCTCCGTGTGATACCTTGTCAAATGCCTTTTGAAAATAGTAATATACTACATCCCCTACACTTTCTTCATACACCCGATCAGAAACTGTTTCATAAAACTCCAATAAATTAGTTAAACACGACCTCCCTTTAGTAAATGCAAGCTGCCTGTCTTTAATTAATTGAAATATATTTAAATTATCCGTAATTAACATCTAGTTTCTCTCTGGATCATTTTCTTAAATAATGTTGTTGCGTTGGCTACTCGCCATTGCTCTGGTACCTGTCCTGCCTCCAATGAGCTGTTAATGATATCGGCTAACGTTGTAGCGGTTACCTTATTCACATGTCGCGGTTAACTTATCCGCATGTGACGGTTACCAATACCATATGTTTGGTCTAATTGACATGCACGGGCTTTTGGTTGTGTGGTCGTGACGCACGCGCGGCTGTTGGAGCCACGCCCTCCGAAGAGGGTTTTTGTTTTTATATAAGCCGTTACGACTTCCGTTCGCGAGCAGTTGCTGGAGATTTCTGTGCAATAAACAAGCTTTGTACCCAACTAAATGGCCTCTTCTTCTCGCCTTCGGCAACTCCTAAACTGGTGACCTCGGCCGCCCCCGAACGTATTCGGGGGCTGCAAATGAACACGGCAGTATTTCGACCGCAATTTCTTCCACAAAACCTAAACTCGAACTGCTGGAGTTTTAGCAACGACCAGCGGCCATGTGGTTCGCGCACCGCGCTCGGTTCCTCCTCTACGACTAGAGGGGCGAGCCTGCTCCGGGACCCTCCGAAGGGACGCCGTTACGAGGCGTTGGCGGCACGGCTACTTTGTTGCCTTCGCGCGCACTGCTGCTCATCTCTTGCGCGCGCACTGATGTTGGCGGCACGGCTACTTCGTCACCTTCGCGCGCACTGGAGCCTCGTTACCTTCGCGCGCACTGTAGCCTTGTTACCTTCGCGCGCACTGGAGCCTCGTTACCTTCGCGCGCACTGGAGCCTCGTTACCTTCGCGTGCACTGGAGCCTCGTTACCTTCGCGCGCACTGGAGCCTCGTTACCTTCGCACGCACTGGAGCCTCGTTACCTTCGTGTGCACTGGAGCCTCGTTACCTTCGCGCGCACTGGAGCCTCGTTACCTTCGTGCGCACTGGAGCCTCGTTACCTTTGCGCGCACTGGAGCCTCGTTACCTTCGCGCGCGCTGGAGCCTCGTTACCTTCGCGCGCACTGCTGCTCGCCACTCCCGCAACTCCTACTGCTGCAACTACAACTGCTACCGCTGCTCGCCACTCGCGCAACTACGACTCCTACTCTACATCCTCGGGAGGCCCGCGAGGAACCTCGGCAGCCTCCCCCGAGGACTTGACCAGCCCCTCGGTCGGCTCAACCCCACGGCTGCGTTTTTTCGCGCGTACCGAGGCCGGGCACTGCTCGAGCCTTCTCGGCACTGCCGAGCGCGCCTGCGAACTACGTACACGCCCGTGGAGTGCCTTCTGGGGGGTGCATGTAGCGGTTACCTTATTCACATGTCGCGGTTAACTTATCCGCATGTGACGGTTACCAATACCATATGTTTGGTCTAATTCACGTGCACGGGCTTTTGGTTGTATGGTCGTGACGCACGCGCGGCTGTTGGAGCCACGCCCTCCGAAGAGGGTTTTTGGTTTTATATAAGCCGTTACGACTTCCGTTCGCGAGCAGTTGCTGGAGATTTCTGGACAATAAACAAGCTTTGTACCCAACGAAATGGCCTCTTCTTCTCGCCTTCGGCAACTCCTAAAACGTCATGATTATCTGCGCTGCCAACTTCCTCGCCACACTTGGATACATATTATCTAAACCTGGAGCTGAATCCTTTCTTAGCTTTCCTTACTTTTTCTTTAGTTCCTCCACTCTACATGAAACTACTCGAAAAGTAATTTGTCGTCGCCTCGACAGAGTCGTCAGATACTAGCAATTCCCTTGTGGTGTTGCCATGTATGACAAGAACTCGATTGGTGATTGCCCACTGCACTATCCATACTAACTTCTCCAAACCCTCTGGTTGTATATACCTCTTCACAACCACCTAATGTTTGTCTGTGTGCTATATACCATGCACGTAATAATGATGACTCTCTGTATACCTCTATTTCCTCCATTATGTATCAGCTCGTAATAAACCACCCCAACTCTGTTCCTCATTACTCCTGCCAGGGAGTAATGCATTCACTCGTGTCGGTGTGTGTGTGTGTGTGTGTTCGTGTGTTTGTGAACAAAATATCTGGAAAAGTTCTGAACGGATTTGGATGAAAGTTGGTGGGATGATTGCCCTTGGGATAAGGAAGAATTGATTAGTTTTTGGTGAAGCTCAGGATATTATTCCCGATCCAGGAATTTTTTGAAGGATTTTTTTACCATTGGAAGATAGGGCTCATTTTTTTTAAACATTATTTTCTATATACTATGTATTTAACATTGTGATATGAAAATAGTTTTCATATTTGTTGTAAATGTAGTTTAAACTCGTGGTTATGCGTTAGAGCGGTGTATTTTTTTTAGCAGCGTCATCTTCAATGTTCATTTTTTTTTTCTAATAAAGACATATTCTGTCATTTTAAAACAACCAAAGTGTGTATTAGGTTTCCCCGTTTCATAAAATGTATCGTTTGATATGTATAATGCTTTAAAACTGTTTTTTTTGTTTGTTTTTGTTTTTACCTCAGAAGAGATATATCAACATTTAGCTCAGTGAATGTCATTTGCGGTGTCAGTATTTGTTGAACTTATAAAGACTTAGTTCCAGATTTGTCAATGGCTGAGGTATATTAACAAACGAATAAAACAGATTTGGCAAAATTCCAACTTTTTTTTTAAAGATCGCATATTCACCCAGGGTTGTGAGAGGCTGAAGAAGAAGAAACCTTGCATAGGCTTCCCAGACCAAATAAATAATTCTGGTTCTGCGATTTTCAGGTTTATTTATCTATATATCTACATATCTGGGCAGTGTCTGTTGTCACTGAACTACTCCCTGAAACTTTTATTTCCGTGGTTGTGAAGTGTTTTTAATAACGTGGTGGTGGTTTTGAATCACGTGGTGGTGAGGTATTTTGCATTATGTGGTGGTGAGGTGTAAAATGACGTGGTGGTGAGGTGTTTTTATTTCGTGTTTCGTTGCTGTGAAGTGTTTTTAATTTCGTGTTTTGTGGCTGTGAGGTGTTTTTAATCTTCTATATATTCTAGATGTTGTGTTGTATCCACACTGTGGATAATATGTATCCACACTGTCTTGTGTTGTCTTGTCTTGTGTTGTCACTGAACTACTCCCTCAAACTTTTGTGAAATCATACTATTCCAACTTGACCCACGGCGGGAGTATGCGCTCTACTGAGTGGCGTTCTAGTCTGATATTGATTTCACCTGGGAATACCTTCACAAAAGCCTACTTTGACTCATGCAATAGTTTATCCCATCCTGCTTCCAATCTATCCATCCTCTAGGACCCGTACACCGGATCCTGTGGAGAGGTGATTGCAGTCAAACAGCTTACTTTCTCAACATGGAAATCTAACCGGCCTGAGAACAACTTTAGTTCATTCAGTAAGTCTCACAACAAGTGCGTGTCCATCTTGAGTTGTGCCAAGAAGACACCATCTTGCAAAATCCTTCTTCCAGGTCATGCTGCTTTCCCAAGTCTGTCATTGGTGTATGCTCCACCTCCTCCTCCCCTCCATCTCAAATGGCATGACTGCAGACTATGTCCAAAATAAGGCAGAATGTCTAAACTTTGTGTTTACCTCCAAATTTTGTGTACCCAACCCATCACACTTGCCTCGTAGCCGCTGTCTAACAGATTTTGTACCACGGATAATTCTGTCCAGCCTTGACCCTACTTTGGCGATTGGCCCTGATGGCATCAATACCCATATTCTCAAATCCTAATCGGCCATTCTCGCTTCCCCTTTGTCATTCTCCTTTAGCCAGCTCCCATCATGGAAGTCAGGAAACATCACTCATCTACAAATAGGGGGAAAAAAAACATGCAATGTCTTGGAATTCATCATTGCTGCTGATGTCAAGTCTTTCCTGGTTTTGAACATTCTTAACTCTGTTTTCTATTCTATCCCAATCACTCAACTCTGGGCATGCTTCTGCCCTTTATCAGCAATAGTCGGAGGCACTAAGTTTCAATCAAGAGGTCAAGACAAAGGCTCATGGAAGAGCTTGAACACAAAATAGATCAGGACGCAACAGAACAAGAAGAACACTACAAAGAGAGTGGGGGCACCAACAATTACGTTGAGGGACAAAATTGAGGGAGACAGATGAATAAGGGATGTAGGGAAGAATGAGGATTAAGGGAGGATACAGGTTTGGCAAGATGAATACAGAAGCAAACTCTCAGGAAGGAAAAGATAGAAATTTGGAAAGAGGTGGGATTGGGGTTAGGGGTAACGGCTGTATAAAAGAAAATGGGCATATCTCAGGCATTCAACTGTCTGGCAACCTGCTTTGCTTGCCTAGCTCTCTGCCTGTCAGATACAAGGTTGTCTTAGTTCCTGGATTTCTGACTTCCTGCACTCAGGCAGTCAACATATTGCTTTCAATCGACCCCTGTCCTACCCTCTTCCAGTGAAAGCTGGAGTTTGCCGTGGCATTGCATTACTCCCAGTCTTGTTCATCGACATAAAAGATCTCTCAGATGCTCTGGAAAACCCTCTATTCATGTTTGCAAATGACTCCACATTGTATCATACAGTACCCCCATCCCACTACGAATCAGACTGCAGCTCCGTCACTCTCTGCTGGTCTATAATATATGTGATACTGGACAGATAAATGGAGCATATTCTTCAATCCTGAAAAAATCCCAGTCTCGCCCTATCGCTTTGGAATGACGACTCAAACCAACCCACCTACATATTTCCATTGTCAGCCACTGAAAGAGGTTCAGTCCTTTGCCTCAACAATCGTTGCAACCGTCCTCAACATCAGCCATAACCTCTCCTGGGCCAACCATATAGCTAAGCTGGACTCCAAAGCCAACCATATATGAGATATCTTCCATCTATCCAAGTCTTTCCTTGGAAAATCAGAGCAACTCCAGTCTACAAAGGCATTGTGCATAGCTCATTGGATTACTGTGCTCACCTGTGGGCTGGCATCCCAATATCACATTTGTCTCTCCTAGATTCAATGGAATATAAAGCTGTCAACATTATTGGAATCTCTCACGGTACAGCCAAAGCACAAGGTCTGTTACTTTCACATCGCAATCAGGTCGGTGGTCTCCATGTTTTATACCGCCTCTTCTCCGATACTGCTCCCTCTATTCTATCTGTCCTAAGACCCTCCCCAGCAACTTCAGGATGCATGTGTTCTTTCAATAGCCCCCTCCGGGTTAAACCTCCAAAATCCAGGCTGATTGCACATCTTAACTCCTTGGTTCCTTGTTTGCCACAATTATGGAACCTCCTTCCAATGGGCATTCTTTCCCACTCTCCTCTCCAGGGCTTC
Source organism: Myxine glutinosa (assembly GCF_964187855.1). Taxonomy (NCBI): domain Eukaryota; kingdom Metazoa; phylum Chordata; class Myxini; order Myxiniformes; family Myxinidae; genus Myxine; species Myxine glutinosa. Next base: position 30,418,597 of record NC_136271.1, read on the forward strand.
AAACAGGCAGTGCACCGCCACGTCATGTCACCCACTGCTAACCCGTGATCTTTATTGCCCCTATTAATGCCTCCTAACTCAACCCTAACTTGCAGGTTTCAGTGTTTCCACCCCTCCTTCTAATTTTCTTGTTCATTCATTCCATTGCTGGTTGTGAACCCACTCTTGCCATGCTTCCCCACTATCAGTTTAACCTCCCTTTTCCATGAGCCTCACTGTTGTAGACAGAACAAGATGTCCACACTATGATCACAACCTGTGACAAAATCTGGTATCGGGCCAATTGGGAAACGCGCATTTAAAGCACTCTTTAAAGATCTCAACAACAACAACAACAACAACAACAACTACCGTCCAGTTGAGTTCATCACATACTGAACCCTCCGGCGTCCGTCGTCTGTCGTCGTCATCGTCTGTCTGTCAACTTTTCGACGTTAACACTCCAGCGTCCACAAATATCAACCGATTCTGATCAAACTTGACATGCAGCATCCTTACCCCAAGGACCAGGTTGGTATTACATTTCAGCCCGATCCGTTGAAAAATGGCGGACTTAGGCGACCATTTTGTTTTTGGTCATGAAAACGACGTTAACACTCTAGCGTCCACAAATATTTATGGATTTTGATCAAACTTGGTGTGTGAGAGTCTTACCACACAAGGTAGGTTGCTATCGCATGTCAACCCGATCTGTTACAAAATGGCCACCATAGGCCGGCATATTTTTTTCAGCTCTGAAGAAAAGCACAAGAATTTAGGATGCTGAAACTGAGTTGAAAGTTGTCCAGTCAGTTCAGTTGAGTTCTACTTCCCTGGAACCCCTCAGTATCGGGCCAATTGGGAAACGCGCATTTAAAGCACTCTTTAAACTAGAGCTTCCAGGGAAGCAGAACTCAACTGAACTGACTGGACAACTTTAAACTCAGTTTCAGCATCCTAAATTCTTGTGCTTTTCTTAAGAGCTGAAAAAAATATGGCGGCCTGTGGCGGCCATTTTGTGATGGATCGGGCTGGAATGCAATAGCAACCTACCTTGTGTGGTAAGGGTTTAACATTCTAAGTTTGATCAAAATCTGTTAAGATTTGTGGACGCTAGAGTGTTAACGTCGTTTTCATGACCAAAAACAAAATGGTCGCCTAAGTCCGCCATTTTCCAACGGATCGGGGTGAAATGTAATACCAACCTGTTCCTTGGGGTAAGGATGCTGCATGTCAAGTTTGATCAGAATCAGTTGATATTTGTGGACGCTGGAGTGTTAACGTCGAGAAGTTAACAGACGACAGACGACAGACGACGACGACGCCGACAGACGACGGACGCCGGAGGGTTCAGTATGTGATGAACTCAATTGGACAGTAGTCCAGTTGAATTAATGAACTCGACACCTCACCGTACGATCTGACATACCATGCATTCTGACGGCCTTGATTAAACCCTACTATTATTCGACATATGATAAGATTTTTGGGGTCCCTCATCGTCAATAACACTCGACCCAAACAAAGTCAATGGAAATCTTACACAACAGACCCGGGCAGTGTACGGCATAATCAGCAGAGACCTACAGGCGAAGTGCGTTAGGCCCACAGGAAAACCAAGATTGTGGCCATATAATTTTTGTCTCAGTGCTATGGTGGGTGGAGTCAAGCGACAGGTGTGGTGTGGTCCGGCAGATAGATGTCCGATCAATGGGTGCACATTTCAAAAACCCACCCCCAACAAGAACCCCAACACCAACAACAACAGCAACATGAAGCTTGTGAAGCTAAAGGTTGCTCATTTCTCTGATCTTGATTGCCCTCCTTTTTGCTTGTCCCAATCTGGAGCACCCGACCCTTTCCACATACCCTCAAAATTTGCTTCCTGAATATATATAAAAGCCTCACTCTACTATCCCAAACTGTAACACATAACAGTATCCTTTCACACCCTATATTGTGATCACTTGTCCATGCACTTCATAAATTTCAGAATTCCACATTCTCTCCAATATTCAGATCATTACTTTTAAAAGGTCAAACACTGCACTCGCCTTGTGGGCTAATCTCCAAACTGGCTTAAAAAGCAATTCTGGACGACATCGAGGAATTCCTCATCAGCTCAGCTATTTCCCTGTGCCTGGACCCAATCCATACCTGGTAAAATTTAAATCCTTGACAATCAGTACTTTTCCCTTACCACGTGCCTTTCTGAATTCTTCAATGAGCTGAACCCTACTTTCCTGCTTTTCCCTCACATCAGGAGCCCTATCAAACCCACCTACGAGTATCTTAGTAGTCATATAAAAAGCAAAAGCACTTCCATCTCTGAGCTCTATCCACACATAATCCTCGATATTAATTCCCTCCTTAAAAAAGAACCCAAACGCAATTTTTTTCTTAAAACCATTCTTAAAAACATCAAATTTTGACTGAATACTTTTTGAAACCGAATGTTCATCAAATAAAGATACCCATGTTCAACAGTGACATCTATTTTAGTACAATTTTCGAGATTTCATTTTTACAATTATCTCGTCAATAGCTGAAAGTTATGCAGGGCTAACTATTGTTTTGGAAAACGCAACAAATTTGTTCATATGTTAAGAGACTTTTCTTCAGCAAACATTTAAATTGTCCTCCTATAATGTTGCTGCAAGTTGTATGTAGATGAGCAAATAGCTCATGGATTTTTCCAGATAATTGTTGAAATAAAAATATATTTTGGTATCCACATATATATTTCTTTGATTTGCAGTGGAACAAAACCAAAAACGCTGGAAAAAAAACCACGAAATATCAGCTTATTCTACACAGAAATCATAAATGGCCCGGACAATATTATTGGCACCTTTTAGAAGTTTTTAGAAGTTGTTAGAAATAATTAGATTTCAAGCAGATGATTCTCCTTTACCTCGGAAGTGAACTCAACTGTGGTGAATTGCAGGGGACTGCAATATAAAAATCACTCATTCAACCAGTTTGAATAGAGAAAAGCGGTTTTGTGTCACTGTGTGCACTGCAATGAGCATGGAGAAAAGAAAGAAAACCAGATAATTGTCAGAGGAGATCAGACACAAGATTGTAGCCACGCTTGGACAATCTCAAGGCTACAAGTCCATCTCCAGAGACCTTGATGTTCCTGTGTCCACTGTATGCAATGTTATCAGGAAGTTTAAGGCCCATGGCACTGTAGCCAACGACCCTTGACGTGGCCGCAAGAGAAAACTTGATCGAAGATTACAATGAAGCATTGCTCGAATGGCGAAGAAAGCACCTCAATCAACTGCTAAACAGATTCACGCTGACCTTCAGACACAAGGTACGACAGTTTCAACTCACACCATCCGTCACCAACTCAATGAAAGGGAGTTATCTGCTGAAAGAGACGTAAGAAAGCCCGACTGGAGTTTGCCAAAACATACCAGAACAAGCCAAAATCCTTCTGGAAGAATGTCCTGTGGACAGATGAGACCAAATTAGTGCTTTTTGGTAAAGCACATCATCTCTATGTTTACAGAAAACAAAATAACGCCTTCAAAGAAAAGAAAACCTTCCCTACAGTCAACATGGAGGAGGTTCAGTGATGTTTTGGGGTTGCTGTGCTGCCTCTGGCACTGGATGCCTTGAATGTGTGCAGGGCATCATGAAAACAGGAGATTACCAAGGCATTTTGGAGCGCAATGTTCAACCCAGTGTCAGAAAGCTGGGTCTCCATCAAAGGTCATGGGTCTTGCAGCAGGACAATGACCCCAAATACACTTCAAAAAGCACCCAGGAATGGTTCAAGACAAAACGCTGGAAGTTCTGAAGTGGCCAGCAATGAGTCCAGATCTAAATCCCATTGAACACCTGTGGGGAGATCTGAAAACAGCAGTTGGGAGAAGGCACCCTCAAATCTGGGAGAACTGGAGCAGTTTGCACAAGAAGAGTGGGCCAAACTGCCAGTAGAGGGGTGTAGAACGCTCATTCATAGCTATGGGAAGTGCTTGACTGCAGTTATTTTGTCCATAGGCTGTGCTAACAAATATTACTTGGTTGCCATAATTTTTTCAATGCCATTTCTTTTTATTGTCTGATTTAAAAGGATATATTAAGTTCTGAATCAAAAACAATGGTTTTGTAATATTAACAGTGAAATAAAGAATTGTGGAGACCAAATACCTTTGTCAATATCAACTTATTTTTTGAGAAAATTGTAAGCTATTTGAAAAACGTGAATTGAGTTATTTGAAAAAAAGTGCCAGGGTGCCAATATTTTTAGCCACGTCTGTATATACAAAATATATAAATACATATGTGTATATGAATATATATATATATATATATATAATACATATATACATATATTGTTGCGGATCTCCCGAAGCCCGTCGGCGTACAGAGGGGGGGGGGGGGGGGGGTTAAACCCCTTCTTCCCCTCGGGTCTTCGTGTCTACGGGGCCAAATCGCCACTTCCGCAGCGAGCGTGAAAAAGGGTATCGGGTCGACGCCACATGTACCTTCGACCCACACTGCCACAAAAACGGGGACCGGACCTCGCACAAGCCAGGCTAATCGAGTATGTCCGAACGGTGTGCGTATCACGTGACTCGTGCCGTTACCTTTTATTGAACCCGATTCAAGCGGTTCTGTTCGTGCGATGCTAAGCCAATTGATGGAAAGGACGGGAACGGTCAAATAAGAGGAAGAACACGATTTATTTATAATGTACAATAATCAGGATAAAGGAAAGGGGACACAGAGCAGATGCTTAACAGTTTTAACTTAAGCCCAGACAAAGGGCCCACTCACTCACGCGGGGAAAAAGAAGGAAGAAAGTTCGCGTGCCAAACGCGCCTTGCCGTCGGTCGCTCCGGGACAGCTCGCCCGGCGTGGCCCTCTGGCGGTCACGGCACATATGCAGGGAAACGCAGGCAGGAGGAGATCGCGCGTCTGTGGCCCGGAACGGGTCGTCTTCACAAGCGTGATTAATACAGCCGCAGAGCGCAGGGCACAGGGCATGGGGAATGTTCGTGTACAACGAGACTATTACAAGCAGTTCAAGCAGTTACAAGCACTCCGACTTGTTCAGGAGCTGGGCGATTCTGACGCGTTCTTGTCTGCTGTGGTTCTCTCTCCGACTTGTCTCTGCTTGTTCGGGGCAAAACTCTGACTGACGATCTCACAGGGGCTTCGACTCAACTCTCGTTCTCACCGTGTCCTCTCTGAACTCAATGCCTCGACTCGACTCGACTCAACTGAACTGAGGCGGGGGACTCGGGGCAGGGTTTTATGGCTCTGCCCCGGCCCTACCCGAATGTTCCAGGCTCCTCCTCTCGTCGTCGTTGTGAGCCACTCCCCTCGAGCTCTGATTGGCGGCTCGTTGCTTACCGGCCACTCCCTCCTGCAGCTCTGCCCTTCGGCCTTGCCAGACTTGTTCAGGCCGAGCACATGGCATACTAGCCCAATTGAGGCCGACTCACTGGCCTACTCAACGCAAAACTAACACAGGAAAGGAGACTACCTTACATTTACTAATAAATAACTATACTACAGCGAGGCTACATGTTGTGGTGCGTCTACCTACGAGGGGGGGTTATCCTTTATTCTCATAACCGCAACACTACACCCCTCTCTCACCCGACTCAGCCCGAGTCGACCCACCAATGGAACGCCCGGTCGAGCCTGGCATGCAAAATTACCATTACTTTTAAATGTGACACATAGGTGTAATTCCCCCGAGCATTTACTCTGACCCATGTGTGCGACATTTTTAGCACTAGATATGTCCCTCCTATTGCGTTGAGCAGCTATCTAACAGTTTCACACCCACAACTACCCGAGTATTTTCGGAATTTTCAAACTAAACACATAGCCGGTGGGCAACATTCTTATATTTACATGCATGTATATTTACAATTCTATGACCCAGGACCTGTACTTTAGGAAGAGAAGATTGGAGGGGAGAAAAACACAACGCACTCATAAATGTGGCACTTGCTGCTTGCATCTTGCATCTTGCATCTTCCGTGTGCGGCTAACAAAATTGGCTGGCCCTGACCGGCATACAGGCCATTTGAAGCATCAGGGCCATCTAAACTTCCACATCTTCGTTGTCCCAAGCACACAATAGTGAATGAAAATGCTTTTTAGTGGCCAGCAAGGCCACTCTCACGTGGTCCAACTGCATGGCATCAGTGCCACTCAAACAAGTGGTCCGAAGGTGCAAGATGATTTTGCAGCAAGATGCTGCACAGCAGAGGTGCGAGGCCACAAGGCTTGTGGTCCTTAATGAGTGACAAGGTGCAGCAAAATATGGTTTTGACAGCAAAGTGCTGCATAGGTTGGCTGCACAGATATAGCCAATGTGCAGCAAAAGGACATGGCAGCAAGGTGCTGCACGGTTCGGCTGCACAGGTGGAACGGTGCAGAATGGATGGGTTTGGAAGCAAAGTGCTGCACAGTTCAGCCTCCAAAATGGTCCTGGGGCGAGGAGGAGAGACAAAGCACAACAAGCAAGCGGAAAAGACGCAGGGGCACACAAAAAAACAAGGTGACCAGGCACCACCATGCCTGGTGCGGTGCGAGGGACGCGGTAGAGCGAGCAGAGCAAACTCGTCCCTAACCGTCCGTACCCCCCCACCGTTGGCTACACTACCTTAGCCCCCCTTGTATTTAGAATCAGTCTCTACGTCTTGTCTCCCATATCCCCATCTATACCAAATTCGTCTCTCAATCCCTCCCAGGAAGGAAGGGATGGAACAAAACAATGTCTCATCACGTCATGATGCGTCTCTCCACTCAATCGGCTTACAGAGCCCTGGTGTGAAGCTCGTCCTCCTTGGTGACTGACTGTGGATGGTGCAAAGGGATCTCTCTTCCTAACTACTCTACTAACATTTACTCATTAAACTGCCTGGGGTCGTACCCTGCCAATCGGCCTCTTTAAACTATGTGGTTCTAAGAACCCGAATTCCCATTGCCCACACTGTGGTGCCCTCCGAATTTGGGTCTCACTCCCACAAATTTTCACACTGTGCCCTCGCACAATTTCGGGGCTGGGTCGTGTGTCCCTACCAGCAGGTCTAACTACCTGCACACCTCCGCCACTGAAGCCGCCTCCCGAGCTTGCCTGCTCCCACGACTACCTAACCGGGGAAGGGCCTCCCTGGCACTTACCCCCTCTATGCCCACCTTTGCATCGGGCAACCCGGGTCCTTCCCTTGGATCCTCGGGCCCCACTGACAACTACAACTAACCGGCTCCCAGAGCCTACCTGCGGCCTCACCTGGCCGACAAACTACCAGTGACTGAGTGCCCCAATAACCATACGCACCAATTAAGCCACACGCCCAGCCATTCCACAGACTACTGCACCCCACAAAATACTACTTTCCACTACCTGCACCACAGGTGTCAATATCCATACAATTTACCTATGCCCTCTACCTGGCTTTACACTACCCACACCGGGCTTTCGCGAATGGGTTCCACTTACCCCCCATTCACTCCTTCGCACCATGCATTCCACACCAAACATTTCACACCAACTACTTCCACACCTTTTATCTCGCACACCATTTATTTCTCACACTACTACTTTCACACACCATTACACAATTCCATTTATTACCTTCGCCGGCGCCCCCAAAATTTGATTTTCCAATGCGACGATCGCCGGCTCCTCTACACCCCGTGTCGCTACTCCCATAGCCCCGGTCAATTTGGCAGTCCTCCACTCTACCTCGCTCCCTACGCGTTCCCCGCACCGGGTCACCTCGTCGCATACCACCGCAACCTTCCCGCTCAACCTGCACCCAATGTCATCCCTGCCTTATTCATGTCCTTTCTTGACTCTGCCCTCATCTTCTGCATATCACACCGGGATTCCTCCCTTAATTTTTCCATTTCCCGGGTGGATTTCTCCCCTAATTTTTCCATTTAACCACCCATTTGGTTTTCCAACCCTTTCATTTCCCGGGTGGATCTGTCCCCCATTTCTTTCATGTTATTATTCATTCCCCGCATTTCGTCCTTTTGGGCATCCATTTTTGCAGTAATTTTCTCCATTTCTTCTCCCATATATGCCCTGAATTGCACCATAAAAAGGGCTATCTATATCTATTGACGCTGCGGGCTCGGCCCTCGCCGCTACGTGCGAGGAGCCGCCATTTTCTTCCCTTGCTGCCGCCCCTACTTCAACTTCTTCCTCCACTACCAACTCCTCCTGTTGGTCCTGGGCCATTAATTCTTCCTCTATCATTACTCCCACCGGCATTTGACCGTCTTGGCCAGCCATGGTACGAATTTAATTTGGTTTTAAAACTAAATTTTGTCCACTCGTCATTTTGAGCATGTGAAGCACACTCTAGGTCCAATTATCCCACTCCTGACACCAATTTGTTGTGGCCAATTTGTCCAAATTGGTGTCCAATTTGTTGGTGTCCAATTTTTTTCAGGGTTCAAATCCCACTCCGGACTACCAATTTGTTGCGAATCTCCCGACGCCGCACGTACCTTTGACCCACGCTACCACGAAAACGGGGACCGGACCTCGCACAAGCCACGCTAATCAAATACACCCGAGCGGTGTGCGTATCACGTGACTCGTGCCGTTTTTTTTTTTTTTTTTTTTTTTTTTTTTTTTTTTTTTTTTTTTTTTTTTTTTTTTTTTGTATACAATATCGAGGCTCGTGAAAGAGCGAACATTAATCACACAGAAAGACAAACCGACACATAAAACATATAACATAGGGAGCGGTAGACAAGATGGGGAGAGAGGGGGAAGGACACAAACACAACATTTGAGAGCAGGGACCGAGAGACATGGAGACATCGAGAGATCTGAGAGAGGGCGAGGGCTTTGGGGGGGGGGGGCGTGGGAAGGGGGCAGTGGGAGAGGTATAAAACATATGGACACTGCCAGGACTTCCAGGAAAGAAGTTGGAATTTCAAACAAGGTGGATCTGGGGTGAATTAGCGGGGGTAGAAAAGATCAAGGTTTTGGATGGGGGAAGATAAGAGATGGTGGTGAACAGCTGTTTTAAAGACCTGGAGGGAGGAGTGGGATTGAAGGGAGTGAGGGAGTTTGTTCCAGAGGCGGGAGAAAAGAGGAATGAAAGAGTGAAGGTGAGCGGAGAGCCGAGATTTCGGCAGTTTAACCATCAGAGGGTTGCTGGCAGATCTTGTGCGACCTGTAGGAATATTTGGGGGACAGAGCACAGAGAGAGCTGGGGGTGCAAGGCCGGAGAGGAGTCGGTAGAAGACAGAAAGACCACCTACCTGCCTGCGGTGAGTGAGTGAAAGGCCCTCAGAGATAGCTTCATCGCGGGAGATTCCAATAATTCTGAAAGCTTTGGTTTCAACAGCGTGAAGCCGAGCTAGGTGTGAGGCAGGAGCACCGGCCCATAGGGGAGAACAGTATTCCATTGAGCTGCGGATGAAAGCCTTGTATGTGGTGAGGAGCTCAGGTGTGCCGAGGAAGGACTTCGCACGACGGAGGATGCCCAGTCGGCGACTGGCTTTGGAGGCCAGCTTGGAAATGTGGTTTTCCCAAGAAAGATCATGGCAGATAGTGAGACCCAAAATCTTGAGCGACAGAACTTCTTGGAGAGGATTGTTGAGAAAGTAGATGGGAGGGTTGTCCAGTCGATCTTTTCGGAGAGACATAGTAAGAGTGTGAGATTTGTCAGGATTGAAAGACATGTTCCACTTGTTTGACCAGTCTGTGATTTTGTCCAGGTCTTCAGAGAGTGAGGAGGCAGCAGACTGCCGATCTGAGGGAAGAGGAATGGAGCGGCAGAGAGTGGAGTCATCAGCAAAGAGATAGAGAGGATTTTCGAGAGAGTCAGAGAGATCATTGATGAAGACCAGAAAAAGCACGGGGCCCAGAACACTGCCTTGGGGAACTCCAGCCTGAACAGGAAGAGGAGATGAGAGAAACCCATTCAGGGCCACACGTTGACGACTACTAGAGAGGAAGTCCGCCAGCCATGCGTGGAGATTTCCATGGATACCAAAGGAGGAGAGTTTGGTGAGCAGAGCGGGGTGCCAGACCGTGTCGAAGGCACGTGATATGTCGAGGGAGACAGCTCTAATTTCCTGTTTGGCATTGAGGACCTCCATCCATTGTTGAGACAGCAGAAGCAGCATGTCCAGAGTAGAGTGACCTGGTCTGAAACCAAATTGATGATCAGAGATCAAGCCATTGGAGAAGAGGAAAGATTTCATATCAGAAGCAATGATGGATTCCATGACTTTGCTGATAATTGGGAGAAGGCTGATTGGTCTGTAGTTGCTAGGATCTGTTTTTGCACCTTTTTTGTGCAAAGCGGTGATGTTGGCTGATTTCCAAGCAGATGGCAGTTGACCTTGAGCAAAAGAGAGGGTGAAGAGAACAGAGAGAGGGTGAGATAGAGCAGCAGAGCAGGATTTTAGGACCCGTGGGCTGATGCCGTCGGGTCCAGTTGCAGAATCAGAGTCGAGGGTTGACAGAAACTTTTCCACCTTGTCAGGAGGAAAGGACACGGAGTCCAGGAGCAGCAGGGTACGACTGGGTATGGTGGGTACAGAGAGGGATGGGTTTGGGACACAAGATTTAGAGGCAAACACAGAGTTGAGGCATTCAGCTTTTTCACGTGCGGAGTCAGCTGTGTAGCCGTTTGAGGTAAGGGAGGGGATGGAGGGGGAACAAACACCAGAAACGGATTTGACCAGACGCCACCAGGATTTGGAAGAGGGAGACAGATAAGAGAGTTCGGTCTTGAGAACGGAGAGATATTGTTTCCTGGCTCTCCTGAGGGTGGACACACACTTGTTTCGGGCTTTGTGAAAGGAAATGAGATTTCCTTCCGTTGGATTTGCTTTCCAGGAGACGAAGGCAAGTTGTTTCTGGGCAACAGCCTCACCACAAGATTCCGTGTACCATGGACGGGAGGAAGGGTATGACAACTGAAGACGAGATGGGATAAATCTGTGCATGAGAGAGAGCAATTTACTTTGGAAGAATTCCCAGGATGAGTTGATGTCAGAGGTGGTAGAGATGGGAGACCAGTCCAGATGATTGATGGCTGCTTGAAGACCGTGCCAGTTGGCCTGAGTGAAATGCCAGACTCGTCGACGCTGAGCAGGCTCCCTGAGGATGGTCAGAGAGATGTCCACTTTAACAAGGACATGATCAGATGATCCGATCGGAGCAGAAGAAGAGCAGCAGACATTTTCAGGGAAGTTAGTCATAACCAAGTCCAGAAGAGAAGATGTTCCGTTGACTGAGATCCGGGTCGGGAAATTGACAGATTGTGTAAGACCCAGTGAGTCGCAGAAGTCCTTTGCTGAGGAGCCATGGCTGGTGAGAGAGGTACCCACACCCAGCCAACTGGCATGATGACAGTTGAAATCACCACATATGAGGAAGAGAGAGTTGGGATGAGTAGATAGAAGTTGGTCCATATCATCAGACAGCGAGATGTAGATGGAGTCATCACTGTTTGGTGGACGGTACAACACACATATGAACAAGAGGTGGGAGCGAAGGGGAAGCCGTAGCCAGAGGTATTCCTGGGGGTGAGGTGGAGAGAGTGCAGTGCAGGGCGAGTGAGGAAGAGAGTTTTTGATAAAGATAGCAACCCCGCCTCCAGGACGAGGCTCAGGTCTATCATACCGGAGGAGGGAGTAGCCCGGGAGAGATACTATGGAATCAGAGACATCATAAAGGAGGAAAGTTTCTGTTAAGCAGATCACGTCTGGTTTGACAGAAGCAACCTGTATGGAGAGATCAGTTAAGTTTGAACGAAGGCCCCGGATGTTTGAGGTCCATACCGTTAATGAAGAGGAAGGGGGAGCATCAGATACAGAACAGGGGGGAGGAGGGGTAGGGTAAGATGTGGAAGAGGTGGAAGAGGTAGGGAGAGCTGTTGAAGGTGTGTCAGAGATTTCAGAATAGCTCGGAGAAAGGGAAGGATGGGGCGGACAAAAGGTTTGATGGTGATTGGGTGAGCCACAATGAGGTGTTATTTGAGGAGGGGGAAGAGCGAGGCAGAAGGTTGGGGGAGATGGAGGTGAGAGTTTGAAGGGGGAAGAAGCGGGGAGGACGCTTTGAGGAGGGGGAGTGAGCGGGGGGAAATTGAGAAGCAATGAGGGTGGGGAGATTTGAAGGGGAGGGGTGAGGGGGGAGTTTGGGAGGGAAGGGACAAGGGGAGGGATTTGAAAGGGATGGGATATGGGGGAGATTTGGAGGGGAGGGGTGAGGCAGGAGTCTAGGAGGGGAGGGGCGAGGGGGCGTCTGGGCGGGGAGGGGTGAGGGAGTAGTTTAGGAGGGAGGGGGCAAGGGGGGAGATTTGAAAGGGATGGGTGATGGGGAAGATTTGGAGGGGAGGGGTGATGGGGAAGATTTGGAGGGGAGGGGTTATGGGGAAGATTTGGAGGGGAGGGGTGAGATTGGATTTTTGAAAGTGTACGATTTATGGGAAACGAACATTTATTGCAAAATGAGTTTCTTGTGACCTTCGAGTTAAAAATACGTTTAAGGACGCTGGATGGAGGATGGAGTGCAGGAGAGTTTAGGGAATGTAGAACAAAGGCACTATAGGAGATGGATATTTTTTTTGGGATGAATTGATTTGGTGAGCAAGTCGAAAGCAGCCTTTTAAAGAAGAAGAAGAAAAAGGTGTTATAAAATATGACGGAATACATAACTTGAGGGGAAAGTGTAAACATTGAAGGTTAATGAGTGAAAACTATCTGGGGAAATGGGGGAGAAACACGTGGTCGAAGAACGAACGAACGAATAAAAATGAATAAACGAATGAGAACAGAGAAGGAAATGTTTTTTTTTTTTTTTTTTTTTTTTTTTTGAGTTGAGATTTACACAAGGAAGTAGGCTATGGGTGAAAAGACTGGGAATACAGAGAACGAAAGTTATTGGATCACAAACGACGGACCACTGAGAGAAAAACAAAGCCTCAAGGTTGTACAGTGCACACTGTACAAGGCCTTGCTCGCGACACGGCAAACAGACGATCAATTTATGAAAGATAAACACCGAGAAACAACCAAAGTTGCACACAATAACTTCACACACCGAAAGATAAATACAGTTTCGACAAAATACAATTGTGAACAGACTTAACTTCGAAAAACGTGGAGACCGTGTGGAGCTTCGAAAATCCCTGCCGCCGTCTCCAAGATCTCGCGAGATCTCGCGAGATCGCGAGATCTTATTTGACCGTTACCTTTTATTGAACCCGATTCGAGCAGTTCTGTTCGTGCGATGCTAAGCCAATTGATGGAAAGGACGGGAACGGTCAAATAAGAGGAAGAACACGATTTATTTATAATGTACAATAATCAGGATAAAGGAAAGGGGACACAGAGCAGATGCTTAACAGGTTTAACTAAATTCCAGACAAAGGGCCCACTCACTCACGTGGGGAAAAAGAAGGAAGGAAGTTCACGCGCCAAACGCGCCTTGCCGTCGGTCGCTCCGGGACAGCTCGCCCGGCGTGGCCCTCTGGCGGTCACGGCACATATGCAGGGAAACGCAGGCAGGAGGAGATCGCGCGTCTGTGGCCCAGAACGGGTCGTCTTCACAAGCGCGATTAATACAGCCGCAGAGCGCAGGGCACAGGGCACGGGGAATGTTCATGTACAACGAGACTATTACAAGCAGTTCAAGCAGTTACAAGCACTCCGACTCGTTCAGGAGCTGGGCGATTCTGACGCGTTCTTGTCTGCTGCGGTTCTCTCTCCGACTTGTCTCTACTTGTTCAGGGCAAAACTCTGACTGACGATCTCACAGGGGCTTCGACTCAACTCTCGTTCTCACCGTGTCCTCTCTGAACTCAATGCCTCGACTTGACTCGACTCAACTGAACTGAGGTGGGGGGCTCGGGGCAGGGTTTTATGGCTCCGCCCCGGCCCTACCCGAATGTTTCAGGCTCCTCCTCTCGTCGTCGTTGTGAGCCACTCCCCTCGAGCTCTGATTGGCGGCTCGTTGCTTACCGGCCACTCCCTCCTGCAGCTCCTCCCTTCGGCCTTGCCAGACTTGTTCAGGCCGAGCACATGGCATGCTAGCCCAATTGAGGCCTACTCACTGGCCTACTCAACGCAAAACTAACACAGGAAAGGAGACTACCTTACATTTACTAAGAAATAACTACACTACAGCGAGGCTACATGTTGTGGTGCGTCTACCTACGAGGGGGGTTATCCTTTATTCTCATAACCGCAACAATATATATATACTAACATTCAGGGTGAGGTGTCTTGAATTACGTGGTGGTGGAGTGTTTTGAATTACGTGGTGGTGAGGTGTTTTTAATTACATGGTGGTGAGGTGTTTTGAATTACGTGGTGGTGAAGGTCTTTAATTACGTGGTGGTGAAGTGTTTTGAATTAATGGTGGTGAGGTGTTTTAAATTAGGTGGGGGTGAGGTGTTTTAAATTAGTTGGGGGTGAGGTGTTTTAAATTAGGTGGGGGTGAGGTGTTTTAAATTATGTGGTGGTGAGGTGTTTTAAATTACTTGGTGGTGAGGTGTTTTAAATTACTTAGTGGTGCGGTGTTTTAAATTAGGTGGGGGTGAGGTGTTTAAATTACGTAGGGGTGAGGTGTTTTTAAATCATGTGGTGGTGAGGTGTTTTTAATTACATGGTGGTGAGGTGTTTTTAATTTGGTGGTGGTGAGGTGTTTTTAATTACATGGTGGTGAGGTGTTTTTAATTTGGTGGTGGTGAGGTGTTTTTAATTTGGTGGTGCTGAGGTGTTTTTAATTTGGCGGTGGTGAGGTGTTTTGAATTACATGGTGTTGAGGTGTTTTGAATTACCTGGTGGTGAGGTGTTTTGAATTTGATGGTGGTGAGGTGTTTTTAATTTTGTGATGGTGAGGTGTTTTTCATTACGTGGTGGTGAGGTGTTTTAATTACGTGGTGGTGAGGTGTTTTAATTACGTGGTGGTGAGGTGTAATCGTCCCAAACTTCCAGTCTGCACCTACCACTCACGTATGTAACGTGATTAACGGTTACATACGTGAGTAACGTGCTGAGCGGTTCTTTTTTTTAATTTTTGTATATTTTTTCAACCTAAATCTTCAACCTAAATTGCTTATAAAAATGTAATATCACAAACACTACAAATACATTTGTGCAAAATAATTGTTTGTGTCATGATTCGCGTAAATCATGACAGCACAGCGACTCAGGTACAGTCATCATCCTCAGCTAAAATCAGCCCGTTCCTTAGTAACGATGCGTGGTGAGGCGAGCGTAGCAAGCCGAGCCAAGCTAGTATATATATATATATATCCAAATCGAACACCCAAAAATACGAGACAGCAGGACACAGATGATTGAGTCCCATAACAGCACTTGCTACATGACCTGTTGGCAACACGTGTCGTCTGCCACATAAACACATCCTCTTTGCCCTGTTGATTACAAGTTAGAAAGTTTGCAGTCAGGAATAATAAATTTAACGAAAGGAACACACTGACCCTTGATGTGACATGATACTGACATCATGCACATAAATTATGCCATCACATCACCTCCAAACTAGGATGGCGTATAAGAAACAGGTACCCCACTAAATGCCGGAAGTCTGGCACATTAATGGCATAAAATCAGTGGCGTGCTAAGTTGATAAATTTGAAC
Source organism: Myxine glutinosa (assembly GCF_964187855.1). Classification (NCBI taxonomy): domain Eukaryota; kingdom Metazoa; phylum Chordata; class Myxini; order Myxiniformes; family Myxinidae; genus Myxine; species Myxine glutinosa. The sequence continues at coordinate 30,434,203 of NC_136271.1, forward strand.
TGTCAGCTTGGTAGACTAATAACGTTCATGTAATTTGTTTCCAAAGACAAATGAATAATAGTGGTATTCACAACAGTTTCTCCTTGTTTCAAATGTCACTATTATTCATTTTTTATGACAATCTGCACTTCCTCCCTCCCTCCCCCTCTCCATAACCACTCCAAAATAATGTGATGACAGCATAGTGCATCTGCGTGACATCAGTGAGTGATGGTCGATTAACGGTGAGACTTGATTAACGGTGAGATTAACGGTAAGACATTGCCTGAAGGATAGAATGAATACTCAGAAACTTGTGCATCCTGAGTGGTTGTGACTTTAATTAAAATAAGAAAGTTAGTGGATGAGGAATAAAAGGTAGAAGGGAGGCATCATAATTCGAGTGAGCAACCTGTGGGGTGAGTTTGTTTATAATCAGATCTCAATGCTTTGTTGGCATTTATTACTCCATACCAAACTTTGCTTGACATATATGTAGGGGCTACCAATATTGTAAAATATTTCACAACAAAAAGTATTAAATTCTATTTTATCATCAATAACCCCTCCTGAATTAACCCAAATATTTTCTGTTCTTCACACCAATAAATTATTGGAGCTTTCCTTTCTAAAGGGTGGCCTGCGAGATGCTGTCCCGATTTAATATAACTGATCATGGTGCCTTGTGGCACAGTTAGAAAATCACTCCTAAAATCGTCTCCAGGCTTTAGTACGTCCATCATTGAGGTCTGGGTAGAATGTCGACTTGTTGGTGAAAAGAGCATGGCACCTTTCCAGTTGTGCTGTTGAGTCCCCCATTCAATGGGCTACTGTTGGTGCTGTATTAGAAGGATACAAAAGATGTGGTATTTTGGACCTCATGCCACTAGCATAAAACCTATTCCATACTGTCTGGGTCAAAATTTGATGGTTGAATACTCTTTTGAAGTCATTCTGGAGAGACAATGCTGTTGATAAACGGTTGCTTCTGGCAAGGATGACAAGGTAACAAAACAATCCTCACGAGAGGTTGTAACTCTGATGTGATCTTAATGAGATCACTCTGATGTGATCTTAATGATCTGACAAGCCATGTTTTAGCTCCAACCATGGCTTGTCAGAGCTCCAGAAATGACAATACAATGAGTATTGGACTGGGAAGCAATCCAAGTCCGAGTCATCCCATCGTGAACCATCCCAGTGGTGTGAGCCAACTTATTTAGTTTTAAATTACATCTGACCATTCCCAAACTGATTTAGACCACACAGGTGACCAATTAATAGAGTAACGAAATGGCTCAGGTACAGACAGGCATGCAGATTCTGTTCGAGAGGTGATTTACTGATGAATTTCCAGGATCACTCAGTTCAGGTGACAATAATTGTAACATTATATGTTGCACTGCCAATTTCCTGACTGTTTCTTTCCTCAACAATGGTAGTTTGCAAACACATGAATAGTTTTTTGAAATGTAAATGCATCGTTTATTTCAGTTTAAAAGTTGTTCCTTAATTTTTTTTTGTGAGTGCTAATAATTGCCCAGCCAATGCCTCAAAATGATAATTTAATAAATAGTTATATGTCAGATGCCTTTTCAAGCAATTCCTACAACCATGGTTAGGTTAAAACAAAGTTGTCCAGCCTGTACAAGTGAAGTTTATCAGGTATAAACTTGTTTCTAAATTATCTATGCCCTTATAGTTCAATCAAATATCATCTTGGAAGGCTGGCTGACAGGTTTACCCTGTGGCTGGATAATTTAGAACTACATTTCAGCAAAAATACAAATGTGCACAGAGACCATCTTGTAAATTATTGATTGATCTAGGATTCTAGGCATTAGGATTGCTCAGTTGGTAGCATTTCCACCTCTGAGCTATATGATTATCGAGTTAGATTCCTGACAAAATTACAACTGACCAAATATGCCAACGCCATCAGTAGAGGGCACTGTGTCAAGGAGCATGCCATCCTTTGGAGGAGATGTTCAGCCACCTACGCCAATGTCTCCCAACTGCTTGGTTAGTGTTAACGATCTTATGATACTTTCCACAAATAGCATGCCTTTGGACAATTACCATGGTGAAATCCTAGATTGATGTATTAACCAGGCCTGATGGTTGACCACTTTGGCTCTTTAGCGCATTTCTTAATCTCTAACCATTGCAGGGTCCTATTAAAAACGAAATACACGGTGAGTCTCAAACGGGATATCACATCGGATCAGAATGTTGAGGGAAACAAGCAACAAAACTGATCAGGGCATTACATTTCCTCAATACCAGTGAAACGAAGTGTGTTCTACAACCTTATAGCTCAAGAGTAAGTATAGCTGAAACACTTTCCCGACACGGTGCAAACGACAACGGGGCCACAAGCGATTGCTGCAATTAGCTAATTGCAGAGAGCGGCTGTGATTGCAGCACCATTGCAGCTCATGTGTACATGTGCCAGAGGCACTGGAAAGACCAGCATAGGTCAAGTGTCAAAAGCCTTGTCAAAAATCTGCTGCAGTTTGCTTCAATTACAGGCTGCCTGCCGGACATGTTTCCAATTTATGATAAGCGCTGATCTCAAATTCAAACCAACTTTTTTACCAAAGAAACTGAGAAGGAAATAAACAGATATCATTAAAAATATGAAGATAGAAAAGCAGGAAAGACAAAAGAAGGAAAAGAGGCAGAAATTAATGGGGAGAAATAAATAGAGAAGAGAAAAATGGTCCAGGAAGTTTTTTGTTTTTTTTAATAATCAGAGATCAATAAAGCAGAAGCATAAAAGAGGAAAAGTGTATAAAGTGTATAAAGGAAATAAAAGTGTGAAAGGAAAAAAATGAAGAACAAAAGATGGAGAAGTAAGGTGGTAGTTGTGGTTTTGGTGCAAAAGGTACCATAGTGGCATTTTATCAGCAAATAGGCCTGGTGGTCGGTGTCCATCTCCCTGGGCCAGACATCTGAGCAGCAATGAGAAAACCATATTGGTGAGGGCCACTCCACCACCAAGCCACTCAAAAGGAAAGGAAGAATTGGGAAAAGAAAAAGGAAAGATTGGGAAAATACAATATGGAACGGAGACATTGAAGAGGCTAAACTCAATATTTTGGGTTTTTTCTACATATTCACAGAGAAGGCAAGCCTACTCTTTCTCCTCGCCACCACCAGAAGCATAAAGGCATTATCGTGGGCATTTCCACGGGTCATTTATCGGGAGAGCAGAGTTGGCAGTCTGCTCATTCGTTTCCAAGTGGGATAACTATTGTTAGTTATGCAGGAGATCTTAGCATTATCCTTTGCACTACCATTTTTCTGTCAGTCCAATGGGTAACTGCAGTTGAATTTTACCAAATGCTGCCAAACAGACACGCCCGTTTGTTTATTCCCAAGTTTGCATGCCGCACATGTGCTGAGATTTTTTCTGCTACTGATTCTTATTTTCATATTCTTTTAAAATTTCGACATACTTTGCTTTGCAGCTGTACAGGAAGCTCGTTTGTGCATGATGCTTGTTTGCTGTCACTGGATATTTTTACAAAATCTATTAACAATACAAAGTTGTTTTAAAAAATTAATATGTAATCAGCTATTAGCAACTTTCTTTAAAACGAGACCGATAGTCTAACAATGGCGTAACCGGAATTGGATCTGGTGAGTGGAGGATCTGCTGTGCCCCTGTCATGTGACCAGATTCTCAGCTCTGATTGGTGGACGTTTGTGAGGGACATACATACATACATACATACATATACACCGGACGGACAGACAAACGCTGTTCCAAACAGCATTGCCCTACGAGCTACGCCATGAAAAAAAAGCCAACGTGCATCGAACAATACATTAAAAAGTAAAGCTGGTGAAAGTCAAAAAGGGAAATTTCAGCCCAGCTATAAACTCGGCCTTGCTATAAACCATCATCCTGGTGTTTTTACAGGGAGGGTGAGGAATCAATGTGTTTGACATCCCTCGGATGAACATCAAGCTGGGTGTCCCGTCTGCCAGCATTAATTGGTGGACGTTAAATATCCCAGTGTCCGTGAAGAGTAGACGAGCTATCACTAGCTAGCACCCAGAACAAATTTCAAATTATTGCTCTAATTTACAGGGGCACTGTATCAGAGGCATAGCCCCAATCAAATGATGCAACCGGTAGTCATGTGCTGCATGCAAAAGGAGGAGAGTAAAATATGAAATAAAGGATCTAGAAGAATGAGAGAAAAGAGTGTTGAATAAGAAAAACAAAGAAGAAAATGAAGAGAAAAAGAGCATATAAAAAGGTAATACAATCGATATAAAATGAAGAGTAGATCCAAAGGACACAATGAAGGAAAAGACAAAATTAATGAAGTGGAATATGCGTTCAACTAGCACATATACCCATCAAGCATGAGTGATGGAATGGTGTAGGATGTAATAGGATGGGAGGGCCATAGAACACCAAAAACAATCCTGTGAATGTTAGGCATGAAGCACCACTCACCAGAATGCCATGAGGTCATCCGGTATGGTGAATGCTTTGAGAAAAGTTTACTTTCAACTGGGCCAAACTACAAATGAAGAGGTTGGAAGTAAATTTAAATGCCATAACCTGAATGATAAGACATTGTAATTATGCCTTTGAAGTTTTATGACAATGTGTGACGCGGTGAGAGGAGATCGGAAATTGGGCTGGCAAATGGACAGACACTGCCCTTTCATTTATATAGACAAGAAAACGAAGAGGGAAAGGATCAATGGAAGTGGGGAAAAGAAAGAAGGTAAAAAAGAGGAAAATTAAAGAACCAGAAGAAAATGCAAGGTATAAAGAGATACAGGAAGAAAAAGGGATGGATTTCGCAACTAACAATGTCATATGTTGCATGCGTGCATCAATGCATCATGTCCATGAAAACGTGAAATGGTGAAACCCACTGAACACACAAGTTGCTAATTTGCGATGCACTTTCAAACAAAAACAGTGGGACTCAATGAAGATGTAAAAATCCTTGCACCACCCATCAAAACATTTGCATAAATGGGAGTGTGTCAAAAGCACCATGAGAAACCCAACTTCATTTCAAAATAAGTTGGGAATATAGACAGGAAAATAGAATATTCGGTGTAAACATGGTCAATTGGTCAGATCTCTCATTTATATCATGGATTAAACAAACTACAGTATTGCACTCAACAATAGGCTTGACAACAGGCAGCAGTAGCATGAGGAATGCTTTTGTTTTCCATCATTTGTGCAGGTGTGCTTTTTCCATTGCGAGCCACGGCACTTTCCTTTACCTTGGCATGCGTTTTGGCAGTTTTCTTTTGGCAATACCACGAGGCCGAGCTATTCCACAACTTGGCAGCAACATGCGGCTCCCACGCGAGCTCCTTGAAGATTCCACTCCAACTCTATTGCAGTCCAAGGGGGAAAAGTCAAAAGCCAATAAATAGCCGTGCAGGGGGGAAAAACGATTTTCAAACAGACCGCGTTAACCTCACTCACTCTATGACTCAACAAATGCCAAGTATGGGCCCGTTTTTAGCTCCAATGCGCCGCGCCTACCAAGTACCACCGTGATAAAAAGGTATTGAAGAAGAAAAAAATGACGATGGAAATGAGCATTCATATATCTTGCATGTGCATTTTCAAATCCTAACCTTTTATCACAAATGGAGACATGGAGCGCCAGCTTTTTTGGCTTCAAGATAAATAAATAAATAAAAAGAACGAGAACAGCACTCGGTGGAGCGCACACCTCCGCCAGACTGAACAGTTTATGTTTCGTATCCCACTGATAGGCCGGATCTGGATTCGGACCTGAACCAAAATTGAATCGGCTTGTCCTTGTACCTAACCAACTCATCGCCCAAGTTTAATCATGTCTTCCATAACTTTTCTTTAAAATGTTATATAATCGCTTTTCGTCTGATCTCTCAATGGTGAAGAATCACTTAAAAATTAAATAAATCTAGTGTCCAAATCCATATTCAGATAGTCACCAAAATCGAATCGATTCTTCCTTGTCACACACCCAATCGGTCCACCAAGCTTCATCCAATCCGTCCATAACCTTTTTGAGATATTGTGCTATATATCGGTTTTAGCTCTATCTCTCAATGGTGAAGAATTACTTTAAAAATCCTCTGATCCGGATTCGAATATTCACCAAAATTGAATCAATTCTTCTTTGTCACACACGCAACCTCTGCACAAAGTTTCGTCCAAATCCGTCCATAAGTTTTTGAGATATCCTGCTATGTATCGTTTTTGGCCCTGTCTCCCAATGGTGAAGAATCACTTAAAAATTGTACTAGCCAGATTTTTCTTTTCAGGAAATTTCAGGATATTCAGGTAATCCGTATCTTCACCAACATCTAATCATTTCGTCCTTGTCACATACGCTACATTTGCGTCCACACCTTTTCGAGATATCTTGTTCACAGACAAACAAACAGACAGACAGGGGTGAAAACATAACCTCCATCCACCTTTGGTGGTGGAGGTAACAATATCATCATGTTATTAGGCCGAAAAAAATATATTGCTGGTCTCTGGTCAGGTCTGGTCTCTGGTCTCTGGTCATTCATTCATATTCATTCATTCTGGTCAGACCAAAGTTCCAGAATTGATGCGGCGATGCGGTTTTTTTTCTTTTTCTTTTTTGAAAAGCATTGATTGCACATATAAAGGTGTTGTTTTTTGTGTCCTCATGCCTTGCGGTCTCCTCATCTGCCGTGGCGCCGTCCAGAGATAAATTAAAGACAGCCAATGGGACAGGTCAGCCTTTTTGTAAATAATGAACACAAGCTTAATAAGTTATTTTAAAATGTATTTATTCTGAAAATCATTAAGTTCTTCAAGCATATTATAGACTGCCATTTCGTTCTCGAAATTGCCTCGCCGTACCGTCAAACATTCCAATGCGTCGATCGCGTCAACACTGCGCATGCGGTCTAACAGGCGATTGCTGAAGCATTTGAATGCTGAAAAAACCGCGCATGCGCAAATGACTACACCCCTGGACCAATCTTCGTGTACGGGATGACACGCTGCATGTGTATCAAAGCCGCGCATGCGAAGATGGGCTGTATGGTGTGGTTCAAATGGGCGCATTCGCAGCTGGGCTAACGTGGAAGCGCTTGAATCCATGCCAATGGTCTCCCACGATCTCTTCTCCCAGTCCACCAGATTATCACAGACACTTACAACTTCATGACAAACGAGATAGGATCCAGGCCTAACTAACAAGACCACCCGCAGCACTCTAGGCCTTCTGCCTGCTTCACAAAAACCCGACAAAGAACGTCTTCGTTTCAATAAATGACAATATCCAGCCGATTGGATTCATGACGGCATGGCGCACAAATCTACTCATATCTTTGGAACGGCATGTATTGGTTGGTTTTGGACAAACTAAACGTTGTTTTGTAGGGGAGAACCGTGCACGAACGTCGATACCAATGGCGACGCTCACAGACCCATATTTCCCGAGATAGCGCGCCGGCCCGGCAACATGCATACATTATATGGCTCCTCAGAGTCCTCAAGCTCGAAATCGCGTTTTCGGCGAGAACGTGACGTCACGGCTCACTTAATTGCAATCATCTCGTCTCGGCACCGCCTCAGGTATACGCAAATACTTGAGGCGGCGCGGCATTGTTTATGTTTAATGTGCTCTATATTTAAATATAGACGGCGCACGCTGTTGTAGGTACCTTTGGAAATTAAAAAAAAAAAAATTGCCAGAATTCAGGTATTTTTTTTCACATCTATTCAATGTTGACATATTTTGTCATTCTATTTTATTCTTCATATTGCTTAAAAGACAATTAAAGCAAACCTTAAAAATTGGCAAATATTCTGACATGGTCAGAATAACGTCTACTTTTTAGAGAAACACCAACATAATGAATGTACACTACTAGTACCAGACTGCAAAGCCGCAATGAGCCGGCGAAGCCAAAGCCTCTTGCCACTATTTTACCCATCACTATCTACGGCATCAGTAGGTTAGGTAGTTGGTAGTTAGGTAGGTGTAGTAGGAACCATACCTAGTTCAAAATGACACCATTTGCATTCTGGATGAGATTAAAATTTATAATATTTCCTTCTTGATTAATTCGGTGAATTCCGTCTCAACTTCGGATATTTCCGGCCGTGAAAAACTTTCCCCTACAGCCTCGAGATTTCTAAAAAATAATTCTTCGTCAATTTTAGAATATTTGACCCCGTTTTCAGCGTCAGAAATGTGGTAAAAAGCTTTTTTGAAATATTTTTTCAAATGCTCGAATCTCATTGGTTCCGGTAATTGGTGACGATTTTCGTTGAAGATAACCAGGGCCCGTGTGGGCCCGTACAAATTAAAGGTGCATAAGATTGTGAATCAAAAAAAGACGGGTGAAACAAACTCCTATTGAACTTTTTTCAATTTGTTATGCATACTTCCGCATCCGCAAGATGGCGGCCTCCATTGAGCGATTTGGTGCGTCAAAGCTTCGAAATTCTCAAGGGATCCAGCAAAATCTGGCTTTTCAACATAATACGTACGCATTCATTCACAACACCGGCTTCGCCGGCTCCAAGTAAATGTAAGTATTAGTAAATGTAATGGCCAGTGCAATGCTCCTGAATGAGTGCACATTCTGAGTTGTTGCGTCCCACCTGTGCGAACCTTCTTTGAACTTGCAAGAATTCTCCTCTTATGTACATCTCCCACAAATGTTGAGCACAATGACTTTTATTCTATCTGGATGCTGTACAATTACTCTGAGAAAAATGCACATTATCGCACGTGCTGTGCGCACCAATTTAAGCTGCACTCTTCACAAACGTGAAAAGACATATATCATTTAAATCACGCAGTCCACAAAGAAGCTCTGATCAACTGCTGCACAGCTGGAGGATCCGCTTGCCGAACTAACAAAGGTACACTTATTAGACAGCCCCTTCTTTAACGAGTTTGTTCGTTAACTTGGCGAGTAGATCCACCACCTTGTAATCCGAGATGTTGAAATAGAACTTTGTGATGAAACCTCATTTATTCAGCGATCAGAGGCATTTTGAACTTCGCCATGACCCAGGAGCTCGGGACAAACATGCAAATCCGATGCGTTTGTAAGATTTGTACGTCAATCTGTGTCCCTATTCCACAGCAACTTCACAGGAACCTACGATGTTTGAGGTCTCGCAATGGACTATTCGGCCACCGCACATTGCTTAGTGAGCACGCCGACGAAGGGAAGAGATTCATTGAATGCGACGACTCACATCATCGTCATAGGAAAATGGCCAATAAATTTTGGAACAATATGATGCACCGTTTCACTCCAAAGCGGTTCAAAATCGCCCAAAAAATCATTTTGCTTGGGTGGAACATAAAAACAACAATGCAATGGCTAAGCGATAGGTGTCGGAGCCAAGCTGCACGCACAGCACACCATGTACGAGCGGGTTCAAGAAAGCACGGCGACCGTGAGATGGGCATGTAAGCGGTCGGTACACGATGCCTCACGGTTCTCTCCGCTGCAACTCATTAGCGTTGTGTTCATGCCAACGCCTTGTGGCAGGGCGATAATGACGCGGTCGAGGGCGGCCTCCACCCGTTTGGTGCGGTCGAGGGTAGACGTTGTGTGCGTGCTTTGACAGGCCGTGGAATAGAGGCGAGGACTATGGGCGGCAGACTAAGTCCTCGGCCGTGCACTCCTAAACCAGAGACAGGAATAAATATGATTCTCCTCGCTTGAAGCGAGATGCTCATTCATTAGGGGTTTTGGTGTGGCTCGTAAAACTAACGGCATTCGTAATACTGTCTGGGTGAGCAAAGGAAGATTGCCAAGCACATTCAAAATTAGGGGGTGACACATATCTGAAGTGTATTATTTTTTCCCCATTAATAGTGAAGTGTGCAGTTTCGCACTTAAAGTGGGGTACCATCATCAAAACAGCAGAGATAAAGCACTTACTTTTTTCTTCTCTTATTACTTCCGCCACCAAAGGTGGAAGGAGATTATGTTTTCACCCCTGTCTGTCTGTTTGTCCGTTTGTGAATAAAATATCTCAAAAACTTGTCGACGGATTCGGACGAAATTTGGCAGAGATGTAGAGTATGTGACAAGGACGAAATGATTAGATTTTGGTGAAGATCCGGATTCGGATCCGGCTACTAGAATTTTTAAAGTGATTCTTCACCATTGGGAGATAGGGCCAAAAACTATACATAATAGGATATCTCAAAAAGTTATGGATGTAATTGGACAAAACTTGGTGGACCGGTTGGGTGTCTGATAAGGACGATTCGATTCAATTTTGGTGAAGATCTCAATGTGGATTCCGATATAATAATAATAATAAAAATTTAAGTGATTCTTCACCATTGGGAGATATGGCCAAAAACGATACATAGCAGGATATCTGAAAAAGTTATGGATGTAATTGGACAAAACTTGGTGGACCGGTTGGGTGTCTGACAAGGACGATTCGATTCGATTTTGGTGAAGATCTGAATATAGATTCGGATATAATAATAATAAAAAATTTTTAAGTGATTCTTCACCATTGGGAGATATGGCCAAAAACGATACATAGCAGGATATCTGAAAAAGTTATGGATGTAATTGGACAAAACTTGGTGGACCGGTTGGGTGTCTGACAAGGACGATTCGATTCGATTTTGGTGAAGATCTGAATATAGATTCGGATATAATAATAAAAAAATTTTTTAAGTGATTTCACCATTGGGAGATAGGGCCAAAAACTATACATAGCAGTATATCTCAAAAAGTTATGGACGTAATTGGACAAAACTTGGTGGACCGGTTGGGTGTCTGACAAGGACGATTCGATTCGATTTTGGTGAAGATCTCAATGTGGATTCCGATATAATAATTTTTAAAAATATTTAAGTGATTCTTCACCATTGGGAGATATGGCCAAAAACGATACATAGCAGGATATCTCAAAAAGTTATGGACGTAATTGGACAAAACTTGGTGGACCGGTTGGGTGTCTGACAAGGATGATTTGATTCGATTTTGGTGAAGATCTGAATATGGATTCGCATGTAATATTTTTAAAAAAATTGTAAGTGATTCTTCACCATTGGGAGATATGGCCAAAAACGATATATAGCAGGATATCTCAAAAAGTTATGTATGGGTTTGGAGGAAACATGTTGGACAGGTTTTGTGTGTGACAAGGAAGAATCGATTCAATTTTGGTGAAGATCCGGGTCCGGACCCAGCTAGTCGAATTTTTAAAGTGATTCTTCACCATTGGGAGTTTGGACCAAAAACGATACATAGCAGTATATCTCAAAAAGTTATGTATGGATTTGGAGGAAACTTGTTGGACAGGTTTTGTGTGTGACAAGGAAGAATCGATTCAATTTTGGTGAAGATCCGGGTCCGGATCCAGCTAGTCGAATTTTTTATGTGATTCTTCACCATTGAATGATATGGCCAACCAGGTGGAGGTATGCTCTCGACTGAGTGCCAACTCTAGTTATTTTATGAATCCAAAACTTGCTGCATCGAAGTTGAGAAAGCAATACTCCAAAAAATACACATAAATAAATCCCTACTTCAAGTGTCGCCAACCAGACCCAAAAATAAAATAGGCAGGAACAAGTCTTCCCACCAAAACCTTTCCTATAAAAGACCGTTTTGAAATTAAACATCATGTGCAAATCAAGCGTGCACTCTACTCAGTAATACTCACTAACTGACAAGCACATTCAAGTCAATCTTTCCTCTTCTCCAATGGCTTGATCTCTGATCATCAATTTGGTTTCAGACCAGGTCACTCTACTCTGGACATGCTGCTTCTGCTGTCTCAACAATGGATGGAGGTCCTCAATGCCAAACAGGAAATCAGAGCTGTTTCCCTTGACATATCACGTGCCTTCGATACGGTCTGGCACCCAGCTCTGCTCACCAAACTCTCCTCCTATGGTATCCATGGAAATCTCCATGCATGGCTTGCGGACTTCCTCTCTGGTCGTAGTCAACGTGTGGCCCTGAATGGATTTCTCTCATCTCCCCTTCCTGTTCAGGCTGGAGTTCCCCAAGGCAGTGTGCTGGGCCCTGTGCTTTTTCTGGTCTTTATCAATGATCTCTCCGACTCTCTGGAAAATCCTCTCTATCTCTTTGCTGATGACTCCACTCTCTGCCGCTCCATTCCTCTTCCCTCAGATCGGCAGTCTGCAGCCTCCTCACTCTCTGAAGACCTGGACAAAATCACAGACTGGTCAAACAAGTGGAACATGTCTTTCAATCCTGACAAATCTAACTCTCTTACTATGTCTCTCCGAAAAGATCGACTGGACAACCCTCCCATCTACATTCTCAACAATCCTCTCCAAGAAGTTCTGTCGCTCAAGCTTTTGGGTCTCACTATCTGCCATGATCTTTCTTGGGAAAACCACATTTCCAAGCTGGCCTCCAAAGCCAGTCGCCGACTGGGCATCCTCCGTCGTGCGAAGTCCTTCCTCGGTACACCTGAGCTCCTCACCACATACAAGGCTTTCATCCGCAGCTCAATGGAATACTGTTCTCCCCTATGGGCTGGTGCTCCTGCCTCACACCTGGCTCGGCTTCACGCTGTTGAATCCAAAGCTTTCAAAATCATTGGAATCTCCCGCGATGAAGCTATCTCTGAGGGCCTTTCACTCACTCACCGCAGGCAGGTAGGTGGTCTTTCTGTCTTCTACCGACTCCTCTCCGGCCTTGCTCCCCCAGCTCTCTCTGTGCTCTGTCCCCCAAATATTCCTACAGGTCGCACAAGATCTGCCAGCAACCCTCTGATGGTTAAACTGCCGAAATCTCGGCTCTCTGCTCACCTTCACTCTTTCATTCCTCTTTTCTCCCGCCTCTGGAACAAACTCCCACACTCCCTTCAATCCCACTCCTCCCTCCAGGTCTTTAAAACAGCTGTTCACCACCATCTCTTATCTTCCCCCATCCAAAACCTTGATCTTTTCTACCCCCACTAATTCACCCCAGATCCACCTTGTTTGAAATTCCAACTTCTTTCCTGGAAGTCCTGGCAGTGTCCATATGTTTATACCTCTCCCCCCCCCCCCCTTCACATGCCTCCCCCCAAAGCCCTCTCCCTCCCACAGATCTCTCGATGTCTCCATGTCTCTCGGTCCCTGCTCTCAAATGTTGTGTTTGTGTTCTTCCCCCTCTCTCCCCATCTTGTCTACCGCTCCCGATGTTATTTGTTTTATGTGTCTGTTTGTCTTTCTGTGTGATTAATGTTCGCTCTTTCACGAGCCTCGATCTTGTATACAAAAAAAAAAAAAAAAAAAAAAAAAATGCTAAATAAATTTAATAAAAACAAACTGAAATCTGAGCTTCTGACGAGTTCACGACACCGCCATAACCTGATCTACGGCTTCTGTACCAAAGCAAAGTATCATGAGGCACCTTGAATCAGCAGGTCTTATCCTTCATTTTGAGCTTCAAAAAGTGTGTCGTCTTGGAAAAACAGCAAGACAAATTGAAGCCTTCCTTTAGCAAAGCAGCAATTGCAAACACCGTATGGCTCCTTGGCGTAGGTGAATTATACCCATGGGAAGGCTTTCGAAGGAAGATGATGTTTGCAGATCCTTGGAAAAGTAAAGGGTACAGTTTTACCAACGGTAAAATATTCCATCTGATCAGTGCAATATTAAAGCAATGCATCAGGCTGGAGTTTAAGTGTACCGTTTATTTAATTTTTTTTTAGGAAAGGGGAATGTGTTACGTGCAATTCTTTGTGCCCAGGAAGCACGGTCATTAAAAAGACAAAAATTGATGCTGCCAGTGCTTTTCATAAACACTGTGGTAGTGAAAGAGCAAGCCAGGAGCAGAAACAAAACACCATGGCAGAATAAAACACTATTATATCGAGGGCTTTTCATTCTAAGCACCTTCTGTCTCATTACAAAGAGGAACTGCAGTAAACACGGAGTGTTGATTATAAGGCCTGCACTTTTGATGTTAAGTCGATTGCGAGGCCGCAAGTGACAATATTTCAGTTCCCCGATCGAGTCAGCTAAGCGGGCAGGCCCGTCGACCTAGAACAAACATATACACCAGTAGGGGCACAGAGAGGGTCAGACTGGTCATGTCTGTAACGCAGCTACAGTAGCACATACAAGAGCAATAAGAAAGAGACTACTACCATACAAGAGATACGCACTCTAATGTCTTGAGACTTCAAACCCATGATGGTGAAGAACCTCTGTGTAGGTGGGGACCTTATTACATAAACATGTGGTGCCTCATTCCTCATAAGATGTAAAGGAGACAATCAACTGCTCTATCTACCTTATCGAGAAGGCAATAAAAAGGTTGGCTATTTAAATTTATTTCGAGAACTTCAAATGCCCATGCACAAAGCTTCCTGAAATATTCTCTTCCATCAGTGATTACACGCGGCCAAGTGAAAATGCAGATATCTTGGTGGCATTGAAGGCCAAAAATAGAGTCAAAAAGGAGGCTTGGACGTTTTCAACTGATTGGCATCATCAACATGACTCTGCAAAGGTTGATCACCCCGTCGAGCATGAAGGTCGATGCAGTGCAATACACCTTGATTCCACACGTTTTTATTGCACTTCGTAATTATACACCGAACACCATGCACCTCATCCGAAGGCGGTTTTACATCATTTAGAGATGAAGCATAATTACACCACGAACAATACAGGCCATCATTTGAGATTCAGAATTTCATTTATCATAATCACCATGTTCAAGTGGAAATGGGCCAGCATCAGTAAATGCATCTAATTTTCCTCGAGATGGTTGTTTTTATTATTTATTTTCCAATTATGGCCAAAGACAGTTCTGCGGAAGCTGACAGCACTGAGGTCGGATATTCGGATGCTCGTGTGATGCCTGAGGTGCATTTACACCTGCGTTAGCTGCAAAAACAGCTGGTAACAGCGCACTTTCATCAAGAAGCAATCCAAGGGAGAAAAATTACAATTAATATAACAGCCTTCAAGTATTAATTACTCTCATTAAGAAAACACACTGGGCCAAGGCACATGCAGCTTTAATTACAACCACCAGACTGCACTAATTACTCTGAAAAAAGGCATCAGAGACTTAAGTTAATTAGGTGGGAATTCCCCCGAATTAAAGCTAATTAGTTCTAGGCAAGGAGCCAAGAAGCCCAGCAAATTCCATGCTGAAACAGGCACAGATGGAATTTTTTTTTTTCCTACTCAGTGTGTTTAGGCTAAATGGATTAAAATCAATTGGTCCTAGTTTGACACCAAAAATGGAAAGCCACAGTACTGATTAAATCCTCATTTTAATAGACTCTCTCCTCCCAGTTATTAAATGCTGTCAGATTCTTTTTGAAAGGATCGGGAAAATCATTATTAATTAGCAATGCGGGAGAATCTAATGGCACCAGTACAGTGACTATTTATGTGTGTGTGTGTGTATATATAATAGCTGGAGTAGGGGGGCAGGGGGGGAAATGGTGTGGGGGGGGGGGGAAATTAGGGGGAGAGAATGCAGGAGAGGGAGGGGTGAGGCAGGGAGTGGGCGGAGTGCAAGGGGGAGGTGAGGGGAGACGGAGGGGAGAGATATACTACATATACATCTTTTGGGGGGAGGGACGGTGGCTTTAACAGGCCCCTCCGTTTTGGGGGAGGGGGGGAGGGGAAGGGAATGAGGAAAAATGTACCCATGCAAAGAGTGCTTTAACCTCAGTGTTGCCCAGGTAAAAAATAAATTGTAATATCCTCTGCTACCAACAGGTGGCGCTGCACGGTACACATTTCCATGGAGAATTTACGCCCCTCCCGCGGCCCCCCACACTCCCGCATGAGGCCGGCCACATACCCTATGTTACCCCCCAGACAAAGTTGTATTTGTACCCCAAGTAAAGTATGTAAGCGTTTATAGCTGGAGTACCCAGTGTTGTTCAGGCGAAAAAGAAATATTAACATCTATCTATAATTCCAGTAATCTCTGTGTGTGTGTGTGTGTGTGTGTGTGTGTGTGTCTGTGTGTCTGTGTGTCTGTGTGTGTGTTTGTTTGTTTGTCTGTGACCGCTGTTTCTCGACAACAACGGGTCCGATATACTTGCAACTTGCCAGGTATATTGCTGGGGACCCGAGGATGTGCCTTTTCAAGGTTTGAAATTAATCGGACAAGTAGTTACCGAGCTATGTCCAAAAAACGATTCAACCAATCAGAGAGCAGCGAGCTATCACGTGTGCCGAACGTGGCGAACAGACTCTGCCTCGGACGGCACATTTGAGAGCGTATTCATTTATTTCACAACTATGTTGGCGCTATGTTGGCGTTAAACTATGTTTTAAAACTAATAAAAACTAATTTGCGATTCTTTCGCTTTCCTGCGCGTTTGGGCACGCTATGGCGATTTCTTTACCAAACTCCGCAAGCCGTTCGCTTTGGACCAAACCATTTCATGTAAATAGAGGGGGGGGATTGTCACCGTACTCGCAAGCCGTTCGCTTTGGACCAAACCATTTCATGTAAATAGAGGGGGGGGATATAATTTTAGATATATATATAGTACGGGCATGCCCTAGTTCCTTAAACCCCCGATCTGGTTTCCCATGTCATCCCTCAATTTCTCGCTATTGGCCCCCATGTCCTCCCTCATTTTCTCGCTATTGGACCCCATGTCCTCCCTCAATTTCTCGCTATTCTGGGCCATAAGGGCCTTCATTTGTATTTTAAAAAGGTTCAAATCTACCAGCGGCGCTACTACGGTCGCGGGCGTGGTCGCCGTGGCCATGTGCGAGGCGCCATTTTGCGCGCCCGTAACCTCGTGCGCGACGACGCTATTTTGCGAACCTGCCACCCTCACTGCTTCGCTCTCCTCATGTCCCTCATTTTGGTCCTGGATCGACCCTGCCTCACTCTCCTCTACCGGAACCCAGCCGTCTTGATCTGCCATAGCGCGACTTTCAAAATTCGGGTTTTTATTTTTGTAAAACACAATCAAATTTCGCCGTTATAATTTCGAGTGCGTGAAACGCGCTCCGGGTCCAATCTCACTCCTCGACACCAATTGTTACTCTAATAGTACAATTGGTGTTCCAAAATTTGGGCTAAATGAATTTAGTCCCAGGTCCGAATCCAACTCCTGACAACCAATTGTTACGGACACGACTTAGATGTTATGATGGGCCGAGCGGAATGGCCGCCGTGTTCGCACAAGTTACCCGATTACACTCGAACGTTGGCCGAATCGCGCTATGCTAAATCAATGAAGGAAAAGGACACAACGGCTGGGATTAAGGCAACGACACAAGGGGTACAGTTCTCAAGACCTCCGGAGGAGGATATAATATTGGTTATGCAGAACGGTTAGATTACACGGCAAGAGGTAAAGCACAGAATGATAAGCACTTAGACACAGTCTTATCTAATTCCCGACAGACCACAAACAAACGGGACAAGACTGACTCACACGGGGATTGATGGCAGGGGAGGGCAGGCAGTCGATAGCTCAAGGTGCACCTTGGCTCAAGGGCAGAATCGACCCGGTCCGGTCCAGAGCGGCGGGGAGGTATTCAGCGCTTGGAGGTGGCGTCCTTTCTTCTCCAAGCTGAGGCGCATCTGACGTCACCTCCGTCTTCCTGCGCATGTCCAGCGGGGAGTGACACGCCCACGGCTCGTTAGCTCCGCCCCAGATGGAATCGGTCCGCCGCTTCTTATTGGGTGCGGGGGGTTACCGGGCTCCGCCCTTGACGAGGAGCTGACAGTGAGCCCCTGCGTGGTAACCCCGTCGGAGCACATGCTCAATGGCGGCTAACCAAGCCGGAGTGAGGACGCACACTCCCCGCGCCGCCGCCGCGCCGCCGCCGCTGTTGTTGTTGTTGGTGTTGTTGTTCCATGAGGAAGAGATGCGGGGAGGTATTGGGAGGTCCTAAACTTACTAATGGTGCCATACAATCACATTCTGGTGCAACGAAGAGTCAGAATTAATGGAAACGAGTCCTTAACTGACATAGACTAAGAATAACTAGCAAGATGTCCTATAGTTGTCTACGTGAGATGCGGTGAACCTGGGTACGACATTTAATGGGGGAAAAAGGGGAAGGTCGGGGCTACAGAGTGTTGTTTACAGACAATGGGACTAGGGAATGGGGGATTGGGGATAGTTGGGGAGTATTGGGGAAATAGGGGAATATTTACAAGCGGATATGGATGGAGGCCAAATCCCATATCCGCAACAATATGTTTTATACCTCTCCCACCTCCCCCCAAGTCCTCCTGATGTCCCTGCTCTCAAATGTTGTGTTTATGTCCTTCCCCCTCTCTCCCCATCTTGTCTGCCGCTCCCCTTGTTTTTTGTGTTTTGTGTATCGGTTTGACTTTTTGTGTGATTAATGTTAGCTCTTTCACGAGCCTCGATCTTGTATACAAAAAAAAAAACAATAGGGGTCTAGAGGGCCTCAGCCTATTGCAGCAATGCGAGCACCCCCACGTCTCTCTCTTCTCTCTCTTAGCACCTCCTCCTCTCAGCACTTCTCTCTCTCAGTACTTCTCTCTCTTTCAGCACTTCTCTCTCTCTCAGTACTTCTCTTCTCTCTCAGCACTTCTCTCTCTCAGTACTTCTCTTCTCTCTCAGCACTTCTCTGTGTCAAGGCACCGCGCTTGCGCTTATATAGTGCGCTTTGAATTCAAGCCGCGTACTCTCGCACTCCGCCCACCGGTGAGCTCACCTCAGCCCTGGTTGGTTAGCGAGGGCTCACCGGCTCTGCCCCTAACAGGGCCATGCCTCGTTCTGGGCGCTCCGCCCCCTTCTTCTCCAAGCTTGACCGCGTGCGTAATGGCGGCACTTGGGCGGAAGCTCAGCGAGGCAGCGAACGCTGCTAACAAAAGGCGCGTAATAGAATTTGGAGAGAGTCAAGCCGCAAAATGAATGGCATTGAAAAGGACCTATCT
Source organism: Myxine glutinosa (assembly GCF_964187855.1). NCBI lineage: Eukaryota > Metazoa > Chordata > Myxini > Myxiniformes > Myxinidae > Myxine > Myxine glutinosa. The sequence goes on from NC_136271.1 coordinate 30,453,082, forward strand.
TATTTAATTAATACAACACAGATTCAACTATTGGGAACACAGCCTTATCTGAAACACATATTAAGGAAATAAATAAAGTCCTATGGTGTCCTACGTGTTGCTTGTGGACTAACTATGGGTGCAACCTTATTAAATGAAGAGAATTATTTACAAGAATTATTTACAAGTATTTACAAGTGAGGGGTTCTCAAAACCGCAACACTGCACCCTCTTTTCCTCCAGGCACGTCCCATGCCGACAAAACTTTAACTTAATGTGACACTCAGGTCACTCAGTAACCCTCTACTTTTAACCTCACCCTGAGTGCGACAGTTTAAACAATTAAGTATGTCCCGCCTGCTGCGTTGCATTCTACCTAACAGACTCATGCCCACAGACTAACCGAATTGCGGAATGGTTTTGAAACTACACATCAAGCCGATGGGGAGCATTATTTACAAGACTACTATTTTGATTATTTTCAACTTGAACCCAGGACGTCTTTTGGGAGACAAAAGCAGAACTTTTGAAAAGAGGAAACTCATTACCACACTGCACTGCACTGATACACCATACCACAAGCACCCACATGCTTCAATCATAAAAATGCACCAAAAGCACCATAAAGCACCATCACCAAAAAATGCACAAAACACACATTTTAAAATAATAAGCAATGATGATGGGATGTCTTCTCTGCTGGGCCGCTGGTTCTGGTTGATCTTGATCTTCATGCTTGCTGCCTATTTATAATAAGAGTGCACCGATCGTGTCCGCTCTTTATTTATGGCCAGCAGGCCCAACTCCGGTGGTCCACCTGCATGGCATGGATGCCACTTTGAGAACAGTGGTCCGCAACCAGATACCGCTGGCCACAGTGGCCGGTCCCCAGCAGAGGTGCCAGGCCCCAAAACATGGGGTCCATATGTGGTGCTATGCCACACAACGTGTGGTCCATAAGTGGTGTACCAATGCAGGCCGGAGGCAGCGGAGGTGCGGGCACACAACTGCAGTCACCTGCGCACTCCCCCCGGGCCCAAAAAAAAAACCCATGAGTGGGGGAAGGAGGACAAGCAAGGCAGCGGGCAAGAGCGCAAGGGTACACATTAATACAAGATAATGCAACATGGAGACCGCGGGACAGCGAGCTGAGAAAGCTCGTCCCTACCGTTCGTCACCCCCCATGTCACCTACACTACCCCTTGCCCCTCCCCGTATTTACACCATTTACAAATTCATCTCTACTGTCTCGTCCCCCATATCTCCCTCTAGTTCCAAATTCATCATCAATCCCTCCTAAGGAGGAAGAGATGGAATCACAAACACAATGTCACCCCCACGTCATGATGCGTCTTACCATTCCCAAACATCTGCAAAAACATGGTGTGGAGTACTGTCACCTTGGGTGAGTGGATGCGGATGGTGCGAAGAGATTTTCTCCTATCTAACTTCTAAATGACATTAACACTTTTACTCGACACGGGGTCTTTCCCTGCCAAACCATTGGCCATCTTTACTCTATGCGGTTCTAAAAACCAATTCCCAATGAACATACTGTGGTGCTCACCAATTTGGGGTCTCACTCCCCCGATTCTTTCCCCCTATGCCCTCGCACAATTTCGGGGCTGGGTCGTGTGGCTCACCAGCAGGTCCGCTCACCTGCACACCTCCGCCACTGTACGTCGCCACCCGAGCTTACCTGCTCCTCACCCTAACCTGGGGAAGGCCCTCTGGCTCTCTCACCCCACTACCGCCCTCTCTGGCGTCGGGATACCCGGGTCCTCTCCATAGGATCCTCGGGCCCCTTTGGACAACTCACTAACTGGCTCCCAGAGCCTACCTGCGGCCTCACCTGGCCGACAGACTAGCAGTGGCGGAGTGCCCATTTAACCATTCTCACTAACAGGCCACACGCCCAGCCATTCCACTTTACTCATGCACCAATCACAGCAGTACTCTGCTACTCTCGCACCACAGATGTCAATATCCAACCACAATTTACCTACTCCCTCTACCTACTTTTAAACTACCCTTCCAGGGTATTCGTGAAGGGGTCCATCCTTTCCCCATCCACCCCTTCGCACCATATACTCCACTCCACATATTCCACACTACTCACTCCACACCATCCATTCCATACTATTTATTCCATACCATCTATTTCACACAACCATTCTCCATACACCTGTACTTCTCCACTTGCACACCTTGCAAGTCAATCACTCAACGCAATACCATTCATCATGCTCACCACAAATACTCTCGTTCAATTCCTCATTTCAACACTCTCACTACAAACACATAACATCATCTAATCTAACTACTGCCCTTCTATTACTCATGCTTCCCAGTCATCCCTTACACTATGCACATCCCATGTCGTTATTATCCATCTAATCTACCTACGGCCCCACTACAGGTATAATGTTGCTACTTAAATCTACAGTTACCTATGGTCATTCCCTAGATCCCTAATCATTATCCTAACCCTTCCGGGCTAGTTTGTACAGCCAATCCCCATAAAACTAAAGCTCCTTTGCCCAAAAATTGCGTGAGGAATGGTGAAACTTCCATTCCTACACTCAGAGTACCATTTCTCAACACTATCGCCAACACAGTCCACTACACTTGAGCCTCTCGGTGCGTCATTACATCATCAAAGCCCGGCTTCGCAAAGCCGAGCAATGAATTCGGGTGGTTTCTCTCCGACAGGTTGGGTCCGTCCGGCATTCGGATTCAGGGGAGGAGGTTTCATCGGGCCAAGACTCCAGGCACCATCTCGGTGCAAGGCCTTGAGCTCCCATGCACGGTTGCCCAGCCTTGCCCGGCCGGAGCGCCGCCACCACAAGGGGGCGCCGCTCCGAACCCTTCTCCTTCCCCTCAAACCGGGCCGATCGCTTTGCCTAACAAAACGCGGCACCGACCGTGCAGGGCGGAGCCCGGCCCGAATCGTGCACGGCGCTCCGTGCAGGAGCGAAGCGGCACCCATCCCGGCCGGCCCCGCAGCACACAAAGCACACCGCGCCCCGAGCGCTCGCGTCGGCTATCCGTCGGCCTGAACGCTGTCCCGGTCAACATCGATGCTCCACTTGCATGCTCATATCCACTCACGTTCCTTCCCATACTCGCAAATTCTCGCGCGCCGCCTTTCGTACATCCCACGCATTCCTCTCGCGCATCCATTCTCCTCGCACACTTTGTTATCACACACTCCTCTGTTACACACCTCGTAACACTCCCGGTGTGCACTTCTGCATCCACCCACTGAGCGCACACCTACCCACGGGTGTGCAATCCCCCGTCGCACACCCAATCACACGCTCCACAACCAACTCAGGTGTGCATCTGCGCACACTCGCCACAACCAACTCACTCTCCGTGTCACTCTCACCCAAACCACTTTCACACTCCGAAACACACTCACTCCTCGGCGCACACTTTTTTTCCACACGCGCGCCATTGCCATTCACACAGCGCACCACGGACCTCCCACAAACGCCCGGGTTACGCTGGAATCCCAAGCGCGCGAAAATTCTTTTGGCGCTAAACACTTTTCCGAAAAATCTTTTCGCGCCATATACAGCCCGACTCACCTTGGTGCTTCTTCTTCCTCGCTCCAACACCTGCAAACTTTCATTGGGGTTAAGCACGGCATCACGAAGCTAATACAGACTTTGCATGCATTCCATCTCAATCTCCGATTTAATCTCTGTGACTGCCGTCTCTCCAAACCCAATTTCCACTATTCCTTTTTCACTTTGAATTAATTCTTTTTCTTTATTCAGCTCGACGACCGTTGGCGCTAATAAAATAAAATCTTTTAATTCGGCGGTCGTCGGCTTCTCTATACCCTGGGTCGCGATTTCTATACCCGTCCACGTGACTTTGCCTTGCTCAGCTTCGCTCAACCCGCGCTTCTCAAGCCGCTTTACCTCATCGCGTACCCGTGTGCCATTCCCACGCAACTCGCGGTCTATGTCCTTCCCCAATGCTTTTATCTGGACACCCACTCTGTCCTCAAACCCTGTTAACCCGTCCTTCATTCTTTTCATTTGATTTTCTCGGGTGTTTTGATCTTCCTCTTGCCCCCCCCCCCCCCCCAAACATTCATTAAATTTTAAACAGAAAAATGAAACCTCATGGAGGTGCTCAGAATCTCGTCAGCATGACGAGGTTTGACCCACATTGACGAGGTTCTCAGCACCATAAACCCCACGTTGACGAGGTTCTCAGCACCATAAACCCCACGTTGACGTGGTTCTCGGCACCATGAACCCCACTTTGACGTGGTTCTCAGCACCATGAACCCCACATTGACGTGGTTCTCGGCACCATGAACCCCACTTTGATGTGGTTCTCAGCACCATGAACCCCACATTGACGTGGTTCTCGGCACCATGAACCCCACTTTGACGTGGTTCTCAAGACCATGAACCCCATATTGACGTGGTTCTCAACACCATGAACCCCACATTGACGTGGTTCTCAGCACCATGAACCCCACATTGACGTGGTTCTCAACACCATGAACCCCACATTGACTTGGTTCTCAGCACCATGAACCCCACATTGATGTGGTTCTCGGCAGTATTTCTCCTTTTGATCCCACCCGAGGGGGCGGGGCCAAAATGACACTGCTCTCGTGCCTTCTTGCCTTGTGGCGATCATAACTTCCAAGTTTGATGATTATATCTGCACAACTGTTTCGGAGAAGATAGCGACACTGACAGACAGTTGGATGGACGGAACCGATCACAATATCACCCCCGTTGTTTATTTATTACGCCGTGCTCGCGAAGTGAAAAGCGGAGTTAAGCATTCAAGTGCGTACGTTTGCCGTGTGCCGTACATGTGCCGTGTGCCGTGTGCCGTGTGCCGTACGTGGGCCGTATGCCGTATGTGTGCCGTGTGCCGTGTGCCATACGTGTGCCGTACGCCGTACGCCGAACGTGTGCCGTGTGCCGTACGTGTGCCGTACGCGTACGTGTGCCGTGTGCAGTACGTATGCCATGTGCCGTGTGCTGTATGTGTGCCGTGTTCCATGTGCCGTACGTGTGCCGTGTGCCGTACGTGTGCCGTGTGCTGTGTGCCGTACTTGTGTGCATTTTAAAAATTCTGCATTTTAATTCTGCATTTAAAAAATTCTGCATTTTAATTCTGCATTTTAATTCTGCATTTTAAAAATTCTGCATTTTAATTCTGCATTTTAAAAATTAAAAAAAATTCTCGGGCACCGTTGGTCCGTTTGACACGAAATTTTACCATCGAAGCGCCTCCACGTGTATAATTTTTTTATTCATAATTATGACGCCATAGGTCACGTGGTACGGGCGCCAGCTTTGAAATAATTTACACCTCTATATCTCCCAAACCGCTCAATGGAAAAAAAATTGAAACATGGCTCATTGTCAAGTACTCACCATGTGGAATAAGATATGTTGATGGTGATATCATCGATGCCTTAATTATGACGTCATAATTCGACAAGTACAACGCTTGATCTGATCAGTATGAATAAATCAAAATTTCCTCTGCAACTGTTAGTCGGATGGACACGAAATTTTTTGAATATGAGCGGCTCCTCCTGCAGAATTATTTAATGATAATTATAACGTCATAGGTCACGTGGAGGTACACTCTCCACTGAGGGCCGTTCTCGTTTCTGCAGTGTCCAACGTAATCGATTGTAGTTTATAGATTAAGCATTTGGAAAGGCTCTGCGAGCTGTGACCCTCCCACAGGTCTGCATAAGTGTTCCATAACTCAATAAGCTTGTAAAGCGCTCGCCAAGTGGCTCCCCTGATTTTAAATACTCAAGCAAGCACTCCAAAGAAACGGTTTATAAGGAACGGCTGGCTTGGCAAGCGATACCAAGCTTCTTGCTGATGGCAAATACATGATGTTCCAAAGCTTGGTTGTTGTTAAGGACGCGTAGACTACCTGGAAACGGCAAAGCCACGCCCCTCGCTGACTGCGTTAAAATCGTTATGCCACGCCCGTCGCTGACTGCGTTTAAATAGTGAAGCAACGTTAAGCCACGTTAAGTAATCGTTTAATACAATATTAAATTGCGGTAATATGCATTATATAGCTATACGGCTATATATATACACTCGTTGATGAAGTACACACGTTTCTGCATGAGAATAGTGACTTGCACCAAAAAAACATGGGAAATTTTTGTCAAAACCGCTTCTGTTGGTCAAACAAGATTTCTTTTGCACGAAAAAGGTTTCTTGTTAAATATGCGTTATTTTGCTGAGTACAAGCTTTATATATATATACACTCTTTGATGAAGTACACACGTTTCTGCACTAGAATAGTGACTTGCAACAAAAAAACGTGCACTTTTGTGTCAAAACTACTTCCATTGGGCAAACAAGATTGGTTTTGGTGCTCGTGGTGCGGGTGGGGGGGTGTGTGTGTGGGGGAGGGGGGGGTGTGTGTGGGGGTGGGATGTGTGTGTGGGGGTGGGGGTGTGTGTGTGTGGGGGTGGGGTGGAGGTGTGAGGGGATGTATATGTGGGGGTGGGGATGTGTGTGGGGGTGGCGATGTGTGTGTGGGGGTGGTTGCTCGTTCACCCACTGGCTGATGGACTTCCTCGTTCACCCACTGGCTCACGGACTTCCTCGTTTACCCACTGGCTCACGGACTTCCTCGTTCACCCACTGGCCGACGGCCTTGCTCGTTCACCCACTGGCCGACGGACTTGCTCGTTCACCCACCGGCCGACGAACTTCCTCATTCACCCACTGGCCGACGGGCTTGCTCTTCCACCCACTGGCTCACGGACTTCCTCGTCCACCCACTGGCTGACGGACGTGTTCGTTCACCCACTGGCTGACGGACTTGCTCGTTCACCCACTGGCGACTGGCCGACAGACTTGCTCGTTCACGCACTGGCCGACAGACTTGCTTGTTCACCCACTTGCCGACAACTTGCTCGTTCACCCACTGGCCGACGGACTTGCTCGTCCACCCACCGGCCGACGGACTTCCTCGTTCACCCACTGGCTGACGGACTTGCTCGTTCACCCACTGGCTCACGGACTTCCTCGTTTACCCACTGGCTCACGGAATTGCTCGTTCACCCACTGGCTGACGGTCTTGCTCATCCACCCATTGGCCAACGGACTTCTTCGTTCACCCACTGACTGACGGACTTGCTCGTTCACCCACTGGCTCACGGACTTCCTCGTTTACCCACTGGCTCACGGAATTGCTCGTTCACCCACTGGCTGACGGTCTTGCTCGTCCACCTGATTGTCTCGTTTGTGGTGTCTCGTTCTCAACTGTTTGAGATTCTGCATTCAGCTAAATCTGGCGGTGTCTCGTGCTGTTTCGCTCACAGTGTTGGGGAATATCGAGATTCAGACAAAATTGCGGCTTGTAAGAAATATATATCATGCTCGGAAATACAAAGCAAGAGTTGAAAAGACTCTTCCTTGTCCTTCATACCAAGACTGGACAGGCTAAGGTCTGAAGAACTCTCTAGTTTTTTTAAGCTGTTGTTTTTGTCAAGTTTAGTTCGAGTACAAAGCGGATGCGTACGGCTTTGTGTTTTGAGATGCTTTCTATTTTTCTTTAGTACCAAAGCCAAAAGTAGAGCATCTATATTTATTACCCTCGCCTGAGGAGAGGATTGCATTTGAGTCCGTTTGTCTGTCTGTTTGTCTGTCTGTCTGTTTGTTTGTCCGCACAGAATAAATATGATTTTCTCTGCAACCTTTGGTCCGATTGACAGGAAATTTTCACCATAGGTGCAACTCCACCTGTAGAATTTTTTTCTGATAATGATGATGCCATATGTCATGTGGTTCAGCTGCTATCTTGGAAAAACTGAAAACATTTGCACCTCTATCTCCGAAAGCGCTGCATAGAAAAAATTGAGTCATGGCTCATTGTAAAGAACTCTCCATGCAGAATAAAATCTGTTAATTATGTCATCGGTGCCTCCATTATGACGTCATAATTCGACAAGCACAAAACATCATCGATCAAGATGAAATTTCTTGAGCATAATCTAGGAATGAATTGGTGGAGAAAAAAAAAATTATGACGTCATCAGTCATGTGTTTCGGACGCCATATTTGTTTTAACACAAAAGCCTTAAAAACCACTGAAAACACATCCTGGCGAGGGTCCTCCCATCAATGCTCCAGATATTACACCGGTGCTGTAACAGAGTGACACTCTGTAGTAAATCCATTCACATCATCTTGAAAACAGCGTACGGAACACATAAAATGTCCGCATCAAATTAGCTGGACCACATTCACTTTGGCCGGACCATCTCCATATTTGCCACGAGGTTACCCGTCATGCATAACTCACCCCGGACGTCGCTGCATGAATGGGCAGCAAACGCCCTCTGTATATTGCTCAATCAAATGCGTTTTACCCAAATGTAGACCAAATAAACAATAAACTGTCGGAATAATAAACGTATGCAAGTACAACTTACCAAAACAGAACCAACGTTTACAAATGGTGTAATGTAATGTATTGATAGTGACTACATCCGGGCCATTCGCTTGGAGACCACCATTTTGGAGGAGACGCAAAATGAACAAAAAAACGGACAAAAATTATTTTTGTTGTATTGTTTGTAAATGTGTGGTGATGACTTCTAAAACTGTTTCAAACTATGCTACTACTTTGCACAGTAGAGAGAGAAACCAGGACAAGATTAGTCCAATCAATGACAGATCCGCACGAGATTGACAAAACCGAGTGCTCTGGTGACATCGAGAGGGTAAGTAAGGGTAAGCAAGTGGTACATCGAGTGTAGGCAGTAGTGAGTGCAGGCAGTGGTGAGTGTACAGCAATAGAGATAGCTAGGAATGAGGTCGAGGAGACAGTCTGTGGGTGATGAGACCATTAAATAAGTACAATCTTAATTCTGCAGGAAAGTTTTGAAGGAGCACGAGTTCGGGACATTGAAGCTGAGGAGCAAATGATCTCGGGAAAGTTTACTCGGTGTCCCAGATCAAGGGAAAGTCCCAAGATTAGGAAATGAAATATAATTTATGAGCAGAGAGATAGATGTCAACCAATGGCTGGAATAATGGAGTAGGCAGGAAGGTTTTGAATTGAATAAGCAGTGGGAATCATGTTGGGGGCAAGGGGAGTATTTCCAGTATGATGGCCATTTGGTAAATAGAAAGGGGGGCAGCAAGGTATGTGGTGGGAATTGGGGAAGGAATTCAGGCATTTTTAGGTCAACGGAGGGAGGGGAAGCGATTAAGGAAGGAACTGATGATGTAATTCTGATTAGTAAGGGAAAAGTTAAAGTTATTGTATACTTATCCTGGGAGTTTAAATAATAAGATGGAAGAGCTTGAGGCCAAAGTACACAGCGAGGAGTACGATGTAGTTACAGTAAGGAGAGACGAGGTTTAATAAGGAGAGAAACTGGACGACAGGATTATAAGACTACGAGGTGTACAGGTGTGATAGGAAGGAGAAAATAGGAGGTGAAGCAATCCTGGTAAAATATAGTATTCCATTGACAGAAAGGGCTGACATTGAGAAGGGAACCAATGTAGACGAGTCTGTGTGGATGTTTTTGTATATTATAAGTCCAGGATCATGTAAGAGCTAACAGATAGAACATATAATAAAGGAAGCAGGAGACAAGAAGGGGAGAGAGAGGGAATCACAACAACAGAAGTGAACAGGGACATCGGGAGAACTGTGGAAGGGAGAGGGTGGGGCGGGGTACACGGGATAAACAACATGGACACTACAAGACGGACACATCTTAAAACAACTGTACTCATTCATAAAATTACTCTGTGGTAAAAAATAACTACTCCATCTTAAAACAACTACGTCATAAAACTACCCTGTCGTCAAACATTAAACGTTCATGAAACATTAAACGTTCATTAAAGGATTACGAAACGAAAAACATTACGAAATTACATTCACACCGTCACGTCAAACACTACTGTGAACACATACATCGTCACAATGAGAACATCGTCACAATGGACGTCATAGGAACGTGAATGTTATACGGGAGTTCAAACCTCAGAATACTGGAGACCAAAGCTGAAATTGGGAAAACTAAATAGCCTATTTTACTCCTGGAGATCCCAAGATTATCCACTCAAAATATCGTTTCGATCGGTTGAGCCGTTTTTGCGGTACCTTCGAACAGACAGGCAGACAGACATTTGGTGAATTATAGTAAGAAGACGTCACAATGAGAACAATGAACGTCATGCAAACACGAATGCTATGCGGGAGTCCAAATCTGAAAATGCTGGAGACCAAAGCTGAAATTGGAAAAACTAAATAGCCTATTTTACTCCTGGGGATCCCAGGATTACCCACCGAAAATATCTTTGCGATCGGTTCAGCAGTTTTTACGGTACCTTCGAACGGACAGACAGACAGACATTTGGTGAATTATAGTAAGATCCTGTGTGTGGGGTGGTGTGTGTGTGTGGGGGTGGGGATGTGTGTGTGGGGGTGGGCGTGTGTGTGTGGGGGTGGGCGTGTGTGTGTGTGGGTCTGTCGAGCAAGTCTGTCGGCCAGTGGGTGAACGAGCAAGTCTGTAGGCCAGTGGGTGAACGAGGAAGTCTGTCGGCCAGTGGGTGAACGGGCAAATCTGTCGGCCAGTGGGTGAACGAGCAAGTCTGTCGGCCAGTGGGTGAACGAGCAAGTCTGTCGGCCAGTGGGTGAACGAGCAAGTCTGTCGGCCAGTGGGTGGACGAGCAAGTCTGTCGGCCAGTGGGTGGACGAGCAAATCTGTCGGCCAGTGGGTGAACGAGCAAGTCTGTCGGCCAGTGGGTGAACGAGCAAATCTGTCGGCCAGTGGGTGAACGAGCAAGTCTGTCGGCCAGTGGGTGTACGAGCAAATCTGTCAGCCAGTGGGTGAACGAGCAAATCTGTCGACCAGTGGGTGAACGAGCAAACCTGTCGTGTGTGTGGGGGTGGGGGTGTGTGTGTGGGGGTGGGGGTGTGTGTGGGGGTGGGGATGTGTGTGGGGGTGGGGATGTGTGTGTGGGGGTGGGGATGTGTGTGTGTGTGTGTGTGTGTGTGTGTGTGTGTGTGTGTGTGTGTGTGTGTGTGTGTGTTGTGTGTGTGTGTGTGTCCTTGTGTGTGGGTGTGTGCGCACGTCCCCGTGTGTGTGTGTGTGTGTGTGTGTGTGTGTGTGTGTGTGTGTGTGTGTGTGTGTGTCCGTGTATGTGTGTGTGTGTACGTGCTTCATGTGTGTGCATCCGTGTGTGTATGTGTGTGCAGTGTACGTGTGTGTGTGCAGTGGCCGTGTGTGTGTGCAGTGTCCGTGTGTGTGTGGTGTCCGTATGTGTGTGTGCGCAGTGTCCGTGTGTGTGTGTGTGCGCAGTGTCCGTGTGTGTGCGTGTGCAGTGTCCGTGTGTGTGTGTGTGTGTGTGTGTGTGTGTGTGTGTGTGTGTGTGTGTGTGTGTGTGTGTGTGTGTGTGTGTGCGTGCAGTGTCCTTGTGTGTGCGCAGTGTCTGTGTGGGTGTGCAGTGCCCGTGTCAGGGCTGTAACCGTTTTACCATTTGAGTTTTGTCATCAAGTTTCACCAAAACTCTATTATGAGAATATGGAGAAGGCAAATTAATAATTTTGTTAACCCTTTGAGTATGGGATTTTTCTTTGATAAAAATACCCCCGGTACGGGATTAATTTGGCATAATACGGGAATGCAACCACGTACTGACGATTTATTTATAGGTATAGTCGATGACGTGTATTAACGTCATCCGTACACAAAACGTTTTGGCGGGTTGCGGCACTGGACGTCATCCGTACTCAAAGGGTTAAAAGGTCAAAGGTCAGCGTCACATAAAATCATCAATTATCATGCGATTGACCTAAAATTTTAAGAATTTGCATATTGGGTCAATTCATTTGTGGACAGCACAGATGAAGTACACAAAAACGGCAACACAAAGATTTACCTTTAAAAAGTCTTCTATAAATGTGAAAATCAAGCAGCAAATCAGCGAAATGTGGAAATCACTGAGAGCATACAAAATGTCGACTTTACATTTGCGATGAAATAGTTCAACATGGCGGACGTTTGATTTGAGTTCCAAACACGATGTTTGATTTGTTTTCTTAATAAATATATTTTTGAAGGTACATGAATATAACTATCTATCAATACAATGAAAGTATATCGCACAAAAATGTGAGCTCTGTCTACTGTAATTCCATGGATTGCAAAAGCAGCCTGAACAAAAACAATAAGGGAGCTCTGTCTACTGTAACACCCTGGCTTGCAAAAGCAGCCTGAACAAAAACAATAAGGGAGCTCTGTCTACTGTAACACCCTGGCTTGCAAAAGCAGCCTGAATAGCATTCACCAAGTGGTGGTTTATCATATTCAAAACTATATGCAATCTGGGTCCATCATCTAGACTCCTAGAGGGAATTTTTAAAACAGATCGCAATATATTTTTGCACCAATAACCACAATATTGCACCACCAACAACATGGCAAACAAGTTATTGTTGGTTTTAGATCATGCGTCTGCTCACCCAACCACCATGGATCAGTGGACGCATAACATTGAAGTGCTCCTCTTGTACCCACCCAACACCACTTACCTCATCCAACCCATGGATCAAAGCATTATAGCCACATTCAAGAACTATTACCTCCGTCGCACCATGGGCCAGCTCGTCGGGGGAATTGAGCAGGAGAAAATGACAATCCAGGAGTTTTGGTGGGGGTACAATATTGTTACAGACGCGGTTGTGGATGTTGGTTTACCGAGCGGTTTGGTATGACCGCGTCTGCACAGTTTACCCGATTATACTCGAACGTTGGCCGAGTCGCGCTATGCTAAATCAATTAAGGAAAGGACACAACAGCTGGGTTAAATGACACGACACCCGGGGTACAGTTCTCAAGACCTCCGGAGGAGGTTATAATATTTCGGAACGTTGAGATTACAAGGACAAGAGGTACAGCATAGGAAGGTAGGCACTTACTCACGGTCTTATAGTAACCCCGACAGACCACAGATAAACAGGACAAGACTGACTCACACCGGGATTGATGGCAAGGAAGGGCAGGTAGTCGGTGGACAGCACAAGGTGCACCTTGGCTCAGGGACAGGATACAGCACGGTCCAGTAGATGCAGGGAGGTGTCACAGCGCTCGGAGGTGGCGTCTGGTTCTCTTCACTTCAAGCTCGGGGCGCATCTCTGACGTCACGTCCGGTAAGTGGCTGCGTATATCCGGCGGGGAGTGACACGCCCTCGGCTCGTTAGCTCCGCCCCAGATGGAATCGGCCCGTTGCTTCTTATTGGGTGCGGGGGGTTACCGGGCTCCGCCCTTGACGAGGGGCCGACAGTCAGCCCCTTCGTGGTAACCCCGTCGGCGCACATGGGCAATGGCGGCTAACCAAGCCGGAGTGAGGACGCACACTCCCCGCGCGCTGTTGTTGTAGTTGTTGTTGTTGTTGTTGTTGTTTCATGAGGAAGATGGGAGGAGGTATGGGGAGGTCCTAAACTCACTACTGGTGCCATACAATCACATTCTGGTGCAACGAAGAGTCAGAATTAATGGAAACGAGTCCTTAACTGACATAGACTAAGAATAACTAGCAAGATGTCCTATAGTTGTCTACGTGAGATGCGGTGAACCTGGGCACGACATTTAATGGGGGAAAAAGGGGAAGGTCGGTTCTACAGAGTGTTGTTTACAGACAATGGGACTAGGGAATGGGGGATTGGGGATAGTTGGGGAGTATTGGGGAAATAGGGGAATATTTACAAGCGGATATGGAGGCCAAATCCCATATCCGCAACATTGCACCCTTCTCTACCCTCGGGGCGTCCCGACCCGATAAATTTTTACCTACTTTAGTGTGGCACTCAGATGTAGTTCCCTCTACTATTAACTCTACCCTGAGTGCGACAGTTTTACAGATGTTCACAAATGAGTAAATATGTCCCCCTGCGACGTTGCACCCTTCTCCTCACAGAAACACACCCACAGGATAACCGAATCGCGGAAAGAATTCTCAAACTAAACATACAGCCGGTAGGGAGCATTATTTACATAAGACTACACTGATATTTACACTACGATCCAGGACCTGTTTTTGGAGGAACACATGCAGATGTTATGCATAGAGAGAGCACGCATGCCAGCATCGATACACCAACCCACGAGTGCTCTGTGGCCTTACGGCCTTTAATAATGTGCAGAGCACCCCATCCAAGCACCAAAAGCACCACCCCATAACACAGTCAGCACCATCCGGTGCACCAATAAAGTGTTCGATAGATCACCGGTGGTGTCGCAGCCGGCCGATGTTCTGCCGCTGGTCTTGCCTTCGTGTGGTGCACTTGGTGTTCTGGCTTCCTTCAAAAAATAAAGAAAGGCGCCAACCGCGTCCATTTCTAGGTTGTGGCCGTCTGGTGGCCAACTGTTAGTGGTTCACCTGTATGGCATAGGTGCCACGTTGACCCATAGGTCCATCAACGGGTGGTGCTTGCCCGCAAAAGACTGCGGTCCATGGTGGGCGGCCACAAACATTGCGGTCCATATGGTGTATCGATCCCGGCAGCAAGCAGCGAAAGTGCAGGCCCACAACTGCGGAGCCAGCACCTCTCTCTCCTCTCTCTCTGCCCCAAAGCCAGATCCTCGGAGGTGGGAGACAAAAGAAGCAGACAAGTGAGTAAGGTGGTAAGGGCGCAAAAGTGCACGCAATACAAGATGATGCACACTGGGGGCACACGGGAACCAGGTGAGACAGGTACGTTCCTACCGTACGCCCCCCCCCCCCCACCAGGTAACCTACATGGCCCCTCCCTTACCCCTTACTGTATCCACAAAACACAACACTACCCATAAACATCTATTTTACAAATCAACAAACGTCCCTACTGTCTTCCCCGTTCCTCCCATAAACCAAATTCGTCTTCTCTCCCTCCTAACCAATCAAATTTGCCATTTTCAACTCTCATCATAATTTGCTATCACCAATTCATCATCAGTCCCTCCTAGGGAGGGAGAGATGGAATCACCCCAATGTCTCATCCACGTCGTGATGCGTCTCACAAATCCAACAGCAATCCTTACTTCCTGCAACACAAAACAAAGAAAACACAGGTGTGGAGTCATCATCATCACCACAGGTAAGTGGCTGCGTATGGTGTGACAGGTTCATCAATCCTAACTATTTCCTAAATGACTTTAACAACTTTACATTACCCGGGGTCTTTCCCTGCCAATCCATTGGCCCTCTTACACTATGGGTTCTAAAAACCAATTCCCATTGACCAAACTGTGGTGCTTTTCAATTTGGGGTCTCACTCCCCCGATTCATCTCCCGGTGCCCTCGCACAATTTCTGGGCTGTGGCGTGTACCTCTCCCAGCGGGTCTACCCACCTGCACACCTCCACCACTGCAGTTGCCTCCGAGCTTACCTGCTCCTTACCCTAACCTAACTACCTGGGGAAGGCCCTCTGGCGCTCTCCCCACTCGGTGCCCTCTCTGGCACTGGGCTACCCGGGTCCGTCCTCCGGATCCTCGGGCCACACTGACACTAACGGCACCCAGAGCCCACCTGCGGCCTCACCTGGCCGACATCCTCACAGTGGTGGAGTGCCCAACCAACTACACACACTAACAGGCTACACGCCCAGCCATTTCCACAACACTAATGCACCCATCCACAATACCATTCTGCAACCGCACCACAAATGCCAATATCCAACCACAATTTACCTATACCCTCTACCTAACACTTACACTACCCGCCCCGGGTACTCGTGAAAGGGGTCCACTCTTCCCCCATCCACACCTTCGCACCATGCACACCACTCCGTACCACTTATTCCAACTCTCTCCACACACCTCATTCTCTGCTCCATATATTCCACACACCTGCACTTGCACCTGGTGCCACCTGCACCCTTCTCTCCCCAAGCGCATTCGCGCTGATCCACAACACTCACTACTCATCCACTGCTCCACACTGCTCCACACACCTGTCCAGCTCTCACACAGCATCATCTCATCTAACTACTCCCCTCTGAAACTTGCGCTTCCCAGTCGTCCCTTTAAACTATTGCGCTCCCACGTCATTATAATCCACACTAATCTACCTGCGTCCCCACTACAGGTATCAGTCACTAACTAACCTTAACGTTACCTAATGTCATCTTCGCTAGATCCCTATCAATATCCTAACCCACCCGGGCTAGTTTTCACTGCCATACACCCCATAAGCTATTGCGCATTTGCCCCACATGGGAAGGGTGGCAGGGATGCCACCCTTACCCACCGGGCCCATCGCTCACTACCAATTTTGCACATCAAATTTCAACGAATCAAAATTTTGCCAATCACTACCCATCATCTGCCAATCCTTTGCCAATCATCAAATTTTGTTTTTCTCTAATTTCGGGGCCAAAACACTATCCTCATCACACAGTCTACTCACTAATGCCTCTCGGTGCGCCAATTCCTGTCCAAAGCCCGGCTTCGTAAAGCCGAGCAATGCATGTGGGTTGTTCTGTGCCAGCGGCTGGATGCGTCCGGCATTCGGTGCAGGGAAGGAGGTTTACCCGGGCCGAGATCCCACGCACCTTCTCGGCACGGAGCCATCCCATGGCTCGATCTCGACCTGCCGGAATGCCTCAACAAAAAGTGGTCGCCATGACGACCCTTCCTATCCAGCCGCCCGCTCCGCCTAGTGGAGCACGGACGCGGCCGTTCAAAGCGAGGCCCAGCACGCACCGAGGGCCCGATTCGGCTAAAAGTCGCTCTAACCGCTAACCCGTTTAACGTCGATGCTTCACCTGCATGCTTACACCCCGCAGCCCGTTCCTTGCTCACACATCCAGCCGTGCCCATGCTCCTCGTACCTTTCCT
The DNA here is from genome assembly GCF_964187855.1 of Myxine glutinosa. Taxonomy (NCBI): domain Eukaryota; kingdom Metazoa; phylum Chordata; class Myxini; order Myxiniformes; family Myxinidae; genus Myxine; species Myxine glutinosa. The sequence goes on from NC_136271.1 coordinate 30,469,936, forward strand.
TACACACCCAGGTACCCTCATTCCACTCACAGCCTTGGTCACACACCTGACCACCGAACACTTTGGCACACATTCGTTGGTCGCACACCTCACCAACACACCTCTTCGCGCCCCCTCCTCGGTCACCTCCTCTGTGACAATCACAGGTGGGCTCTCATTCGCACACCCAACCACGTGCCTCACTACCAATTCCAGCGTGCATTCCCACTCACGCTCTACCATTCCAGGTGTGCTTCCTTTCTCACCTGTCACAACCAACTCACGCTCCTTGTCACTCTCACTACTCTCACCTCCATTCTTGACAATGCACTCACCCTTACTCCCGACAGCGCACTCTTTCCCCATGCACCTGTCCGTCACACACCTTTCTCGCGCACACTCTTGCGCACACTCTCCCGTCGCACCCTCTGTAACACTCACCACCGGCGTGCATTCTTCCTTGCCTTTGACAGCGCACTCTTTCCCCATGCACCTGTCCGTCACACACCTTTCTCGCGCACACTCTTGCGCACACTCTCCCGTCACACCCTCTGTAACACTTACCACACCGCGCTTCCATGTGCTCCCTCGCACACGCGCTACGACCGACTCACTCTCGCCAGCACCCTCACTCCTTGGCACACACTTTTTCCTCACACACCCCAGAGTCGGACTTTCTCGCACACCTCCTTTTTCGCACACCAGACCTGTCGCACACTTCACCAACGGCCTCTCACGAACACCCGGGTCCATCTCGACCCCCAAGCTCCTTAAATCCCCTGGCGCATCATACGCACGACCATATTGGTCACCACTTACACCGGGTCCTCTTCCTCTTCGCTTCTCCTCCATCACCTGCGAATCCCTCATCCGGTTAATGAGCACATCATCACGATCCGAACACAGACTTTGGACCAATTCTTTTACTTCCTCCTTTATCTCTTTCTTATCCTCTCTCCGTCGCTTTTTAATTTCGCTCACCCCTTCTTCCACTTCTTCTAATTTCTGCTTCACCTCTTTTATTCCCCGGTACGTCTCCTCAAGCTCGTCCTCCAAGGCTACCTTGACCGTTTCCATGTGCGTCCTCACCTGCCGGTCCTTCGTCTCCATTACCTCTATCACCTCGTCCAACCTCGTTGTCAATCCCTCACGTACCATCTGACATTCCCTCTTCGTCGCTACCAAGTCATTTTTTAGGTCATTTTGTGTCGCTTTTAACCCTCCTATTACCGCAGTGTTCCTTTGTACCTGCTCCACTAACTCCGTCTGTCCCACCGTCAGCTGCTCCACCTCCTGCGTCAGGTCCTCTATGCCCCCTTGTAACTTTACAGTCCCCTTTCTCACCTCCTTCTCCATGTGCTCCTTACAGTGCCTCACCTCCTCGCGCACTCCTCCGACCTCCTCACTCACACCTCTTCTGATCTCCTCTCCCATCACTTGCATCTCCTGCCCAGATGCCACCCTCATCTGCTCCATTTCCTCCCTGTGAGCATCCAGTTTGGTTTCTACCCCCATTCTGACCCCCTCTATCTGCTGCCCCATTTGTTTAACTTCCCTTTCCGCTTGGTCCCTCATGTCCCTCAATTTGCCTTCCATCCTGTTTTCTAACCCCTCTAACCCCTTTTTCATCCCTTCCATTTGATTCTCTTGAGCGGCCATTCTGTTTTCTACCCCCATTAACCCATTTCTCACCTCTTTTATCCCGTTGTCTAACCCCTCAAAATTATTGTCTAACTTCCCCAATTTCTTGTCTAACCCCTCACCGGTACCCCTCACTTCGTCCCTCATTACCCCCATTTGGTTTCCCATTACCCCCATTTGGCCCTCTAATCGCTCACTATCAGCCCTCATTTCGTCCCTCATTACCCCCATACTGTTTTTCATTTCTTCATTATTCTTGTCCATAAGGGCCTTCATTTGCATAAGAAAAAGGTTCAAATCCACCGGTGGCGCTACCACGGTCGTGGGCGTGGGCGCCGTGGCCATGTGCGGGGCGCCATTTCGCGCGCCCGCCACCTCGTGCGTGACGACGCTATTTTGCGAATCTGCTACCCTCACTGCTTCGCTCCCCTCTTGTCCCTCATTTTGGTCCTGGATCGACCCTGCCTCACTCCCTACTACCGGAACCCAGCCGTCTTGGTCTGCCATAGCGCGACTTTCAAAATTCGGGTTTTTATTTTCGTAAAACAAAATCAAATTTCGCTGTTATAATTTCGAGCGCGTGAAACGCGCTCCGGATCGAATCCCACTTCCCGACACCAAATGTTACAGACGCGGTTGTGGATGTTGGTTTACCGAGCGGTTTGGTATGACCGCGTCTGCACAGTTTACCCGATTATACTCGAACGTTGGCCGAGTCGCGCTATGCTAAATCAATTAAGGAAAGGACACAACAGCTGGGTTAAATGACACGACACCCGGGGTACAGTTCTCAAGACCTCCGGAGGAGGTTATAATATTTCGGAACGTTGAGATTACAAGGACAAGAGGTACAGCATAGGAAGGTAGGCACTTACTCACGGTCTTATAGTAACCCCGACAGACCACAGATAAACAGGACAAGACTGACTCACACCGGGATTGATGGCAAGGAAGGGCAGGTAGTCGGTGGACAGCACAAGGTGCACCTTGGCTCAGGGACAGGATACAGCACGGTCCAGTAGATGCAGGGAGGTGTCACAGCGCTCGGAGGTGGCGTCTGGTTCTCTTCACTTCAAGCTCGGGGCGCATCTCTGACGTCACGTCCGGTAAGTGGCTGCGTATATCCGGCGGGGAGTGACACGCCCTCGGCTCGTTAGCTCCGCCCCAGATGGAATCGGCCCGTTGCTTCTTATTGGGTGCGGGGGGTTACCGGGCTCCGCCCTTGACGAGGGGCCGACAGTCAGCCCCTTCGTGGTAACCCCGTCGGCGCACATGGGCAATGGCGGCTAACCAAGCCGGAGTGAGGACGCACACTCCCCGCGCACTGTTGTTGTAGTTGTTGTTGTTGTTGTTGTTTCATGAGGAAGATGGGAGGAGGTATGGGGAGGTCCTAAACTCACTACTGGTGCCATACAATCACATTCTGGTGCAACGAAGAGTCAGAATTAATGGAAACGAGTCCTTAACTGACATAGACTAAGAATAACTAGCAAGATGTCCTATAGTTGTCTACGTGAGATGCGGTGAACCTGGGCACGACATTTAATGGGGGAAAAAGGGGAAGGTCGGTTCTACAGAGTGTTGTTTACAGACAATGGGACTAGGGAATGGGGGATTGGGGATAGTTGGGGAGTATTGGGGAAATAGGGGAATATTTACAAGCGGATATGGAGGCCAAATCCCATATCCGCAACAATATCAAGAAGGCACTCGACAATATCACCAAGACATGGAATGAGGTAGCTGCTTCAACTATGAACGCGGTGTGGCCGGAATGTGGCCACAAATCCACTGGAATTGATGAGGGGGACATCAATCTGAGGAATGTGCAGCAAGCAAACAAGGACACAGTGGAGCTGTCACATACCACCACCACTCCGTCTACCAGCCGTGCCACCACCACCACTCCGTCTACCAGCCTTGCCATCGTCATAACCAGTGAGAGTGTCAAGGATGGCAGTGACGTTAGCGGAGAGGAGAGTGAGGAGTTGGACAATCCTGCCCCTCTCTGAGTGAACCCTTGAGCTCTTTGCTATAACCATATACAATTCGTTATTTGTGCAATCTGTCCTTCACAGTTTTTTGCCTAAATCATTTTAAATACTGAACAAGTATGATATTTCTGTGTTTAAATTACTTAGGTTTTTTTTTTTTTTTTGCAATAAATGTGCATAAAACCATTGGGTGATAACCCTCCTCCACCCCCCCCCCCTTCCACCCCACCCTCTTACTTCCCTCTTCCCACACCCTGGAACGCATGCCCTTATTTCCCATAGGGGCAACTGTTCGCTATACAGCTAACCACTATACGACTCAGTTCACTGGAACATAACCCATGCATAGAACCAGGGATATCTATATATATGCAGTCGTTGCCAAAAAATATTGGCACCCTTGTACTTTCTTCAAATAATGTACCATTTCTTCCAGAAAATTGTTGAAATAAAAAAATATTTTGGTATCCACGTATGTATTTCTTTGGTTTGCAGTGGAACAAAACAACAAAAGCTGAAAAAAATTATAAATATTAGCTTATTCCACACAGAAATCCGAAAATGGCCTGGACAATATCATTGGAATCTTTTAGAAGTTGTTTGAAATTATTGAGGGAAGGGGCAAAGCAAAGAGTGAGGAAATTTGGAGAGTTATTTATGGGTGCTGCGTCAAGTAATCTCAGAGACTGAGGGAGAAAAGGACATATTAAAATCTTTGTCATTGAAGCAATCACAGACTTTGATTGGGGCTCAATCGATTAATTAGCACAACGCTCACATTATTGATTGAATTCTCCTTTGCGCTTTTCCGGTCATCATTATTTATCGTGTGTGGGTCATCTTTGGCGTTCGGTCTTTCTTGCATCTTCCGGGTCCATCCTTCCATCCATCCATCCTCCTTTTTCTTATGTATTCTCCTCCCATCCTTGCACACCTTCGCTTTTGTGTTCCCACATCTGAAGGCTCCATCGCTGGACCCTCATATACAAAGTCACATCTACGAAGCTCGGGCACCCTGTTAGGAGATGCGGTCTCTACGTGCTGCGAGCCACGGCACAGCACCTCAGGGAGACCCTGGCATCCTGTCAGGAGACACATTTATGCGGTGCTGCCAGCGACATCACAGCACCATACATGTGCTTCACACCTGCGGAAGAGGGGAGGGGGAGCCGGGAGGGGGCGAGTCGGGCGCACTGAATTGAAAATATATAGAACGCTCATACTCCGTGAAAAGTGAAGCCAACTGGCGGCGGGGATGGAACATCACGTCATCGCTCTGAGCGAATCAGCGCGCTGCTCTGCCACCGGTCAGAATCCATGTGTAATATTCCTCGCTGAAAAAAAATCTATGTGAAACATGCTACTATCTATGCTAAATCATGCTAAAATATATGCTACTTGCTGTGAATTTATGGCGGCAAGGAACATCACGTGATCGCGTCACGAACATCATTCGTGATCACGTCATCACGTGATCGTGATCGTCATCAATGAGCACGAATGAGCGAATCAGCGCGCTGCTCTGCCACCGATTCAGATTCCGTGTATAATATTCCTCGCTGAAAAAAAATATGGATCTAAAGATGAAAGAAAAAAAACCTATGTGGTGTGAATGGCAATGTTCCTCGCTGAAATGTGAAAAAACGCAATCGCTTTTCGCTCTGAAATACGTTCGAACGCGTAACTGAGTTAATGGCGGCAAGGAACATCACGTGATCGCTCTGAGCGAATCAGCGCGCTGCTCTGCCACCGGTCAGATTCCGTGCATAATATTCCTCGCTGAAATGCGCTGAGGTAAAAATATGGTAAAAAAATATTATGAAATAATTTTTTAGGTCAGACATGTTCTTCCCAGGCTCAATGGCCATGTCTGTGCCAAATATCAAGTACGTGAGCCTCTCCATTTAGGAGTCTAACGGTAACATTACACACACACACACACACACACACACACACACACACACACACACAAACTGTGTTTTATATATATATATATACAGTACCTTCAGAAAGTATTCAAACCCCTTGCCTTTTTCACACTTCGTTGTGTTACAGCCTGAATTTAAAATGTATTAAATTGAGATCTTTTTTGTCACCGATCGACACAAAATACCCCATAATGACAAAGTGAAAACATGTTTTTGGAAATTTTTACAAACTTATTGAAAATGAAATACAGAAATATCTAATTTACATAAATATTCATCCCCCTCAGTCAATACTTTGTAGAAGCGCCTTTGTTTTTTTTTTGTATGCAAGATTGAGGCTCGAGAAAGAGCTAACATTAATGACAACAAAAAAAAAGGACACATAACACGAAATAAAAGGAGCGGGAGACAAGATGGGGAGAGAGGGGGAAGGACACAAACACAACATTTGAGAGCAGGGACATCGGGGGATCTGTGGGAGGCAGAGGGCTTGGGGGGAGGAGGCGTGGGAAGGGGGGTGGGGGTGGGAGAAGTAAAAAAAAAACACATGGACACAGCTATGACTTCCAGGAAAGAAGTCGGTATTTCAGAAAAGTGGATCGGGGGTGTATTAACAGGGGTAGAAAAAATCAAGGTTTTGGATGGGGGAAGATAAGAGATGGTGGTGAGCAGCTGTTTTAAAGACCTGGAGGGAGGAGTGGGATTGAAGAGAGTGAGAGAGTTTGTTCCAGAGGCAGGAGAAAAGAGGAATGAAAGAGTGAAGGTGAGCAGAGAGTCTTGATTTTGGCAGTTTCACCAGAAGAAGGTTGCAGGCAGATTTTGTGCGACCAGTAGGAGTATTTGGGGGACAGAGCACAGACAGGGCTGGGGGGGCAAGGCCAGAGAGGAGTCGGTAAAAAAAAAAAAACCACCAACCTGCCTGCGGTGTGAGTGAAAGGCCCTCAGAGTTAGCTTCATCATGGGAGATTCCAATGATTCTGAAAGCTTTTTCTTTCTGAATGATTCTGATTCTGAAAGAAATTTTTGACCAACTTTACCACAAAAAAATTTTTGATCAAAAATTTGACCAATTTTTTACCAAAATTTTTTTTACCACGGTTACGGCTTTGCGTCTTCTTGGTATGTCTGTATCAGCTTTGCACGTCTGGATTTGGGAAGTTTCTCCCATTCTTCCTTGCAGATTTGCTCAAGCTCTGTCAAGTTGGATGGGGAGTGTCGGTGAACAACAACCTTCAAGTCTTTCCACAGATTAATCAATGCAATTCAAGTCTGGGCTTTGTCAGGGCACTCAAGGACTTTCATGTTCTTATTCTAAAGCCATTCCAGTGTTGCTTTGGCTGCATGTTTGGGGTCATTGTCCTGTTGGAATGTAAATCGTTGCCATAGTTAGAACGTAAATCTTTGCCATAGTTAGAACGTAAATCTTTGCCACAGTCCAAGGTCTTTTGCATTCTGAAGAAGGTTCTGCTAAATAATTTGCCTGTATTTGACTCCATTCATTGTTCCTTCTATCCTTACAAGTCTCCCAGTCTCTACTAATGAAAAGCATCCCCATAGCATAATGCTGCCACCACTATGCTTCACGGTAGGGATGGTGTTCGATGGGTAATGAGCTGTGCTTGGTTTCTGTCAGATGTAGCACTTTGCATTCAGGCCAAATAGGTCAATTTTCGTTTCAGCAGAACACAGAATCTTTTGCCTCATTCTCTGAGTCGTTCATGTGCCTTTTTGCAAACTCCAGGCATGCTGTCATGTGCCTTTTTCTCAGGAATGGCTTCCATCTGGCCACTCTCCCACAAAGCCGAGATTTGTGAAGTGCTCCGAGACTATTATCCTTCTGGCAGGTTCTCCCATCTCAGCCAAGGAACTCTGTAGTTCTGTCAGAGTCGTCATTGGGTTCTTGGTCACCTCCCTGACCAAGGTCCTTCTTGCCCTGTTGCTCAGTTTGGTCGGACGGCCAGCTCTAGGAAGAGTCTGGATAGTTCCATATTATTTCCGTTTCCTAACGATTGACTCACTGTGCACTTTCCGTTTCCTGATGACAGTCTCACTTTCCACTTACTGTGCTCTTGTGAACTTTCAACACTATAAATTGTTTTATACCCTTCCCTAGATCAATTTCTCCTCACAATTCTATCTCGTAGTTCTACAGGCAATTGCTTGGACTTCATGACAGAGTTACTGCTCTGACTTGCACCGTCAGCTGTGGGACCTTATATAGAAAGGTGTCTTTCTTTCTAAATCATGTCCAATGAATTCATTTGGCCACAGGTGGACTCCAATGAAGTTGTAGAGACATCTCAAGTATGATCAAAGGAAATTGGATGCACATGAGCTCAATTTGGAGTGTCATAGCAAGGGGGTTGAACACTTATTGACTCAAGACATTTCAGCTTTTCATTTTTAAGTAATTTGAAAGAATTTCGAAAAAAGATTCCACTTTCACATTATGGGGTATTTATGTGTAGATCAGTGAAAAAATAATCTTAATATATTATATCCATTTTAAATTCAGGATGTAACACAACAAAAGGTGAAAAAGTCAAGGGGTGTGAATATTTTCTGAAGGCCCTGTGCACACAGTGAAACAGGCCCTGTACCTTTCTGAAGGTTTCTGAAGGCCCTTATGAAAGAGCCATGCAAAGTTTGGTCGCTCTCTGAATGCAGAGATGAACACACAAACAAACTTTCTTCCCTTTATATTTTACATGTTCCTTTATTATATATTTTTTTATTTTATCACTGATATACACATAACACGCACACTCACAAACACACACACACACAGGAAGAGAAAGATTCCCACTGTGCTTTCACAGACCTGAGCATAGTGAAAGCATAGTGAAGGACACACATGTGTTAGAAGCGCCTACTCCGTCCACCCCTCGCTCCAACCTTCCCCTCTTCCCCCGCCTAATTTCTTAAGGTAACCTCAATTAACCAACCTCATCCAGGTGGAAGCAAATGCAGTCCCAGGAGGCACATATCTCTGAGGAATAATCTGTTTACACAACCGATGTTGACTCGTGTGCAAAACTTGCCCGGAATGTGGAAAATTAAACAGTCGTTTTATCATTCACAGCAATTTGGGAAATAGAAAATAAAAAAATACACACGAGACTCCAGCACCAAACGACCTTGTTAATGCTTGTTAGTCTGTTATCTTCCAGCACTTATCAGGACAGCACACCTATTATTTTTTCTCTGTTTGTCACGCAACAATGGCCCATATCTGGGCCTCACAAATGTCAATGCTTCTTTTCTCTGCTCTATCTGCTCAGCTATCGGTAATCAAACAGAGGACAGAGCTAAGGCGGGGTGGAGGGGTTGGTGCATGCGGTAAAGGGTAAAGGCTTGGGGTGGGGGAGATGCTGTCCACGTCATTCTGATCATCATTATCCAAGCAAAGTCAAGGAAGGAGATTTCCACAATGAGGGCCACCACCAAAAAAAGGCTGTGAAGCTTCCAATGGAGAGCCTCGTAGGAATTGCGCAACCAGAAAGAAGAAAAGAAAAACAGGCAAGTGAGAACATGGAGTAAACAGGATGTACCCCAAGAGGACAAGGTGGCTCGGGCAGAGCACAAACAGAGGGCCTGGAGGGAAACATAAACGACACACTTGCCAGTAATAGCAGAAAATGATATTAACATCATATGACAGGATGTGTGCAAAGCTCTTTACAAAAAATTCAAAAAGAGCAATGCCAATAGTGGAAACACTATTGGCAACGAGTACTTGTGCAACCTTCAATGTAGTGCCCAGCGGAAGCTTTGTCGTTGAATTGTATTCGAGAGAGAGAATTGGGTTGAGGGAAACAAAACTACCTACCTCGGAGACATGCTGAATGGAGAAGGTGGATCAGACTCGGCAACGGTTGCTCGAGTGAGATGTGCATGGAAGAAGTTTCGGGAACTGAGTGGCGTGCTGATGATGAGGGGAGTGTCGTTGAAGCTGAAGGGAAAAGTGTATGCTGCATGTGTGAGAAGTGTTATGATTTATGGGAGCGAGACATGGGTAATGAACGTAGAGCAGCAACGAAGGCTGGAAAGGGTGGAAATGCGAATGGTTCGATGGATGTGCGGAGTATCGTTGAGAGAGAGGAAGGCAAATGATGAATTGCGAAAGATGATGGGAATAGAGCCTGTGATTGATGCTGTGAAGAGGAACAGGCTGAGATGGTTTGGTCATGTGTTGAGGAAGGATGAAAGTGACTGGTTGAGAAGAGTGATGGAAATTGATGTAGAAGGAAGTAGAGGACGGGGAAGACCGAGAAAGACTTGGCTAAAGATGGTGGAAGAAGAAATGCGGGCAAGGGGGTTAAACAAGGAGAGATGCAGAAAATAGGGCAAAATGGAGAAGATTGTCATGGGGACCGCAAGGCTAACCCCCGCTCTAGCAGGGAAAATGGCCTTAAAATGCATGTTGTTGTGAAACAAAACTACCCAAGAGGTCGTCAGATAACATCAGTGCGACAGGTTCTTCAGACAACCATCCTGAGAAATCTGGAACAATTTATTTGAATGTCCCATGACCAATATAATATTGTAAGGACAGATTTAGAGGCAGAATTGTTGTACATCTGTCCGTAAAGACCTCTGCTGCACGTGGAGTACATGGACAGGAGAAGAGATCAAACTGGGCACCTCATAATCGCACTTCTTTAACCCCACCTCGAAACACCACACACTGTCTACATGATCCCTTAAAACACACCCTTGTGGGAATTGATAACTTTTTGATCGTTGGACATTATCGATATTCCATTACCACTTCTTGCGAGCAAGTTCATCAAGTTTGCCTTATCGCCACCGCTGAACCGAAAAAGATATATCAAGATGTTTGGTGCACAGAATCGGGGCGAAAGCAGTCCAAGATCACGAAGGTGAAAGCAGCCCATTATAGCAGTGTTTTCCCATTACACCAGGTCGATAGGTCAATGTACAAAATCTACAATATAAATTACATGGTTATCCAATGATCATATGCACCCCATGCAAGTGAACAAGGATATTTCGCTCTCATTCCCTTACTGCACGAACGGCAGAAATATAACTTGCGAGCGGCTGTCATACATGATGCCACCAAACGGTTCGGGGCTTGCTCCCTCCACTCAGTGTTTAAACTTCATTCCATACATATTTTTTATTGAGTGCTGAGCCACAGCTAGGAATGTCCTCAGCAGGGGATCCTCGTTTCAGAAGTGTGTTTCCATGCACAAGTGGCGGGAATGCATTCTTTACAATTTCTCGCCAATCGTCGCCACCATCCCAACAGTCCATATTCAGCTGGGACAAATTCCTCTATGTAGAACCACCTTTAGAGGCCAGTTTTCCCCGCAGAGCAGGGGTTGGCCTTTTTTGGGCACCGTGGTCCCCTTTTTGAAGCAATGTTTTTTGGTCGGATGCCCTTCCTGCCGCCAACGCTGTTAGTCGCCTCTTGCGACACACAGGGAATTACCAGTGAACTGGTTCTCAATTTGCCGACCTCGGAAGGATGACAGGCTGAGTCAACCCCCCTGGTGTTAATTCAGCAATCGACTGGGATTCAAACCCATGATCATGGGATCCCAAGCCGGCACCCTAACCGCTAAACCCAGGATTCTAAGATCCCAAGCCGGCACCCTAACCGCTGAACCCAGGATCCTAGGATCCCAAGCTGGCACCCTAACCGCTGAACCCAGGATCCTGGGATCCCAAGCCGGCACCCTAACCACTGAACCCATGATCCTGGGATCCCAAGCCGGCACCCTAACCGCTAAACCCAGGATTCTAAGATCCCAAGCCGGCACTCTAACCGCTGAACCCAGGATCCTAGGATCCCAAGCCGGCACCCTAACCGCTGAACCCAGGATCCTGGGATCCCAAGCCGGCACCCTAACCGCTGAACCCATGATCCTGGGATCCCAAGCCGGCACCCTAACCGCTAAACCCAGGATTCTAAGATCCCAAGCCGGCACCCTAACCGCTGAACCCAGGATTCTAAGATCCCAAGCCGGCACCATAACCGCTGAACCCAGGATCCTAGGATCCCAAGCCGTCACCCTAACCGCTAAACCCAGGATTCTAAGATCCCAAGCCGGCACCCTAACCGCTGAACCCAGGATCCTAGGATCCCAAGCCGGCACCCTAACCGCTGAACCCATGATTCTAAGATCCCAAGCCGGCACCCTAACCGCTGAACCCAGGATCCTAGGATCCCAAGCCGGCACCCTAACCGCTAAACCCAGGATTCTAAGATCCCAAGCCGGCACCCTAACCGCTGAACCCAGGATCCTAGGATCCCAAGCTGGCACCATAACCGCTAAGCCAACACCAGGCTAAATTCCTCTATGTAGATTGTAGAGTATTGCAAAAGTTGGCTTGATCTCAAACTATGGCATGAACGAGCTGTAAACAATAGCACAGTTTGTCCAAAATGAAACCGAAAGTAATCTTTGAGCTTTAAACTTGTTTTTAGAAAGAGAAAATAAGAATCCAGTTTGTGAGAATAGCCCGTCGCTTTTATACGAAGCCCAGACTCATGGGAGAGCAGAAAGGTGGCATTGTAGCGGTTACCGCTGGATGCACACAATCGCCTTGCACCGGCCAGAACACGGCCAGACGCGCCTCTCCCGGGCATGCCCGGACTCACTGTTCCCGGGCACGCCCGAACCTCCCGGGCACGCCCGGTCTCGTCTTTCCCGGGCATGCCCGCTCTCGCCTTTCCAGGGCTCGCCCAGAGCGTCCGGGCATGCCCGCTATCGCCTTTTCAGGGCTCGCCCAGAGCGTCCGGGCATGCCCGCTATCGCCTTTCCAGGGCTCGCCCAGAGCGTCCGGGCATGCCCGCTATCGCCTTTCCAGGGCTCGTCCAGAGCGCCCGGGCACGCCCAGCCTCGACTTGCCAGGCCGCAGCCAAACACGCCCGGGCAGGTCCAGACTCGCCTTTCCAAGGCTCGCCCTTGACACCCGGGCATGCCCGGTATAGCTTTTGCCGGGCAAACTTCCCGACATAAATGTGTATATATATTGCTGCCCGATAAACGGTCTTGTCAGAATACCTGAGCTGTTTTGTTTCAATAAAGCAACTCGGACGAATTCCGTCTTTGGTCGCGTCAATTCTTTCGACTCGCGTTGGAGCGCAGTTCCTTCATTGGTGACCTACCGACATGGATACGGCAGTGATGCTTAAACTGCCTACCTTCTGGGAGGCTCATGCGGCTGTTTGGTTCGCTCAGGCGGACTCTCAGTTCGCCCTGCGAGGCATCACCGCGGACGACACCCGCTTCCACCATGTTGTGGCGGCGCTCGGTTCCGCCACCGCGGCCCGCGCCTTGAGCCTCCTCGAGCACCCGCCGGCTGCTGACAAATACGACGCGCTGAAGACACTCCTCCTCGACGCTTTCGCCCTCTCACCGGCAGCACGCGCACGGCGCCTGCTCGCTCTGCCCGAGCTCGGCGACACGCGCCCGTCCGAGCGCATGGACTATATGCTCTCGTTGCTCAGTGAGCACTCTCCGGATTTTCTGTTCCGCGAGCTGTTCCTTCGCCAGCTGCCTCACCCGGTACGCCTCGCCCTGGCTGGCACGTTGATCACGGATTCCCGCGCCCTCGCCAGGGAAGCCGATAAGATCTCCTCGGCGGGCCAGCACATCGGCGCGGTTACCTGGAGCCCGCCGCCGTCCGAGGCGACGCCCACGACACCCGAGCGCCCTGCGCGGTTGGAGGCCGAACTGCCGGTGCAACTGGCGGCCGCCACGCCGTACCGCCCGCTTCCGACACGACGGCCGGGGCCTCCACCTGACCGGGCGTGGTGTTATTACCACGCCAGGTTCGGACACAAGGCTCGGACGTGCCGGCCCCCGTGCACTTTCGGCAGGTCGGGAAACGGCCGGGCCGGCGTTCATTCCCAGCCATGAGCGCCGGCCACTCGGGCAACTTGCTGTTTATTCGGGACAAAGCGTCTGGGCGGCGTTTCCTGTGTGACACCGGCGCCCAACTGAGCGTCATACCCGCCTCCGAGCAGGACAGGCGGGACGCCGTTTGCGGCCCCTCTTTGGTCGCTGCTAATGGCTCGGCCATACGCACTTTCGGCCCACGCGTCGTCACCCTCTGCTTCGGCATCCAGGGTTTTCAATGGACTTTTGTGACCGCCTGCGTCCCCATGGCTTTGCTGGGCGCCGACTTCCTCTGCGCGCACGGGCTGCTGGTCGACGTCAAACGTCGTCGCCTTGTCAACGCCGAGACCTTCAGCTCCCTGGCGTGCACGATGAGCAGCTCCGCGCCGACCGAACTGGCGTGCGCCCTCCCGGCAGCGAACGAGTTCGCTCGCCTGCTCGCGGAATTCTCGGCCCTCACGTGGCCGACGTTTTCAGCCGTCGCGGTGCGGCACGGGATTGAGCACCACATACCCACTACGGGCCCGCCGGTCTATGCCAGGGCCCGCCGCCTCGACCCGGCCAAGCTCGCCGTGGCGAAGGCCGAGTTCGATGCGTTGGAGCACCTCGGCATCGTGCGGCGCTCCGATAGCGCGTGGGCCTCGCCACTGCACATCGTGCCAAAGCCGGGGGGTGGATGGCGCCCGTGTGGCGACTACCGCCGTCTCAACGACGCTACCACCCCCGACAGGTACCCGATCCCGCATATTCAGGACTTTTCCGCCCGTTTGGCGGGACGGGTCATCTTTTCGAAAATTGACCTGATACGGGGCTACCACCAGGTACCTGTCCGGGCGGCCGACGTCCCGAAGACGGCCGTCATCACGCCGTTCGGCCTGTTCGAATTTTTGCGGATGCCGTTTGGCCTCAAGAACGCGGCCCAGGCGTTCCAGTGCTTGATGGACGGCGTGCTGCGTGACCTGCCGTTTCTTTTCGTCTATCTGGACGATATCCTCGTCGCCAGCACGTCCCGCGCCGAGCACCTCCTCCACCTCCGAACACTGTTCGGTCACCTCAGCGAGCACGGCTTAATTGTCAACCCGGTCAAATGCCACTTCGGCGCGACGACCGTTGACTTTTTGGGCCACCGCATCACCAAGACCGGGGCCGTGCCGCTGCCGACCAAGGTTGAGGCCATCACCACGTTCCCGCGTCCCCGTTCCATCAAGGCCCTCCAAGAGTTCCTCGGCATGGTGAATTTTTATCACCGATTCGTGCCCCGCGCTGCTCAGCTCATGCGGCCCCTTTACGAGGCCCTCCGGGGCAAGCCGGCCAAGCATGACATTGTTTGGTCCGCGGCCATGGACGCGGCCTTCGCCAGCGCCAAACGGGCCCTCGCCGACGCAACGCTGCTGGCTCACCCGGTGCTCAACGCGCCCATCGCCCTCACTACGGACGCCTCCAACTACGCGGTGGGCGCCGTCCATGAGCAATGGGTGGACGGGGTTTGGCAGCCACTCGCTTTTTTCAGCCGGCAACTCCGGCCGAATGAGTTAAACTACAGCACGTTCGACCACGAGCTGCTCAGGCTATTCCTGGCCGTTCGCCATTTCCGACACCTCCTGGAGGGCCGCCCGTTCACGGCTTTCGTCGACCACAAGCCGTTGGTCTACGCAATGGCTAAGGTCACGGAGCCGTGGTCGGCCCACCAGCAGCGCCACCTCTCCGCCGTGTCGGAGTTCACCACGGACATCCGGCACGTCGCCGGCAAAGACAACGCCGTGGCCGACTGTCTTTCTCGGGCCAGCACGAACGCGGTCCACCTCGGCGTGGACTTCGCGCTCATGGCGGCCGACCAGACCACCGACGCCTCGGTGCAGGCACTCCGTGCGGCGGACACGGGCCTCCGCCTGGCCGACATTCCCTTTGCGGGCACCGTCCTGCTCTGCGAAGTCTCCCAGGGCCAGCCTCGCCCCATCGTGCCCGTTTCCTGG
Source organism: Myxine glutinosa (assembly GCF_964187855.1). NCBI lineage: Eukaryota > Metazoa > Chordata > Myxini > Myxiniformes > Myxinidae > Myxine > Myxine glutinosa. Next base: position 30,485,325 of record NC_136271.1, read on the forward strand.
CAGCGCCGCATCTTCGCCTCCATCCACGGCCTTTCTCACCCGGGCCGGAAAGCTTCTCAGAAGCTGGTGTCGGCGCGTTTCGTCTGGCACGGCCTTCGACGAAACATCCGCGACTGGGCCAACGCCTGCACGGCCTGCCAGCGGGTCAAGGGTCCACCGCCACACCCAGGCCCCGCTGGCACCTTTCGCCGTGCCTGAACGGCGTTTCGACCACGTCCACGTGGACCTGGTGGGTCCCCTGCCCCCCTCGCGGGGGTTCACCCACCTGCTCGCCATGGTGGACAGGACCACCAGGTGGCCGGAGGCCGTGCCCCTCACCTCCACCACCACCGCCGACGTGGCGCAGGCGTTCATCGCCACCTGGGTCGCGCGCTTCGGCGCACCAGTGGACATCTCGTCCGACCGCAGCCCACAGTTCACGTCTGAGCTTTGGGGCGCGGTCGCCCGTTCATTGGGGGTCACGCTGCACCGCACCACGGCCTACCACCCCCAAGCCAACGGGTTGTGCGAGCGGTTTCACCGCTCCATGAAGGCCGCACTCATGGCCGGCCTTCAGGACGACGGTTGGGCCGACCGGCTGCCGTGGGTCCTTTTGGGCCTTCGCACGGCCCCCAAGGAAGACCTCCAGGCGTCCACCGCCGAGCTCGTCTACGGCCAGCCGCTCCGCGTCCCGGGCGAATTCGTGCCCGACGCTACCAGTCCCTGGTCCGCCGCTCGCCAGCGCTCGGACCTCCAGGAGGCCGCCCGACGATTTGCCCCCGTGCCGACGTCCCGCCACGGTGGCCCCCAGTCCTACGTCCCCCCGGCGCTTCGCACAGCGGAGTACGTCTTTGTGCGTCATGACGCGCACCGGGAGCCACTCCGGCCGCCGTACGACGGGCCCTTCCGGATCCTGCGACGGGGCGACAAGTCTTTCATCGTCGACTTCGGCGGCCGGCCGGACCGGATTTCTGTGGACCGCCTCAAACCGGCGCACATGGACGTCGACCGACCACCACGGTTGGCCCTTCCTCCGCGGTGAGGCCGCCCCCCGTCCACAGTTCCCCCCGCTCGACCACCCACCACCACGTCGGACCCCTCCCCATGACCCTCCAGGGGTCGCTTCGGCCAGGTCATCCGGACCCCCCTTAAATTGACCCTGCCGGTGCAGGTCGATTCTGGAGGGGCGTGTGTAGCGGTTACCGCTGGATGCACACAATCGCCTTGCACCGGCCAGAACACGGCCAGACCCGCCTCTCCCGGGCATGCCCGGACTCACTGTTCCCGGGCACGCCCGAACCTCCCGGGCACGCCCGGTCTCGTCTTTCCCGGGCATGCCCGCTCTCGCCTTTCCAGGGCTCGCCCAGAGCGTCCTGGCATGCCCGCTATCGCCTTTTCAGGGCTCGCCCAGAGCGTCCGGGCATGCCCGCTATCGCCTTTCCAGGGCTCGCCCAGAGCGTCCGGGCATGCCCGCTATCGCCTTTCCAGGGCTCGTCCAGAGCGCCCGGGCACGCCCAGCCTCGACCTGCCAGGCCGCAGCCAAACACGCCCGGGCAGGTCCAGACGCGCCTTTCCAAGGCTCGCCCTTGACACCCGGGCATGCCCGGTATAGCTTTTGCTGGGCAAACTTCCCGACATAAATGTGTATATATATTGCTGCCCGATAAACGGGCTTTGTCAGAATACCTGAGCTGTTTTGTTTCAATAAAGCAACTCGGACGAATTCCGTCTTTGGTCGCGTCAATTCTTTCGACTCGCGTTGGAGCGCAGCTCCTTCAGCATGATGGAAAGAAGAACAGTAACATACAGACAGTGGGACAACAGGTCGACGTAACAAACACAGGAGTGAATGAATGTCCTCATGCTTCTGAAAGGAATGAGAGAGTGTTCCATTGACTTTCAACTTTCAGCACAAAACTAACATAATACAGAAGTAATTTTTTCCTTTTCTTCTTCTTCATTCTTCTCCGCTTCCAAGGCGAGGATGTCTTTTCAAAATTTGCAGACAGGCCACCCGATGTGTGGATCATTAAACATCCCCAAGGTTTCAGTGAAGCAACTCTCAAACAACACCGATACTCTTCGAACTGAAGAGCAAAGAAACGGGTTAAGTCCAAAAAGTTAATCAAAGACCTCGCGCTAATCCACGTCAACCTTTTCGAGCCAGGATCGGAAACTCGCTTCTTTGAAATGCAAATTTGGCGTAAACTGGATTAGCGAATTTGGCGCAGCTGTCAAAATAGCCTGGGAAACAAAAAATGCAGAGATGCAAATGCGTTATCGTCGGCGCGCCGAGCCCCGCTGCGCGCACGGGTGGCAAATACTCCTGCCTAGGAGGGGATTAGCGGGGACAATAGGAGCCGTCAGGAACCGGGCGGCCAAAGGAGCAGGAACATGCAACCACAGGCACAGCAACTAGACAGTCACAGGTGCAGCAACTGGGCGGCCAAAGGAGCAGGAACATGCAACCACAGGCGCAGCAACTAGGCAGTCACAGGTGCAGCAACTGGGCGGCCAAGGGAACAGGAACATGCAACCACAGGCGCAGCAACTAGACAGTCACAGGTGCAGCGAATGGGCGGCCAAGGGAGCAGGAACATGCAACCACAGGCCCAGCAACTAGACAGTCACAGGTGCAGCAACTGAGCGGCCAAATGAGCAGGAACATGCAACCACAGGCGCAGCAACTAGACAGTCACAGGTGCAGCAACTGGGCGGCCAAAGGAGCAGGAACATGCAACCACAGGCACAGCAACTAGACAGTCACACGTGCAGCAACTGGGCGGCCAAGGGAGCAGGAACATGCACCCACAGGCGCAGCAACTAGACAGTCACAGGTGCAGCAACTGGGCGGCCAAAGGAGCAGGAACATGCAACCACAGGCGCAGCAACTAGACAGTCACAGGTGCAGCAACTGGGCGACCAAAGGAGCAGGAACATGCAACCACATGCGCAGCAACTAGACAGTCACAGGTGCAGCAACTGGGCGGTCAAGGGAGCAGGAACATGCAACCACAGGCGCAGCAACTAGACAGTCACATGTGCAGCAACTGGGCGGCCAAAGGAGCAGGAACATGCAACCACAGGCCCAGCAACTAGACAGTCACAGGTGCAGCAACTGGGCGGCCAAAGGAGCAGGAACATGCAACCACAGGCCCAGCAACTAGGCAGTCACAGGTGCAGCAACTGGGCGGCCAAAGGAGCAGGAACATGCAACCACAGGCGCAGCAACTAGGCAGTCACAGGTGCAACAGCTGGGCGGCCACAGGTGCAACCACCAGGCGGCCATAGCCGCGGCCATCCAGTGTCCACATGAGCAGCAACCGGGTTACCACGGCCCACAGGTGCAGCAAACGGATTGCCACAGACACAGCAACCTGGCTACAAACAGCAGCAGCGACAACAACCAGACGGCCACAGGCACCACAGCTGGGAAGCCCAATGTGCAGCAGCTGGGCGCAAAGGTGCAGCAAATGGATGGTCACAGATGCGACAACTGGCCCACACACTTATCGAAAACGCATGGCGGAGTGCAATTTCTCCTTGTAGACCATCGGCTCATCAATGACCACTATCTCCTCTGTACATAGCCATCAATCCAGCAACATGTTTTGCTATTTTCATTCTGAGTTTAAGGTTCCAGTAAAGACTGACCACTATATTGCTCAAAATGTACGATTTCAGCAAAAACAAACTAAAATGCTGAGGAACTTACCCCAAAAATTATTTCATAAAGCATATGTATTCTAATAGGAATTAAATTGCGGATTCATTTTAACGAAGTGCAGCCAAAAGGTCATTCTTCAACTTTCAATTAGCATGACAACATTTAGGTGTTCAACTAATATTTTCATCCAGGTCCTGGGATGGCAGGCTTAAATGATGAGGAAGTGTCTGAAAAAATCACCCTGCTATATACAACAACAACAACAAAAACAACAACAACAGGCATTTTAATGCCATTTTCCCTGCTAGAGCGGGTGTTAGCCTTACTGTCCCCATGACAATCTCCTCCATTTTGCCCTATTTTCTGCATCTCCCCTTGTTAAGCCCCTTGCCTGCATTTCTTCTTCCACCATCTTTAGCCAAGTCTTTCTCGGTCTTCCCCGTCCTCTACTTCCTTCTACATTAATTTCCATCACTCTTCTCAACCAGTCACTTTCATCCTTCCTCAACACATGACCAAACCATCTCAACCTGTTTCTCTTCACAGCATCCACCACAGGCTCCATTCCCATCATCTTTTGCAATTCATCATTTGTCTTCCTCTCTCTCAACGATAATCCACACATCCACTGAACCATTCACATTTCCACCCTTTCCAGCCTTCGTTGCTGCTCTACGTTCATTACCCATGTCTCGCTTCCATAAATCATAACATTTCTCACACGTGCAGCATACACCTTTCGCTTCAGCTTCAATGACACTCCCCTCCTCGTCAGCACACCACTCAGTTACCGAAACTTCTTCCATGCACTTCTCACTCGAGCAATCGTTGCCGAGTCTGATCCACCTTTCCATTCAGCATGTCTCCGAGGTAGCAAAACGTTTTCACACCTTCCAGCTTCACGACATCTCCAAAATACAACTCAACATTTCCTCCATCTGCAACTCCCTCTGTGCACACCTTACATTTGAATGTAGCTGCCACACTGGTTAATGACCCTCTCAAACCACTACATGTTTGATGAACCCACTCAGCGCACATTGTACATTGAATGGAGTTCACTCCGACACCCTTACTGCACACAGCACACGGCCCCTTCCCAGTTCTTTCCACCTCACCACATGCTTTACCACTTGCCATCACCTTCACCTTTCCGATATTCACCTTCAGACCTTTTGTCTCCATACATTCCTTCCCCTTCTTCATCTTCTCCTTCAGTCCATCCATTCTTTCTGCAATCAACACCAGATCATCTGCATACAACAACTCCCACGGCAAACCCTCCTTTACGTTCCAAGCCAGCACCTCCATCACAGCTACAAATAGTAGTGGACTTAGTACCGACCCCTGATGCACTCCCACCTTCCCCTCAAACTCACCACTGTTCCCATCCTTCATCCTTACAGCTGTGCGAGCTCTTTCGTACATTACCATCACGACTCTGATCAACCATTCCTCCACTCCTAACTTCCTCAATGCCCATGTCACTACTTCGCGTGGAACCCCATCGAATGCTTTCTCCAGATCAACACACCCAAGCAACAACTTCTTCCTCTTCTCCATGTACTTCGCCTGCAACTGCCTTACAATAAAAAGCGTGTCTGTCATTCCTCTTCCTGGCATAAATCCAAACTGCATTTCGTCGATCTTCACTTTCTTCCTTATCCTCCTCTCCAACACCCTTTCCAATACCTTCATTCCATGCTCCAATAACGTTATCGCTTGATACAAGCCACAGTCCAGAGGGTCACCTTTCCACTTGTATAGAGGGACGAGGGTACTCAGTTCCCAATCCACTGGAATGCGGCCTTCTTTCACCAGCAGATTACAGATCTCTGTCATTCTCTTCACACCCCAACTTCCTGCTGCCTCCAACATATCTCCCACAACTCCCGTCGGCCCTCCCGCTTTTCTACTCTTCATTGCTTTTATCACTTGCTGGTGTTGGCTTAGCGGTTAGGGTGCCGGCTCGGGATCCTAGGATCCTGGGTTCGAATCCTGGTTGATCGCTGAATTAACACCAGGGGGGTTGACTCAGCCTGTCATCCTTCCGAGGTCTGCAAATTGAGTACCAGGTCACTGGTAATTCCCTTTGTGTCGCAAGAGACGACTAACAGGGTTGGCGGCAGGAAGGGCATCCGGCCATAAAACATTGCTCAAAAAGGGGGCCACGGTGCCTGAAAAAGGCCAACCCCTGCTCTGCAGGGAAAAATGGCCTCTAAAGGTGGTTCATTGCTTTTATCGCTTCCTCAACTTCCTTCTCAGTTATCTTCTCTGCCGGTCCTAAAAGTGGGTTACTCTCTATGTTGCCATCCCATTCATTCTCTGCATTCAACAGCATTTCCATATATCTCTTCCATCTTCCTTTAATTCCATCTGGGTCCACAACGATTTGTCTCACTTCATCCTTCAAGCAACTCACCCCCATCACATCACACCTCTCTTTCGCTATCTGCTTTGCAATCCTGAATACCGCTCTCTGACCCTCTTCCGAATCCAAGCGTTCTCCGAACATTTTCCTGCATGCCTCCTGCGCCTTTGCTACCTCTTTCTTTGCAGCCTTCTTGGCTGCCTTATAACTTTCATGCTCTGCCTTTTCTGCCCCCGAACCCTTCCCTTTCTGCCACTCCTTGAACTTCTTCCTCTTCTCGTCAATCCTATTTTATTTTATTTTATTTTTTTTGTATACTGAATCGAATCCAACTTCATCATCCCACCACCAAGGTTTCTGAGTGCCTCGGTGGTCCTTTTGTCCATCTACATACCTCACCAACGGCTCCCAACGGAGTATCTTTCATTGACATCCAACCACTTTCAAGCTCAACCACATCATCCTCGACCCTACTCAGCCTCTCTTTTAATGCCTCCCTCACTGACACCTCTTTCAACCTCCACACCTTCATTCTCGGTTGGTACTTCGCCCGCCGAGCTCTCCTCGCACCTTTCACCCTTATGTCGCAGACAACCAAGTGGTGCTGTGAAACAGCCTCCTCCCCCAGGATCACCTTTGTGTCCCGGATGTGCCCCCTATCTCGCCTACGCACCATCAGGTAGTTAACGGTTGTCGTCGACCCACCTAACGTGTATGTAACAAGCTCTTTCTGGAACTGAGTATTACAAATCAACAAATCAGCTCCATCAGCAAACTCCAAAATCCTTCCACCTTCTCCATTTCTCACACCATATCCGTAACCCCCATTAACTCCCTCAAAACCGTCCATACTCTTTCCCACATGTCCATTTAGGTCTCCTCCTACCACAACAACTTCCTCATCTTTCACGTTTTCCATCAGCTTCTCTATTGCACACCAGAACTTGTCCTCTTCATCGCTCCGCCAAACCTGCGGAGCATATCCCGAGATGAAGTTCACCAAAAGCTTTCCAATCATCATTTTCACCATCATCAACCTTTCACTCACTCTCGTCACACTCACCACACTGTCTACAAACTCCTCAGAAAACAGGACACCAACACCATGCATGCCTTCTTGGCACTCTTGCCACACAAACTTGTATTTCTGTCCCTGCCTACCCTTCACCATTCTCACACCACTTCACTTCCATCTCGTCTCCTGCACACAACATATGTCCTGTTATATATTGATACAAATATATGTATATTTTTTCTTTTTTCTTTTTTTCTTTTTAATGACAGCAAATCCAATAACAAAAAATCAGTAGAACGACCTCCCAAATGGTGCTCAAATGAACAAAGACGAAGTTCGACATCATGTGATTTCTGTCCCTCAATCTCCATTTCACCCTTCCCCATGGGATGGTGGATCAAAATGCTACCATTAAAAGGGAAAAGGACAAAAGCCTGTGGTTGAGAAGAGTAAATGGCTGCAAGTGCGGTGAAGGTTCAAAACTGGTGAACAAAGAGATTCGGCCAAACTTTGCCATTTCGCTGCATCCTTTAACGTCTGCATTCTGAGTTTGATATGAAGGCCAATGCTGTGCAGACAGAGGGTGTACTTGTGAAGCTGGCAGTCGAGGGCATTACAAGACAGAAGGCCAGGCCAAAGGGGGGTCCCGTGTGGTTCCCACGCCTATCATCAAGCAGTAGAGGAAGGGAAAATGACATATAGGTAATAGGTATAAGTAAGATAGTTTAGCTCGTTATTTGAAATAAACCTCAAATATCAGACAATGTCCAAAATAAAAAACAAAAACACACCAGTGTCCGAAGGAAGTGGTTCGTTTGGCATTATTTATATGAAATATGCAAAGACTAGAAATGAATGAACTACATTAGAATTAACCGTTTATAACCCTTTAGAATTACCCTTTAGAACACTATAATTATATCCATTAAAATCCCTTAGAAACCATTACAATTACCCTTTATAACCCATTATAATTACACTTTAGAACCCGAAAGAATTCCCTTTTATAACTCTTTAGAATCACCCTTTATAACCCTCTAAAATTACACTGAAGAACCCTCTAGAATTAAACTTTAGAACCCATCAGAAGTACCCTTTAGAATCCCCTGGAATTATACTTTAAACCCCATTAGAATTACCCTTTAGAACCCTCTAAAATTAGACTTTAGAACCCTCTAGAATTACACTTTAGAACCTTCTAGAATTACACTTTAGAATCCTCTAGAATGACACTTTAGAACCCTCTAGAATTACACTATAGAACCCAATAGAATTAAACTTTAGAACCTCTAGAATTACATTTGAGAACCCTCTAGAATTACATTTTAGAACCCTCTAGAATTACACTTTATAACCCATTAGAATTACCCTTTAGAACCCTCTAGAATTACACTTTAGAACCCTCTAGAATTACACTTTAGAATCCCCTGGAATTATACTTTAAAACCCATTAGAATTACCCTTTAGAACCATCTAGAATTACCCTTTAGAACCCTCTAAAATTAGACTTTAGAACCCTCTAGAATTACACTTGAGAACCGTCTAGAATTACATTTTAGAACCCTCTAGAATTACACTTTATAACCCATTAGAATTACCCTTTAGAACCCTCTAGAATTACACTTTGGAACCCTCTAGAATTACACTTTAGAATCCCCTGGAATTATACTTTAAAACCCATTAGAATCACCCTTTAGAACCATCTAGAATTACCCTTTAGAACCCTCTAAAATTAGACTTCAGAACCCTCTAGAATTAGACTTTAGAACCCTCTAGAATTACACTTGAGAACCCTCTAGAATTACATTTTAGAATCCTTTAGAAGCCCATTAGAATGACCCATTCAAACACTTTATAAACCCATTATAATTACCCTTTAGAACCCTTTAGAATTACCCTTTAGAATTACCCTTTAGAACCGTTTAGAATTACCCTTTATAACTCATTAGCATTATACTTTAGAAGCCTTTAGAATTGAACACGGTAGGTTGGAAACGGTCTAATTACTAATTGTTTTCTTCTTCTTCATTATTGACGGACGGGCATCGGCGAATATTGAAGCGGCTTCACCGTTTACAAAGGATCACAATGCCGGACGAGGTGTGATTGTGAATCTTGAAATCTCCCAAAGACCCAATCATTTATAAATGGCATGTTCAATTGGTCGTTTCATATCAGCTCTTGCTTTGCAAATGTCTGGCGCAGAAAGAACGTGACGGCGACGACACGCGCGATCCAAAAGGTAAAACGCGAAGGACGAGGGTCAGAGGACATGGGTTATAGGTGTAAAGAGAAAAAGGTGTCCCACGGATGCAAGAAAGGTGCTTTGCGAGTGATCTGGATCGCGGGTAATTGGCATTCGCAGAGTGTTGAATGCCATAGTTTATATTGTATATAGGAATGACGTTATAAACCTATAACTGATCATGTATAATCCCACAAGACGGTAAAGTACTGTGACAGCTTCCTCTAGTGGCGCGCCCATGGACGGGCAGACTCGCGTCTCCAGGAAGGTGTCGCGCACGTGGGTTGAGTCTGGAGGAATAGGGAGTCCGACGCGGTCACCGTGGGACTCCCCGTGGGCGCCGAGAGGGGCGGTCCGGACTCCGGGGGAGTGTGTGTGCGACTAGAGCGCGCGCGTCTCGAGGCCGCACCGCAGCCATGGTGCGCCTCCCAGCGAACAACAGGCACCCCGAGAGTCGTCAGCGCGTCGCGCCAAGTACGCACCCGAGAGTTCGTTAAAAGGCTCACCTGCGCACCGCAAAGAAACTTTCAGGCTCTGGTTACTAGGACGCGTCGGCGCCAAAATGTCGTCGAGCTTCCCGAGCTTCCCCGCACTGTTCGCTCATTGTTCACGGCGTGCCCACGACCCTACCTCCCCTCATTCTTGATGCAAAGCATCCGCCACCCCCCAACTACCATCCCGCTCCTCATTCTCCACCCTCCCCAAACGGAATGGTTCCGCCCTCATTATCGCTCATCATCGCTCGCAATGTCCAACAGCCGAACCGAGACGTTTTCCCGTCTGCTTGGAGGAGAATGCCCCCCCATGGTGTGTAAGTATGTAACAAACAATACGTATCACTCCGCCGCTTTCGGGGCCATCGTTTGCCCCCACGTCGAGCGCGGATTCCCTGCGAGTAAGAGCAAAACCCGCGCTCGACGTGGAGAAAGCGCGTTCCCGAGGCGCGTGTGAGCGCTTCATGTGGAATATCCGCGGAGTGCGAGCGAACTTGCCGACGGGATGTGGAGCCGCGCGGGATGATCATTGTTATCGTTAGTGGTGCGTCGCTCGCGTGACGTCACGTCCACCTGCTGTGTAAACAAATACCTCCTGATGGAAATGAGCACTCTCGAGGAACGCAGGAAAGAAAACGCGACGTTTGGACCTCGCCGCGGTATCAGAGCTCGATGTTTCATACGAATGTGCGCAACGACACCCCCCCCTTCGCCCCCCCCCCCCCACTCCCCCTTTGTGCGCGCTCAGCGAAGCTTTCCTGGAACCCTTTGCTGTTCTTTCACCCAGGGAGCTTTTCTTTGAAAAATGTAATCTTTCCCTTCATATTCCTGATAAAGCTTTTCCTTCCCTTACCTGTTTCTCCGACCTGCATCCCCCCCCCCCCCCCCATCAGCTCCCCCTACCCCCAACTCCAGCCCCCCACATACCTGCTTCCCACAACCCGATTACCCACCCCACTATAAACTGTTGGGATTTGAGCTTCGGAAGCAGTGTTGCACCCCAAAGTACGAAGAGGAGACGAGTTATCTCCGGCGCCCAGAACAAATTATAAACCCCTGCCAAAATCAGCCCCAGTCCCCATCAGGCCTTAACATGCAGATCGTAAAGGACGGACATAAAACTCCCTGGCCAACTCCACAAAAAGATGGGAATAAATGGGGTCAAAGATTCTCCAATGTCATGTCGAATTTGTTGTCTCCTGTGGCCAACATTCATCAGGGCAGTTGCGGTACCCTCGCACTCTGATATAACTTTCCGAACAAGTAACACAATTGAACAGTTGTACCATGTCAACAGTGCAGACAATCCAAACACAGATGCTGTGCTCCTGTGGTCCAGTAGCTCGTCCATGGCTCCTACATGAGGCTATAGACTTATTTGCAGGAACCCCTCGATGCACGCTCAAGATGCGTTCCTAAAAAAATAAAACAAAACCAGAGCAATTTGACTGCATCGCCAATATGCCTCCGCGTAGTCCCTGCCCATGACAATGGGTGGGTGCCCTCGTTGTCTGTCCTAAAAATCAACAAGTTTGATTTAAGTCCCTTCAGCTGTTTTCAAGTATCACATTTTTACCAGACATGACAGGTTTCACATTGATCGGTGAAGCGGTTACGGAGAAGGGTTTTTTTTTTTAATATCAGCTTTCAAGCTAATAGGGTTTCTAAACCACATGCCATATGACATCAAAAATGTACGCTCTGCATATGTATGGGTCGGGGATCACGTTTGTGAAGTTTTGTATTGACAAGTCAGGAGACGACGATGGTTCACGAGCGAACGGTATTCAATGACAAAGGACGGACTATAACCGAAACAGGCCCGGACAGGCCAGGCCCAGAAATGTCAAAACGAAGGTTACTGACCTTGAAATGAGATAGAAAATAATGTATAATCAGTTATGAGGTTAGTTAGCTACACAATACCGAAAATTCGGTGAAAAATGAAATGAAAAAAAAAAAGAAAAAAAAAAAAGTAAGTAAATAAATAAATTTTTAAGAAAAAATCTAGCTCCGTGGGGCTAGACACATGACATTGGCCTAACCAAATACCGAAACCCCTGTCAGATTCCACCAAACCCCTCGGAGAAGATGTAGCTTGAAATCGATTACTCCCTAAAAAGATCTTTTTCAGGCGTGGCTCCGCCCACGATGGGCGCAATACGCCCACTCTAGGCAGGACACAACTAGATCATGATATCAACCTCCCACCCAAGTTTCATCAAGATCGGATGATATCATCGGGTAGTTACGCTGCGGACAGACACACACACACACACACACACACACACACACACAGACACACACACACACATGACGAATATAGTGGTCACTCTGTTTGATAACTCGTGAACCAATAGGATAACATTTGTTTTTCTATCCAAGATGGCAGCCAAACCATGTGACCTATGACGTATTCGTGATCAACTTTTAATCACCATGTCTAGTCGATGACACACAAAGTTTCGAGTCGATCGCTTCGGTGGTTTGGAAGAGGGGTTTTTTCAGGTTTTAGGTTAAATCCAATATGGCTACCAAACCATGTGACCTATGATGTCATAAATTTAATATTTCAATACAAATCTGTCATAGATCACATGCATGCAATTTCAGATTTTTAGGATAAGGCATTCAATTAAAACATTTGTGACTGCTATACCACTTCACCGATGATGTCATCATTATCATGCTATTGTTCCCCCATTGGGAGCATATTTGGCGGTTTCTGAGAAATATTTTTTAATTGTTTGTGTTTAATCCAAGATGGTTGCCATACCACGTGACCTATGGCATCACAATTGTCATTTAAAAAAAAACTTTAGACATGGGTGTCGCTCCTACCCTGAAAGTTTTGTCGCGTTCAGACATGTGGTTGCTGAGAAGAAAGAGATTTAGCCCGTATGGATGGTGTACGGATGGACAGATGGACGGACAACCCGAAAACATAATGTATCCTCCCCTGCAGGTGGATAACAACGTAAATAGAAAATGATTTTCCCCAAGGCATAATGCTATAAATTGATAAATAACCCTCTGTGGCCTGATGGTCACCTCTTCAGGTTGTAGTTCAGACCTCAGCTGATTTTGGGGCTTCCCCCCTAAAATTCCGACAACCCCCCTCCCCCTTACATCCCCCTGGGAGCACCTCTGATCCCCTCGGAGCCCCCATGATCAGAATTCCAAGAATACAAAATCTAAAAATCTAAGACTGAGCGATCCTGCGGACCATTGAGTAGAAGAGCTGTATTGGGTTTTAAAGCAATTGGTTGGTAAATAAAGGACGAGTATGGATCCAAAGTTTCAGGATGGAGCCCCCATGATGAAAAATCAAAACCTGAGTGATTGTGAGGGCCTCGGTTGGTGAATAAGGGCCAAGTAGGGATCCGAATTTTTGGGAGTAATCCATCCCTACCCCACTGGAAACCTGGCCCCATGATCCAAAATTGAAAAAAAAACAAAGCCTGAGCAATTGTGCGGGCTACTATTTTCTTGTATTCATGTGTCAAGTTTCAGAACAATCAGCTAAGTGATAAGGGAGGAGTTACAAAAATAGCAAAAAGTTAATGGACGGATGGACACACACAGTCATACAGACATCACAATCCATTTTATAGTCAGGAAGGGCATCCGGCCATAAAAACATTGCCTCAAACAGGGAACCATGATTGTCATGGGGCCCGCAAAGCTAACCCCCGCTCTAGCGGGGAAAATGGCCTTAAAACGATCATTCATTCATTCATTCATCTCATCGAGATAAAATAACCTAAAAATGCATTATTGGGTGGAAATGTCCAGTCCTAACCTAAGTAAAGACAGTAAATGTGTAAATCTAGTTCCTGCAAATAAATACTTCAGACATGACAACTGAATACATGAAGAAAGAACATAAATAAATGTTGTTACGTGTTAATCTGTTAATCTCAAGGCAATGCAGCTAGCTCCAGTAACCGAGGGTGTCACAGCAGAAAATAAATAAAGACACCAATACACCTTCAAGAGTGAAACCTACGTACTTCAAGATGCAGAAGGAAACATTTATAAGGAACTAGCCAAAAGCACCCGGCGTTGCCTGGGTTCTTTTTGAATGAATTTACTACTATAATTCAGCTTTTACTCGCGGCCGTAGAAGATTGACTACTATAATTCAGCTCAGCTTTTAATTGTGAAATGGGCCCAGCCCGGCCGAGGTGACCTCGACCGGCCTCACCACCTAGCCTATAACCTTTCCGTGGCCTGTCCCGACATTTTTAGTTCTTTTTGAATGAATTTACTACTATAATTCAGCTTTTACCCCACGGCCGTAGAAGATTGACTACTATAATTCAGCTCAGCTTTTAATTGCGAAATGGGCCCAGCCCGGCCGAGGCGGCCTCAACCGGCCTTGCCACCTAGCCTATAACCTTCCCGGGGCCCGTCCCGACATTTTTTGTTTCAGTAGTTTCCTCCTATCTTTCACCGTTCAGGAGATTAGCACGTGCAGACAAACAAACAAACAAAAACATTCTTTTATCTATCTATAATTCCAGTAATCTCTGTATGTGTGTTTGTTTGTTTGTTTGTTTGTTTGTCTGTGACCGCTGTTTCTCGACAACCACGGGTCCGATATACTTTAAACTTGCCAGGTATATTGCTGGGGACCCGAGGATGTGCCTTTTCAAGGTTTCATATTAATCGGACAATTACTTACCGAGCTATGTCCAAAAAACGATTCAACCAATCAGAGAGCAGCGAGCTATCGCGTGTGCCGAACGTGGCGAACACACTCTGCCTCGGACGGCACATTTGAGAGCGTATTCATTTATTTCACGTTGGCAAACTATGTTGCCGTTAAACTATGTTTTAAAACTAATTAAAACTACTTTGCGATTCATCGTAACTGCGATTCGTAACTGCCGTTCGCTTTGGCTTTGCGAATGGACCAAACCATTTCATGTAAATAGAGGGGGTGTTCTGTGGTCGTTCGCTTTGGCTTTGCGAATGGACCAAACCATTTCATGTAAATAGAGGGGGGGGATATAATTTTAGATATATATATAGTACGGGCATGCCCTAGTCTATCTATAATTCCACTAATCTCTGTGTGTATGTTTGTTTGTATGTTTGTATGTTTGTCTGTGACCGCTGTTTCTCGACAACTACCGGTCCGATATACTTGAAACTTGCCAGGTATATTGCTGGGGACCCGAGGATGTGCCTTTTCAAGGTTTTAAATTAATCGCAGAAGTAGTTACCGAGCTATGTCCAAAAAACGATTCAACCAATCAGAGAGCAGCGAGCTATCACGTGTGCCGAACGTGGCGAACAGACTCTGCCTCGGATGGCACATTTGAGAGCGTATTCATTTATTTCCCGTCGGCAAACTATGTTGCCGTTAAACTATGTTTTAAAACTAATTAAAACTACTTTGCGATTCATCGTAACTGCGATTCGTAACTGCCGTTCGCTTTGGCTTTGCGAATGGACCAAACCATTTCATGTAAATAGGGGGGGGGGGGGGATTGTCACCGTACTCGCAAGCCGTTCGCTTTGGACCAAACCATTTCATGTAAATAGAGGGGGGGGGATATAATTTTAGATATAGATATAGTACGGGCATGCCCTAGTATATATAGATAGAAGAAGATAGATAGAAGATAGAAGATAGATATTTATTAATCCCGACTGTCTGCCTTAAAAACAAATAATACTGATTAAAAACAACACTTGCTGATTTTCCAAAGAATCCCGAAATTGAGCATGTATAAACGTCACAACTATCAATGCAGCTAAAAGTTAACTCACGACTCTCTACGACTAATATAAGAAGTGAAGCTGAATCTCCACCAACAACCATGCAGCAGGGTGAAGTTGGTTCTTCGTAGTCAGGGAATGGAGTTGCCAAACCAACACAGGTTCGCATACAATGGACCCCCCGATTCCTCCTTTACTGAGGAGTCAGTTTTAAAATGAAGTCGGAAGGAAGCGGTTCAGTTTGGCATTTCTAATATTAAATAGGCAAAGCCTAGAAATGAGCAAACACCCATTATAATTACCCTTTAAAACCACTTTCAAACTCTTTAGAACCATTTAGAATTACTCTTTAGAACCCATTAGAATTACACTTTTGAACCCTTTGTAATTACCCATTATAATGCATTAGAATTACCCTTTAGAACACTTTATAATGACCCTTTAAAACCCCCTTCAAATTAGCCTTTAAAACCCATTACAATTATCCTTTAGAACCCTTTAGAATTACCCTTTACAATTAAACTTTAAAATAACCCTTCAGAATTACACTTTAGAATTACACTTTAGAACCCCTTAGAATTACCCTTTAGAATTACACTTTAGAATTACACTTTAGAACTCCTTAGAATTACCCTTTAGAATTACACTTTAGAATTACCAAAGATAATTACACTTTAGAATTACACTTTAGAATTACCAACAAGAATTACTCTTTAGAATTACACTTTAGAACCCCTTAGAATTACCCTTTAGAATTACACTTTAGAATTACCAACGAGAATTATACTTTGGATTTACACTTCAGAATTATGCTTTAGAATTACCAACTAGAATTACCCTTTAGAATTACCCATTAGAATTACATTAAACAGACTTTATAGTCTGTTTGTCTGCATGTTTGTTTGTCTCTGTTTGTTTGTCTATGGACAGATTATCTCAAAACATTGTGGATGGATATGGATGAAATTTGATGGACAGGTTGAGTGTGTAACAAGGACGAAATGAATCCATCATGATCAAGATCCGGAGCCGGATCTGCATACTATATTTTTAGTGATTGAGATTCTTCACAATTTTTTTTTTTTTTTTTTTTTTTTTTGTATACAAGATCGAGGCTCGTGAAAGAGCTAACATTAATCACACAAAAAGTCAAACCGACACACAAAACACAAAAAACAAGGGGAGCGGTAGACAAGATGGGGAGAGAGGGGGAAGGACACAAACACAACATTTGAGAGCAGGGACATCGGGAGGACTTGGGGGGAGGTGGGAGAGGATTAAAACATATGAACACTGCAAGGACTCTGGGGTGAATTACCGGGGGTAGAAAAGATCAAGGTTTTCGATGGGGGAAGATAAGAGATGGTGGTGGACAGCTGTTTTAAAGACCTGGAGGGAGGAGTGGGATTGAAGGGAGTGGGGGAGTTTGTTCCAGAGGCGGGAGAAAAGGGGAATGAAAGAGTGAAGGTGAGCAGAGAGCCTAGACTTTGGCAGTTTAACCAGAAGAGGGTTGCAGGCAGATCTTGTGCGACCTGAAGGAATATTGGGGGGACAGAGCACAGAGAGAGCTGGGGGAGCAAGGCCGGAGAGGAGTCGGTAGAAGACAGAAAGACCACCAACCTGCCTGCGGTGAGTGAGTGAAAGGCCCTCGGCGTTGACTACATCGCAGGAGATTCCAATGATTCTGAAAGCTTTGGCCTCAACAGCGTGAAGCCGAGCAAGGTGTGAGGCAGGAGCACCAGCCCAGAGGGGGGAACAGTATTCCATTGAGCTGCGGATGAAAGCCTTGTATGTGGTGAGGAGCTCAGGTGTGCCAAGGAAGGACTTCGCACGATGGAGGATGCCCAGTCGGCGACTGGCTTTGGAGGCCAGCTTGGAAATGTGGTTTTCCCAAGAAAGATCATGGCAGATAGTGAGACCCAAAAGCTTGAGCGACAGAACTTCTTGGAGAGGATTGTTGAGAAAGTAGATGGGAGGGTTGTCCAGTCGGTCCTTTCGGAGAGACATTGTAAGAGTGTGAGATTTGTCAGGATTGAAAGACATGTTCCACTTGTTTGACCAGTCTGTGATTTTGTCCAGGTCTGCAGAGAGTGAGGAGGCTGCAGACTGCCGATCTGAGGGATGAGGAATGGAGCGACAGAGAGTAGAGTCGTCAGCAAAGAGATAGAGAGGATTTTCAAGAGAGTCAGAGAGATCATTGATGAAGACCAGAAAAAGCACAGGGCCCAGAACACTACCTTGGGGAACTCCAGCCTGAACAGGAAGAGGAGATGAGAGAAACCCATTCAGGGCCACACGTTGACTACGACCAGAGAGGAAGTCCGCCAGCCATGCGTGGAGATTTCCATGGATACCAAAGGAGGAGAGTTTGGAGAGCAGAGCAGGGTGCCAGACCGTATCGAAGGCACGTGAAATGTCAAGGGAGACAGCTCTAATTTCCTGTTTGGCGTTGAGGACCTCCATCCATTGTTGAGAAAGCAGAAGCAGCATGTCCAGAGTAGAGTGACCAGGTCTGAAACCAAATTGATGATCAGAGATCAAGCCATTGGAGAAGAGGAAAGATTTAATATCTGAAGCAATGATGGATTCCATGACTTTGCTGATAATTGGGAGAAGGCTGATTGGTCTGTAGTTGCTGGGATCTGTTTTTGCACCTTTTTTGTGCAAAGCGGTGATGTTGGCTGATTTCCAAGCAGATGGCAGATGACCTTGAGCAAAAGAGAGGGTGTAGAGAACAGAAAGAGGGAGTGAAAGTGCAGAAGAACATGATTTTAGGACCCGTGGGCTGATGCCGTCAGAACCAGTTGCAGAATCAGAGTCGAGGGTTGCCAGAAACTTTTCCACCTTGTCAGGAGGAAAGGACACAGAGTCCAGGAGCAGCTGGGTACGACTGGGTATGGTGGGTACAGAGAGGGATGGGTTTGGGACACAAGATTTAGAGGCAAACACAGAGTTGAGGCATTCAGCTTTTTCACGTGCGGAGTCAGCCGTTAAGCCGTTTGAGGTGAGGGAGGGGATGGAGGGGGAACAAACACCAGAAACAGATTTGACCAGACGCCACCAGGATTTGGAAGAGGGAGACAGATAAGAGAGTTCGGTCTTGAGAATGGTGAGATATTGTTTCCTGGCTCTCCTGAGGGTGGACACACACTTGTTTCGGGCTTTGTGAAAGGAAATGAGATTTCCTTCCGTTGGATTTGCTTTCCAGGAGACGAAAGCAAGTTGTTTCAGGGCAACAGCCTCACCACAAGATTCCGTGTACCATGGACGGGAGGAAGGGTATGACAACTGAAGACGAGATGGTATAAATCTGTGCATGAGAGAGAGCAATTTACTTTGAAAGAATTCCCAGGATGAGTTGATGTCAGAGGCGGTAGAGATGGGAGACCAGTCCAGATGATTGATGGCTGCTTGAAGACCGTGTCAGTTGGCCTGAGTGAAATGCCAGACTCGTCGACGCTGAGGAGGCTCTCTGAGAATGGTCAGAGAGATGTCCACTTTGACAAGCACATGATCAGATGAGCCGATTGGAGCAGAAGAAGAGCAGCAGACATTTTCAGGGAAGTTTGTCATAACCAAATCCAGAAGAGAAGATGCTCCGTTGACTGAGATCCGGGTCGGGAAATTGACAGATTGTGTCAGTCCCAGTGAGTCGCAGAAGTCCTTTGCTGAAGAGCCATGGCTGGTGAGAGAGGTACCCACACCCAGCCAACTGGCATGATGACAATTGAAATCACCACATATGAGGAAGAGAGAGTTGGGATGGGTAGATAGAAGTTGGTCCATATTATCAGACAGTGAGATGTAGATGGAGTCATCGCTGATTGGTGGACGGTACAACACACATATGAACAAAAGGTGGGAGCGAAGGGGAAGCCGTAGCCAAAGGTATTCCTGGGGGTGAGGTGGAGAGAGGGCAGTGGAGGGCGAGTGAGGAAGAGAGTTTTTTATAAAGATAGCAACCCCACCTCCAGGACGAGGCTCAGGTCTATCATACCGGAGGAGGGAGTAACCTGGGAGAGATACCAAGGCATCAGAGACATCATGAAGGAGGAAAGTTTCTGTTAAGCAGATCACATCTGGTTTGTCAGAAGCAACCTGTATGGAGAGGTCAGTCAAGTTTGAGCGAAGGCCCCGGATGTTTGAGGTCCATACCGTTAATGAAGAGGAAGGGGGAGCATCGGGTCCAGAACAGGGGGGGGGGGAGGGGTAGGGTAAGATGTGGAAGAGGAGGAAGAGGTAGGGAGAGCTGTTGAAGGTGTGTCAGAGATTTAAGAATAGCTTGGAGAAAGGGAAGAATGGGGCGGACAAAAGGTTTGATGGAGATTGGGTGAGGCACAGTGAGGTGTTATTTGAGGAGGGGGAAGAGCAAGGCAGAAGGTTTGGGGAGATGAAGGTGAAAGTTGGAAGGAGGAAGAAGCAGGGAGGATGCTTTGAGGAGGAGGGGTGAGAGGGGAGTCTAGGAGGGGAGGAGCGAGGGAGAGTCTCGGAGGGGAGGGGTGTGGGGGGAGTTTAGGAGGGAGGGGAGGGAAGGGGCAAGGGGGGAGATTTGAAAGGGATGGGTGATGGGGAGGATTTGGAGGGGAGGGGTGAGATTGGATTTTGAAAAGTGTACGATTCATGGGAAACGAACATTTTTTGCAAAATGAGTTTGAGACCTTCGAGTCAAAAATACGTTTAAGGACACTGGAGGAGGGATGGAGTTCTGGATAGTTTAGGGAATGTAGAAAGGAGGAACTGTAAGAGATGGTATTATATATATTTTTTGGAATGAATAGATTTGGTGAGCAAGACGAAAGCATCCTTTTGTAGGAAAAGAAGAAAAGGGTGTTATAATATATGAGAGAAAATAGTTGTTCAGGGGAGAGATTATACATTTCTAACCACGTGATCGCGAACGAAGAACGAACGAACAAAAAGAACAAATAAACGAATAAGACCTGGGAAGGAAAGTTTTTTTGGGGTTTTTTTTTTTTTTTTTTTTGTGAGTACAGATATTAAACAAGGAGGTACGGGGTGAACGACTGGGACGAAACAGTGAACGAAAATAATTTCAGCGCATTCGACGAATCGCTGAGAGAAAAACAAACCACAAGGTCGGAATCGGTACGGTAGTCCAAGCCTACGAGTACTAGGCCGCAGAATACTCGATACCATAAACAGACGATTGTGTATACATGTACGAAAAATTAGCACCGAAAATTTTCCAAAAGATACGCTATAGGTACATACACCGAAAGATAGATACAGTCTCGACAAAAACACGATTGAGAAATATCACTTAGCTTCGAAAGCGTGAGCGCATGGAGCAGCTTCGAAAAGACCAATTGAGAGATATCCCCAAAAATATATATATTGTTACGGTTTCCGTGCGACCCTCCTGCCCTTACCAAGGGGAGATTAAGCCCCTTGTTCTTTTTGGGTCGTCGCAATCGCGAGATTTGAATCGCCACTCCCGGGCAGACGCAGGGCACGGTTTTGGGACAATTATCGCACGTACCTAAGTACCTACGCCGCTGCGGAAGTGGGGATCAGGTCTCGCACGAACCACGCATAATTTGAGTATGTCCGAGCGGATGGCGTACCATGTGGTCCATGCAGTTATCTGGTATTGGAACCCGATTCGAGCGATTTTATTCGTACCACGCTTAGTCAGTAGATGGAAATGAAGGGAACGGTCGAATAGAAGAAAGAACACAGGTTTAATAATTATTATGTACAAGGATCGGTAGAAGCAGAGACACGGGGCAGGCACTTAAGCAGTCTTAGCTTATCCCCAGACATGGGCCCGTTCACACTCACAGGGGGAAATGAAGAAAGGAAATGTTCATGCGCTGAACGCGCCGGCTCCGTTGTTCAGGAACAGCTTCGCCCAGCGTGGCCCTCCATGGTCACAGCACGTCCCTTGATGAAAGCAGGCAGGCAGGCGGGAGGGATCCTTGTGGCACGTCTCTCGACAAAGGCAGGCTGGCGAATATATGCGCGTCTCTCGCCCGGCCTCGGCGGTTTCTCACAGCGCGATTAATCAACAGCGCGCTTTCACTCGCATAACTCAATAGAGGATTTGCCTCAAGCTCAACCGAGCAATTAACTTGTTCAAGCGCCTCTCCCCTCGAAACTGCTTGACTTCTTTCAACGCACCTCTCCTCAGAACTTGTTCAACTCTCAAGCGCCTCTCCCCTCAAAACTCGTTCAAGCGCCTCTCTCCTCAAAACTCGTTCAAGCGCCTCTCTCCTCAAAACTGAGGTGGGGGCTTTGCGCAAAGGGTTTTATTGCCACGCCCGTAGCCCGCATTGAATGTTCTAACCACGTCTTTGACGCAGTGCTAAGCCACTCCCTTCGAGCCCTGATTGGCGGCTCGTGCTTACCGTCGGCTTCTCCTCCGCCTTCCTTCGGCCTGCCTTGACTTGTCCAGGCCTGCCTCGTGGCATTTCGCGCCAAAGCCAAAGTATCGACGCGGCATAAGCAATGAAAGGGCCTAACTCTCATTATTCTACTCAACGCAAAACTAACACAGGAAAAGGACTATGCTTACATTTACTAAGAAATAACTGAACTATCGCGAGGCTACGTGTTGTAGTGTGACTAAACTATGAGGGCGAAATTTACCTTTATTGTAAAAACTCAAAACCACAACAATATTTATTACACGATGTATCAAAAAGTTGGAGATGTATTCAGACGAAACTTGGCAGACAGGTTGGGAGTGTGAAAGGGATGGATCGATTAGATTTTTGGTGAAGATCTGGATCCGGATACTAGAATTTTAAAGTAATTCTTCACCATTGAGAGAAGGGGCCAAAAACTATATATAGCATGATATCTCAAAAAGTTGTGGACAACTAATGACAAAACTTGGTGGATGAGTTGGTTAGGCAACAAGAACAAGCTGATTAGATTTTGTTTCAGCTCCGATTCCAAATCCGGCCTATCAGCGGCATCCAAAACGTAAACTGTTCACTCTGGCAGAGGTATATGCGCTCAAAAGAGTGTCGTTCTCGTTTAGAATTTGAGATGGTTGCAAGAAAAGCAATCTGTGCCCTGACTAGTAAACATCGAATGAAGGGAAGAAACTGCGCTGAGTTGACAGACATCAGAAGCGTAAAGAACCATTGCTGTTTAATGAATGTGGCAGGATGCTTTTGATAAAGAATCTTGAAGTCTTTGAGTTTTTATCGAGTTATCTGTAAGCAAATTGCACTCCTTCTATCATGGATTATGGTATCATCACGAACGTGTCAGCCTTCGCCAATATCACGACAGACTAAATAAATGACTAAAACTGTTCCACCGGGAACTAAATCGTGACAGACGTGCCATGGCTCGGAAAGCAAGGCTTGGCACTTTACAAACTCAACACTTAAGATTATAGAATAAAGGCTTGTGTTCCTGCAAAAGTCGATCTTTATCGCACAAATCACAGCAAATCACTTCTGTGTGGCTCGTTTTTAATGCGTTTTCCTCTTGGATAGCAATAAGCTGCAACATTGCAAGCCCATTGCAAACAATGTTGTCCTGTTATAGTTAATTTAATAAGGATATATCTGCAATAACCCACTTTCTCCCAACACTTAAAAATGCTTCCTTGAGTGAATTTTGTGATTTTAGTGCTTCACTGCAGCATGCCAATATATATATATTGTTACAGATCGCGGTTAGATGTTGTAGACCGAGCGGTTGGTGACCGCGACCTAACAAACTTACCCGATTCCACCCGAACTTTGGCCGTATCGCACCGTAGCTGCCCAATCTGGAAAAGACTAAAACGACCGAATGCAAAGAGGAAAAGGAATAACACGAGAAGACGGACAGAAGAGTGACTGGGTTTATTATTATTTACACACAAGCAAAAAGCAAGCAGTCACGTTTATTTACAACACATAAGACGCAGGTGACACAGTGCAAATTTTAGCTTATCTACAGACTTAATTAACCCAGGACAGAACAAACAAAAGACACTGACTCACGCGGGGAATTGCAGGAATGGCAGGATGTGGATGGCTGGAGGGAGAGGGAGGTCCAAGGGGGTCCCGCAGCACAACCGGCGCGTTTAGCAGCCGCCGTTCAGGCCAGGCCCCACGCTGCTGTTTTGGCTGCTGTTTTGGCTGCTGTTTTGGCTGCTGTTTTCGTCGCGTGCTTTGCCAGGCCTTGTCCCACTCGTCTGGTCCAAACCCTCAACTCTTTCTTGTTTCTCTCACTCCTCACCACCGACTCCTCACCGCAACCAACTGACCACCGACTCCTTACCAACGCAACCACTGACCCTCCTCACGCAACCGACTCAGACCAACTCAGACCAACTCCTTGTGACCAACTCCAGGCCTTTCTGTCTTCTGCTCTCCTCTGTAAAAACGCATCTCCTCTGGACACGCCCTGCCTTGGGTTATATAGGCCCCCGCCCCTCAACCTTTGCGAACCTCCCCGATCGCTCTTCCTCCGCCCTCTCTAGCCAAACCCCTGGCTCATGGTTGGTCGAGTGGGGCTGGCTCACTCCTCCCCTCTATGACGAGGTGGAGACACGCCTTTCTTCCCCAACCCTGCCTCGTGGCCAATGGCGGTTATTGGAGGGGAGGTAATATGGGCAATCGAGGCTTGGCAATGACGAGAGGGGATGTAATATGAAATGGAGATTTTGGGGATGGGAAGGAAAGGGGATCTATTCTCTTTCACTGGTGCAATGGAGTATTTCAATTAATGGAAGACACAGCCTTACGCTAATACACATAATAAGGATATAACTGTCAAAAAAGATATATCGTGTCCTGCATGTATGTTTTATGGACTAACTACGGGAACGCCCTTTGACCTTTATACAACCACAAACGGAGGGAGGAGGGGTGATATTTTACAACAACCTTTTACAACAACATTTTACCACAACAATAAAATAAAAAAACATTCTCATATCCACAACAATATATATATATATATATATATATATATATATATATATATATATATATATATATATATATACATATATATATACACACACATATATATATATATATGTGTGTTTGTATATATATATATATATATATATATATATACATATATATATATATATATATATATACATATATATATATATATATATATATATATATATATATATATATATATATATATATATATATATATATATATATATATATATATATAAGGAGGACGGCACGGAGCTGGCTGGAGCTTGATCCCGCACGGGACGTCGGGCTGGACCTCGACGGCCGCTGAAGCCACCGAGCCTGTCGTGTGCGCGGGATCACGGGTCGGAGCTGCTTGGTGGAGCCGACGCGCTGGTGGGGGGTCTGGCGTGACGGGTTCTCTCCTCTCTCTTTCTTGGTCCAACCACTCTTTCTCCACCGATAACTCAACGCAACCACTCAACGCAACCACTGACCACCCCTGATGACCAACTCAGCTCTTGTCATGGACCTCTCTACGCACTCTGTTCTGACGACCCAGCTCTTTCCTTGGACTCATCTCTCTTGGGGGCGTCTCTCATGGGCTATATATCGCCCGACCCTTGAACCTTTGCGAACCTCCCCGATCGCTCTTCCTCCACCCTCTCAAACCAAACCCCTCGTGCTTGGTTGGTTGTTCGGGGCCGGGCCACTCCTCCCCTCTCTGACGAGGTGGGGACCCGCCTTTCTTCCCCAACCCTGCCTCGTGGCCAATGGTGGTTGAAGAAAACCGCCCAAAATGCAGTTGGCCATTGAAATGAAATGAAAGGGGATCTACTCTTATTTCACTTGGTGCAATGGAGTATTTAAATTAATGGGAGACACGGCCTTACCCTAAGACACATAATAAGATATAAGCTACTGAACAAGGGTTTTATCGGGTCCTGCAATGTGGTGTTTCATGGAATAACTACCGAGACGCCCTTTGACCTTTACACTACGGAGGTATTTACAAGGATCATGACATTTACAAAGGGTGATCTTTACAACAATTTACACTACAACAACAACAACAAAAAAAACATTCTCATATCCACAACACTGCACCCTCCTCCTCTTAGGCACGATCCGGGCCTACAACTTAAAATTAGTGTGACACGTAGGTGTAGTTCCCTCTACTTTTAACCTGACCCTGAGTGCGACAGTTTTAAAACATAAATAAATGTGTCCCGCTGCTCCATTGCACCCTGCCTAACAGACTTACGCCCACAGTTAACCGAATTGCGGAATGGTCTTCAAACTACACACTGACGGTGGGGAGCATTATTTACAATTGACACTACTTTTATTTACAAGACTAACCCAGGACCTGTGATTGTTCTTTCTGGGGGGGGGAGACAGTCTGCTCTGCATCGACGCACCATGAAAGCACCTATAACACACCAACACACCCTCAAGCACCAATCGGTGCAGTCACCACAGTTCAACAATGTTCAATTGAAATAAAATCAACAACCCCTAACCCTGCAGGTGGTCTCTTGCTCTTCGGCTCCCTCTGCTGGCTATTTACTTTCTTCCAGATGTTGTCTTTTTACTTTGCTGGCGGCCTATTTGTATTAAAACGAAATGCACCCAACGTGTCCATTTTTATTTATTTTAGTTATGGCCCACAGGGCCGACTAGTGTGGTTCACCTGTGGGGCATCGGTGCCCTGTGGCCATGGTCCACCAGCAAGATTTCGGGCCCTCATGGCCGGTTCCAGCAGAGGGGCCATGCCCCAACCCATGGGGTCCATAATTGGTGCTCGGCCACAGACATGTGGTCCACAATGTGGTGCATCGATGCAGACAGCTGGTTCTGGGAATTTCGGGCGCACAATGGAGGCCTCACGCACGCTCCCCTCGGCGCCCAATGGCGCACAGGTCATGTGGGAGACAAAAGGGGGAAGACAAATGAGCGAGGGGTAAGGTCACAAGGGTACACATCAAACAAGGCAATGCAAGGTGAAATGCGTACGGAGGGCGAAGTGAGAAAGCTCGTCCCTACCGTACGTCACCCCCCCTCCCCCCCTGTCACCTACACTACCCTTGCCTTTACCCCATATTTACAAAATCTACACATTTACAAATTCGTCGCTACTGTCACGTCTCCCCATATTTCCCTTATACCAAATTCGTCTCCACAATCCCTCTACTTCAAAATTTGCCATCACCCAATTCATCATCAATCCTCATAAGGAGGAAGAGATGGAACACCAAGCACAATGTCACACCCACGTCATGATGCGTCTCACAATCCAAAATATTTGCACATAAAAAATAATCAAACATGGCATGGTGTGGAGGTACCTGTCACCTCAGGTGAGTGGATGTAGATGGTGCGAGGAGACTTCAATCCTAACTATCCTCTAAATGACTTTAACACACTTTACTCTACCTGGGGTCTCTCCCTGCCAATCCATTGGCCAACTTACACTATGGGTTCTAAAAACCAATTCCCATTGACCAAACTGTGGTGCTTCTCAATTTGGGGTCTCACTCCCCCGATTCATCTCCCGGTGCCCTTGCACAATTTCTGGGCTGTGACGTGTAGCTCTCCCAGCAGGTCTACCCACCTGCACACCTCCACCACTGTAGTTGCCACCCGAGCTTACCTAGCTCCTCACCCTAACCTAACTAACTGGGGAAGGCCCCACCTGGCTCTGTCACCCCACTCGGTGCCCTCTGGCACTGGGCTACCCGGGTCCGTCCTCCGGATCCTCGGGCCCCATCCACAACAACTACTACCGGCTCCCAGAGCCCACCTGCGCCCTCACCCGGCCGACATCCTCACATTGGTGGAGTGCCCAAACCAACTACACACACTAACAGGCAACACGCCCAGCCATTTCCACAACACTAATGCACCCATCCAAATACCATTCTCTCACCCGCACCACAGATGCCAATATCCAACCACAATTTACCTATACTCTAAACCTAACACTTACACTACCCGCCCCGGGTATTCGTGATGGGGGTCCACTCTTCCCCCATTCACACCTCCGCACCATCCACTCCACTCCATAGTTTGCACGATACTCACTCCACTACCATCCATTCCAATACTCCATATACTCCACACTACCATTTATTCCACACTCCACGTATTTCACACAACCATTCTTTTCATACACCTGTTGGTGCACACCTGTGCACTCACACCTGGTGCCACCTGCACCCTCCTCCTCTTCCTGGACCATTTGGTCAACACCACACGCAATCACCACTACTCCCTCATACACTGCTCCATACACCTGTTCAGTTGCACACCTGTGCAATCACACCTGTTGAATCCTCAAACACACAGCATCATCTCATCTAACTACTCCCCTCTGAAACTTGCGCTTCCCAGTCGTCCCTTTAAACTATTGCGCTCCCACGTCATTATCATCCACTCTTATCTACCTGCGTCCCCACTACAGGTATCCTTGTCACTACCTAATCTTAACGTTACCTAATGTCAATCTTCTAGGGCCCTACACATGATATATCCTAACCCTATAGGGACCTATATAGCCCTATAGCCCTATAATAACCCTATAATAACTATAATATAATAATATAATAACCCTATAATAACCCTATAATAATAACCCTATAATAGCCCTATAATAACTGGTATACAAAAAACAAACAAAAAAAAAAACCTCCCGGGCTAGTTTTCACTGCCATCAACCCCATAAACTAGTGCTCCTTTGCCCCCCTCTGTGAGGGATGACAGAGTTGCCATCCCACCACATCGGGGACGTTCCACTACCAATTTTGCTCACCAAATTTCAACCAATCAAAAATTTTCCAATTACTGCCAATTCTATTCACTTTTCTAAATTTCGTATCAAATCACTATCACTATCACTATCACCATCATCACAGTCCGCTATATCCTAGCCTCGGTGCGTCATGACATCATTAAACTCGGCTTCGTAAAGCCGAGCAATGAATTCGGGTGGTTTGGTCGCCTGCAGGTTGAATCCGTCCGGCTTTCGGTTCAAGGGAGGTGGTTTGGTCGGGGCGAGATTCCACGCACCACCTCGGCGCGGCACCTTGCGGTCCCGGGCCCGATGGCTCAATCTCCCTCGGTCGGAACCCCGTCCCCACGAGGGGGCACCGTTCCGCTTCCTCCCACTCGCCCTTGAACCGTACCGGTCGCCTCGCCCGCCAAGGCCCGGACTCGACCGTGTGGGGCGGGGCCAAGCCCGAATCGGCAACGACGCTTCGAAGAGAAACGACGCAGCTTCGATCCGCGCCGGGCCCTGCATCCAACAAAGGGCTCCTCGCACCGAGTGCTCGCATCGGCTATCCGTCGCCCTAACCGTTAACCCGGTTACCGTCGATGCTTCACTGGCATGCTCACACACATACGCTACCCCTTTCACCCTCACCGAGCTCCGTGCTCCAACGCCGTCCGTACATTCCACCAAAGCACTCCCTGTTACACACCACCCCTCTCTTGCACACTCTTGCGCACACTCGCCGCTCGCACACCTCGGTCCACACCTCTGCTCCGTTACGTCCTCCGTAACACTCACCATGGGCGTGCACTCTGGCATCCACCCACTAACGCGCTCAGATGGGCTCTCCCACGCTCGTGCTACCACCAACTCAGGTGTGCTTCCTCGCACACCCTCAACCATTCCAAGCGTGCATTCTCGCACCCGCTCCACCACCAACTCACTCTCCGGGTCACTCTCACCCTCGCACGTACACTCCGTACACCCCGACGTGCATTCTCGCTCGCACTCGGTTTCACTCCCACACTTTATAACACACCCACTCGCCGACGCACACTTTTTTTTCACGCGCGTGCCATTTCCACTCACACGGGACCCTTCACCAATGCCCGGGTGCCATATCGATCCCAATCGCGCGACAATTCTTTTGTCGCCAAACATCCTCCTGCAAAATCTACCCGCAC
Source organism: Myxine glutinosa (assembly GCF_964187855.1). NCBI lineage: Eukaryota > Metazoa > Chordata > Myxini > Myxiniformes > Myxinidae > Myxine > Myxine glutinosa. The sequence goes on from NC_136271.1 coordinate 30,514,685, forward strand.
AATACACAGCACGGCTCACCTTCGGGGTGCTTCTTCCTCCCTGCACCAAAACCTGCAAACTCTTTATTTGGTTAGTGAGCACACCATTATGAGTTGAGCACCGACCTTGTACATATTCCTTCACCTCCTCCTGCCGCGAGTGGTTTTCTAAGTCCCCGGTCTCTTCAATTTCAATGCCCACTTCCACTTTTTCTTTACTCACCTCGACGACCGTTGGCTTTAATAAAATTCCCTCTACCTCATCGGTCGCCGGCTTTTCCAAACCCCGTGTCTACCCCCGTCATTGTACCCGCGCTTTCCTCCGCTTCGCTCAACCAGCGCTTCTCGACCCGCGTTACCTCCTCGTGCACCCTTGGGACCCCGCCCGACTCGCGCCTCATGTCCTCCATCATTTTTTTATTATCCCTTTTTGCCTCTGCTATCCGTTTTTCCACTTCACACCTGGATTCCTCCCTCAATTTTTCCAGATCACACCCGGATTCGTCTGACATGGCGTCCCTCTTCCAATTATACATTGATTCTGCCATAGAGGCCCTCATTTGTGCCATAAATTGCTCCATGAGGGCCTGCATTTGCGCCATCCCTCCCACTTGTGCAGCGGGTGCGGCCGCCGTAGCCATGTGCGAGGTGCCATTTTGCGTGCCTGAAGCCTCGTGCGCGAGGACGCCATTTTGCACGCCTGAAGCCTCGTGCGCGAGGACGCCATTTTGCGCGCCTGAAGCCTCGTGCGCGAGGACGCCATTTTGCGCGCCTGATACCCCCTCAACCACATTGCCAATGTTCTCCTCCTCTCTTTCATCCACATACATTTCCCCGAGGTCCTGGGTCGGTTCTACCCCGTCTATCTGTATCTCTCCCACCGGCATCCCGTCGCCTTGACCAGCCATGGCGCGATTTCAAAATTCGGGTTTTGCTTTACAACACAAATTTCCAGCAGCTCGTAATTTTGAGCGCGTTAAGCGCGCTTCGGGCCTCGTATCTCACTCCCTGACACCAATTTGTTGCTGTAATAACACAATTGGTGTCCAAAATTTGGGCTAAATAAATTTAGTCCCAGGTTCGAATCCCAACTCCTGACTACCAATTTGTTGCGGTCCGCGGATTAGGATGTTATTTTTACCGAGCGGAGGTATAACCGCGGCCGAAAAGTTGTTCCCTGACTAAACCCGATTTACCCAAACGTTGGCCGTATCGCGCCACCGCTATTCAATCGGGAAAATACTAAGACGACATGGATGTGAAGAAAAGGAAGACGAAGGCAAAGAAAGGTTTGAAATACGATTACTATTTATTACTATTTACAGGCTCAAAGTAACCAAGGAGAAGGAAAGATAATAAAATAATATACAGAAGCTTTTAGAGACACAGGGAAAATACTAGCTTATCTAACAGGCTTACTTACTACCCAGGACAGAACAAACGAAGACACAGACTCACGCGGGGAATTGCAGAGTGGATTGGCTGGAAGGAGGTGTGTATGGCTGGAGGGGGAGGACGGCACGGAGCTGGCTGGAGCTTGATCCCGCACGGGACGTAGGGCTGGACCTCGACGACCGCTGATGCCACCGAGCCTGTCGTGTGCGCGGGATCACGGGTCGGAGCTGCTTGGTGGAGCCGACGCGCTGGTGGGGGGTCTGGCGTGACGGGTTCTCTCCTCTCTCTTTCTTGGTCCAACCACTCTTTCTCCACCGACAACTCAACGCAACCACTCAACACAACCACTGACCACCCCTGACGACCAACTCAGCTCTTGTCATGGACCTCTCTACGCGCTCTGTTCTGACGACCCAGCTCTTTCCTTGGACTCATCTCTCTTGGGGGCGTCTCTCATGGGCTATATATCGCCCCACCCTTGAACCTTTGCGAACCTCCCCGATCGCTCTTCCTCCGCCCTCTCAAACCAAACCCCTCGTGCTTGGTTGGTTGTTCGGGGCCGGGCCACTCCTCCCCTCTCTGACGAGGTGGGGACCCGCCTTTCTTCCCCAACCCTGCCTCGTGGCCAATGGTGGTTGAAGAAAACCGCCCAAAATGCAGTTGGCCATTGAAATGAAATGAAAGGGGATCTACTCTTATTTCACTTGGTGCAATGGAGTATTTAAATTAATGGGAGACACGGCCTTACCCTAAGATACATAATAAGATATAAGCTACTGAACAAGGGTTTTATCAGGTCCTGCAATGTGGTGTTTCATGGAATAACTACCGAGACGCCCTTTGACCTTTACACTACGGAGGTATTTACAAGGATCATGACATTTACAAAGGGTGATCTTTACAACAATTTACACTACAACAACAAAACAAAAAAAAAACCATTCTCATAGCCACAACAATATATATATATATATATATATATATATATATATATATATATATATATATATATATACACAGTGGAACCTTGACTTACGAGTTTAATTCGTTCCGTGACCGAGCTCGTAACTCAAATTGCTCGTATCTCAAATCAAATTTCCCCATTGAAATGCATTGAAATGCTATTAATCCGTTCCAGCCCGCCAAAAACCACACCAATTTTTTTTTAAATATACAGTATATATAAAAATATCTCGCGCTTTATATTTCACCTGTATGCAGCATACAAGTTGGCAGGATGGCCTGGACTGGAGGTACGCACACTTGACTCTAAAGTCTAAACTGTCCAGCCTGGGTTTGAATCCCGACCCAGCTATAACCTGTCATGGGTGAATCACAGGCAGGGTGATTCATCAATGTGTGTACCGCTAAACTGGGCGCCCCGTTTGCGTCCCATTAGTTGTTGGATGTTAAGGATCTCACCGTGTTTTCCACAAAGAGAAGGCGAGCTATCGCCGGCATTCTGAACAAGTTGTGGCCTGGCATGCTCTTCTCCTCTGCCGTTATATACGTCCTCCTCGACACCTCGCTCATGTTTTTCGACGATTGCATGTTTTATATCCAAGCACATCATCCTCTTCTTCTTCTCAGCACTGCACTTGCCACTCACTTTCTTAGGCCCCATGGTTAAAACTAAGAAATTTTCCGAAATAACCAAAATGCGAAAAAAAAAATGCAGCGCTGTACGACAGAGATACGTACTGTACTTGCACGGCAAGATAACCACGTGACCAGAACCCACCTGGCGGCGTGAACTCGAAATAACCAAAATGCGAAAAAAAAAATGCAGCGCTATACGACAGAGATACGTACTGTACGTGCACGGCAAGATAACCACGTGACCAGAACCCACCTGGCGGCGTGAACTCGAAATAACCAAAATGCGAAAAAAAAAATGCAGCGCTATACGACAGAGATACGTACTGTACGTGCACGGCAAGATAACCACGTGACCAGAACCCACCTGGCGGCGTGAACTCGAAATAACCAAAATGCGAAAAAAAAAATGCAGCGCTATACGACAGAGATACGTACTGTACGTGCACGGCAAGGTAACCACGTGACCAGAACCCACCTGGCGGCGTGAACTCGAAATAACCAAAATGCGAAAAAAAAAATGCAGCGCTATACGACAGAGATACGTACTGTACGTGCACGGCAAGATAACCACGTGACCGGGTGGCGAAAGCTCGTAACTCGGATCTCGGCTCGCATCTCAAAGCAATAAACCGCCCGAGCGACGGCTCGTATCTCGAAAAACTCGTAAGTTGGGGCACTCGTAAGTCAAGGTTCCACTGTATATATATATATATATATATATATATATATATATATATATATATATATATATATATATATATATATATATATCGCTTTCCGCACTAACCACAATAGTCTTCCAAACTACACTAAATGAATTTGATTCAAGCACTTTTGAATGAATGAATGATCGTTTTTAAGGCCAGTTTTCTCCGCTAGAGTGGGGGTTAGCCTTGTGGGCCCCATGGTTCCCTGTTTGAGGCAATGTTTTTATGGCCGGATGCCCTTCCTGACGCCAATCCGTAGTCGCCTCTTACGATGCGCAGGGATACGGTGTACCTATTCTAAATCGGGTTAAACACCGGGATCATTCATCCCAGCAAGCTGGTACTCAATTTGCCGACCACGGAAGGATGACAGGCTGAGTCAACCCCCCTGGCATTAATTCAGCGATCGACCGGGATTCAAGCTCCGGATCCTAGGATCCCAAGCTTGATTCAAGCACTTTTGATTTGCTATCTTTGATTTACCCAAGGTTTCTATTTAAAATTTGACTTTCTCATGGCCTGACAGCTTTGGAAAAAATTCAGAAAAATCAGAATGGAAATTTTCTCACGCCTGTAAGTATGTGCACTTGTCTTTGAGCTGCCTACCCTGGGTTTGAATCTCGACCCAACTACAAAACTGCCTGTTGTTTCACGTGCAGGTCAAAGCATCAATGTGCGCACATTCCATCGGAGGAGGTGTCTTTTCCAAAGAGGAGGTGAGTTGCTGTTGGCATCCTGGCCAAATTACAAATTTCTGCTGAGCAATGCATATAGCAAGGGGTCATGGTCTTCTTGGATATCCCTGCGTGACAACAGGTTACACTGCTTACTATCCCAGAGTATGTTGTCTCCTACACTGAATCAATTCACGTACGAAGGTTTTTCACATGGCACATGTAAGCGGAGGTCTTCGGCTGAAACGCAACCATCATGATGTTAGTTACGGTGAGTATGTAATTCAGAGAAGATTGCTGGGTGTGGCCTCCCATTCCATCGTGTTCTAATTCTGATTTAAGGATTTTGGGAAAATTTTCCGACTTTTACATATCTTACCGTAACAAAAATGAAGCCGATTACAAAATAAAATTTCCCACCAGTTGCACTTTAAAGGGCTGTTTCTCATTGACTGCTTTGCATCACAAGCAAAACATAAGCATTAATCACAGACGATCTCAAGACATCCTGACTTTTTAATTCCTACTCACTGATTGGCATTTTACACAATTGTTGAACAGTAGGAATGATCATTCTATCAACTAAGCAATTAATGGATGCCTTGAACCTCCATGAAAGAAGCCTCTGATATCTCCAAATACTTTTTTTTAATTTTAGGTAGTTTGGCACATATGGTACTTATATTAAAGGTATATATTTGTTGAATCAGTTATTCACTTCTATTTGTCTGATTTGTTCATGTACTGTATTGCATGTTGCCATTCGCCGAATTCTCAATACCAAAAAGCAGCAATTTAGGGTTCCACTCTTAAACACGTGTCGTGCTCTTCAAACTGCAACATATGCACTTATGCATGCTCGTGGGTCACGATTACTTGAAAGACCAGGCCCAAAAGATGATAATCACATACCAAGTGACGGAGCCAGTTGTGGCCCGGATTGTGAGCAATTGGAGCAAAAAGGCCGTTTAACCAAATGCTTTAGAAACAGCACTCATGCCACAATGTTGGTATAAATACAAAACTAACTCTTTTATTTACAGTTTACACACCACCAAATTATCTAGATTGCCTTAAACCGAACCTTAACTAAGGAAATGCACATCAGTTACAGCTCACCAAAACGTCTCGGAACTTTCTCCGAATTCTAAAACCAGGGCAGGAGCTAGTATGTGAGCATATTGAGATATAATATCGAACACCTGTTGCTCGAATTGACAGTGTAGTTAGTAAGCAGTAGATGTAGTTGCCGCACTCAAAATTCCAGTCAAGCAGTTCATGGTCGACTTGCTTGGACAATGAATATTAGAGGCAGGTATGTTTAATTGACAACAATGACAATTATGAAACAGAGGACAAAGCAGTAGCAGAACTGTGTGTTATACGTTCTATGTAGTGCAGTGATCCTAAGAAAATGTGCTTTGTTTAGTGTTTATGTGCAAGCATACCCGTTTGGATTTATAAGGTGAGCCTTACGACAGATAATTACTCCTGCCTACTCTGTTGAACCATAAGCGTGATGAATGGTTCGACCTGAGCTCACAAGCCTTGCAGAACACAGCGTGCTTCAAACTAGGATGTTCCAAATACCTGAGTTGAGCTCCACTGAGGCTGAGGCTCCAATGGACGTCGAGCCTCCGATAATGCCATTTTGAAGGGGAAACCTGCTCAAGCGCATCTCAATGTGATGCAATGCAAGTAAAGTAACTTCACCAACATCTCTCTCCTTGATATTACTCCTTTGGCTGTCCACATTGTCTGTCGTCTCTCGATCTGGTTTATGCATTTTAAAGCTTCTGCTTGCCTTTTCTCTCAAGGGCCAGTCAAACAGATTTCAATGCCAACCAAGACCACAACATGTCTGTGCTAGCTTCTACTTACGTGGACAGATATTTGCTCGGCCTCGCAGCCGTAACATCATCCATCAACAATGAGTGATTCTGACCCATGGTGAATTGCTAGTTACCAGCCATTTTTCTGACATCATCATCAACCTAGTTCACATTTATCTACCCTTTACCTACTGTAATGCATTACAAATATTAAAACTATTCTATGACTAAACAATAATAATTGCGCATATACTAAATTCTGAGTCCCATAACAATAATTACATCACTAACCATTCCACTCAAATGAAAACATCACAAATTACAGACATTCTCATTTTCATAACAGCACACATTCAACAACATTGATACTTTGAACAATACGGTACTCCTTTTTGGCGACATGACACCGAAGCTATTAAGTCTCAAATTTTTTCAAATTCCTATATATGTATATACATCAAACAATGTTCCGGATAACAACATTCCACGTCTACTTTCTCCTTCTGATGGGGCAGGAGGGTAATTAAGCAGATAAATAGAAAATGGAATAGAAAAAGAAACCAAATAAAGTGACAAACACCACGCTTTTGCACATGAGAATATATGTGAATGATGCAGCATCTCCAAAATCTCATGTATTAGAAGGAAGTTGGTAATGCAAGCACCACAAACTGACGAGATACAGAAAAGAAATACCCTGAGAAACAAGGAGTTATTGCATTCAAAGGAGGGAGGGTGAAAATGGGAATATAACTGACTAAGATAACTAACACACAAACACACACATGCACGCACACACGCACACACGCACAATATTACAGCACTCTGAAGTGAGATGTGCATGGAAGAAGTTTCGGGAACTGAGTGGCGTGCTGATGAGGGAGGGAGTGTCGTTTAAGCTGAAGGGAAAGGTGTATGCTGCATGTGTGAGAAGTGTTATGATTTATGGGAGCGAGACATGGGTAATGAACGTAGAGCAGCAACGAAGGCTGGAAAGGGTGGAAATGCGAATGGTTCGACGGATGTGCGGAGTATCGTTGAGAGAGGGGAAGACAAATGATGAATTGGGAAAGATGATGGGAATAGAGCCTGTGATGGATGTTGTGAAGAGAAATAGTTTGAGATGGTTTGGTCATGTGTTGAGGAAGGATGAAAGTGACTGGTTGAGAAGAGTGATGGAAATGAATGTAGAAGGAAGTAGAGGATGGGGAAGACCGAGAAAGACTTGGCTAAAGATGGTGGAAGAAGAAATGCGGGCAAGGGGGTTAACAAGGAGAGATGCAGAAAATAGGGCAAGATGGAGAAGATTGTCATCGGGACCGCAAGGCTAACCCCCGCTATAGCAAGGAAAATGGCCTTAAAATGCATGTTGTTTGTTTTTGTTTTTTGTATGCAGGAAAAAATACCAGGAGTGAAGATACTTAGCAGGATCTTCCAGGGAGATAGCCTCCCCCTCTTGCTCCTATTGTGCCTGGCCCTGGACCCACTGAGAAACCTCATTAATGAGCAATGACATGGATACACCCTACCATTCAATTATAGAATGCCCAAAGAGTCAAGAAAGCTGACACGTCTACTGTAATGGATGATCTGAAAGTCTTTGCACCAAACGAGGAATAATTGGCAGAAGAAACTCAACAGTTTGGGAACCGTGCAGGTATGTCCTCCACCCACTATCTCATACAACTGATGGATTTCCTGTATGGTGGAGCTGACAGACCTGGTACAATTTCGACTATTGTTTTGACTGACTTTTCGAAGGCTTTTGACTCAGTGGATCACACGGTAGCCATCAATAAACTGTATGTGATGGGAGCAAGACCTTACTTAATTCAGTGGGTCTGCAGCTTCCTCGCAAACCGCATCCAGCGAGTTCGTTATAAGGGAGAACTTTCTATGCCTCTCTCAACAACTGGTGGAGTCCCACAAGGAACGCGACTGGGCCCACTCATCTTCTTGGCCCTCATCAATGACGCTCTTCAGTTATCTGATATTAAGAGGTGGAAATATGTGAATGACTTAACTTTGGCAGAGTCGCGTCAAATGGACTCTCCATCTACCTTATCAACAATCCTTTCAGAATTTGAACAGTGGTGTACAGATTCCAAGATGAAGCTCAACCCAGTTAAGTGCCAGATAATGCGAGTGTCGTTTATTCACCGCCAGCTGCCACCACTGCTAATCCAACTTTACAACGTTAGACTGGAGGAAAGTCAGCAGGTCAAACTGTTGGGAGTTGTTGTCAGCAATGATCTCAAGTGGGCAGATCATGTAAACCTCATCGTTTTGAAAGCGTCGAGAAAGTTGTATATGCTTCGATCTTTGAGGAAGTTCCATATTCCGATAGAAGATCTTATCACTGTGTACATTTCTTACATCAGACCTATGTTAGAATATTGCTGTCCCGTATGGCATTCCTCATTGACACAACAACAGCATGCATTGAATGAATCGATACAAAGAAGAACATTGAGAATTATTTTTGCTGGCGATTATGATTCCTACCACAATGCTTTGAGTACTTGCCAGCTGAATTCACTGCAAGAACGTCGTGAACAACTTTGCAGCAATTTTGAATCTTCCTTGTATTGTAGATTCCCAGACTGGTTACCAAACAAACAATCGTCACTTCGACAATTACGTCACAGCAATAAGCTTGGAGAAATTAGGTGCAGGACTGAACGTTACAGAAAGAGTGCAATGCCTTACAGTCACGTGAAAAAGTAAGTACACCCCATGTAAAGTTTTGACTTTTTCAACATATTTCAACATACAGCTATTTGATCTTCATTTCAACAATATTGACAGATAAAGGTGATATAATAAAACAAATATCATGAAACATTTACATTTTGTAGTCCATTGTATAATTTAAATAAACATAAATGCACATTTCACATGTGGAAAAAGTAAGTACACCCCTACATTTATCACGACTTCAAATACCTAAAATTAGAATCAGGTGCACCAGCTCAGGTGCAAATGATTAGAACATCGTTAGAGAGGATCTTGGAGGAACCTGTCTTATTTAAACCTCAGACATTTAGTTTGGTTTGCCCTTTGTTGTTGAAGTGTGCGGCGTCACCATGCCTCGATCAAAAGAGCTCTCTGAGGCCTTCAGAAAGAAGGTTATAGATGCCTACGAGTCTGGGAAGTGATTTAAAAAGATCTCCAAACAATATGAAATAAATCATTCGAATGTCCGGAAGATCATCTACAAGTAGAGAAGATTCCAAACAACTGCCAACTTGTTCAGGCCAGGCCGCCCCAGCAGGTACAGCCCGAGAGCAGACCGCAAGATGCTGAAAGAAGTCTCTAAGAACCCCAGAATGTCATCACGGGACCTACAGGTAGCTCTTGCCACTGTTCATGTCAAAGTGCATGAGTCTACCATTAGAAAGAGGCTGCACAAATTTGATCTACATGGAGGTGTGCCAGGAGGAAACCTTTGCTGTCCAGAAAGAACATCAGGGCAAGACTAAAGTTTGCCAATGAACACCTTGGCAAAGACCAGCACTTCTGGAACAATGTGCTCTGGACAGATGAGTCAAAGGTAGAGCTATTTGGCCACAGTACCAGAAGACATGTTTGGCAAAAACCAAAGACAGCATTTGACCACAAGAACCTGATACCAACTGTAAAGCATGGTGGTGGAATTATTATGGTTTGGCGCAGCTATGCTGCATCAGGGCCTGGGCAGCTCGCCATCATATAATCCACTATGAATTCTTCATTGTACCAGAGGGTGCTTCAGGATAATGTGAGGCTATCTGTCGGAAAGTTGAAGCTCAACCAAAGGTGGACCTTGCAACATGACAATGACCCTAAACATACCAGTAAATCCACCAAGGAATGGCTGAAAAGAAAGAAATGGAGGGTTCTGGAATGGCCAAGTCAAAGCCCGGATCTAAATCCCATCGAGATTGTGTGGGGGGTTTTGAAATGAGCTGTGCATGCAAGAAACCCCTCAAACATCGCACAGCTGAAAGAATTCTGCATGGAGGAGTGGGCAAAAATTTCTCCCAGTCGATGTCAGAGACTGGTAGACAGTTATAAGAAACCCCCACTTGAGGTTGTTTCTCCCAAAGTGGGCAATACCACCTATCAGAGCCAAGGGTGTACTTACTTTTTCCACATGCGAAATTTGCATTTATGTTTATTTAAATTATACAATGGACTACAAAATGTAAATGTTTCATGATATTTGTTATATTATATCACCTTTATCTATCAATATTGTTGAAATGAAGATCAAATAGCTGTATGTTGAAATATGTTGAAAAAATCAAAGCTTTATATGGGGTGTGCTTACTTTTTCACGTGACTGTATATAGTTAGACTTTTAGAATACCATGAATGTGTTCTAAGTAAGATTAATCTCTTCACACATATTCTCCAAGAGAGATTCATAACAGATTTACCTTTTCTTTCCCTCGTTTTATATTTCAAGGAAATTTTTTATCTTGGAACATGGTACTGATTATTGCAGCTATTTTAACAGTGTGTATTTTATACGTGTGTATTTTATGATAATGGGGGTATTTCTCCATAATGTCTGTACCTTAAACGATACTTATTTTTCATGTTATTAATGCCTGAATATGGAGTTGTAGTGCAGTAATTTTTTTTTTTCATTTTAATTATTTGTATGTTAATATAGTGATTGCAAATTATTGACTTGTTTATTTCATGATCTCGTATTTTATGTTATGTTGTAAATCATTCACAATTCAGCTTTGGCTGCGACGAATTGATAATAAAACCATGATTGATTGATTGATTGAAACTCAAATTTGTAAGACGGTACTCTGATGACATTCAAATGGAATTTGGCCTCGATAAGTGTGCCAAGTGCACATTCATACAAGGTAGACCAACAAAAAGGACACGATAAAAATAGACACAAATACAACAATACAGGAGCTAGACAACGAAGCATCATAAAAATACCTCAGAGTAGAAGAGGGTCACCAAATATATCACAAATGCACGAAACAATTACCGAAGAATACCTGAGTGGAACAAAGCTGATCCTGAAAACACCTTTCTCCAAGGAACAAAATCAAAACCATAAACCAACTTGCAAAACCAGTATTCAAGTACAACTGCGGAATAATTAACTGGCCGCAAGCGGAAATCAATAAATTGGATGTCAAAACAAGGTCCACAAAATCTCTATCCACAATGACTATCGTCACTGTCCACAAAATGTTCTACAAAATTCAGTGCATCCCAAGAATGCACCTGCCGAGGAAAGAAAGAGGTGGTGGCCTGATGGATCTCAAACAAGTGCACAGAGTGACAACAGTAAGAATGGCTCAATGCGTGAATAGCTCAAACAAACTACTGAATACAATTTGTGTACAAGCATGAACACAACGAGCCAGAAAAGATATCTATCACTCACCTTGCAAAAAAACTTGGCTAAGAAGAGGTCAGCTCAACTGGGACGCAGAACAAATCATTATAAATATCCAAGACCAAGGAATACATGAAAGGCTTTGAGAAGATGGCAGAACTGAGTCAATCAGACACGTGTAGGTTCTGCAAGGTAGAAACAGAAAGTACATGCCACCTCCTATCTATCGGGATGTAAAAAAAACTCATCAGAACAGTTGTACACACAAAGGCACAACAAGGTATGTCGAGTAATCCACTGGCACATCTGCAAAAATCACAATATCCTTGTTCCAGAAAACTCATGGATACATGAACGAAAAGCAATAAACATCAAACAGGAAATAATGCTCACATATGTGACTTAATGATCCAATTTGGCGTGAACATAGAAAACAAAGCACTGCGACTGGACCTAGAGTTCAGATACAAAAAGGAAAATAAGGCAATGCTAATTGATGTTTCAGTAGCCAGTGATTTGGTCTAAATAAAGCAGAAATCAAGAAAACAACCAAATATCAAGACCTCAAGAATGAAGTGAAAAGATCCTGGAAGCTGAAGAGCACCGAGTTGTTAGTGATAATTGGAGCAACGGGAATGATAAAGAACAACCTCACAAAGAGCCAACAAACCATCTCTGAGAACATCCTTGTATGAAAAGGCAATTAAATAAACCATTAAGCAGCAAATACTTCACTGAATTTCTCAGCAGCTTCATTTCTGTCGACCCATATTTTGCTTACAATTGGCCAAGATGTCAATAATGTGATGTGACATGTGTCCTACAGTGTATATCAATACTTGTGCATTTTATATCATTGATTTGTGAAATGTCTTTTCGAAAAGCATATTTATGACCAATGCACATGCACATGCAATGCAATATGTAGTATTTGAATAATCAGTGATAATTTTGATATTTTTTGATGAGCAGGTAGATAGCTTAGACTTAGAGGTATGTCCACTTTCCTTTGAGCTGTCTAGCCTAGTTTGACTTTCGCCTGAGTTTGACTCTCTCCCCAGCTATAAACTGCATACATGACGAGGCATCGATCCAGGAGGGCGTAAAGCAGGAGGACCCATCAAGCAGCACTGGTTGGGGTTGGACATGAAAGATACGAAACAAATTACAAATTCCCGCCACCTTCAGTCGAACACCAGGCCTGGTCAGCTGGTTGTGAAGGATTTGGGCCAAAAACATTCCCTGTCCAACCTCACAACAACAACAACAACAACAACAACAACATGCATTTTAAGGCCATTTCCCTGCTAGAGCAGGGGTTAACCTTGCGATCCCCATGACAATCTTCTCCATTTTGCCCTATTTTCTGCATCTCTCCTTGTTAACCCCCTTGCCCGCATTTCTTCTTCCATCATCTTTAGCCAAGTCTTTCTCGGTCTTCCCCGTCCTCTACTTCCTTCTACATTCATTTCCATCCCTCTTCTCAACCAGTCACTTTCATCCTTCCTCAACACATGACCAAACCATCTCAACCTGTTTCTCTTCACAGCATCAATCACCGGCTCTAATCCCATCATCTTTCACAATTCATCATTTGTCTTCCTCTCTCTCAACGATACACCGCAAATCCACCGAACCATTCGCATTTCCACCCTTTCCAGCCTTCGTTGCTGCTCTACATTCATGACCCATGTCTCGCTCCCAAAAACCACAACACTTCTCACACATGCAGCATACACCTTTCCCTTAAGCTTCAACGACACTCCCCTCCTCATCAGCACGCCACTCAGTTCCCGAAACTTCTTCCATGCACATCTCACTCGAGCAACCGTTGCCGAGTCTGATCCACCTTCTCCATTCAGCATGTCTCCGAGGTAGCAAAATGTTTTCACACCTTCCAGCTTCACGCCGTCTCCAAGATCCAACTCAACATTTCCTCCATCTGCAGCTCCCTCTGTGCACAACTTACATTTGAATGTAGCTGCCACACTGGTTAATGACCCTCTCAGACCACTACGTTTTTGATGAACCCACTCAGCGCACATTGTACATTGAATGGAGTTCACTCCGACACCCTTCCTGCACACAGCACATGGCCACTTCTCAGTTCTTTCCACCTCACCACATGCTTTACCACTTGCCATCACCTTCGTCTTTCCTATATTCACCTTCAGACCTTTTCTCTCCATACATTCCTTCCACTTGTTCATCTTTTCCTTCAGTCCGTCCATACTTTCCGCAATCAACACCAGATCATCTGCATACAACAACTCCAACGGTAAACACTCCTTTACGTTCTGAGCCAGCACCTCCATCACAGCTACAAATAGTAGTGGACTTAGTACCGATGCCTGAAGCACTCCTACCTTCACCTCAAGCTCACCACTGTTCCCGTCCTTCGTCCTTACAGCTGTGTGCACTCTTTTGTACATTGCCATCACTACTCTGATCAACCATTCCTCCACTTCTAACTTCTTCAATGCCCATGTCAATACTTTGCGTGGAACCCTATCGAATGCTTTCTCCAGATCAACAAACCCAAGAAACAACTTCTTCCTCTTCTCCATGTACTTCTCCTGCAACTGCCTCACAATAAAGAGCGCGTCTGTCGTTCCTCTTCCTGGCATAAATCCAAACTGCATTTCGTCGATCTTCACCTCCTTCCTTATCCTCCTCTCCAACACCCTTTCCAATACCTTCATTCCATGCTCCAATAACTTTATCGCTCGGTACGAGCCACACTCCAGAGGGTCACCTTTCCCCTTGTATAGAGGGACGAGGGTACTCAGTTCCCAATCCACTGGAATGTGGCCTTCTTTCACCACCAGATTACAGATCTCTGTCATTCTCTTCACACCCCAACTTCCTGCTGCCTTCAACATATCTCCCACAACTACCGTCAGCCCTCCCGCTTTCTACTCTTCATTGCTTTTATCGCTTCCTCAACTTCCTTCTCAGTTATTTTCCCTGCCGATCCTAAAACTGGGTTACTCTCTATGTTGCCATCCCATTCATTCTCTGTGTTCAACAGCATTTCCATATATCTTTTCCATCTTCCTTTAATTCCATCTGGGTCCACACGATTTGTCCCACTTCATCCTTCAAGCAACTCACCCCCATCACATCACACTTCTCTTTCCCTATCTGCTTTGCAATCCTGAATACCGCTCTCTGACCCTCTTCCGAATCCAAGCGTTCTCCGAACATTTTCCTACATGCCTCCTGCGCCTTTGCTACCTCTTTCTTTTCAGCCTTCTTGGCTGCCTTATAACTTTCATGCTCTGCTTTTTCTGCCCCCGTACCCTTCGCCTTCTGCCACTCCTTGAATATCTTCCTCTTCTCGTCAATCCTCTTTGCAACTTCATCATCCCACCACCATGTTTCCGAGTGCCTCGGTGGTCCTTTTGTCCATCCACATACCTCACCAACGGCTCCCAACAGACTATCTTTCATTGACATCCAACCACGTTCAAGCTCAACCACATCATCCTCTACCCTACTCAGCCTCTCTTTTAATGCCTCCCTTGCTGTCACCTCTTTCAACCTCCACACCTTCATTCTCGGTTGGTACTTCACCGCCGAGCTCTCCTCGCACCTTTCACCCTTATGTCGCAGACAACCAAGTGGTGCTGTGAAACAGCCTCCTCCTCCGGGATCACCTTTGTGTTCCGTAGGTGCCCCCTATCTCGCCTACGCACCATCAGGTAGTCAACGGTTGTCGTCGACCCACCTGACGTGTATGTAACAATCTTATTATCCCCTTTCTGGAACTGAGTATTAGAAATCAACAAATCAGCTCCATCAGCAAACTCCAAAATCCTTTCACCTTCTCCATTTCTCACACCATATCCATAACCCCCATGAGCTCCTTCAAAACCGTCCATACTCCTTCCCACATGTCCATTTAGGTCTCCTCCTACCACAACAACTTCCTCATATTTCACGTTTTCCATCAGCTCTCTATCGCACACCAGAACTTGTCCTTCTCTTCATCGCTCCGACCAACCTGCGGAGCATATCCCGAGATGACGTTCACCAAGAGCTTTCCAATCATCATTTTCACCATCATCAACCTATCACTCACTCTCGTCACACTCACCACGCTGTCTACAAACTCCTCAGAAAACAGGACACCAACACCATTCACGCCCTCCGGGCACCCTTGCCACACAAACTTGTATTTCTGTCCCTGCCTACGCTTCACCATTTTCACACCACTTCCCTTCCATCTCGTCTCTTGCACACAACATATGTCCACTCTTCTTCTGACCAATACTTCCACCACTTCTCCTGATCTCCCTGTCATTGTCCCTACATTCCATGTCCCAAACCTCAGAAACCGATCTCCACTTCAGGCTGTACCCTGCCCATATGTAGTTGTAATTGTCATGGTTCTCCTTTTGAGGCAATGTTTTTATGGCCGGATGCCCTTCCTGACGCCAACCCTCTTTGCCGCCTCTTACAACACGCAAGGATACGGTGTACCTATTCTAACCAGGGTACACACCAGGAATATATATACAGTGCGTATCAAAAAAAATTGTAATCTGAATTCAAGTGGTTAATATGCAAAGGTTCTTTAGTTTGACAATTTACATGTGGTTTACCAATTATGAGGAGATCCTTAGCTTTCCATTGATGCCTTTCATGCATCATTGCTGTCACACATGACCGAGTACATGTTCATTGAAAATGACAAGTTCAAATCGCATTTTTACAAGTTTGGCTAATCGGTGCAAGGCAGTTTTAAATGGAGCATTACTTGTCGTCTGCCAAGTTGATTTTGTAAAATTGTTAAGCTGGTCTGGTAATCGTTGGTTGCGTCATCCTTTGTTTAAGATGGGTATTTAAGATGGGCCTACAGTGTATGGGTTTAGAGACAGTCCGAGTCATTGAAAAGATGGTTCAACTTACGACTGAACAGCGGGCCTTCATGGTTACAACCTTTCACCAAACTGGAAGTTTGCAGCGAACTCGTGATACATTCAGGGAACGTTTCCCAGAACGGGAGCCTCCAGCAGCCAAAACCATCTGGTCGAATGTTAGAAAATACCAAAAGCATGGCACGAGCCTCTACCGCATCAAGGAGAATTCTGGTAGGAGGCGCACTGGGCGATCGGAAATGAACATTGCAGCAGTAAGGCAGCACGTTTTGGAGCATCCTCGGGATACCAGCGCAAGACGAAATGGAACGGGATTGCCTCCGGCAACATTCAACCGAATCACAAGACTGGACCTCCACCAACATCCATATTGGATTCACATCCGGCATCAACTTACGCCAGGGGATTTTGCCAGGAGGCTGGTGCTTGCCGAATGGTTGATAGCACGTTGCGAAGCAGATGTCAATTTCCTGCGGTATCTCGTTATCGGCGACGAAGCTGCTTTCGCCATGGACGGCAAGGTCAATACCCATAATGTTTTTGAATATCCACCGACAGGACAACCCCCGGAATTTAATTTTGACACCAACATGAATCGACAAAAGTGGACTGTTTGGTTGGGACTTTGTGGAAGTGGTCAGGTGATCAGACCATTTTTCTTTCAAAGGAATGTCAATGGTAACAGGTATCTGCAGATGATCAATGATGACGTTTTACCGCAGCTGGAGGAGAACTTTGAGCGACAGGTTTGTGGTGTCTTCAGATATCTCTGGTGGGCCCAAGACGGCATCCCAGCACATCGTCTTATTGCTGTCCGAGATCGACTGAGGGAACTCTTTGGAGACCGAGTCATCGCCCTCAACCATGCAGTGGAATGGCCGCCAAGAATAACCGCCAAGATAGGCCCCATTCGCTCATTTCCCAATCGCTCTCTCCAAATGGCACCTTTGGGGACATTTAAAGAACAAGGTGTTCGTAACTCCTCCCCATGATCTTGACGAATTGAATGAATGAATGAATGATCGTTTCAAGGCCATTTTCCCCGCTAGAGCGGGGGTTAGCCTTGCGGGCCCCATGACAATCATGGTTCCCTGTTTGAGGCAATGTTTTTTTTATGGCCGATGCCCTTCCTGACGCCAACCCTTGGTCGCCTCTTACGATGTGCAGGGATACGGTGTACCTATTCTAAATCGGGGTACACACCGTGATCATTCATCCCAGCAAGCTGGTACTCAATTTGCCGACCTCGGAAGGATGACAGGCTGATTCAACCTCCCTGGCGTTAATTCAGCGATCGACCGGGATTAGAACTCAGGATCCTAGGATCCCAAGCCGGCACCCTAACCGCTTAGACAACACCAGGCATTATTGACGAATTGCAGGGCCGTATTCGACATGAAGTTGATGCTTTGCGCAATGACCTAGCTATGGTGAGACGAGCAGTTCAGGGCATGCTCTGCCGCTGTGAGCTTTGTGTTGAAAGGGGAGCTGGACATGTTGAAGGTGTGGGTGCATAAAGGCCAATCATTCCTGAGAAAAGTTCACATCTGACGTTCATTTTGGACCAATTATCCTGACTTGCATCGATTAGCCAAACTTGTAAAAATGCGATTTGAACTTGTCATTTTCAATGAACATGTACTCGGTCATGTGTGACAGCAATGCTGCATGGAAGGTATCAATGGAAAGCTGAGGATCTCCTCTTAATTAGTAAACCACATGTAAATTGTCAAAATAAATAACCTTTATATATATACTGTATATATATATATATATATATATATATATTGTTGCGGTTTTAGAACCCTTACTTTGTAAATAATACTTGTAAATATTCCATTATTAAAAGGTTAAAGGTCGCACCCTTAATTAGTCCATATGCAACACGTAGGCCACCATAGGAACTTTAGTTATTTCATTAGTATGTGTTTTAGATAAGGCCGTGTTCCCAATAGTTGAATCTGTGTTGCATGAATCAAATAAGATAGGCCCCATTCGCTCATTTCCCAATCGCTCTCTCCAAATGGCACCATTTTGCGCCCCTACAGACGGTGCCTTGTCCCTTCCAATTCTATTACGCGCCTTTTGTTAGCAGCGTTCGCTGCCTCGCTGAGCTTCCGCCCAAGCAACGCCATTAACCATGCGGTCGGCCCGAGGAAAAATGGGGCGGAACAACAAGAGCAAAGTGTGGCCCTGTCAACTCGCCATCAAGGGCGGAGCCGGTAAGCCCTTACCAGCCAACCAGGGCTGAGGTGAGCTCGCTGGCGGGCGTGGTTTCCAAGCGCGCGCATTGATCTTGAAGCGCGTTATATAAGCACCAGCGCGTGCCTTTTCACAGAGTCGACTCGGGTTGGCGACGGCGCTTGGTGGGGTCTGGCTGAGAGACGAAGCTGCGCAGAGCTCTCTGACGAACTGCTTCGGAAAGCCCTTGTTGAACTTGCGAGAGAGAGATAGCGTTGCTCGATGAACGTATTACATACGCAGCATCCCAGCCCCTTGATATATGTAAGGTCCGCTCGCAGTCGGCGACACGCGAAGCTCCCTGCCATTCTTCACCCACGGAACTGGAGCCTGGACGGAGTCGACCTACCTGGAACCATCTACCTGGACCTTCCCCCCCTAGCAGCTACCATCCTGTGTGAGTGTGTATGTTTGTCCGGGGTCGTTAAGTTAAGACTGTATAGCTAAGCCTGCCCTGTGTCCTGCTTCTTCTTCTTCCTCCTTGTATATTCCTTTTGTTTGCTCTTCTTCTTGATTGTAAATAAATTCACCTGTTCTTTCTTGGTTTTTCCCTAATCCGATCGCCTCCGTCCTTTCTTTCAATTGAGCACCTGTGGCACGATTTTGGAACCGCTAGAATCGGGTTAGTCTTTGTTAATGGCTCGGGCCACGGATTTCTAACCGCTCGGCAATTTCCATCATATCCGTGGTTCGAGCGGGAGTTATTCCCTCGTTTCCGGCGGGCGTTAGTACTTAGGTAGCAGTGAACCCCTAGGCCTAGCAAACCCTACATAACGCCGTGCCGGGAAGGACGTTATAGCTTCCCAAGGACTTGGGATGGCCAGCTTAAAAGACAAGGGGATTAACCCCCCTTGATAAGGGGAGAGCCGACCCCCGAATCCACAACAATTGGTGTCCGGGAGCGGGACTTGGACACGAACCAAATTTTTTATCTTTTGAAAAATTTGGTCAAAATTATGAGCGGCCGAAATTTGTATTATAACATCTAAATTTTAAATCGTGCCATGGATAATCAAGGCGATCGGATGCCGGTGGGGGAAATAGAAGAAGGGTTAGAATCAACCCAGGACCCCAGGGAAGAACAATTGGGAGAGATGGAGGAGGAAAGGAATGAGGGTGCGTCAGTGGGGGGTTGCAGGCGCACAAAATGGCGGCGCCTCGCACGTGGTGGCAGGGTCCAACCCCGTTGTGCAAATGAGTGCTGAAGAAAGGCAGTTATTCGTGACGCAATTCACCGCGATGCTGAAAGAGGAAATGGGCAAATTCAACCGGGACATAAATAGAATGGGGGAGCAATTGGGAAGTCAAATTGGGGGGTTAGAAAATAAATTTGGGGGGTTAGGAAGCAAATTGGGGAGATTCCGAAGCAGATTAGGGGGCCAGTTGGAGTACGTAAATGGCTAAGCCCGAGAAATTAATGAGGGGTTGGCAAGGGGGAAAGCCAGGTATGAGACAAGGGAAGTTGAGAGGGAAATTGACCGCAGTGCAAGCGAGGAGGTCGCAATTGTACGCAACGAGGTAACGCGGCTTGAGAAGCGTGGAGAAAGCGAGGCTGAGCAAAGCGAAGTCACGTGGACCGGGGTAGAAATCGCGACCCAGGGTATGGGGAAGCCGGCGACCGCCGAAGTAGATAAATTTTCGTCGCACCCGCGGTCGTCGAGCTTAATAAAGAAAAATAATCAATTATAATGGAAAAAGAAGTAGTTCAAATAACCGAAGCAATAGTGGAAATTGAAGAGACGGGCGTAGAAGATCACTCGCGGGGTGAAGAAATGGAATGTGCCCAAAGTCTGAATTCGCATCCTGTTGCCGTGCTTGCTAATCCTTATAAAGATTTGCAGGTGCGTGTGGAGAGAAGAATCCCGAAGGTGAGCCGGGTGGTATATGGTACTCAGAGGTTTTGCGGAGAGGTGTTCAGCACAAAAAGAATTTCCGCGCGCTTGGGATGCAGGCGTAACCCGGGCGTTTGTGGGAGGTCCGTGGTGCGCTGTGTGAATGGCAATGGCGCGCGTGTGCGAACAGCGCCGAAGCGCGAGGGTGATACCGAGTGCGAGGGCGAACGCACGTCGGAGTGTCGGTGTGATGAATGCGACACAGAGAGTGAGAGCGATACAGAGTGTGGAAGTGGGAGTGATTGTGATACAGAGTGTGAGTTGGTTGCGGCAAGTGAGATAGAATGCACACCTGGGTTGGTTGTGGAGTGTGTGATTGGGTGTGCGATAGGGGATTGCACACCCGTGGGTAGGTGTGCGCTGAATGGGTGGATGCAAGAGTGCACGCCCATGAGTGGTACGGAGTACGTACTGGGGGAGAGTGCGCAAGACGGTGTGCAAGAGAGGTGTGTTATGGAGTGTGCGAACAGCGAGTGGTGTGTAACAGAGAGTGTGGTGGTGGAATATTGACGGAGTGTATGAGATGTATGAGTGTAGAACAGAACGCGTGGTGTGAGCATGCGAGTAAAGCATCGACGTTGACCGGGGCAGTGTCTAGCCCGACGTTTAGCCGACGCGAGCTCTCGGTGCGTGGTGTTCATTGTGTGCTGCGGGAGCCGGCGGGGATCGGTGTCGCGTCGCTCCTGCTCAGGGCGCTGTGTACGATTCGGGCCGGGCCCAACCCTGCACGGTCGAATCCGCGCTTTGCCAGGCAAAGCGACCGGCCCGGTTCGAGGGGAGGTAGGAGGGGTCGGAACGGCGCCCCCTTGCTGTGGCGACGTTTCGGCCAGGCAAGGCTGGGCCATTGCTCATGGGAGCGCAAGGCGTTGCGCCGGGATGGTGCCTGGTGCCTTGGCCCAAACAAACCTCCTCCCCTGAACCGAATGCCGGACGGACTCAACCTACAGTAGACCAAACCACCCATATGCATTGCTCGGCTTTGCGAAGCCGAGCTGTAAAGAATGCATGGACGTACCGAGGAGGCTCAGATATAGCGGACTGTGATGATGATAGTGTTATTGTGTGGAATTAATAGGGATTTGAAATTGAAATTGGCTTGAAATTACTAGTGATTCGAAATTGGGAATAGTGATGGTTGGAAATTGATACCCAGTGTCGGGGGGTGGTATCTCTACCATCCCTCACACATGGGGGCACATGAGCTATAGTTTATGGGGTTATGGCTGTACAAACTAGCCCGGGAGGGTTAGGTTATTGTAGGGATCTAGAGATGACCATAGGGACAAGATTTAAGTAGCGACATGATACCTGTAGTAGGGAACGTAGGTAGATTAGATGGATGCTAACGACGAGGGAGTGCTTAGTATAAGGGAAGACGGGGAGCATGAGTTTCAGAAGGGAGTAGTTAGTTAGATGATGCAGTGTGTGTGTGTGTAGTAGTGTGGAGAAGTTGTGTGGGTGCCTCTTGGGCTTGGTGAAATGAGGAATTGGATGGGAACCACCGTGTGCATAGGCTTGGTGAAATGAGAAATTGGTATGAAAGTTCTTTGTGGTGAGCATGTGATTGTGCATTGTATTGAATGAATGTGCCTGGAGGAAAGGAGGGTGCAAGTGCCACCAGGTGTGCAGGTGCCACCAGGTGTGCAGGTGCCACCAGGTGTGCAAGTGAAGTACAGAGATATGGGGAATGGTTGTATGGAATAAATGGTCTGGAGTGAATGGAGCATGGAATAGATGGTATGGAATGGAAGGTGTGGAGTGAGTATGGTGAGTATAGTGGAATACGTGGAGTGGAGTGGTTGATGCGAAAAGAGTGGATGGGGAAGGATGGACCCCTTCACGAGTACCCGGGTAGGGTAGTTTAAAAGTAGGTAGAGGGAGTAGGTAAATTGTGGTTGGATATTGGCATCTGTGGTGCGAGAGTAGCAGAGTACTGCTGTGAGGGGTGCATTAGTGGAGTGAAATTGGCTGGGCGTGTGGCCTGTTAGTGAGAATGGTTAAATGGGTACTCCGCCACTGTTAGTCTGTCGGCCAGGTGAGGCAGCAGGTAGGCTCTGGGAGCCAGTTAGTGAGTTGTTCAATGGGGCCCGAGGATCCGGAGGATGGACCCGGGTAGCCTGACGCCAGAGAGGGTGGTAGGGGGTGAGAGCGCCAGAGGGCCTTCCCCAGGTAGGTTAGGGTGAGGAGCAGGTAAGCTCGGGAGGCAACTACAGTGGCGGAGGTGTGCAGGTGAGCGGACCTGCTGGGAGCGCCACACGACCCAGCCCTGAAATTGTGCGAGGGCACAGGGTGAATAATTGGGGGAGTGAGACCCCAAATTGGTGAGCACCACGGTATGTTCAATCGGAGTTCGGTTGTTAGAACCACATAGTGTAAAATGGCCAATGGTTTGGCAGGGAAAGACCCCGGGTAGAGTAAGGTGTGTTAAAGTCATTTAACGGGTGTCTCAAAATAGATGGAATCCATTAACATGATAAGAATTTATTACTCAGACAAGAAACTCCAAAAAAGATTACATTCCCTGGAAGCTGATATGATAACAATTAAAAAACTGAAGATTTGAGGTCTCTAGCTCAAAGGATACATTTATTAGAGCACATGTTCCAAATGACCGCCTTTGCGCCTTAGACACACTTGAAGCCGACGAGCGAAGTTGTCAATCACCCTGACACACTCTTCCTTCCTGATGGCACGAATCTTCTGGGTGATGGCCACTTTCAGTTCAGAAATGGATTGAGGACGATTCTCATACACGTGGTCCTTCAAGAACCCCCAGAGATAAAAAATCTGGGGGGTTCAGATCGGGTGAATGCGGAGACCACTCGGGTTCGCGGCGCCTGCTGATCAGCCGATCAGGGAATCGGTGGTCCAGCCACTCCATCGTGATGTTGGCTGTATGTGGAGTTGCCCCATCTTGTTGGAACCATTGCACATCTCGATTCACGCCACAACGTCTCCCAAGTCCCCTCCAGAACTTGTTGAGCACCACAATGTAACGCTCCTTTGTGACAGTGACTGCCTCCTCGTCTGCGTCTTCAAACCAAAACGGTCCGATTATGCCATGTTTTGAGATGGCCACCCAGGCCGTGCATTTTACAGAGTGCAAGGGCCTCTGAAGCACCTCTTCTGGGGCTTGTGTGCCCCAGAACACATTGTTCTTGTTATTGACATGCCCACAGAGCAAGAAGTGTGCTTCGTCACCGAACCAAACATCATCAAGAAAGTCAGGATGCTCTTCGATCTTGATCTCGAACCACCGGCACATCACAACACGTTTTGCCATGTCAGCTGGTGTGAGTTTATGCTTGATCTGGATCTTGTATGGGTACAGCTGAAGATCCTTGATCAAGATTCTTTGCACTGACGCACGTGAAAGATCCAGCTCTTGGCTGCGTCTTCGGATGGACTTTTTCGGGCTCCTTCCGACAGAATGTCTCACCGCATTCACATTGTCAGGAGATCTTGCAGTCAGCTTCCTGCCAGAACTGGGTGTTTCTGCCTTCTTGTTGAGATGGTTTACTGATCCAGTGGCTTGAAATTTGTGTGCCCAACGATAAATTTGGTTTTTCTGGGGATAGTTGTTGAAGTTGAACTTCCTGCGAAATTTTGCTTGCACCGTTTTGAATGATTTCGTCTCCAAATAAGTAGTGACGCAAAATATTTTTTCCTCCTTTGTCCAAGGCATTTTGATTGATAATTATTAGTTGTTATGGTCTCCTCTCTTCAAATCTGAAAAAAAAGAACAAGAACATTAATATTGGCAGAATTATTAGCAACTAGGGCATGCCCGTACTATATATAAGCTAGGACGTGCCCGTACGTGGGTGCCCGTTCCTTGCCAAAAAAAAAAAAAAAAAAAAATTGTGTAGGGGTGTGTGTGTGTAAACATCCTAGGGCGTGCCCGTACGTGGGTGCAAAAAAACATGCGTGCAAACAACAACAACAAAAAAAAACTTTGAAACCACGTGGCAGTAACGACCACAGAACCCCCCCCCCCCCTCTATTTACATGAATGGTTTGGTCCATTCGCAACGACCACAGAACCCCCCCCTCTATTTACATGCAATGGTTTGGTCCAAAGCGAACGGCTTGCAGTGTTTGGTAAAGAAATCGCCATAGCTCGGTAACTACTTCTCCGATTAATATGAAACCTTGAAAAGGCACATCCTCGGGTCCCCAGCAATATACC
Source organism: Myxine glutinosa (assembly GCF_964187855.1). Classification (NCBI taxonomy): domain Eukaryota; kingdom Metazoa; phylum Chordata; class Myxini; order Myxiniformes; family Myxinidae; genus Myxine; species Myxine glutinosa. The sequence goes on from NC_136271.1 coordinate 30,539,435, forward strand.
TGGCAAGTTTCAAGTATATCGGACCGGTAGTTGTCGAGAAACAGCGGTCACAGACAAACATACACACATACAAACACACATACACACATACACACAGAGATTAATGGAATTATAGATAGACTAGGGCATGCCCGTACTATATATAAGCTAGGACGTGCCCGTACGTGGGTGCCCGTTCCTTGCCAAAAAAAAAAAAAAAAAAATTTGTGTAGGGGTGTGTGTGTGTAAACATCCTAGGGCGTGCCCGTACGTGGGTGCAAAAAAACATGCGTGCAAACAACAACAACAAAAAAAAACTTTGAAACCACGTGGCAGTAACGACCACAGAACCCCCCCCTCTATTTACATGAATGGTTTGGTCCATTCGCAACGACCACAGAACCCCCCCCTCTATTTACATGAAATGGTTTGGTCCAAAGCGAACGGCTTGCGGTGTTTGGTAAAGAAATCGCCATAGCTCGGTAACTACTTGTCCGATTAATTTCAAACCTTGAAAAGGCACATCCTCGGGTCCCCAGCAATATACCTGGCAAGTTTCAAGTATATCGGACCGGTAGTTGTCGAGAAACAGCGGTCACAGACAAACATACACACATACACACATACACACATACACACATACACACATACACACAGAGATTAATGGAATTATAGATAGATGACATGGGTTCCTTTGCACCATCTGCATCCACTCGCCAAGGTGACAGGACTCCACACCACCGATTTGTGCAAATGTCTGGTATGTAAGACGCATCATGACGTGGGGGTGACATTGTGTTTATGTTCCATCTCTTCCTCCTTAGGAGGGATTGATGAGGAATTGATTGATGGCAAATTTGGATTAGAGGGATTGTTAACGAATTTGGAATTGTGTAAATACGGGGTAAGGGCAAGGGTAGATTAGGTGACGGACGGACGGATGGGGGGGGGGGGGGGTACGCTCGGGACGAGCTTTCTCCGCTCGCTCTCCAGCACCCTTCCTGTCTGCATTACCTTGTGTTGATGTGTACCCTTGCGATCTTGCCCCGCTGCTTGCTTGTCCTCCTTCCCCCACTCACGGATTTGTTCATTTTGGGCCCGGGGGGAGTGCGTAGGTGTTCGCAGTTGTGTGCCCGCACCCTCGCTGCTGCCTGCCTGGACCGGTACCCCACTTATGGACCGCATGTCTTGCGGCCTAGCACCATATGGACCACATGTCTGTGACCGAGCACCACTCATGGACCCCACGTTTTTGGGCCTGGCACCTCTGCTGGGGACCGGCCATTGTGTCCAGCGAGATCTTGCTTGGGAACCACGGTTGAGGTGGCACCTAAGCCACGCAGGTGGACCACCCTTAGTTGTCCCCTGATGGCCATAATTTAAAAAGTGGACGCATTTTGTGCCCTTTTTGTTTTATTATCAAATAGGCAGCATGAAAAGAAAACATCCAGAAACATCGGCCCAGCAGAGAAGACGTCGCAAGGCATCGTTAATTTTTTTAAATGTATGACTGTGCACTGGATGGTGCTGACTGTGGTGCTTTTGGTGCTTTTTGCATATTGGTGCTTATTGGTGCTGGTGGTATCAGTGCAGTGCGGTGTATGCCTTTCCTCTTGCCAAAAGATCTTCTTTTGTTTCCCAAAATGACAGGTCCTGGGTTCGCGTTGTAAATACCAACTAGTGTCTTTGTAAATAATGCTCCCCACCGTCAATGTTTAGCTTGAAAATTAATTCCGTAATTCGGTTATTCTGTGGGCGTGAGTCTGCTAGATAGAATGCAACGCAGCAGGCAGGACATACTTAGTTGTTTTAAAAATGTCACACTCAGGGTGAATTAATAGTAGAGGGTTACCACTCCTGAGTGTCACACTAAGTTAAAGTTCTTTCGGGCCGGCACCGCCCTGGAGGAAATGAGGGTGCTGTGTTGCGGTTTTTAGAACCCTCCACTTTGTAAATATTTGTAATAATCCCTTATAAATAATCCCCTGTAAATATTCCCACTTTTGTGTAAAGGTCAAAGGTCGCACCCTAGTTAGGTCATATTGCAACACGGAGAACACCATAGGATCTTCTTTAGTTATTTCATTAGTATGTGTTTCAGTTAAGGATCTGTTCCCAATAGTTTGACTCTGCGTTGTATTAATCAAATAACGTAGGCCCCTTTTCGAATCCCCTTCATTTTGCGGCTTGACTCTCCAAAGTGGGTTACGCGCCTCTACTCGCTCAGCTGCGTTTTGCTATGCAAAACGCCATTAAACACGTGGTCGGCTGGCGAAGGAAGGGCGGAGCGCGGGGAGGAGGCGTGCCCCACCGTCGACTCATCATCAAAGGTGGGAGCCAAGGAGCCCTCATCACCCAACCAGGGCCGAGGCCAGCGCCTCGGTGGGCGTATCATAAAAGCAGGCGGCTTAATAAGCGAGCAGCCAATATAAGCGGCCGCGTGGGACTACTTCGAGAGATGATAGATGTGCCCGGGAGAGCCAAGGAGACGATCGAGCAGATGAGCGCACATATTCCGTACGCAGCGTACCAGCTTTCCCCCGCTATATAATTGTCCCGCCGCATTCAACTGCACGCGGAGCTGTGGCCGGGTTTCGTCTCGAACCCAAAGCGTGGACCGGAGTGCGAGCTTGGAGCGGGACCTCGATGCCTGTGCCATCTGCCGGACCTTCCTTCCCTGCCATCTGCATGAACCTTCTCTTCCTTCCCACCATCCCTGCCATTCCATCCTTTCGTGTAAGTGTGTTTGTTCTGTCCTGGGAGTGTTATATAAGACTGTATAAGGTTGCCCTGTGTCCTTTTATTTCCGCTACTTGTACATGCTTTTCCTTTCGTTTCCTCTTCATTATTGTTTGTAATAAATCATATTTGTTCTTCCAACTCTGATTTCCTCTCATCCGATCGCTTTCGTCCTGTCCCGAATTGATATACGTGGCACGATTTGGCCGACCGTTGTAATCGGGTTTAATCTTTTGTTAACGGCTCGGATTTCGTATTGCTAACCGCTCGGCAAACTCCATCTTGTCCGGGTCCGAGCAGGGAATTATATCCCTGCTTTGTGGAGAGATTGGCTAAGGTATCTGGGAACCCATTGACCAATCACCCTGGCCAATCTCACCCCACAGAGGAGCGTGTAATTTCCAGGAACGGAGGATCGGCCAGTGTAAAAGACAAGGGGATTAACCCCCCCATGGTAATGGGAGCGCCGACCCCCGAATCCGCAACGATATATATATATATATATATATATTGTTGCGGATATGGGATTTGGATCCATCCATATCCGCTTGTAAATATTCCCCTATTTCCTCAATACTTCCCAACTATCCCCAATCCCCCATTCCCTAGTCCCATTTTCTGTAAACAACACTCTGTAGACCCGACCTTCCCCTATTTCCCCCATTAAATGTCGCATCCAGGTCCACCGCATCTCACGTAGACAACTATAGGACATCTTGCTAGTTATTCTTAGTCTATGTCAGTTAAGGACTCGTTTCCATTAATTCTGACTCTTCGTTGCACCAGAATGTGATTGTATGGCACCGTTAGGAAGTTTAGGACCTCCCAATACCTCCCCGCAGCTCTTCCTCATGGTTCAACAACAACAACAACAACAACGGCTGCGGCGCGGGGAGTGTGCGTCCTCACTCTGGCTTGGTTGGTAGGGGGTGTTGGGAGTGCACCATGCCTGTCCAACGAGCCGCCATCGAGCATGTGCTCGACGGGGTTACCAGGTAGGGGCTCGCTGTCAGCTCCTCGTCAAGGGCGGAGCCCGGTAACCCCCGCACCCAATAGAAGCGGCGGACCGATCCCATCTGGGGCGGAGCCAACGAGCCGAGGGCGTGTCACTCCCCGCTGAGCATGCGCAGAAAGAGGGAGGTGACGTCAGATGCGCGCAGAGCTGAAGGAGAAAGGACGCACCCTCCGAGCGCCGAGAGACCTCCCAAAGACTGAGCTGTATCCTGTCCCAGAGCCAAGGTGCACCTTGTGCTATCGACTGCCTGTCCTTCCCTGCCATCAATCCCTGTGTAAGTCAGTCTTGTTCCGTTTGTCTGTGGTCTGTCTGGGATAGATAAGATTGTGTCTAAGTGCCTATCTCTTCTGTGTCTTTACCTCATTACCTTGTAATCTACCCCCTTTTTCTCCCCCACCAATTATATCCTCCTCCGGAGGTCTTGAGAACTGTACCCCTTGTGTCGTTTCATTTATCCCAGTCGTTGTGTCCTTTCCAAATCATTGATTTAGCATAGCGCGACTTGGTCAACGTCGGGTGGAATCGGGTGAGTTGGGGAAGAATCGGGGGAATTGTTAGGTCGCGGCAATACCACCGCTCGGTAAATAACATCTAATCCGCGATCCGTAACAATATATATATATACATATATATATATATATATATATATATATATATATATATATGTATGTATGTATATATATATATATATGTATGTGGCGGACACAAAAGCCCACTGGCGTGGTGACATCATTCCGCGCACCAAGTGAGCGGTGGCCACGCCCTAGGGGTAGGCGTGGCCTCATGATATACACCGGGCGCGCAGCCCGGAGCGCGCCAGTGTTACAGTGAGCTCCTGAAATAAAGACGCTTATAAGTTACCGCTTGTCCGCTTCCTCCTTCCTCCTTGCTCGCAAGCAGCGCGCGTAACGCCGCGCTTTACTGGTGACCCCCTTGACGTTGGATCTGCCGGAGCGATCCTTCCACACGCGACGCCATTGCCATGGCCAACTTCATCAAACTTCCCGAATTTTGGGAGGCTCAGGCCGAAGTCTGGTTCGTCCAGGCCGAAGCCCAATTTCAGCTTCGGCGCCTCACCGGCGATGACACGCGCTATTGCCACGTCGTCGCCTCCCTCGGGCCCGGCACGGCCGCTCGAGTTGTGTCCGTCCTTCGCCACCCACCGGACGGCCACAAGTACGAGGCACTCAAGCGGCTACTCCTAGCCACGTTCGGCCTCACGGGCGACGCACGGGCCGACCGCCTCCTGGATCTCCCCGAGCTCGGTGACACGCGCCCGTCGGTCCGAATGGACCATATGCTGTCACTGTTGGGCGACGAAGCCCCCGGTTCTCTATTCCGGGCGCTTTTCCGTCGCCAACTTCCAGCGCAGGTTCGCCTCGCATTGGCCGGGACCGGGCTAACGGAACCCCGAGCATTGGCAGCCGAGGCGGACAAGTACTTCGCCGCTTCGGACACGCGGGCGAGAGTATGCTCCTTCAACAGGTCGGGAAACGCCTGGGCCGGCGCTCAATAGTGGCGATGAGCGCCGGCCGTTCGAGCAGCCTGCTGTTCATAACGGACACCTTCTCCGGGCGCCGTTACCTGTGCGACACGGGAGCGCAGGTGAGTGTCGTTCCCGCCGGCACGTCAGACAAGCACGCCGCGGGTGGGGGCCCCGCGCTGCTTGCCGCGAACGGGACGCCCATCCGTACGTATGGAAAACGCTGCCTCTCTCTGCGGTTCGGAGGGCAGGTTTTCCGATGGACGTTCGTCACCGCCGACGTGCCCATGGCACTGCTTGGCGCGGACTTCCTGTGCGCTAATGGGCTCCTGGTCGACGTCAAGCGCAGACGTCTTGTCCAGGCCGAGACGTTCAGCTCGCTCGCCTGTGCGTTGCCCAGCTCAACGAGCGGCTTGCCAAGCGGCTTGCCGAACGGTTCGGTTCCGGCCACGTTGGTCTGTACGCTTCCGGCAGCGGACGCATTCACCCGCCTCCTCGCCGGCTTCCCGGCCCTCACGCGGCCCACCTTCTCGGCGGGGGCCGTCAAGCATGGGGTGGCCCATCACATCCCCACCGTCGGGCCACCGGTCTACGCCCGGGCACGCCGCCTCGAGCCGACGAAGCTGGTGGTGGCAAAAGCGGCGTTCGCTACCCTGGAGCGACTCGGCATCGTTCGGCGCTCAGAGAGCGCTTGGGCGTCGCCGATGCACATCGTGCCGAAGCCCGGCGGGGGATGGCGACCGTGCGGGGACTATCGCCGTCTCAATGACGCCACGACTTCCGACCGCTACCCCGTCCCCCACATTCAGGACTTTTCCGCCCGTTTGGCGGGCATGTCCTTCTTCTCGAAGGTGGACCTCATACGCGGCTACCATCAGGTCCCCGTCAGGCCGGAGGATGTCCCGAAGACGGCGGTCATCACGCCATTCGGACTCTTCGAGTTCCTGCGCATGCCCTTCGGTCTGAAGAATGCGGCTCAGGTGTTCCAGCGACTGATGGACAGCGTCCTGCGTGACTTGGATTTTGTCTACGTCTACCTGGACGATATCCTCGTCGCCAGCGCGTCCCGCGAAGAGCACCTATGCCACCTCCGCACGCTCTTCGAACGCCTGGGCCAGCATGGCCTGATTGTGAACCCCGCAAAGTGCCGGTTCGGCGCCACCATAATCGATTTTCTGGGGCACCGTGTCACCAGGCACGGAGCCGTCCCCCTGCCGGCCAAGGTGGAGGCGGTGAAGGGGTTTCCGCGCCCCCGCACGATCAGAGGGCTGCAGGAGTTCCTGGGCATGGTGAACTTTTACCATCGGTTCCTGCCCCGTATCGCCCAGCTCCTGCGCCCCCTGCACGAAGCTCTCCGAGGTAAGCCGGGCAAAGGCGACGTTACCTGTACCGAGCAGATGGACACGGCGTTCACGGGCGCGAAGCTCGCCTTGGCTAACGCCACCATGCTCGCGCACCCGGCGCCCGATGCACCGATCGCCCTCACCACCGATGCCTCGGACTACGCGGTGGGCGCGGTGCACGAGCAATGGGTGCATGGAGCTTGGCAACCGCTGGCGTTCTTTAGCCGGCAGCTTCGCCCGCCCGAACGCCGTTACAGTACCTTCGACCGCGAGTTGCTCGGGCTTCACTTGGCGGTCAGGCACTTCCGCCATCTGCTCGAGGGCCGTGCGTTCACTGCCTTCGTCGACCACAAGCCGCTGATCTTCGCGATGGGCAAGGTCACCGAGCCGTGGTCGGCCCGGCAGCAGCGTCACCTCTCGGCCGTGTCCGAGTACACGACGGACATCCAGCACGTCGCGGGGAAGGACAACCCGGTGGCGGATTGCCTTTCCCGGGCCGTCGCCCATGCAGTCCACCTCGGCATCGACTATGCCCGGATGGCAGCGGACCAGGCTGCTGACCCCGACGTCCAGGCCTTGCGGACCGCCGTCACAGGCCTCCGCGTCACCGAGGTGGCGTTCGACGGCGCGGGCGCGGCCCTCTTGTGCGACGTCTCCCTCGGGCGTCCTCGCCCCATTGTGCCCACGGGCTGGCAGCGCCAGGTGTTTGACGCCATCCACGGCCTGTCCCACCCGGGCGCAAGGGCCTCCCAAAGGCTGATCGCCGACAAGTTCGTCTGGCATGGCCTCCGGAAGGCCGTCCGCGGCTGGGCCAGGACGTGCCTCGCGTGCCAGCGCGCCAAGGTGCACCGGCACACCCAGGCCCCGTTGGCCCCGTTCACGGTGCCGGAACGCCGGTTTGACCACGTCCACGTGGACCTGGTGGGACCTCTGCCCCCCTCGCGGGGTTTCACCTACGTCCTCACCATGGTGAACCGCACCACCCGGTGGCCGGAGGCCGTGCCCTTGGCGTCGACAACGGCGGCCGATGTCGCGCAGGCTTTCATCGCCACCTGGGTCGCCCGGTTCGGCGCCCCCTCAGACATCTCGTCTGACCGCGGCCCCCAGTTCACCTCGGAGCTCTGGGGGGCGGTCGCGCAGGGGCTCGGGGTCCGGCTGCACCGAACCACGGCCTACCACCCCCAGGCTAACGGCCTGTGTGAGCGATTTCACCGCTCATTGAAGGCCGCGCTCCGGGCCACCCTCCGCGACGGCGGCTGGGTCGACAGGCTCCCCTGGGTCCTGCTGGGCCTCCGGACGGCGCCCAAGGAGGACCTGCACGCATCCGTGGCGGAGTTGGTCTTCGGGCAACCACTGCGGGTGCCGGGCGAGTTCCTCCCTGACTCCACGGCACCATGGTCCGCGGCACAGCAGCGCTCCGCTCTGCAAGAGACCGCCCAGAGGTTCGCCCCGGTGCCAACGGCATGCCACGGGCACCCACCGACGCACGTCGCCCCGGAGCTTCGCACGGCGGAGTACGTCTTCGTCCGCCACGATGCCCACCGGACACCACTGCGGCCCCCGTATGACGGGCCTTTCCGCGTGCTGGAGACTGGGGCGAAGCACTTCACCCTGGACATCGGCGGTACTCCTGACCACGTTTCGGTAGACCGCCTCAAGCCGGCCCACCTCGACGTGGACCATCCACCGCCAGTGGCCCGACCCCCACGTCGGGGCCGCCCACCTGCGGGCGGACCCCCAGCACCACCCAGCCCCGCCGCCACGCCGCCCCCCGGTCCTGCACCCATCCCAGGGGCAGCCAGGGGCATCCCACCTGGCATCCCTGCACCCCGGACGCCGCCGATCGCCAGGGGGCGCTTCGGCCGGGTCATTCGTCTGCCCCGCAAACTGGCCCTCCAGGTGCGCGGGAATTCTGGGGGGGCACGTGTGGCGGACACAAAAGCCCACTGGCGTGGTGACATCATTCCGCGCACCAAGTGGGCGGTGGCCACGCCCTAGGGGTAGGCGTGGCCTCATGATATACACCGGGCGCGCAGCCCGGAGCGCGCCAGTGTTAAAGTGAGCTCCTGAAATAAAGACGCTTATAAGTTACCGCTTGTCCGCTTCCTCCTTCCTCCTTGCTCGCAAGCAGCGCGCGTAACGCCGCGCTTTATGTATATGTATATATATATATATATATATATATATATATATGTATATGTATATGTATATATATATATATATATATATATATATATATATATATATACTGTATATATATATATATATATATATATATATATATATATATATATATATATATATATATATATATATATATATATATATATATATATACTGTATATATACTAGCGGGGTCACCCGTGGGAATCCCACTGGCATGGATGTGTGCGACGAATTTTAAATATATGTTGACTGTTATTTTAGGCGGTGTATTTTCGTTTATCATCATGGCGCGATTTTAAAAAATATATCTCTGCATTTTCCTCTCCAATACCTCCTCACACTTTACACACACACCGGCCCATGTTTACATATACACACACACACACACACACACACACATATACACCCACACACATATTCACATACACACACACACACACACACGTACATTGACACACATGCACACACACACACACATACACATATGCACATATGCAAATATGTATACACATATGTATCCACATATGCACATATATGCACATTATACACATATATACATCTCCACGTACAGACACATATACACATATGCACATATGCAAATATGTATACACATATGTATACACATATATGCACATTATACACATATATACATCTCCACACACACACACACACACACACACACACACACACACACACACACACACACACACACACACATACACACACACACACAAACACACACACACACGGACAGACACATATACACACAAACATATTGTTACGGATCGCGGACAGATGTTATATTGACCGAGCGGTGGTGTATTACCGCGTCCGAACAGTTACTCCCCGATTAGAACCCGATCCCGCCCAATTCCACTCGAACGTTGGCCGAATCGCGCTACGCTAAATCAATGAAGGAAAGGACACAACGGCTGGGATAAATGCAACGACACAAGGGGTACAGTTCTCAAGACCTCCGGAGGAGGATATAATTGGTGATGCAGAAAAAGGGTTACATTACAAGGTAAGAGGTAAAGCACAGAAAAGATGGGCACTTAGACACAGTCTTATCTTATCCCCGACAGACCACAGACAAACGGGACAAGACTGACTTACACGGGGATTGATGGCAGGGAAGGACAGGCAGTCGATAGCACAAGGTGCACCTTGGCTCAGGGGCAGAATCAAACGCGGTCCGGTCCAGAGATGCGGGGAGGTATTTCAGCGCTCGGAGGTGGCGTCTTCTCTCTCCAAGCTGAGGGCGCATCTGACGTCACCTCCCTCTTCCTGCGCATGCTCAGCGGGGAGTGACACACCCTCGGCTCGTTGGCTCCGCCCCAGATGGAATCGGTCCGCCGCTTCTATTGGGTGCGGGGGGTTACCGGGCTCCGCCCTTGACGAGGAGCTGACAGCGAGCCCCTGCGTGGTAACCCCGTCGGAGCACATGTTCAATGGCGGCTAACCAAGCCGGAGTGAGGACGCACACTCCCCGCGCCGCCGCCGCTGTTGTTGTTGTTGTTGTTGTACCATGAGGAAGAGCTGCGGGGAGGTATTGGGAGGTCCTAAACTTTCTAACGGTGCCATACAATCACATTCTGGTGCAACGGAGAGTCAGAATTAATGGAAACGAGTCCTTAACTGACATAGACTAAGAATAACTAGCAAGATGTCCTATAGTTGTCTACGTGAGATGCGGTGGACCTGGATGCGACATTTAATGGGGGAAATAGGGGAAGGTCGGGTCTACAGAGTGTTGTTTACAGACAATGGGACTAGGGAATGGGGGATTGGGGATAGTTGGGAAGTATTGGGGAAATAGGGGAATATTTACAAGCGGATATGGATGGATGTAAATCCCATATCCGCAACATTGCACCCTTCTCTACCTCGGGGCGACCCGACCCGATAAATTTTTACCTACGTTAGTGTGGCACTCAGATGTAGTTCCCTCTACTATTAACTCAACCCTGAGTGCGACAGTTTTACAGATGTTCACAAATGAGTAAATATGTCCCCCTGCGACGTTGCACCCTTCTCCTCACAGAAACACACCCACAGGATAACCGAATCGCGGAAAGAATCCTCAAACTAAACATACAGCCGGTAGGGAGCATTATTTACACAAGACTACACTGATATTTACACTACGATCCAGGACCTGTTCTTTGAGGAACACATGCAGATGTTATGCATAGAGAGAGCACGCATGCCAGCATCGATACACCAACCCACGAGTGCCCTGTGGCCCTACAGCCTTTAATAATGTGCAGAGCACCCCGTCCAAGCACCAAAAGCACCACCCCATACATACAGTCAGCACCATCCGGTGCACCAATAAAGTGTTCATAGTCACCGGTGGTGTCGCAGCCGGCCGATGTTCTGCCGCTGGTCTTGCCTTCCTGGAGTACACTTGGCCTTCTGGCTTCTTTAAAAATAAAGAAAGGCGCCAGCCGCGTCCATTTCTAAATTGTGGCCGTCAGGGGGGCCAACTAAAAGTGGTTCACCTGTATGGCATAGGTGCCACGTTGACCCAGAGGTCCATCCACGGGTGGTGCTTGCCCGCAAAAGAACTGCGGTCCATGGTGGGCGGCCACAAAAATTGCGGTCCATATGGTGTATCGATCCAGGCAGCAAGCAGCGAAAGTACAGGCCCACAACTGCAGAGCCAGCACCTCTCTCTCCTCTCTCTCTGCCCCAAAGCCAGATCCTCGGAGGTGGGAGACAAAAATAAGACAAGTGAGTAAGGGCGCAAAAGTGCACACAATACAAGGTAATGCACACTGGGGGCACATGGGAACCAGGTGAGACAGGTACGTTCCTACCGTACGCCCCCCCCCCCCCCCACCAGGTAACCTACATTGCCCCTCCCTTACCCCTTACTGTATCCACAAAACACAACACTACCCATAAACATCTACTTTACACATCAACAAACGTCCCTACTGTCTTCCCCGTTCCTCCCATAAACCAAATTCGTCTTCTTTCCCTCCTAACCAATCAAATTTGCCATTTCCAACTCTCATCAAAATTTGCCATCTCCAACTCAACATCAAAATTTGCCATCACCAATTCATCATCAGTCCCTCCTAAGGAGGGAGAGATGGAATCACCCCAATGTCTCATCCACGTCGTGATGCGTCTCACAAATCCACACAGCAATTCTCCCTTCCTGCAACACAGAACAAAGGAACACAGGTGTGGAGTCATCATCACCACAGGTAAGTGGCTGCGTATGGTGCGACAGGTTCATCAATCCTAACTATTTCCTAAATGACTTTAACAACTTTACATTACCCGGGGTCTTTCTCTGCCAATCCATTGGCCAACTTACACTATGGGTTCTAAAAACCAATTCCCATTGCCCAAACTGTGGTGCTTTTCAATTTGGGGTCTCACTCCCCCGATTCAATACTCGGTGCCCTTGCACAATTTCTGGGCTGTGACGTGTAGCTCTCCCAGCAGGTCTACCCACCTGCACACCTCCACCACTGTAGTTGCCACCCGAGCTTACCTGCTCCTCACCCTAACCTAACTAACTGGCGAAGGCCCTCTCGCACTCTCACCCCCTCAGTGCCCTCTCTGGCACGGGCTGCCCGATCCACACCCGGGATCCTCAGGCACCCACTGACACTAACGGCTCCCAGAGCCCACCTGCGGCCTCACCTGGCCGACATCCTCACAGTGGTGGAGTGCCCAAACCAACTACACACACTAACAGGCTACACGCCCAGCCATTTCCACAACACCAATGCACCCTTCCACAATACCATTCTGCATCCGCACAACAAATGCCAATATCCAACCACAATTTACCTATACCTTCTAACTATTCTTTAAACTACCCTCCCCGGGTACTCGTGAAAAGGGGTCCACTCTTCCCCCATCCACACCTTCGCACCATGCACACCACTCCGTACCACTTACTCCAACTCTCTCCACACCACTCATTCCAATACTCCATGTATTCCACACACCTGTACTTGCACACCTGTGCTCTCATACTTGGTGCCGCCTGCACCCTTCTCTCCCCCAAGCGCATTTGCGCTGATCCACAACACTCACTACTCCACACACCTGTCCAGTTGCACACATGTGCAATCACACCTGTTCAATCCTCACACACACGGCATCATCTCATCTACCTACTCCCCTCTGAAACTTGCGCTTCCCAGTCGTCCCTTTAAACTATTGCGCTCCCTCGTCATTATCATCCACATTAAACTACCTGCGTCCCCACTACAGGTATCCTTGTCACTAACTAACCTTAACGTCACCTAATGTCATCTTCGCTAGATCCCTATCAATATCCTAACCCACCCGGGCTAGTTTTCACTGCCATACACCCCCTAATCTAGTGCATTTGCCCCCCTTTTGTGAGGGATGACAGAGTTGCCATCCCACCACATCGGGCATCTCCCACTACCAATTTTACACATCAAATTTCAACAAATCAAAAATTTGCCAATCACTACCCATCATCTGCCAATCATTACTGCCAATCCTTTGCCAATCATCAAATTATGTTTTTCTAATTTCGGGGCCAAAACACTATCCTCGTCATTACAGTCTACTTACTAATGCCTCTCGGTGCGCCAATTCACTTCTACTGCTCGGCTTCGTACAGCCAAGCCATGAATGCGGGTTGTTTGGTGCCAGCGGCTGGATACGTCCCGCATTCGGTGCAGGGAAGGAGGTTTACCCGGGCCGAGATCCCACGCACCATCTCGGCACGGAGCCATCCCATGGCCCGATCTCGACCTGCCGGAATGCCTCAACAAAAAGTGGTCGCCATGACGACCCTTCCTATCGGGCTGCCCGCTCCGCCTAGTGGAGCACGGACGCGGCCGTTCAAAGCGAGGCCCAGCGTGGATCGCGTACGGCGGTCCTTTCGAACCCGCCGTGGCTCGGATCCCCGCTGGTTCTCGCGGCACGCGAAGCCCGGCACGCACCGAGGGCCCGATTCGGCTATAAGTCGTTCTAACCTCTAACCCAGTTACCGTCGATGCTTCACCTGCATGCTTACATGCATACGCTACCCCTTTCTTGCTCATACATCCAGCCGTTTCCATGCTCCTCGTCGTACCTTCTCTAACACACCCAGGTACACTCATTCCACTCCCAGCCTTGGTCACACACCTGACCACCGAACACTTTGGCACACATTCGTTGGTCGCACACCTCACCAACAGACCTCTTCGCGCCCCCTCCTCGGTCACCTCCTCTGTGACAATCACCGGTGTGCCCTCACTCGCACACCCAACCACGTGCCTCACGACCAATTCCAGCGTAGATTCCCACACACGCTCTACCATTCCAGGTGTGCATCCTTCCATTCCAGGTGTACATCCTTTCTCACCTGTCACAACCAACTCACGCTCCGTGTCACTCTTACTACTCTCACCTCCACTCTTGACAGCGCACTCACCCTTACTCTCGACAGCGCACTCTTTCCTCATGCACCCGTCCGTTACACACCTTTCTCGCGCACACTCTTGCGCACACTCTCCTGTCACACCCTCTGTAACACTCACCACAGGCGTGCATTCTTCCTTACTTTTGACAGCGCACTCTTTCCCCATGCACCTGTCTGTCACACACCTTTCTCGCACACCCTCTCCCGTTACATCCTCTGTAACACTCGCCACAGGCGTGCATTCTCCCTTTACACCCTCCGTAACACTCCTCACTACGCGCTTCCATGTGCTCCCTCGCACATGCGCTACGACCGACTCACTCTCGACAGCACCCTCACTCCTTGGCATGCACTTTTTCCTCACACACCCCAGAGTCGGACTTTCTCGCACACCTCCTTTTTCGCACACCAGACTTGTCGCACACTTCACCAACGGCCTCTCACGAACACCCGGGTCCATCTCGACCCCCAAGCTCATTAAATCCCCTGGCGCATCATACGCACGACCATATTGGTCACCACTTACACCGGGTCCTCTTCCTCTTCGCTTCTCCTCCATCACCTGCGAATCCCTCATCCGGTTAATGAGCACATCATCACGATCCGAACACAGACTTTGGACCAATTCTTTTACTTCCTCCTTTATCTCTTTCTTATCCTCTCTCCGTCGCTTCTTAATTTCGCTCACCCCTTCTTCCACTTCTTCTAATTTCTGCTTCACCTCTTTTATGTCCCGGTACGTCTCCTCAAGCTCGTCCTCTAAGGCTACCTTGACCGTTTCCATGTGCATCCTCACCTGCCGGTCCTTCGTCTCCATTACCTCTGTCACCTCGTCCAACCTCGTTGTCAGTCCCTCACGTACCATCTGACATTCCCTCTTCGTCGCTATCAAGTCGTCTTTTAGTTCTTTCTGTGTCGCTTTTAACCCTCCTAGTACCGCAGTGTTCCTTTGTACCTGCTCCACTAACTCAGTCTGTCCCACCGTCAGCTGTTCCACCTCCTGCGTCAGGTCCTCTATGCCCCCTTGTAACTTTACAGTCCCCTTTCTCACCTCCTTCTCCATGCGCTCCTTACAGTGCCTCACCTCCTCGCGCACTCCTCCGACCTCCTCACTCACACCTCTTCTGATCTCTTCTCCCATCACTTGCATCTCCTGCCCAGATGCCACCCTCATCTGCTCCATTCCTCCCTGTGAGCATCCAATTTAGTTTCTACCCCCATTCTGACCCCCTCTATCTGCTGCCCCATTTGTTTAACTTCCCTTTCCGCTTGGTCCCTCATGTCCCTCAATTTGCCTTCCATACTGTTTTCTAACCCCTCTAACGCCTTTTGCATCCCTTCCATTTGATTCTCTTGAGCGGCCATTCTGTTTTCTACCCCCATTAACCCCTCCTGTATTTCCCCTAATCTATTGTCTAATCCCTCTATTCTACTCCCTAACCCTCCGATCTGCGCCCCCATCCTTTGTTCTAACCCCTCACCGGTACCCCTCGCTTCGTCCCTCATTACCCCCATTTGGCCCTCCAATCGCTCACCCTGAGCATCCATCCGGTTCCCCATTACCCCCATTTGGCCCTCCAATCGCTCACCCTGAGCATCCATCCGGTTCCCCATTACCCCCATTTGGCCCTCCAATCGCTCACCCAATCGCTCACTATCAGCCCTCATTTGCTCACTATTAGCCCTCATATCGTCCTTCTGCAGGTTGAGGGACGCCTGCATTTGCGCCATAAATTGCTCCATGAGGGCCTGCATTTGGGCCATCCCTCCCACTTGTGCAGCGGGTGCGGCCGCCGCAGCCATGTGCGAGGCGCCATTTTGCGAACCTGCCGCCCTCACTGCTTCGCTCTCCTCTTGTCCCTCAATTTGGTCCTGGATCGACCCTGCCTCACTCTCCTCTACCGGAACCCAGCCGTCTTGATCCGCCATAGCGCGACTTTCAAAATTCGGGTTTTTATTTTTGTAAAACAAAATCAAATTTCGCCGTTAATAATTTCGAGCGCGTGAAGCGCGCTTCGGGTCCAATCCCACTTCCCGACACCAATTGTTACGGATCGCGGACAGATGTTATATTGACCGAGCGGTGGTGTATTACCGCGTCCGAACAGTTACTTCCCGATTAGAACCCGATCCCGCCCGATTCCACTCGAACGTTGGCCGAATCGCGCTACGCTAAATCAATGAAGGAAAGGACACAACGGCTGGGATAAATGCAATGACACAAGGGGTACAGTTCTCAAGACCTCCGGAGGAGGATATAATTGGTGATGCAGAAAAAGGGGTAGATTACAAGGTAAGAGGTAAAGCACAGAAAAGATGGGCACTTAGACACAGTCTTATCTATCCCCGACAGACCACAGACAAACGGGACAAGACTGACTTACACGGGGATTGATGGCAGGGAAGGACAGGCAGTCGATAGCACAAGGTGCACCTTGGCTCAGGGGCAGAATCAAACGCGGTCCGGTCCAGAGATGCGGGGAGGTATTTCAGCGCTCGGAGGTGGCGTCTTCTCTCTCCAAGCTGAGGGCGCATCTGACGTCACCTCCCTCTTCCTGCGCATGCTCAGCGGGGAGTGACACGCCCTCGGCTCGTTGGCTCCGCCCCAGATGGAATCGGTCCGCCGCTTCTATTGGGTGCGGGGGGTTACCGGGCTCCGCCCTTGACGAGGAGCTGACAGCGAGCCCCTGCGTGGTAACCCCGTCGGAGCACATGTTCAATGGCGGCTAACCAAGCCGGAGTGAGGACGCACACTCCCCGCGCCGCCGCCGATGTTGTTGTTGTTGTTGTTGTACCATGAGGAAGAGCTGCGGGGAGGTATTGGGAGGTCCTAAACTTTCTAACGGTGCCATACAATCACATTCTGGTGCAACGAAGAGTCAGAATTAATGGAAACGAGTCCTTAACTGACATAGACTAAGAATAACTAGCAAGATGTCCTATAGTTGTCTACGTGAGATGCGGTGGACCTGGATGCGACATTTAATGGGGGAAATAGGGGAAGGTCGGGTCTACAGAGTGTTGTTTACAGACAATGGGACTAGGGAATGGGGGATTGGGGATAGTTGGGAAGTATTGGGGAAATAGGGGAATATTTACAAGCGGATATGGATGGATGTAAATCCCATATCCGCAACAATATTGTTGCGAATATGGAATTTGGCCTCCATATCCGCTTGTAAATATTCCCCTATTTTCTCCAATACTCCCCAACTTTCCCCGATCCCCCATTCCCTAGTCCCATTGCATGTAAATAACAATCAGTAGAGCCGACCTTCCCCTTATTCCCCCATTAAATTTTCGTGCCCAGGTCCACCGCACCACACGTAGACAACTTTCGGACATCTTCCTAGTTATTCTTATTCTATGTCAGTTAAGGCCTCGTCTCCATTAATTATGACTCTTCGTTGCACCAGAATGTGATTATATGGCATCAGTAGTGAGTTTAGGACCTTTCCCATACCTCCTTCCATCTTCTTCCCCAACAATTACAACAACAACAGAGGAGATGGCGGCGGAGCGGGGGAGGATGCGTCCTCACACCGGCTCGATTAGCGCCATAGACCATGCGCTCCACGGGGTTACCACGAAGGGGCTCCTTGTCAGCTCCTCGTCAAGGGCGGAGCCTGGTAAACCCCCCGCACGCACCCAATGAGAAGCAACGTGCCGATTCCACGAGGCGGAGCTAACGAGCCGAGGGCGTGTCACTCCCCGCCGGATATACGCGGCCACGCGCCGGATGTGACGAGAGATGCGCACCCAGCTTGGAGAAGGAAAGCCACCTGCGAGCGCTGAGTCAGATGCGCCCCCAGCTTGAGCAGACAAGACGCCATCCGAGCGCTGCGACCTCCCCGCATCTCTGGACCGGACCGAGTCGATTCTGACCTTTGAGCCCAGGTGCACCTGGAGCCATCGCTACCCGCCTGTCCTTTCCATCAATCCCCGTGTGAGTCAGCCTTGTCCCGTTTATCTGTCGTCTGTTGGGAATAATATAAGATTGTGTCTAAGTGCTTGTCTTTCTATGCTGTCCCTCTTGTAGTTGTAATCTAACCTTCCGCCTTAATATAACCTCCTCCGGAGGTCTTGAGAACTGAACCCCTGGTGTCGTATTGTGTTATTGTGATCCAGCCGGGTGTCTTCTTTTTCTTATTGAGCCAGCATCGCGCGACTTCGTCAACGTCGAGTATAGTCGGGTAATTTGTGCGGACACGACGGCCATTCCGCTCGGCCCACTTTAACATCAAAGTCGTGTCTGTAACAATTGGTTGTCAGGAGTTGGATTCGAACCTGGGACTAAATTTATTAGGCCCAAATTGGTAACAAGTAGAATCGATTCGGAGCGCGTTTCCCGCGCGAAATTATAACGGCGAAATTTGAATTTGTTTTACGAAAATAAAATAAAAAACCGAATTTTGAAAGTCGCGCTATGGCGGATCAAGACGGCTGGGGTCCGGTAGGGGAGAGTGAAGCAGGGTCGGTCCAGGACCAAATTGAGGGACATGAGGGACATGAGGAGAGCGAAACAGCGAGGGTAGCAGGCACGCAAAATGGCGCCTCGCAAGAGCGCGCGGTAGCCGAGCCCGCTGTATCACCGGGCTTTAACATGCAGCCGATTGACATACAGGCCCTCATTGCGCAGCTACAGGCAGCTGTACAGATGAGTATGGGGAGCCAGATTGAGCGATTGGGTGAGCGGTTGGGGAACCGGATGGATGCTCAGAGTGAGCAAATGAGGGTTGATAGTGGGCGAATGGAGGGCCAAATGGGGGTAATGGGAAACCAAATGGGGGTAATGAGGGACGAAGCGAGGGGTACCAGTGAGAAGTTAGACAATAATTTTGAGGGGTTAGACAACGGGATAAAAGAAGTGAAAAATGGGTTAACGGGGGTAGAAAACAGAATGGCCGCTCAAGAGAATCAAATGGAAGGGATGCAAAAGGGGTTAGAGGGGGTAGAAAATAGAATGGCTGCCCAGGAGAATCAGATAGAGGGAGTGAAAAATGGGTTAGAGGGGTTAGAAAACAGTATGGAAGGCAAATTGAGGGACATGAGGGACCAAGCGGAAAGGGAAGTTAAACAAATGGAGCAGCAGATAGAGGGGGTCAGAATGGGGGTAGAAACCAAACTGGATGCTCACAGGGAGGAAATGGAGCAGATGAGGGTGGCATCTGGGCAGGAGATGCAAGTGATGGGAGAGGAGATCAGAAGAGGAGTGAGTGAGGAGGTCGGAGGAGTGCGCGAGGAGGTGAGGCACTGTAAGGAGCACATGGAGAAGGAGGTGAGAAAGGGGACTGTAAAGTTACAAGGGGGCATAGAGGTCCTGACGCAGGAGGTGGAACAGCTGACGGAGGGACAAAAAGGACTAACGGAGCAGGTTCAAAGGAACACTGCGGTATTAGGAGGGTTAAAAGCGACACAAAACGACATAAAAAACGACTTGATAGCGACAAAGAGGGAATGTCAGATGGTACGTGAGGGACTGACAACGAGGCTGGACGAGGTGATAGAGGTTATGGAGACGAAGGACCGGCAGGTGAGGACGCACATGGAAACGGTCAAGGTAGCCTTAGAGGATGAGCTTGAGGAGACGTACCGGGGAATAAAAGAGGTGAAGCACAAATTAGAAGAAGTGGAAGAAGGGATGAGCGAAATTAAGAAGCGACGGAGAGGGGATAAGAAAGAGATAAAAGAGGAGATAAAAGAATTGGTCCAAAGTCTGTGTTTGGATCGTGATGATGTGCTCATTAACCGGATGAGGGATTCGCAGGTGATGGAGGAGAAGCGAAGAGGAAGAGGACCCGGTGTAAGTGGTGACCAATATGGTCGTGCGTATGATGCGCCAGGGGATTTAATAAGCTTGGGGGTCGAGATAGACCCGGGTGTTCGTGAGAGGCCGTGGGTGAAGTGTGCGACAGGTCTGGTGTGCGAAAGAGGAGGTGTGCAAGAAAGTCCGACTCTGGGGTGTGTGAGGAAAAAGTGCGTGCCAAGGAGTAGTGAGGGTGCTGGCGAGAATGAGTCGGTCGTAGCGTGTGTGCGAGGGAGCACATGGAAGCGCGGTGTGGTGAGTGTTGCAGAGGGTGTGACGGGAGAGTGTGCGCAGGAGTGTGCGCGAGAAAGGTGTGTGACGGACAGGTGCATGAGGAAAGAGTGCGCTGTCAGAAGTAAGGAAGAGTGTCCACCTGTGGTGAGTGTTACAGAGGGTGTGACGGGAGAGTGTGCGCAGGAGTGTGCGCGAGAAAGGTGTGTGACGGACAGGTGCATGAGGAAAGAGTGCGCTGCCAGAAGTAAGGAAGAGTGTCCACCTGTGGTGAGTGTTACAGAGGGTGTAACGGGAGAGTGTGCGCGAGAAAGGTGTGTGACGGGCAGGTGCACGAGGAAAGAGTGCGCTGTCAAGAGTAAGGGTGAGTGCGCTGTCAGGAATGGAGGTGAAAGTAGTGAGAGTGACATGGAGCGTGAGTTAGTTGTGACAGGTGAGCGAGGATGTACACCTGGGATGGAAGGATGCACACCTGGAATGGTAGAGCGTGAGTGGGAATGCACGCTGGAGTTGGTGGTGAGGCACGTGGTTGGGTGTGCGAATGAGGGCACACCTGTGATTGTCACAGAGGAGGTGACCGAGGAGGGGGCGCGAAGCGGTGTATTGGTGAGATGTGCGAGCAACGAATGTGTGCCAAAGTGTTCGGTGGTCAGGTGTGTGACCAAGGCTGTGAGTGGAATGGGTGTACCGAGGTGTGTAAGGAAAGGTACGAGGAGCATGGGCACGGCTGGGTGTGTGAGCAAGGAACGGGCTGCGGGGTGTAAGCATGCAGGTGAAGCATCGACGTTAGACGGGGTAGAGTTTAGAACGACTTATAGCCGAATCGGGCCCTCGGTGCGTGCTGGGCCTCGCTTTGAACGGCCGCGTCCGTGCTCCACCAGGCGGAGCGGGCGGCAGGATAGGAAGGGTCGTCATGGCGACCACTTTTTGGTGAGGCATTCCGGCAGGCCGAGATCGAGCCATGGGATGGCTCCGTGCCGAGATGGTGCGTGGGATCTCGGCCCGGGTAAGCCCCCGTCCCTGCACCGAGTGCCGGACGCATCCAGCCGCTGGCACAAAACAACCAGCATCCATTGCTTGGCTTTACGAAGCCGGGCTTTGGACAGGAATTGGCGCACCGAGAGGCAGTAGTGAGTAGGCTGGGTGATGAGGTTAGTGTTTTGGACCCAAAATTAGAGAAAAACAAAATTTGATGATTGGCAAGGGATTGGCAGTAGTGATTGGCAGATGATGGGTAGTGATTGGCAAATTTTTAATTTGTTGAAATTTGATGTGCAAAATTGGTAGTGAGAGACCCCCGATGTGGTGGGATGGCATCCCTGCCACCCTTCCCCTGAGGGGGGGCAAATGCGCAATAGTTTATGGGGTGGCTATGACAACCGAGCCAGGGAGGGCTTGGATAATGATAGGGATCTAGAGAAGATGACCTTAGGTAACGTTAAGGTTAGTTAGTGACTGATACCTGTAGTGGGGACGCAGGTAGATTAGTATGGATGCTAATGACGAGGGAGCGCAATAGTTTAAAGGGACGACTGGGAAGCGCAAGTTTCAGAAGGGAGTAGTTAGCTGAGATGATGCCGTGTTTGTGAGAATTGAACAGGGTGATTGCACAGGTGTGCAACTGGACAGGTGTGTGGAGCAGTGTATGAGTAGTGAGTGTTGTGGATCAGCGCGAATGCGCTTGGGGAGAGAAGGGTGCCGGTGGCACCAGGTGTGAGAGCACAGGTGTGCAAGTACAGGTGTGTGGAGAAAGTTGGAGTAAGTGGTACGGAGTGGTGTGCATGGTGCGAAGGTGTGGATGGGGGAAGAGTGGACCCCCATCACGGATACCCGGGGCGGGTAGTGTAAGTGTTAGGTAGAGGGTGCAGGTAAATTGTGGTTGGATATTGGCATTTGTGGTGCGGTTGCAGAATGGTGTTGTGGATGGGTGCATTAGTGTTGTGGAAATGGCTGGGCGTGTAGCCTGTTAGTGTGTGTAGTTGGTTGGGCACTCCACCACTGTGAGGATGTCGGCCAGGTGAGGCCGCAGGTGGGCTCTGGGAGCCGGTAGTTGTGAGTGGGTGCCTGAGGATCCCGGGTGTGGATCGGGCAGCCCAGTGCCAGAGAGGGCACGGAGTGGGGAGAGCGCCAGAGGGCCTTCCCCAGGTAGATAGGTTAGGGTAAGGAGCAGGTAAGCTCGGAGGCAACTACAGTGGTGGAGGTGTGCAGGTGGGTAGGCCCGCTGGGAGAGGTACACGTCGCGGCCCAGAAATTGTGCGAGGGCACCGGGAGATGAATCGGGGGAGTGAGACCCCAAATTGAAAAGCACCACAGTTTGGCCAATGGGAATTGGTTTTTAGAACCCATAGTGTAAGAGGGCCAATGGTTTGGCCGGAGAAAGACCCCGGGTAGTGTAAAGTTGTTAAAGTCATTTAGGAGATAGTTAGGATTGATGAACCTGTCGCACCATACGCAGCCACTTACCTGTGGTGATGATGATGACTCCACACCTGTGTTTTCTTTGTTTTGTGCAGGAAATGAGATTGCTGTGAGGATTTGTGAGACGCATCACGACGTGGATGAGACATTGGGGTGATTCCATCTCTCCCTCCCTAGGAGGGACTGATGTTGAGTTGAAAATGGCAAATTTGATTGGTTAGGAGGGAGAGAAGATGAATTTGGTATATGGGAGGAACGGGGAAGACAGTAGGGATGTTTGTTGATTTGTAAAGTAGATGTTTATGGGTAGTGTTGTGTTTTGTGGATACAGTAAGGGGTAAGGGAGGGGCCATGTAGGTTACCTGGTGGGGGGGGGGCGTACGATAGGAACGTACCTGTCTCACCTGGTTCCCATGTGCCCCCAGTGTGCATCACCTTACATTGCGTGCACTTTTGCGCCCTTACCACCTTACTCACTTGTTTCTTCTTTTGTCTCCCACCTCCGAGGATCTGGCTTTGGGGTAGAGAGAGAGGAGAGAGAGGTGCTGGCTGCGCAGTTGTGGGCCTGCACTTTCGCTGTTTGCTGCCGGGATCGATACACCATATGGACCGCAATGTTTGTGGCCACCCACAATGGACCGCAGTTCGTTTGCGGCCAAGCACCACCCGGGGATGGACCTATGGGTCAACGTGGCACCTATGCCATACAGGTGAACCACTTTTAGTTGACACCAAGTGCACCACAAGAAGAGCAAGAGACACCTGCAGGGTTAGGGGTTGTCGCATTTATTTTTAATCATTGAACAATGGTGACTGCACCGGATGGTGCTGACTGTGTGGTGGGGTGGTGCTTTTGATGCTGGGAAAGGGTGCTCTGCACGTTATTAAAGGCCGTCGGCCACAGAGCACTCGTGGGTTGGTGTATCGATGCTGGCAAGCGCGCTCTCTCTATGCATAACATCTGCATGTGTTCCTCCAAAAACAGGTCCTGGATCGTAGTGTAAATAGCAGCGTAGTCTTGTAAATAATGCTCCCTACCGGCTGTATGTTTAGTTTGAGAATTCTTTCCGGATTCGGTTATCCTGTGGGTGTGTTTCTGTGAGGAGAAGGGTGCAACGTCGCAGGGGGACATATTTACTCATTTGTGAATATCTGTAAAACTGTCGCACTCAGGGTAGAGTTAATAGTAGAGGGAACTACATTGCGTGCCACACTAAAGTAGGTAAAAATTTATCGGGTCGGGACGCCCCGAGGGTAGAGAAGGGTGCAATGTTGCGAATATGGAATTTGGCCTCCATATCCGCTTGTAAATATTCCCCTATTTTCTCCAATACTCCCCAACTTTCCCCGATCCCCCATTCCCTAGTCCCATTGCATGTAAATAACAATCAGTAGAGCCGACCTTCCCCTTATTCCCCCATTAAATGTCGTGCCCAGGTCCACCGCACCACACGTAGACAACTTTCGGACATCTTCCTAGTTATTCTTATTCTATGTCAGTTAAGGCCTCGTCTCCATTAATTATGACTCTTCGTTGCACCAGAATGTGATTATATGGCATCAGTAGTGAGTTTAGGACCTTTCCCATACCTCCTTCCATCTTCTTCCCCAACAATTACAACAACAACAGAGGAGATGGCGGCGGAGCGGGGGAGGATGCGTCCTCACACCGGCTCGATTAGCGCCATAGACCATGCGCTCCACGGGGTTACCACGAAGGGGCTCCTTGTCAGCTCCTCGTCAAGGGCGGAGCCTGGTAAACCCCCCGCACGCACCCAATGAGAAGCAACGTGCCGATTCCACGAGGCGGAGCTAACGAGCCGAGGGCGTGTCACTCCCCGCCGGATATACGCGGCCACGCGCCGGATGTGACGAGAGATGCGCACCCAGCTTGGAGAAGGAAAGCCACCTGCGAGCGCTGAGTCAGATGCGCCCCCAGCTTGAGCAGACAAGACGCCATCCGAGCGCTGCGACCTCCCCGCATCTCTGGACCGGACCGAGTCGATTCTGACCTTTGAGCCCAGGTGCACCTGGAGCCATCGCTACCCGCCTGTCCTTTCCATCAATCCCCGTGTGAGTCAGCCTTGTCCCGTTTATCTGTCGTCTGTTGGGAATAATATAAGATTGTGTCTAAGTGCTTGTCTTTCTATGCTGTCCCTCTTGTAGTTGTAATCTAACCTTCCGCCTTAATATAACCTCCTCCGGAGGTCTTGAGAACTGAACCCCTGGTGTCGTATTGTGTTATTGTGATCCAGCCGGGTGTCTTCTTTTTCTTATTGAGCCAGCATCGCGCGACTTCGTCAACGTCGAGTATAGTCGGGTAATTTGTGCGGACACGACGGCCATTCCGCTCGGCCCACTTTAACATCAAAGTCGTGTCTGTAACAATATATATACACATACACACACACACATATATATACACATACACACACACACACAGACATATATATACACATACACATACAACAACAACATGCATTTTAACATACACATACAATGGAGCTGTGACAATTTTGTCAAGGATTCCAAGAGCACGTATTTGGCCAAGATAGAATTTCTGCTGGACATCAAACAGAACTGACTTTAACAAGTTGTTGGGGTCAGGGATTCTGGAGAGCAGATCTATAATGTGATTGCGATGGTAGTAAACAACAGCTGCATCATAGAATAAGATGTTAAATCTATTCCCTACAAATGATGCTATGTGGTTAGATTCCCCTTGTTCCTTAAGGTGTGTTTCCCATTGTGGAAATATTCCGGATTTGTCGCATCCTCTCTCTGCCAAGGCTTTTGCTGCTGTGCGCACTAATCGCACCCCACCACTGTCACTACCAACTGCATATGGGTTTTTTCCACTGGACACTGCGTCCAGTTCATTGAGTTTCAGAACCTTGTCAGCCTCTGTTGCCATATTCACAAGGATATGCATTTTACAGAAGAAGGTACCCATTTCTGCCATTTTTGATTGGGTTTCTTTGTCAAGTGTATCCCAGTTAGATATAACCTTTGGGAGCAGTTTTTCTCTAATTTCTTGCAGCTGTGCGCTGAAGAGAGGGTTAATAGCGCCCTGATCCGCCATTGTGTTTTTGATGGAGGTGATCATGTCTGAAATTTTGTTTTCTTTGTCACCTTCAGATGTGACAGCAGAAGCTATGTCCCCAATGGTCGATTGAAATGCATCCATAAGGGTTTTTGCATCTGCCCCACCCACCTCAGTCATGCCGATGGACATTTGTTTTCCATTAGGGAGGGTGACCTGGAAACCTTGATAATGGTGATGGAATTTACTTGTTCCATCATTATGCAGACAATTGCCAACAAGGGATTGTGGGTCATTGTCTGAAACGAGAGCATCATATATTTTTTGGTGAGCAACATGTTTTTCTTCTGTCAATATGCAACTAAGTGTTCCTACGCTTGGAAGTCGTTCTGGAAGCTTGCCAACTAAATTTTGGCAAACAACATTTATTATTTTGTTTACTTGGGACATACTAACGTTACACTCGGTTAATAAAACCATAATTGTCTCTCTGAACTCATTTGTGTAATTCCCATTTTCAAATGTTTGGATAATATCACTTTCTAAAATATCATTCAGCTGTTCTAATTCCATGATAATTTGTTTATTTACATTAATTTCAGCCTTGAGTTCCCCAATAATTTGTGTATTCTGTGAGCTATATTTGTCTTTTTGTACGCCTTGATTTGTTTTACATTTACTCAGTTTCTTCTGGAGTTTTCTTTTGTCTTTTTTTGCACTACATAACAAGTCTTCCATTTTTTGCAATTGTTCATCCTTTTCAGTGTCTCTTGCATTCAACTCGTTGATTATTTGTCTTTGACTTGAGACTTTCTCATTCCGTCTTTTGAGTCTTTTATTTACCGTTTGCAACTCGTCAGATTTGATTCTAAGCTTTACATGGTCTTTTTCATTATTTTGAGTTACTTTTGCAAGTTCTGCAGAAGTGGTTTCATATTCTTTTGTGAAATATTTATTTTGCTTAATAAGTTCCTTCTTATCTGCAGCATACTTTCCCAAAGCAGCACGTTTTTCATCAATGAGCCGATCTAGTCTGGCATGGAGTGTTCGTGCATTTTCTTCAGCTTGCTTTAGCAACAATTTCTTTTCAGAAATGTCAGCCTGAAGGGTGTCAAATTCATCATCTAACTTCCTTTTGTTTTTGTTACATTTTGAAGATTCTGACCCTTCTAGCTCTTGTGACATTTGATAGTCAATCATTGGTAAAACTTGCATACATGTATCAGGTTTCAGTTCACACACCACAGGGGGGAGAAATTCTTCATTGCTAAGGGCTTCTACAGGTGCATGCTTCTTTTTGTACCTCAGTTTTTGTATCCGTTTCTTAAGTGCATCAACTTTCTTCCGGACACTTTCAGGATTTGAGGCATGGATATGTGATTCTGGAATGGATAACTTTAGCAACAAATTTGCACAATTTTGAACTGACCCCACAAACTTCATGATATCCAAGACAAGTCCATTTTTAATTTTGTTCACCTTTGGAGTTGGGTTGTCAATATCTAATAACTTTATACCAGCCTCGTCAGCAAATGCCCCAATCGACTGTACATCATTCAGCTCCCTTGTTTTGGCACCACTCATTGTTGCGATGTCTTCAGGTTCAATAACATGCAGAGACAGATCCACACTGCAGTCTGTAATACACAAATGAACAAAATTAGATAATTCATTACAATCAAAATTTTGTATCAATCATGTTTGGTAAGGCTAAAAAAAAAAAATGTTTCAAAGCTGCCGTGTGCGTTTGTTTTGCAGTATGCATTTGTCTCGGAGAAATTGGCCAGTTTAATTTTTGTTTTTTACTTTTTACAACAAATATCGGTGAAAATCGGTGTTTTAAAAGCATTTTGTAATTAACACTTTAAATTAGTGAAAACATTTTGTATAGGATGCAAGTTTTAAATGTTTTTAGCATCTCTGCCTAATCAATTCTGAACATACCATTCAGATCCAATTACCTCTAGACATACTGAAGCTTAGAAAGCAGTGTCACTGTCATGTCAGCACTTGGTCACCATATCAATCATTCAAATGTGGAAGTCACCATTGTTACATATTTATGGGAATGTATGTGAATTCCTATTCAGGTCTTTGCTTATCAATGTGTAGTCGATTAAGGGTTGTTGTGGTTGGAGGGTCAGGAGCCCTTCTGGAAAAAGAGACCGGAAACGGAAGAAGAAAGACACGAGGGAGAGAAGCGACGAGGATTCTTCTTCCTCGCCCCGCTCCGACGAGAGGTGGGACCGATATTGAGCCGTGTGGAAAAGCGGCGTTCCCGAGCCCGTCTGGCGAGAGGAGTTACCGGGACGGATACCTGCCCGGTGGACACGTCAAGCTACCGTGTGGCCGTGCACCGACCCAGCGTCTGGCACCGTTCGCGGCACCGTCTACAAAGACGCGTACGGGTCGCACGTTGGGGCCTAACCCGCGTTGCAAACGGCGTGTGGCTTTTGCCTGCTGTACAGTACCCGCTTCGCGTGGCCAAGAGGGAGCTGCAACCTTGGTTCCCGGTACGATACATGCCCGGTGGGAAAACGTCCACCCGGGGTCGTTCAACCGCCCAAGAGCGGCGAAGCAGACCATCATCTTGGTCAGGAGGGGCCCAGAGACATTGTGAGGGACAGAGATCAAAGGGGGTCGTGAGTACAAAAGGGGACACACGTATGTAAGATGGCCATCTTAATCATCTAGGGGATTGATGGATTGTTGAGTGTGAATTGTGGATGGTGGATTGCTCGGGGAATATATCCTTGATTGTATCATTGAAATTGTATGGTATCATTACCCTTGAAATATATCATTGAACATCAGTTTTCTCTTGGGTGGAATTCATAGGGATTGCGTTGCGAAAGCGCATATATAATACTACTTTCTGGCGAAGTTCCTCTCACGGTCCGGGGGTCACCGAGACCAGGTAGTCACCGAGGGGACCACGTAACAGAATTGGGGGCTCGTCCAAATTACGATTTGCGGATTCGCAATTGGGTCTACGTCCGGGATCTAAAATTGTATAAAATAATAAAATAATATTTTTATTAATTAAAATTTATTAATTAAGTATTAATTGGTAAATTTTTGGGGAAATTGGGGGTAAAGTATTGGGTGAAGGTTAACAGGGGTTAACGATAGGCACCATGGCGTTTGTGGCACAGAACTTTGCGGTAACCCCGAGTGAGGCACAGTTCCGAGCGTTACTAAAGTCGGACCTCTTGAAATTGGCCAAACATTTTAACTTGGAGGTCCGAACTAATTTGAGGAAGGCAGAGTTGCAGGCCACGGTGATACAATCTATGGTGGGATTAGGAACATGGGACGAGTTAGCCTGGGAGTGGCTACCCGAAGAACCAGAAGACGTTGAGCTCCGGAAACTGGAGTTGCAATTACGGAGCCAGGAACGGATCAAAGAAGAAGAAAGGAAAGCAGAAGAGAGGAGAGAAGAGAAACAAGCAGAGGAAAGGAGAGTGGAACGAGAACTCCAGGAAAGGTTAAAAGAAGAAGAAAGGAAAGCAGAAGAGAGGAGAGAAGAGAAACAAGCAGAGGAAAGGAGAGTGGAACGAGAACTCCAGGAAAGGTTAAAAGAAGAAGAAAGGAAAGCAGAAAAGGAAAGAGCAGAAGAAGAAAGGAAAGCAGAAAAGGAAAGATCAGAAGAGGAAAGGAAAGCAGAAGAGAGGAGAGAAGAGAAACAAGCAGAGGAAAGGAGAGTGGAACGAGAACTCCAGGAAAGGTTAGAAGGGAGAAAAGCAGAGGAGAGGAGAGCTGCAAGGGACCTCGAAGCAGAGGAGAGAAAAGCGGAAAGGAAATTAAAGGAACGTGACATGGAGCTTCAGCAAGAAATAAATTCAAGGAGCTGGAGTTAATGAGAGAACGGGGAGAGGCACCACCCTTGCTGACGGGGTCGACACCTAACCAGAAAACCTGGGATGTGGGCAGACATGTGAGGCTGGTTCCACCGTTCAGTGAAAAGGAAGTCGCGAAATTTTTTCCACACTTTGAGAAAGTGGCTCGACAATTAAACTGGCCGGAGGAGGCCTGGACCATACTAGTGCAAAGTGTGCTGGTGGGAAAAGCTCAAGAGATTTATTCGGCGCTACCAATGGACCAATGTGCAGATTATGAGGTACTGAAGAAGCACATCCTCAAAGCCTATGAGTTGGTTCCGGAAGCTTACAGGCAAAAATTCAGGAATGCCAGGAAGAGGGAGAGTGAGACCCATGTGGAGTTTGCCAGAGTGAAAGAAAACATGTTTGATCGGTGGTGTGAGTCAAAAGGAGTCGGGAAAGACTTCGAAACATTGCGTGACTTGATCCTGGTGGAGGAGTTTCAGCAGTGTGTCCACGAGGACATCAAAGTGTACCTGCAGGAAAAGAAAGTACCAAAGTTGTGGGACGCAGCCACCATGGCAGATGATTATGCCTTAACCCACCGAATAGGGGTCCACGAACCTAACTCCTCGCCTAGATCTCCGTAGGGGAGGTGGGGAACAGCAGGTGCGGAGAACGACAATACATGGCGGCGGCCTCGAGAGGATTATGGGGACAACGCGGATACCCCACCTGTTCGAAATCAGAGGGATGCGGGCCCAAGACAAACTTATATTTCGGGGGGCCCGAGGCAGACCACGAGTTTTTCCTCCGGGCCTACTTGCGCTTTTTGCAAGAAACCTGGACACTTGATGTCCAGTTGTTACCGCATGAAAAGGGAAGACCCAGAGCGGAGTCCGACTATTACGACTCCAAATGCAATGGCCATTGTGAGAAATCGCCATCAAAAGGGTTACCAACCATTTATTTCAGAGGGGTTTGTGTCACTGGATGGAGCCTCGACTAACCGGAGACCGGTTAGGATATTGAGGGACACAGGAGCACATCAATCTTTAATGCTTGAAGGCATTTTGCCATGGTCCGAGGAGACGGCAACGGGGGATAGTGTTCGTTTACAGGGGATCGGGGGCGGTGTTAGTGCTCCACTTCATGTCATCCATTTGGAGTCCGATTTGGTGTCAGGACCGGTCACCGTCGGTTTACAAGCCACGCTTCCTGTAGAGGGTGTATCTGTGGTTATCGGGAATGATTTGGCCGGGGGTCAAGTTTATGGTAACCTGAGGGTTGGTAAAGAGCCCAGCAGGGAAAATAACACCACACCAGCTCGGGATGGCGACAAAAGTACCAAGTTATTTGTAGGGGGACTGAACTTCAAAACAGAGGAAGAAGTTCTGACCTCTGTCTTCAACAGATATGGGCCGCTGGTGGAAGTGCGGTTGGTAAGAGACAGGGAAACGCAACAGTCAAGAGGGTTCGGCTTTGTCACGTTTGCAAGCACAAAAGACGCCAGAGAGGCAGAGAAGAATTGGAATGGCAAGGATTTGGAGGGTCGGACCATAACAGTAGGGAAGGCTTTTCGTAGGCGTCGAGAGGTCTACAGGAGAGGACAACTGGGCGGTAGTTTTGGTGGTGGCCGCAATCAATATTATTATGGAGGCTCCCTGAGTTACGGCAGCTCCCGAAGGAAGGATTGTCAAAGTAGTGGCCGAGAAGGAGACCGCTATTCATGGGACTACAGGGACAAGCGGTCCCACCATAATTATTAGGGAAGTTCTGAGAAGTTGAAGCACTGAATGCGGCGGAGCCGCCGAGCCAAGATTCCTACACGGATTAACCGTGAACGCCGTTCCTAAAGGCGTCCATGTAGTGAACTTTCATGCACGGACTAACCGTGAACTCCACGTTCCTCAAGGCGCCCATGTAGAGAACTTTCCTGCACGGACTAACCGTGAACTCCACGTTCCTAAAGGCATCCATGTAGTGAATACTCGGCTTGGCCTCCCGGAAAAAGTGCTATCGAGTTGCTTAACTTTGGATCTTTGATCAACCCCTTAACCTTCATTCACAAGAAACTGACAGTCAAAGTCAGAGGGTCATGAGATGGAGTTTGGCTTGGCAGGAGTCCAACGGGAAATTGAACATGTAAAGGGCAGGGACAATGTCGTTGCTGGTGCTTAGTCCAGAGTGAGTTAATCTGGGGGGGTTGTGGTGAAATTTTGGTTGCTTTATTTTTAAGTGATAACTGTGCCCGGGGGGAACTGATAATGTGGGGGGGGGTTGAGTTATCTGGTTGGTTTATCCAAGTTGGCCGGCAAAGAAAGTTTTCGCTGGGTTCAAACTTTCTTTCTTGAAGGGGGGGGAGTGTTACATATTTATGGGAATGTATGTGAATTCCTATTCAGGTCTTTGCTTATCAATGTGTAGTCGATTAAGGGTTGTTGTGGTTGGAGGGTCAGGAGCCCTTCTGGAAAAAGAGACCGGAAACGGAAGAAGAAAGACACGAGGGAGAGAAGCGACGAGGATTCTTCTTCCTCGCCCCGCTCCGACGAGAGGTGGGACCGATATTGAGCCGTGTGGAAAAGCGGCGTTCCTGAGCCCGTCTGGTGAGAGGAGTTACCGGGACGGATACCTGCCCGGTGGACACGTCAAGCTACCGTGTGGCCGTGCACCGACCCAGCGTCTGGCACCGTTCGCGGCACCGTCTACAAAGACGCGTACGGGTCGCACGTTGGGGCCTAACCCGCGTTGCAAACGGCGTGTGGCTTTTGCCTGCTGTACAGTACCCGCTTCGCGTGGCCAAGAGGGAGCTGCAACCTTGGTTCCCGGTACGATACATGCCCGGTGGGAAAACGTCCACCCGGGGTTCGTTCAACCGCCCGAGAGCGGCGAAGCAGACCATCATCTTGGTCAGGAGGGGCCCAGAGACATTGTGAGGGACAGAGACCAAAGGGGGTCGTGAGTACAAAAGGGGACACACGTATGTAAGATGGCCATCTTAATCATCTAGGGGATTGATGGATTGTTGAGTGTGAATTGTGGATGGTGGATTGCTCGGGGAATATATCCTTGATTGTATCATTGAAATTGTATGGTATCATTACCCTTGAAATATATCATTGAACATCAGTTTTCTCTTGGGTGGAATTCATAGGGATTGCGTTGCGAAAGCGCATATATAATACTACTTTCTGGCGAAGTTCCTCTCACGGTCCGGGGGTCACCGAGACCAGGTAGTCACCGAGGGGACCACGTAACACCATCAACAGGTACGGACGGGTGGAAGTCACCATCAATGGGTACGGACGGGTGGAAGTCACCATCAATGGGTACGGACGGGTGGAAGTCACCATCAATGGGTACGGACGGGTGGAAGTCACCATCATTCAACATTCAGAGGGGAACGATGCAGAAACAATCTGAAAAAAAAATGAAATGCACAAATGAATAAAATATTTAAATCTGAGACAAATTATAATTCAATTAAATGCAATTAGATGCAGACCTAGTCATTATTTACAGTCCAGTTCCCAGACACACTTCAAACAGATCGATACATGTAATATAATAACATCATCCTTGTTTATATGCTCTTTTTAAAATTAAAAACAATGTATGCACGAACAGATTGCAATGCAATTGCAAATGCCAAATGACATATTGACAAAGCAGAGCCATCCCTCACTACGCTTACGCGAACTTACTACCCTACAAGAATAATGAGGTCGTCCAAATACTGTTCACCGCATCGTACACCGGAAGAGACCATTCGTGTTACGACGGACAGATAGGGAGGGACATATCATCGTGGATACAACAAACTGCAACAATAATTTATACAACAGTTTAATATACTTCGTAACTTACTTATTGCTTATGATATAACACACAGAGTAATTAATTATATGAAATATTGCTTTTGTGAACTAAGACACGTAATACGAATCGTAAAACAAGGCAAGCACGTGAAGGCAAGCACATCGTACCGTGTGTACACACATGTAACCATAGGAATACCGGACGATAACGGTCTGCGCCATGTTGTTTTGGTGTCGGAAATATTACCAAAACGCGTTGATTAAATCTCATTTCCAGACATTATTTTTCGTTCAAATAAGATTCCCGTTGGACCCAATATACTTTAAATACCCTAGATTTAGATTATTGACACGCAAATTTTATATCTACAAAAATACGCAATGAAAATGGTGACTTACCGCAGATCGCCTGTAACTTCAAAAGTATTCGTCGTAGAAACTTTGCGTGACCTGCAATGCATTCTGGGGGGGCTGAATATCACATCACGCAACCCCCCACACTGTCAATCACATGTCTAATGGGCGGGGCAAGCTGCCGAAGTTGTCCGGTCTATATTTTCGGCTAGAATCGGGCGCCGTTTTGACCGGTTACGCACCAAATTCGGAAATCGGGCGGAGCTACGCGAGTTCATTCATAAACTCAGAGGTCACGATAGGAAAAGTGTTTCTAGAAATAAATTGCACGGTTAGCAAGAGGACGTTTTACTGGTTATTGTGATATATAAAACGCCTGAAAAAAATAATATTTTCATGTACAAACAGCAGTTTGAAAACGAGTTTGTTTTTGCTCTCACGATTCGTCCTGTGCGTGGATGTCGCCCACACGGTGGAGACACGAATGAACACCCTACCGGCCCATTTTCCCTGCTAGAGCGGGGGTTAGCCTACATACACATACACATACACATACACACACACACACACACACACACACACACAAACACACACACACACATATATATATGCATGCGCGCGCGCACACACACACACACACACACACACACACACACACACACACACACACACACACACACACACACACACACACACACACATACACACACACACGTACACATGTCCCACATGTATATATCCCACATCCCACATGTATATATCCCACATCCCACATGTATGTATCCCACATCCCACATGTATATACATGTTTAAAGTGTACGTGCCCTTCCCCCTCCCCCGCCCAGCAACGCTGGGTACTTCTGCTGGTAACTAATAAAATAAAAACGAAGAAATATCTCTTGGTAATTTCATGAAACTCGGTGGAATTGGATGAAATTCGCGAGGTGAATTCACTCGGTTTATTCGGTTCGGCTCGGTTCACTCGGTTTAAAGATAAAGCGATAATGTCGACATGTTGCCGTCTGTGTCATTTTGGGCGGTGTATGATACTTGTTGGCTGTTGGGCGGTGTTGGGCGGTGATATGGTGTATTTTTAAAAATATATCTCTGCGTTTTCCCGCGTTGCTGACACCGAGTCGAAAACCATCAATAAAAATGAAATCAGATGGTGAATTAGATTGGAGATAAAGGCGTGAGAGAGCAAGATCCGAAGGATCGGATCGGATTTTCTTCCCGTTTTTTTTCAACGGAGTCTAAAACTATGTTAGCGACTGTGAAAAATGAAATGATATATCGAATTAGAATTGAAATAAATCTGTGTGAGAGAGAAAGACAGCACGGGCCTAACTAAACAGGCCTCAAAGCTATTCGAGAAGGAGTGGGTGGAGCTACTCTGCAAACCGAGTAAGCCACACCCCCGGACAGACGTCCAACAGACAGACAGAATCACCGTAGCCTATTATATAAGATATATATATATATGTAATGGCACAATACTCGCTATCAAAAGTGGGACACGAGGGTTGCAAAATAAATACTTCCATTTAGTGTTCTTGTAATTTTTACTTAACAGATGGATGTGTCCTCAATCAGAAAAAAAGCCCAAGAAGATAATGCAATGTTCATACTGTTCATGAAATGGCCTCAATCATGAAAAAGCTGCTTTTTTTAACGTAAGTTACATGGTGTCCACTTTCCCTCTATATCTCCCTGAAACAACACATTTGCAGGGGTTGTTAATGATTGTTAATAATGTTAAGAGTGCCTCATGATAATATACCTATGAATGCCGAGAAAATATAAAACTGCTTAATTTTATCACAAATACATCAAGTGGACACCGTAACTTACGTAGTATGGTGTATCAAAGGTCTCTGCTAAACTACATTGCTGCACTTTCAAAGCACCCTTTATTTACAAATATGTCAACCACACACACACACACACACAGACAAATGTAACTGAGCTCATTAACATCAATTTTATTTGGCAAACCATAGACATATTAACACTTGCGTCTACGTAAGTTACAATAATGACGGTGGACACCAAAAGTCACAAGTTCAAGCAAACAACAGTTTATTGAGCATGTCAACTTATTTACATGAAAGTTTCAAACACGAGATGTGCTGTACTGTACATCGTCTTTGGGGGGGGGGGGGGGGGGAATTGAAGAAAACAGTGAAAAAGAACAGTTTCGTTTCTTGTTTACCTGGACAATTGTCATTTTGAGAGCATGTATTGCCTCGCCTGCAAACTGCAAGAATTTCCTGCATCTTGGACTTTCAATAATGCCATGCTGTTTCAGTCTCTGTTTTCTTCTTGGAGTGGTCTTGATTATAAGTTGTGAGAGGACTGCCGCGTACTGATCTCCACTTTTTGGCATCCCTTTCTTAGCACGGTACACTGCTTTGCGTAGGGCCTCTTTGGAGCACGAAGGCTGTGTTTGATCCGGTGTTTTATTTGTCGTGGCACTGTTGGATTTCTGCAATCGTTCCTTCTTCTCCTGATAGAGCTGCCTACGTCTTTCATTTGATCTTCTTCTTGCTTGTGCCGTTTGTTTTCCCCTCTGCTTGTTTTTCTGCTGTCTCCAGATTTCTCGCTGGCGTTCTTTCCCAAAACGCGTTTTGGGTGTGTACTTGTTTGTGGTTGCATGACTTCCATCCAACTCCAGGTTCTTTTTAGCACGATACCGCTGGACTCGCAACCGTGTTTTCTCCCTGTATTGTGCTTGCTTTTCTTCACTCAGACTAATTAGGTGCAACTTTACCCGCAAACTTTCCGTTTGTTTGAAGTCTGCATAGCGTTGTGGATTAACTTTCATATTTCTTCTCCAATCTCTTTGACGCTCTGCTTTACTCTTTTTCGCTTTCACTGATTTCACGTCTGGTGCTGTTGGCTGCGATTCTTTTGGTTGCTTTAGTCTCAGTCTCAGGTGGTAACGCGTTTCCTCCATTCTGTAAAAACCAAAATTATAAGTAATCATCATTCAAATGCATCATCATTCATTCAAATCATCAAATGCGTTTCATATTTCAGCGTTCGTTCGGAACTGGCGGCTGCTTCAGGCATCTATCTGATTGGATGATGAGTGATAGGCATTCCACCACCCCACGAGGCTTGAAACCCCGTCTTTTGCTTTCGCGGTGTAAAAGCCTAAGGGGGTTCTACGTACGTTACAAAGTGGACACGGATATTATCTTCGGCGAAAGTTTTAAATTTTCATCCCCAAGGTCAGGGTTTCAGAACTTGTGTGAATACTAAGGAAAAGTATTCAATGCAAGAAGTGTTCATCACGTAATCAGTATTCTACAGATAGTTAGGAATTGTTATAATTGATTAACCAAACTGTGAAAGTTCAGTGGACACGGAGGTAACGTACGTTCCCGGTAACAGTCTGATCGATTTATTGATTAGGTAACCACCTTTCCGGAAGTGATTGTTTGTGGATATATTTCTTTCATCCACAACCAAACTAGGGTCAAAATGTAAACAAAGACAATATCCTGTACATATGTTATTTTTCATTTTCAACAATACTTGTCACGTGATGTCCCATTTTTGGATGCCATTTTGGGCTAATGTTCGCAATAAAAATAGTGAATAAAACACACAATACACACATCAAAGTTTTTTTATTTATTTCTTTTATATCTTTATACATATACACATATCATATAACAAGGATACTTTCATGGTATGACTACTTTGCAAGCCAGAAGAATGAATAAACTGCAGACACAAAAGTTAGCGAATATTGTGCCATTACATATATATATATATATACATATATATATATATATATATATATATATATATATATATATATGTATATACGTATATATATATATATATATATATATATATATATATATATATATATATATATATATATATATATATATATATATATATATATGTATATATATATATATATATATACAGTCACGTGAAAAAGTAAGTACACCCCATGTAAAGTATTGACTTTTTCAACATATTTCAACATACAGCTATTTGATCTTCATTTCAACAAAATTGATAGATAAAGGTGATATAATATAACAAATATCATGAAACATTTACATTTTGTAGTCCATTGTATAATTTAAATAAACATAAATGCAAATTTCGCATGTGGAAAAAGTATGTTCACCCCTCAATTTATCACTACTTCAAATACCTAAAATTAGAATCAGGCGCGCCAGCTCAGGTGCAAATGATTAGAACATCGTTAGAGAGGATCTTGGAGGAACCTGTCTTATTTAAACCTCAGACATTTAGTTTGGTTTGCTCTTTGTTGTTGAAGTGTGCGGCGTCACCATGCCAAGATCAAAAGAGCTCTCTGCGGCCTTCAGAAATAAGGTTATAGATGCCTACGAGTGTGGGAAGGGATTTAAAAAGATCTCCAAACAATTTGTAATCAATCATTCGACTGTCCGGAAGATCATCTACAAGTGGAGAAGATTCCAAACAACTGCCAACTTGTTCAGGCCAGGCCGCCCGAGCAAGTTCAGCCCGAGAGCAGACTGCAAGATGCTGAAATAAGTCTCTAAGAACCCCAGAAAGTCATCACGGGACCTACAGGTAGCTCTTGCCACTGTTGATGTCAAAGTGCACAAGTCTACCATGAGAAAGAGGCTGCACAAATTTGATCTACATGGGAGGTGTTCCAGGAGGAAACCTTTGCTGTCCAGAAAGAACATCAGGGCAAGACTAAAGTTTGCCAATGAACACCGAGGCAAAGACCAGCACTTCTGGAACAATGTGCTCCGGACAGATGAGTCAAAGGTAGAGCTATTTGGCCACAGTACCAGAAGACATGTTTGGCGAAAACCAAAGACAGCATTTGACCACAAGAACCTGATACCAACTGTAAAGCGTGGTGGTGGAAATATTATGGTTTGGGGCAGCTTTGCTGCATCAAGGCCTGGGCAGCTCACCATCATAGAATCCACTATGAATTCTTCATTGTACCAAAGGGTGCTTGAGGATAATGTGAGACCATCTGTCGGAAAGTTGAAGCTCAACCGAAGGTGGACCTTGCAACATGACAATGACCCTAAACATACAAGTAAATCCACCAAGGAATGGCTGAAAGAAAGAAATGGAGGGTTCTGGAATGGCCAAGTCAAAGCCCGGATCTAAATTCCATCGAGATGTTGTGGGGGGATTTGAAACGAGCTGTGCATGCAAGAAAGCCCTCAAACATCGCACAGCTGAAAGAATTCTGCATGGAGGAGTGGGCAAAAATTTCTCCCAGTCGATGTCAGAGACTGGTAGACAGTTATAAGAAACGCCTACACGAGGTTGTGGTGTACTTACTTTTTCACGTGACTGTGTATATATTGTTACAGACGCGGCTTAGATGTTATTTACCGAGCGGTTTGGTATGACCACGTCTGCACAAGTTACCCGATTATACCCGAACGTTGACTAATCGCGCTACGCTAGATCAATGAAGGAAAAGACACACGGCTGGGATTAAAATGACACGACACCAGGGATACGGTTCTCAAGACCTCCGGAGGAGATTATATTAAGGCGGAAGGTTAGATTACAACTACAAGAGGGACATCATAGAAAGACAGGCACTTAGACACACTTATATTAACCCCAACAGACGACAGATAAACGGGACAAAAGGCTGACTCACACGGGGATTGATGGCGAGGAAAGCGGGTATTCGATGGCCAGCACAAGGTGCACCTTGTGCTCAGGGACAGGATAGCGCGGCCCAAAAGATGCAGGAGGTCTCTCAGCGCTCGGAGGTGGCTCTCTTGTCTTCTCAAGCTCGGGGCGCATCTCACCTCACATCCGGTAAGTCGCTGCGTATATCCGGCGGGGAGTGACACGCCCTCGGCTCGTTAGCTCCGCCCCAGATGGAATCGGCTCGTTGCTTCTCATTGGGTGCATGCGGGGGGGTTACCGGCTCCGCCCTTGACGAGGTGCTGACAGGGAGCCCCTTCGTGGTAACCCCGTGGAGCGCATGGTCATGGCGGCTAACCGAGCTGGTGGGAGGACGCACACTCCCCCCGCGCACCGTGGTTGTAGTTGTTGTTGTAGCTGTAGTTGTTGTTGTTGTTGTTGTTTGGGGAAGAAGATGGAAGGAGGTATGGGAAGGTCCTAAACTCACTACTGGTGCCATATAATCACATTCTGGTGCAACGAAGAGTCAGAATTAATGGAAAGGAGTCCTTAACTGACATAGACTAAGAATAACTAGCAAGATGTCCGAAAGTTGTCTACGTGAGATGCGGTGGACCTGGGCACGACATTTAATGGGGGAAAAAGGGGAAGGTCGGTTCTACAGAGTGTTGTTTACAGACAATGGGACTAGGGAATGGGGGATTGGGGATAGTTGGGGAGTATTGGGGAAATAGGGGAATATTTACAAGCGGATATGGAGGCCAAATTCCATATTCGCAACATTGCACCCTTCTCTACCCTCGGGGCGTCCCGACCCGATAAATTTTTACCTAGTTTAGTGTGGCACTCAGATGTAGTTCCCTCTACTATTAACTCTACCCTGAGTGCGACAGTTTTACAGATATTCACAAATGAGTAAATATGTCCCCCTGCGACGTTGCACCCTTCTCCTCACAGAAACACACCCACAGGATAACCGAATCCGGAAAGAATCCTCAAACTAAACATACAGCCGGTAGGGAGCATTATTTACACAAGACTACGCTGATATTTACACTACGATCCAGGACCTGTTTTTGGAGGAACACATGCAGATGTTATGCATAGAGAGAGCACGCATGCCAGCATCGATACACCAACCCACGAGTGCTCTGTGGCCTACGGCCTTTAATAATGTGCAGAGCACCCCTTCCAAGCATCAAGCACCACCCCATCACACAGTGAGCACCATCCGGTGCACCAATAAAGTGTTTATGAATCATTGTGTGGTGTCGCAGCCGGCCGATGTTCTGCCGCTGGTCTTGCCTTCGTGTGGTGCACTTGGCCTTCTTACTTCTTTCAAAAATAAAGAAAGGCGCCAACCGCGTCCATTTCTCTATTGTGGCCGTCAGGGGGCCAACTGTTAGTGGTTCACCTTGTATGGCATCGGTGCCACGTTGACCCATAGGTCCATCCACGGGTGGTGCTTGGCCGCATAAGAACCGCGGTCCATGGTGGGTGGCCACAAACATTGCGGTCCATATGGTGTATCGATCCAGGCAGCAAACAGCGAAAGTGCGGGCCCACAACTGCGAAGCCAGCACCTCTCTCTCCTCTCTCTCTACCCCAAAGCCAGATCCTCGGAGGTGGGAGACAAAAGAAGAAGACAAGTGAGTAAGGTGGTAAGGGCGCAAAAGTGCACGCAATGTAAGGTAATGCACACTGGGGGCACATGGGAACCAGGTGAGACAGGTACGTTCCTACCGTACGCCCCCCCCCCCCCACCAGGTAACCTACATGGCCCCTCCCTTACCCCTTACTGTATCCACAAAACACAACACTACCCATAAACATCTACTTTACAAATCAACAAACATCCCTACTGTCTTCCCCGTTCCTCCCATAAACCAAATTCGTCTTCTCTCCCTCCTAACCAATCAAATTTGCTATTTCCAACTTTCCTCAAAATTTGCCATCTCCAACTCAACATCATAATTTGCCATCACCAATTCATCATCAGTCCCTCCTAAGGAGGGAGAGATGGAATCACCCCAATGTCTCATCCACGTCGTGATGCGTCTCACAAATCCTCACAGCAATTCTCATTTCCTGCACACAGAACAAAGAAAACACAGGTGTGGAGTCATCATCATCACCACAGGTAAGTGGCTGCGTATGGTGCGACAGGTTCATCAATCCTAACTATTTCCTAAATGACTTTAACAACTTTACACTACCCGGGGTCTTTCTCCGGCCAAACCATTGGCCCTCTTACACTATGGGTTCTAAAAACCAATTCCCATTGGCCAGACTGTGGTGCTTTTCAATTTGGGGTCTCACTCCCCCGATTCATCTCCCGGTGCCCTCGCACAATTTCTGGGCTGTGGCGTGTACCTCTCCCAGTGGGTCTACCCACCTGCACACCTCCACCACTGCAGTTGCCTCCGAGCTTACCTGCTCCTTACTCTAACCTAACTACCTGGGGAAGGCCCTCTGGCGCTCTCCCCACTCGGTGCCCTCTCTGGCACTGGGCTGCCCGATCCACACCCGGGATCCTCAGGCACCCACTCACAACTACCGGCTCCCAGAGCCCACCTGCGGCCTCACCTGGCCGACATCCTCACAGTGGTGGAGTGCCCAACCAACTACACACACTAACAGGCTACACGCCCAGCCATTTCCACAACACTAATGCACCCATTCACAATACCATTCTGTCACCCGCACCACAGATGCCAATATCCAACCACAATTTACCTGTACCCTCTACCTAACACTTACACTACCCGCCCCGGGTACTCGTGAAAAGGGTCCACTCTTCCCCCATCCACACCTTCGCACCATGCACACCACTCCGTACCACTTACTCCAACTCTCTCCACACACCTGTACTTGCACACCTGTGCTCTCACACCTGGTGCCACCTGCACCCTTCTCTCCCCAAGCGCATTCGCACTGATCCACAACACTCACTACTCATACACGGCTCCACACACCTGTCCAGTTGCACACCTGTGCAATCACACCTGTTCAATTCTCACACACACGGCATCATCTCAGCTAACTACTCCCTTCTGAAACTTGCGCTTCCCAGTCGTCCCTTTAAACTATTGCGCTCCCTCGTCATTATCATCCACACTAATCTACCTGCGTCCCCACTACAGGTATCAGTCACTAACTAAACTTAACGTTACCTAATGTCAATCTCTTCTAGATCCCTACAATATAACCTAACCCACCCGGGCTAGTTTTCACTGCCATACACCCCATAATCTAGTGCTCCTTTGCCCCCACTTGGGCAGGGTGGCAGGGATGCCAGCCTTACCCACCGGGCCCATTGCTCACTACCAATTTTGCACATCAAATTTCAACAAATTAAAAATTTGCCAATCACTACCCATCATCTGCCAATCACTACTGCCAATCCCTTGCCAATCATCAAATTTTGTTTTTCTCTAATTTCGGGGCCAAAACACTAACCTCATCACCCAGTCTACTCACTAATGCCTCTCGGTGCGCCAATTCCCGTCCAAAGCCCGGCTTCGTAAAGCCAAGCCATGAATGCGGGTTGTTCTGTGCCAGCGGCTGGATACGTCCCGCATTCGGTGCAGGGAAGGAGGTTTACCCGGGCCGAGATCCCACGCACCATCTCGGCACGGAGCCATCCCATGGCTCGATCTCGACCTGCCGGAATGCCTCAACAAAAAGTGGTCGCCATGACGACCCTTTCTATCGGGCTGCCCGCTCCGCCTAGTGGAGCACGGACGCGGCCGTTCCACGCGAGGCCCAGCACGCACCGAGGGCCCGATTCGGCTAAAAGTCGACCTAAC
The DNA here is from genome assembly GCF_964187855.1 of Myxine glutinosa. Lineage (NCBI taxonomy): Eukaryota > Metazoa > Chordata > Myxini > Myxiniformes > Myxinidae > Myxine > Myxine glutinosa. Next base: position 30,582,519 of record NC_136271.1, read on the forward strand.
CTCTAACCCGGTTACCGTCGATGCTTCACCTGGGCGCTTACACCCCGCAGCCCGTTCCTTGCTCACACACCTAGCCGTTTCCATGCTCCTCGTACCTTTCCTTACACACCTTGGTACACCCATTCCACTCACAGCCTTGGTCACACACCTGACCACCGAACACTTTGGCACACATTCGTTGGTAGCACACCTCACCAACACACCTCTTCGCGCCCCCTCCTCTGTGACAATCACAGGTGTGCTCTCATTCGCACACCCAACCACGTGCCTCACCACCAACTCCAGCGTGCATTCCCACTCACGCTCTACCATTCCAGGTGTGCGTCCTTCCATCCCAGGTGTACATCCTCGCTCACCTGTCACAACCAACTCACTCTCCTTGTCACTCTCAATACTCTCACCTCCATTCTTGACAGCGCACTCACCCTTACTCTTGACAGCGCACTCTTTCCCCATGCACCTGTCCGTCACACACCTTTCTCGCGCACACTCTCCCGTCACACCCTCTGTAACACTTACCACACCGCGCTTCCATGTGCCCCCTCGCACACGCGCTACGACCGACTCACTCTCGCCAGCACCCTCACTCCTTGGCACGCACTTTTTCCTCACACACCCCAGAGTCGGACTTTCTCGCACACCTCCTTTTTCGCACACCAGACCTGTCGCACACTTCACCAGTGGCCTCTCACGAACACCCGGGTCCATCTCGACCCCCAAGCTTCTTAAATCCCCTGGCGCATCATACGCACGACCATATTGGTCACCACTTACACCGGGTCCTCTTCCTCTTCGCTTCTCCTCCATCACCTGCGAATCCCTCATCCGGTTAATGAGCACATCATCACGATCCAAACACAGACTTTGGACCAATTCTTTTATCTCCTCTTTTATCTCTTTGTTATCCCCTCTCCGTCGCTTCTTAATTTCGCTCATCCCTTCTTCCACTTCTTCTAGTTTCTGCTTCACCTCTTTTATTCCCCGGTACGTCTCCTCAAGCTCGTCCTCCAAGGCTACCTTGACCGTTTCCATGTGCGTCCTCACCTGCCGGTCCTTCGTCTCCATTACCTCTATCACCTCGTCCAGCCTCGTTGTCAGTCCCTCACGTACCATCTCACATTCCCTCTTCGTCGCTACCAAGTCATCTTTTAGTTCTTTCTGTGTCGCTTTTAAACCTCCTAATACCGCAGTGTTCCTTTGAACCTGCTCTGTTACTTCTTTTTGTCCCTCCGTCAGCCGTTCCACCTCCTGCGTCAGGTCCTCTATGCCCCCTTGTAACTTTACAGTCCCCTTTCTCACCTCCTTCTCCATGTGCTCCTTACAGTGCCTCACCTCCTCGCGCACTCCTCCGACCTCCTCACTCACTCCTCTCCTGATCTCCTCTCCCATCACTTGCATCTCCTGCCCAGATGCCACCCTCATCTGCTCCATTTCCTCCCTGTGAGCATCCAGTTTGGCTTCTACCCCCATTCTGACCCCCTCTATCTGCTGCCCCATTTGGTTAACTTCCCTTTCCGCTTGGTCCCTCATGTCCCTCAATTTGCCTTCCATGGTGTTTTCTAACCCCTCTAACCCTTTTTGCATCCCTTCCATTTGATTCTCTTGAGCGGCCATTCTGTTTTCTACCCCCATTAACCCCTCCTGTATTTCCCCTAATCTATTGTCTAATTTCCCAAATTTCTCGTCTAATCCCTTAAAATTATTGTCTAATCCCTCACCAGTACCCCTCGCTTCGTCCCTCATTACCCCCATTTGGCCCTCCAATCGCTCACCCATTTGTTCCATAAGGGCCCTCATTTGCAACATAAAAAGGTTCGGATCCACCAGGGGCGCTGCCACGGTCGCGGGCGTGGACGCCGTGGCCACCTCGTGCGTGACAACGCTATTTTGCGACCCTGCCGCCCTCACTGCTTCGCTCTCCTCGCGTCCCTCAATTTGGTCCTGGACCGACCCTGCCTCACTCTCCACTACCGGACCCCAGCTGTCTTGGTCTGCCATAGCGCGACTTTCAAAATTCGGGTTTTTATTTTCGTATAACAAAATCAAATTTCGCCGTTATAATTTCGCGCGGGAAATGCGCTCCGAATTGATTCTACTACAAATTTGGGCCTAATAAATTTAGTCCCGGGTTCGAATTCCACTCCTCGACACCAATTGTTACAGACGCGGCTTAGATGTTATTTACCGAGCGGTTTGGTATGACCACGTCTGCACAAGTTACCCGATTATACCCGAACGTTGACTAATCGCGCTACGCTAGATCAATGAAGGAAAAGACACACGGCTGGGATTAAAATGACACGACACCAGGGATACGGTTCTCAAGACCTCCGGAGGAGATTATATTAAGGCGGAAGGTTAGATTACAACTACAAGAGGGACATCATAGAAAGACAGGCACTTAGACACACTTATATTAACCCCAACAGACGACAGATAAACGGGACAAAAGGCTGACTCACACGGGGATTGATGGCAAGGAAAGCGGGTATTCGATGGCCAGCACAAGGTGCACCTTGTGCTCAGGGACAGGATAGCGCGGCCCAAAAGATGCAGGAGGTCTCTCAGCGCTCGGAGGTGGCTCTCTTGTCTTCTCAAGCTCGGGGCGCATCTCACCTCACATCCGGTAAGTCGCTGCGTATATCCGGCAGGGAGTGACACGCCCTCGGCTCGTTAGCTCCGCCCCAGATGGAATCGGCTCGTTGCTTCTCATTGGGTGCATGCGGGGGTGTTACCGGCTCCGCCCTTGACGAGGGGCTGACAGGGAGCCCCTTCGTGGTAACCCCGTGGAGCGCATGGTCATGGCGGCTAACCGAGCTGGTGGGAGGACGCACACTCCCCCCGCGCGCCGTGGTTGTAGTTGTTGTTGTAGCTGTAGTTGTTGTTGTTGTTGTTGTTGTTTGGGGAAGAAGATGGAAGGAGGTATGGGAAGGTCCTAAACTCACTACTGGTGCCATATAATCACATTCTGGTGCAACGAAGAGTCAGAATTAATGGAAAGGAGTCCTTAACTGACATAGACTAAGAATAACTAGCAAGATGTCCGAAAGTTGTCTACGTGAGATGCGGTGGACCTGGGCACGACATTTAATGGGGGAAAAAGGGGAAGGTCGGTTCTACAGAGTGTTGTTTACAGACAATGGGACTAGGGAATGGGGGATTGGGGATAGTTGGGGAGTATTGGGGAAATAGGGGAATATTTACAAGCGGATATGGAGGCCAAATTCCATATTCGCAACAATATATACAGACTTGGCATTTAATATGGAATATTTTTTGTGGAATATATATACGTATATACATTTAATATGGAATATATATATATATATACAGACTTGGCATTTAATATGGTTTTTTTTTTTGTGGGGGTGAACTTACTTTTCAAGATGTCTTAGAACCAAAAGTTCATTGGAATTATGTTGAAATTATTCTCGATTTTGTTAATGTGACCTTTAAAAGAAACAAAAACCACATTTGACATTTCGAAACAAATAAATTGACCCTTGAAAGTGATGTAAACTGATATCGAACTCAATTCATGGACAGTACTGTGTTAAACTTCTGTACGTTTTCCAGAAGTATCTCTTTATTTTGCACATTAGCCAAAAATTTTTTTAACAAAAACAAAAGTTAAATTATGACTGGGATTACGGACAGTAAAATTACAGTTCAGTACTTCGTGTAACCACCACGAGCATTCAGGAGAGCACGTACACGTTGATGCATGCTGTTCACGAGATTTGCCAAGGTTTGGACAGGAATCGCTTGCCATGCAGTGACAATAGTCTGCTGCAATTCACGCACAGAGGTCGGCTGCTGGTCAAAGTGGTCGATTTGACGCGTTAATTCTGCCCACAAGTTCTCTATCGGATTCATATCCGGGGACATGGCAGGCCACTCCATATGCTCTACACCACGGTCAGCAAGAAAGTGCTCGATCATGCGAGCATGATGAGGCCGTGCATTGTCATCTTGGAAGACAACGTTTCCTCGAAAGGCTGCACGAGCAAATGGAAGCAATGTTTCTTCCGGAATGGCCCTGTACTTGAACTGGTTCAGGTTTCCATTCAGAACAACCAGGTCAGTTTTGCCCCCTGCATGAAAAGCAGCCCAAACGGTCACCCCACCACCTCCAGCTTGGACTCTTGGCACTATACAATCTTTGTTGTAGGATTCATGCACTTGTCTGTGCACTCGGACGTGGCCATCTTGACGATAGACCATAAATCTAGACTCGTCACTGAAGATCACGTGATTCCAGTGTCCTGCCTGCCATTGACGGTGCTCTCTGGCCCACTGCAATCGGCGCTGGCAGTGTTGTCTGGTCAGGCGTGGCTTTCTCAGGGGACGCCTGGCACGATAGCCTGCTTGAACCAGTCGTTGGTTGACTAGCCTTCTGGATACAGGCACATTTGTCAGTTGCTGCCACTCAGCCCTAAGCCGATTAGCTGACTTGGTACGGTCATTGCGGACTAACCGGTGCGCTGGCGATCATCCCTCCTTGTGGTTCTGCGGGGACGTCCTGGCCTCGGTATTGGAGTAGGGACACCCCTCTGGGCATTTCGTTTCAGGATCTTTGACACCTGACCTTGAGTGATGCCATACTGCCGAGCAATAGCACGCTGTTTCATGCCGCAATTTCGTAAAGCCACCACTCCATGACAAACAGCATTGTCGAGTTGACAGACCATCTCCAGAAGAAGCGGCAATAACTTTTGGAGACGTGCAGCAGTTGTTTTCCACTAATACAGAACGCAACAACCCTTGTATACCCGACTGTGAAGCCAATCATCAAATGCACCTGTCCGTACATTTTGCCACGCCACCTGTGATATAATCCTGTTGTTGACTTCTTGCTGCGACAGACAATCAGTGACATGGTTCTTTTAACAAATAAATCACCAAAGTGTAAAAGAAACTCACCAGATTGATATACTGAGTTAAGAAAGTAACCCCAAGTCAAGAAAATATATATATTCCATATTAAATGCCAAGTCTGTATATATATATATATATATATATATATATATATATATATATATATATATATATATATATATATATATATAATATATATATATATTTTTTTATATATATATATATATATATATATATATATATATATATATATACATACATATATATATACTGTATATATATATATATATATATATATATATATATATATATATATATATATATATATATATATATATATATATATATATATACATATATATATATATATATATATATATATATATATATATGTGTGTGTGTGTGTGTGTGTGTGTGTGTCGTGTCGCCGGTGATTAAGATCACGGGCGGCATATAGCCAAACAGTTTTATCTCCGAGGTGGTCAAGCTGAAAATTGGTGGTCAGTCCGTCGTGCACGGTCGAACGAAACCAGGGTGCTTACCTGCACGGACGAAAGCCATGCGGTTTATTCCTCAAACCCACAAACACAGAAACGAGACAAAAAAAAGCAACAATACAACAATGAAATGCAACAAATAATATGTTTATTTTAAACTAGCTGAATGCACCTGGCGTTGCCCGGGTTCTTTTTTAATGAATTTACTACTATAATTCAGCTTTTACTCGTGACCGTAGAAGATTGACTACTATAATTCAGCTCAGCTTTTAATTACGAAATGGGCCCAGCCCAGCCGAGGCAGCCTCGACCGGCTTCGCCGCCTCGCCTATAACCTTCCCGGGGCCTGTCCTGACATTTTTGGTTTCAGAGGTTTCCTCCTATCTTTCACCGTTCATGAGATTACCCCATGCAGACAAACAAACAAAAACTTTCTTTTATATATATAATAACATAGAAGATAGAAGATAGATAATTGTAAACCAATAAAAATGATGGTTGAGGTGAAAAAATAAAAAAAACTAAAAAAAACTATGGCTCTACTTGACTCTGATTGACTTGACTCTTGACTCCTCCACATTCTGATTCAAATATGGACACATTGGGTTGAGATAAAAGAAAAATAACTAGTTTGTTGGTCGGCCGACACTAAGCTTTGGCTTCAACAAGGACTTGGACCCCTAATGGTCGTTGATGGGGTCCCATAGGTCGGCGAAAGGACCGCGCGTCAAGTCGATCAAGATGGAAAGTATAATTGCAGAAATAACTGCAGTCAAGTCAAGAAATAACTGCGGTCAAGAAGGTTGCCTTCTCCCAACTGCTCCTCTCCCATGTCACAAACGTGAGGTGATTCGTGCAGACGGTCCTCTTGCGCGCTCCACTCCATCCGGAGCGCCATGAGCACCACAACCCGCTGTCAACACCTCCTCCTCACGATTGAAATGGCCCACACCGCTCTTTCTCCGCACCAGGTCCACCAAGGCTCTGAAGCTCGCTCCACCCACGCACGAGGCACAAAAGCAGCCAATCGCTAGCATGACCAAGTCAGAAGAGAGCGATTCTTCTTCTTTCTTCCTCCTTAACCAACCCAGGCTGCCTGCTCTGACGTAACCACCACCCCCCACCCCCCATCGCCCCCGCCCCCCGACCAATCGCCCGAGCTCTGCCGAATTATTCCATCTCTCCCCAACCAATGACGAGGCTTGGAGCATGGCCTGTCAGTTTCGATCCTTTCGAGGTGAAGTTTTGTCTCGTTGGGAATTTTCGGACTATGTCGGCGGTGGTGGGGTGGGGTTTAGCCTGATGGTGAAAATGTGCTGCGTTTCCATCGGCTTGTCAGTGTCGGTGTTAAGGGGGGCACAATTGCATGGCTAGCAGAGTGAATGTAAAAAACATAAGGGGAAATCGCAGGAGGCAATATTACATACTGGGAATTATCCTTCAGCCCTATTTAACTAACACAAAACCACCCTCCATGTGGTGACAAGTAAACACTTAAGCTCACAGGTTTCCCTGCTTATACATATCGAAATGTCTCCTATGTGTCTACGGTCCATGCTAATCTTTACGTTCCTATTTCCACTATGGTATTTAATCACCTACCCCCACAAGTGTAACAATATATTTATATAAATAAATGGATATAACGACATTATAATATATAATTAGTGCTCCAACCTATGACCGAACGTCGTGACATCGCCGCCACGACGTCCACACTGACTGTGAAGCCACAGAGGAGCAATCCCGCAGCGACAAATCATAAAGATGTTATTTCAGATGCTGTCACAAGTGCAATGGTGACTCTGAAAACCTTTCGGTTATATACAAGTATTGTGTGACTCCATATTGTGAGTGGAGAAAGCTGTGTACTTACTGCATTGCCCTGATGACGCCCCAATAAGGGCGAAACCATGTCGGTAACTGTGAGTTTTTCCATGATAATTCAATGTGTGCCCACTGTATGATCCACTGAAGCAATTCAAGTGCACCCCACTTTGTAACGTCATCCCTTGTGATGTTTATAAATGTCTTCAAGTGGCGTCTCAGTCATTGATCTCTTCTTGCAAGTCAGCAGCATTCAATTCTGTGTAGACCGTACTAATGTACTGTGTCTGCTGACTAATAGTACGGTAGTTCAGTTTGTCTTGCAGATATTTAGGTTTGAAGAAGCCAAAGCATTTGTGGAGATCTCGTAGTTGTGATCTGTCGTGAATTTCACTTTTGAGATGGTCAACCGCTTCAAACTGCTCTTTGCGGATTTCCTGTTGTAGATTCAAGCCTGCCTGTACTGCTCCATCACCAGCCATTCTCTTCCTCCATCTTACACGACTTTCTGTTGAAACATACATTTTTTGCCGAATTTGATGGCCTTAGCATCAGCCTCAGTGACTAGTGCATATCGTTCTTCATGAAACAAAAGTGAGAGGGCTTCCGTCTTCAATGCACGCTGATCTAATTGAAGGCCAGACCTTTGCAAATTTTTTTGGGGGTTTTCAATCCCCTTCCACCACAGGCCACCAAAACTAAAAGTACGCAGTAAAAGTGTACGAGAAGATGCTAATGAGAAGACTTCCAGCATCACCTTTTGTATCCATTGTTTCCATGTTCCCATCTCGCAGTTCTTCAAGAGCTTCAATTGTATTTTCAAGATGGGAATCGAGTGCAGCAACTGCATTGTTACTTGCACTCCATAATGTGTCAGAGACTTGTTTAATATTAATCAAGGCAGGTTTCTTGAGAACATCCCACCTGCGAGTTGAAGCAGAATTTTTTTTGGGTATATTTGTCCACTGTACCGAAGAAGGTCACAGAGTTTGTCGTGGTTCCTCCAGAATTTACACCCGCAAAGTTTAGACAGTGGTTATTACAAGGAACACGTGTAGCTTTTGGATTCAAATTCCGAACGCACTTCTGAACACCACGATGTACCCCAACCATCGTTGCTGCGTTATCATATCTCTGACCATAGCAATTCTGTATGTCCAAGTCATCTTTTTGAAGCTTGGCAAGCATCCGGTTTGTTATGGATTCAGCAGTTTTTCCATCAAGAGGAAGGAAATCAATAAACAATTCCATTACTTTCACTTCATCACCATCAATGAGCACATAACGGATAATTTCTGACAGCTGGTCAGTGTGTGACACATCTGGTGTGCTGTCAAACATGATCGCAAAATATTTAGCTGTACGGATGTTGGTGAGGATAGTCGATCGTACGCTAGCATCAAGCAAGTCGATTAATTCATTGTGTATTTGTGGGGATAGGTAAGAGATGACTTTCTGCTTTGCCTGGTGAATTTTGGAAGCATGTTGACGAGCAACTGAGTCATACTTTGCTTCACCATTTCAAGGAAATTCCCAGAGTTCATGTCGTTGCTGAGATTTTCTCTATGCCCACTGAGAGGGAGATTTTGTATAGAGAGTAACAAGATGCAAACAAGTATTCGATTGAGAATTCCTTTCCACTTCGTGAGACCACTTGGTTTATTTTACATTCCAGTTTTTGATCTAGTGTAACTACTCTTTCAAGCCTGATGGAGAGTTTCTTCTACTGATTGAAGGCCTTGACATGTGCAGCGCTATTTTTCCTGTTCTTCAATGCGTGGGTTCAGCTTTTTCCATGCTTTGAACCATTCTTCCTTTCCAAAGGCAGATTTGTTGTTATGGAAGAGATGACAACAGCAGCAGTAAAGAGCTCCTTTTAACAGAGAAAACAGCAACCATGTCCTACATACTCTCTCAGAATTTCTCAGTATTTTGAAAAACCAATCTTTTGACATGGACCGATTGTTTTTGTCACAAGGGAAAGGTCCATCTTCGTTTTGTAGATTGGAAGGACCACGCCTAACTAATTCGGTTCTCAAACGCTCTTCCGTATGATAACGCCTACTTCCAACATTATGAAAGACAATGGCATTTGTTTCCTGTTGTCCAGCGTGTTCACTCTCTGTTTATCCTCTTTGCTGCTTGGCTCACCCTCTTGTCCAATATTGTCATCCATTTGTTCATCAGTTTCCTCACATCTCCCATGTTGTTCAAACCTATGTCCAACTTTTATGCCCTCATTTCCTTCAGTGATGCGTGTTGAGGTGTATATCCATGTTAATATAGCTTTGTGGTCACGTTTTCCAAGGCCGCTTCTAATAACAACACTGATGATAATAGCATAATATAAATGTTATGACAAAACAATATTAATCTTACTATAATTCACCAAATGTCTGTCTGTCTGTCTGTCCGTTCGAAGGTACCGTAAAAACTGCTGAACCAATCGCAAAGATATTTTCGGTGGGTAATCCTGGGATCCCCAGGAGTAAAATAGGCTATTTAGTTTTCCCAATTTCAGCTTTAGTCTCCAGCATTCTCAGGTTTGGACTCCCGTATAACATTCGCGTTTGCATGACGTTCATTGTTCTCATTGTGAACACGAGCAACGGTACCCACCCTACGGGCGGGGCTTCAATTGGGAGGCCCAAATGAAAAGGCTAAATATCGAAAATTGAAGGCTTTTTTTCTTTTAAACGATTTATATAAACATCCGTTAAATCTCGATCGGTGCAGTCGTTTGTGCGGTGCAGTCGTTTGTGCGGCACCCGGGAAAATAACGTCATGCGGGAGAAGGTATCAGCAGGATGTGGCAGTGTGGGAGTCCACGTTTGCACCGATCGGCTGCACCGTGTGCCGCACAAACGACTGCACCGATCGCTGCACGGCTGCATCGATCGGATGTGGCATGAAGGAGGATCTGCACTTCGGCATGAAGGAGGATCAGATCTAACAGATCGCTCGCTGTCTCCATCGATCTTGCCAAGGCCGTAACACCTATCGGCTCAAAATCCTTTTAACTGTTGATTTGGTACAGTTCAGTTACACGTAACTGTTATTATAGTAAGATACTGTTTAGATTTTGATGATTTGCGTGTGATTTGATTCGACGGATGTTTATATGAATCGTTTAAAATAAAAAAAGCCTTCAATTTCTGATATTTTGCCATCGCCATATGCAGATTCGCCATGGTCCCACGATCGATGTTTCTATACGTGAAAGTACCTGTTTGTTTGCGAACGGGTACCTTTTTCATGGAAGTCCTTCACGAACTTGCTGTGCATGTCTGACGTGCGACTGAAGGTGCTACAGGAATGTGGAATTTATTGGTTTCATGATTTAGCATTCGCCGTATCTGCACTGCCTGTTTGCTTGTGGCCTCCCACCCGTGCGTAGCACCGGTATCTCTCTAGTACTAATAATATCCTGTCTCCCGAAGGGGTTTCTTCTCCTTGAACAAACGCCGTGTTAACTAACGTGTATCAATAGCTTATTGTGGTCTTTTGTGGGAGCAACGACCTCTACCAGAAGTATAAATATTATAAACCACAAAAACGTTTGATTACCTTTTGAAACAATCACTGCTGCTGTTTAACATGAAACTGAAAGGGAGGAAACCCAGGATGTGTTCAGTTACGAAGCAGCTAGCTAGCGCTTGCCAAGCCAGCCGTTCCTTACCAACGGTTGTGAAAGGAGTACTTGCTTGATTGCTCAAACCACTTGGCGAGCGCTCTGCAAGAAACTTGGTAAATGAACACACTCTCTTTCCCCCCCTTCCGTCCTCTCCTCCCTCCCCCCATGTTTTTGAGGCCCGACCATAGATCTACTGCAATCTTTATATCCCAGAGAGGAATTATTCTTCCTGCCGCGGCAATGAGGAACGGGTGTACGAGAGGAATAAAAACACAATGTGGCGAAATACATTGCAATTAAAATGTTTCTGAATTAAGTTATCTGCGAGCAAGCCAAATAGGTTAGACAAATGTGCTAATTAAAAAATGCAGGCGATTGGACAGATCATCAAATCACTTACCAACGTATAGCAAAATACTTCTGATGAAAGCTAGTATTCGAGGAATGATCAGTAAGTTGTTGGCCTAAGTAGGCAAGCGAACTGTAGTGTCTGGAATTAGGCCATGGGCTGGCGATAGCTCGCCTACTCTTCATGCTGAAGAAGACTCCAACCATGAAAGAGAGAAAATTAAGAAAGAGCACCGATTACAATTATCCTCGAATTAATGCACACATTATGAAGAGGGTGAAATTATAGGAAAGTGGGAATTCCAATCCAAGACATCGGAAGAAAAGTGAGAGGGACAAGGAAGTTAAATAACTAATTTCACACGTGATCCTGGTCCTGGCCGTGGCAAATTGGGCTGCACAGCGCCGGAGACATCTGACGTCATTACGAAATAAATGTCCAACAGTTATAATCCTCCATCCCTTGTTCCTATTGGCGATCTCCATATTATAAAATACACATTACACCTAGTCAGACAAGATAAAAGATCTATTGCAGCCGCAACACCATAATACGAATTTATTTATTTACTGTGCGGAGGTGATTAGCAATAATTAAAAATGTTAAACTGAATAGAGTTTTCTAAACATCAACATGAAACATTGACACACGTAGCACTGAGTTTAAAATGGAAGAACAATGTCTCGTGCCATCACGAGGACGAGTCCCTTGCATTATAATTTATACGAGGGCCAGTCAATAAGTTACCTTAAAATGGCGATACACAGTCGTGGCCAAAAATATTGGCACCCTTGCACTTTTTTCAAATAACTCACAATTTAACCCAAAGAATAAGTTGAAATTGACAAAACTATTTGGTCTCCACAATTATTTATTTCACTGTTAATATTACAGAAGCTTTGTGTTTGATTCAGAACTTAATACATCCTTTTAAACCAGAAATATAAAGAAATGGATTTGACAAAATTATTGACACCCGAGACTTAATATTAGGTGGCGCAGCTTTGACAAAATAACTGCAGCCAAGCACTTCCGATAGCCATGAATGAGCTTCCTCCACCTTACTACTGGCAGTTTATCCCACTCTTCTTGTGCAAACTGCTCCAGTTCTCCCAGATTTGAAGGGTGCGGTCTCCCAACTGCTGTTTTCACATCTCCCCACAGGTGTTCAATGGGATTTAGATCTGGACTCATTGCTGGCCACTTCAAACAGTCCAGCGTTTTTGTCTTGAACCATTCCTGCATGCTTTTTCAAGTGTGTTTCGGGTCATTGTCCTGCTGCAAGACCCATGACCTTCGACGGAGAGCCAGCTTTCTGACACTGGGTTGAACATTGTGCTCCAAGATGCCATGGTTATCTCCTGATTTCATGATGCCATGCACACATTCAAAGAACCCAGTGTCAGAGGCAGCACAGCAATCCCAAAACATCACTGAACCTCCTCCGTGTTTAACTGTAGGGAAGGTGTTCTTTTTTTTGTAGGCTTCATTTTGTTTTCTGTAAACATAGAGACGATGTGCATTACCACAAAGCTCTAATTTGGTCTCATCTTTCCACAGGACATTCTCACAGAAGGATTTTTGGCTTGTTCAGGGGTGTTTTGGCAAACTCCAGTCGGGGATTCTTATGTCTCTCTCTCAGCAATGGGGTCCTCCTGGGTCTCCTACCATAGAACCCCCTTTCATTGAGTTGGCAGTGGAAGGTGTGAGTTGAAACTGTCGTACCTTGTGTCTGAAGGTCAGCTTGAATCTGTTTGGCAGTTGATCGAGGTGCTTTCTCCACCATTCGAACAATCCTTTACGGAAATCTTCGATCAAGTTTTCTCTTGCGGCCACGTCCAGGGAGGTTGGCTGCAGTGCCATGGTCCTTAAGCTTCCTGATAACATTGCGGATGGTGCACACAGGAACATCAATGTCTCTGGACATGGACTTGTAGCCTTGAGACTGTCCAGACTTGGCTACAATCTTGTGTCTGACCTCCTCAGACAATTCTCTGGTTTACTTCCTTTTCTCCATGCTCATTGCGGTACACACAGTGCCACAAAACAGCAGAATGAGTCCTTTTCTCCATTCAAGTTGGTTGAATGAGTGATTTTATATTGCAGGCACCTGCAACTCACCACAGGTAAGTTCAATTGCAAAGTAAAGGAGAATCACATGCTTGAAATCTAATTATTTCTAACAACTTCTTAAAGGTGCCAATAATATTGTCCAGGCCATTTTAGGATTTATGTGTGGAATAAGCTAAATTTCGTATTTTTTCAGCTTTTGTTGTTTTGTTCCACTGCAAACTAAAGAAATACATATGTGGATAGCAAAATGTTTTTTTATTTCAACAATTTTCTGGAAGAAATGGTGCATTATTTGAAAAAAGTGCAAGGGTGCCTATATTTTTGACCACAACTGTAAATTTGAGAATGTAATGTGTGTCGTTGTGGACGACATATGTTATATCTATGGGTAAGTGTCATGTTTTGCCTGTTTTAGATTTGGCAACATTGAGCGTATGACGTCAGTAGAGCAGTTCCAAGATGGATGCTCCCTTACAAGCATGCACCAGGGAGGAGCAACGTTTGTCATCCGTGTCATCTGTCATCCGTTTCTTGGGAAGTGAGGGTGTGAATCACAGTGAAATCCATCGCAGACTGAAGATGCAATATGACGATGTGTGTTTATCGCTGCTGTGGGTGTACAACTGGGACAGGAAGTTTAAAAGTGGAGTGTCCAGTGTGGCAGACGCTGCTCGCTCGGGCCTGCTTCACACAGCCGACACACCAGAAATGGATGCAGGAGTTGAGCGCATGCTAAGGGGAAACGATCGCATTATGCTGGATGAAGTGGTCTCCAAATTGAACATTAGTCATGGTTCAGCACACCATATCATTCACAACGTGCTGGGGTTCTGCAAAGTGTCTACAAGGTGGATGCCTCGACAACTCACACCCGAACTGAAAAAACGTCGAGTGGACGCATGTAAAGAACTTCTGCGACGTTACGAAACAGAAGGCGACGCTTTCTTACAGTGCGTAGTGACTGGGAATGAAACCCGAGTCCACTACTTTCAGTCAGAAATGAAGAGGGCAAGCAAAGAGTGGCGCTATTCAACTTCACCAAAGCCCAAAAAATTCCACACACAGCCGTCTGCTGGAAAAGTGATGCAGACGCTCTTCCGAGATAGCCGAGGCCCACTTGTAGAGCATTACATGCCCAGAGGGACCACAGTCACCAGTGCATCATACTGTGACCTCCTTAAAAATCATCTGAAACCAGCAATCAGATCAAAACGTCGTGGCTTACTCACTGCCAGTGTTTTGCTGCAGCATGACAATGCTCGGCCCCATACTGCCCGCGCTACAACTGCAACAATCCAGGACCTTCATTTTGAGTGTCTTCCTCACCCACCCTACTCACCAGACCTCGCCCCTTCGGATTACCACATCTTTGGGCCATTTAAAGAGGCGCTTGGTGGAACCACTTTCCGATCCGACGAAGAGGTCCAAGAGGAAGTACACGAATGGCTATACAAGCAGCCAAAATATTTTTTTCTAGAGGAATCCAGGTCTTAGTAAAGCGCTGGAAAAAATGCATTGAACGCAATGGAGATTATGTTGAAAAATAACAGTTGTTACACACATACATGCAATAAAAACGTTGTGAAAAATATTTTAAAGTTAATTATCGACTGCCCCTCGTATATGTTGCCCGGTAATCTTGGACACACAAATTTCACTCGGGGTTACTCCATCTGGAATAATTTTGCTGTGGAGACGCAAAATGAAACTTTGGAATTTTAACCAGAACTTCACAAAATAAAATCGCCACCAAACTGTGGTAAAGGCAAATAAAAAGTGGTAGTGGTCTTAAAACAAAAGAAGGGAACACATTCCTCGGGTCAAGACCATCCTCTTTGGTACATGTATCAATCAGGCAGTGCTTTTTGGTACATTAAAGCTAGCACCATTTAAAGAAACTAGTGGGTCCATTGGTCCATTGGAAGAAATTTTCATTGGTCTTCACCGCCTTGTACCACACCTGCCTGCTGGACTCGGTGGTCCTTTGGGTCCTCAGAGTCTTTTAGGTGCACAGGGACTTTGGGTCCTTGGAGACTATTGGGTCCTCAGGGACTTTTGGGTCCTCGGTTACCTTTGGGTCCTCTGGGATTTTTAGGTCCGAAGGGACTTTTGGGTTACCTGGGTCTTTTGGGTCCTCGGGAACTTTTGGGTCTTTTGGTTACTCGAGGACTTTTGGATCCTCTCAGTCTTTAGTGATCTTAAGGATCTTAGGGGGTTTAAAGGGTCTTCAAAGGTCGAAGGGGTCTCAGCTGTCTAAATAGTTAAAAAGGTACATTTCAATTGAATGAAATGAATAATGAATGATCGTTTTAAGGCCATTTTCCCCGCTAGAGCAGGGGTTAGCCTTGCGGACCCCATGACAATCATGGTTCCCTGTTTGAGGCAATGTTTTTACGGCCGGATGCCCTTCCTGATGCCAACCCTTGGTCACCTCTTATGATGTGCAGGGATACGGTGTACCTATTCTAAGCCGGGGTACACACCGGGATCATTCATCCCAGCAAGCTGGTACTCAAATTGCCGACCTCGGAAGGATGACAGGCTGAGTCAACCCCCCTGGTGTTAATTCAGCGATCGACCGGGATTCAGAACCCAGGATCCTAGGATCCCAAGCCGGCACCCTAACCACTAAACCAACACAAGGCTTCATTTCAATTGTATGTAATTAATGAATAGACACAAAAAAGTATGACACACTGACACACACCACACACACACACACACACACACACACACACACACACACACACACACACACACACACACACACACACACACACACACACACACACACACACACCCCTCATCCATTCATTCATAGTAGACTAGCTGAATGCACCCGACGTTGCCCGGGTTCTTTTTGAATGAATTTATTATTCTGTACATTGGTCTGACGCGAGCCCAGTATCAGTTCGTGCTCAACGATTCCTTGTTCTTTCTAATGTCGGGCCCCGCGAGAGAGAATTTTGAAAGCATGTGTTGCAATCAGTCAGATATTCCTATTAAGTGCATAAGTTGCACTTCAAGAGAATTTTTAAAGAAGAAGAAGCTTTATTGCGAAATGGGCCCAGTCCGGCCTCGACCGGTCTCGCCACCTAGCCACCTAGCCTATAACCTTCCCGGGGCCCATCCCGACATTTTTTGTTTCAGAGGTTTCCTCCTATCTTTCACCGTTCAGGAGATTAGCGCGTGCAGACAAACAAACAAAAAACAAACAAACAAACACTTTATTTTGTATATATGGATAGAAGATAGATAAAACATTTCCTTACGAAAACATCCTCGGACTCGTTTCAGTACACTGTAGTGGTTACCTTATTGGGACAAAATCCACGGGCACGGGCCAGTGGAGCTTTTGATTGTGTGGCCGTGGCGTGCGTGCGGTTGTTGGAGCCACGCCCTCCGAAGAGGGTTTTGGCATTATAAAAGCTGTATGAGTTCCGTCCACATGAGGAGTTCTGTTGGAGTAAAAGAGCTTTGAACACCAAAGAAATGGCCAAGTCCTCTCGTCATCCGCAACTCCTACATTGGTGACCCCGAGAGTCCCGAACTCGGGGGCTTCAAACGAACATGGCAAGCGCGCCCTGGCCAGGGAAGCCACCTACATTGGTGACCCCGGCTGCCCCCGAACGTTTTCGGGGGCTTCAAATGAACATGGCAAGCGCAGTTTCGATCGAACTGCTGGAGTTTTTGGAACGACGGGCGGCCGTTTGGTTCGCGCACACAGGCCGAGCACTGCTGCTCGTAACCTTCGCGACCTCTGCGACCAGAGTGGTGAGACTTCTCCAGGATCCTCCGAAGGGACCCAGGTACGAGACGTTCGTGACACTGCTGCTCGTCTCCTTCGCGCGCAATGACGTTGGCGGCACTGTGGCTCGTCACCTTCGTGCGCACTGCGGCCGTGCGCTGCTGCTCGTAACCTTCGCGCGCACTGAGGCCGAGCACTGCTGCTCGTAACCTTCGCGCGCACTGAGGCCGAGCACTGCTGCTCGTCTCCTTCGCGCAACTACTACATACTACAACTACAACTCGTGAAAACTCCACAACTACAACTACAACTCACGTGTAGAAAACTACAACTCACGCAACTACAACTCCTACTCCTACTCTGCAGCCTCGGGAGGCCCGTGAGGAACCTCAGCAGCCTCCCCCGAGGCCCGTGGGGAACCTCAGCAGCCTCCCCCGAGGCCCATGGGGAACCTCAGCAGCCTCCCCCAAGGCCTTAACCAGCCCCCTTGGTTGGCTCACCCCACGGCGGGGCCGTCCCCCGTCGGGTAAGTCCCCGGTTGGCCCGCCCACCGCCAAGCCACTCACAGTCCCTGCTCGGGTCATCAGTCATTTCGGCCGGGTGGTTAAGGCCCCCCGAAAACTGACATTGCCCGTGCGAGTGAATTCTGGGGGGGATGCATGTAGCGGTTACCTTATTGGGACATAATCCACGGGCACGAGCCAGTGGGGCTTTTGATTGTGTGGGCGTGGCGTGCGCGCGGTTGTTGGAGCCATGTCCTCCGAAGAGGGTGTTGACATTATAAAAGCTGTATGAGTTCCGTTCGCGTGAGGAGTTCTGTTGGAATAAAGGAGCTTTGAACACCAAATAAATGGCCTCGTCCTCTCGTCATCCGCAACTCCTCCAACACCTACCTACAACCATGTAACGTAATCCCAACCTTTTACAATCTTGTTCACAATTAACTTGTGGGTTTATAACACCAATTGTTATTGGGGAAAACTTTGATTGACTTACAAACCCGTGTTGTATTTCCTCTCCAAACCAACACGAAGCTGCTCCGGAATTCTCTCCCTGGAACATTCCAGAACATGCACTCAACCGCTAAATCCAAAACAATTTGTCCATTAAATGCAAAGATATCGTCAAACATTTCCCCAATAAAACACGACACCCTGCTAACTTTATACTCTTTCATGTTTTTTTAACGAATATTACAAGTATATTTACCCTAGGATGGCACCTCATTCCGCTTCGTGCAGCCATCTTTCCCAGAGGGTTACCAATTAAAATATCCCCAAAGCACGGCAAATGGAGTAAAAGGCGCCCAATTTTTTTTTTTTTGTTCAAAATCGCCTGAGGGCGCTTTTCATTTAAAAAATACACAATTTTGGGGTTTTACAAAAATAGAACAAGGTGCTCATACGTTAAGGTATGGATATGCTATTTAGCTTCGTTTGTTCGCTCGTCTTGTTTATACACCACCCAAAGTGTGTTTCGCTCTTTCTCCTTCTTGAGCTGTGAAAAGCGTTGATCATTTCGTCATTTTGATCATTTCTCTGAGTTACCAATCATTTCTATCGTTTGTCACACACACACACACACACACACACACACACACGCCACTATTCTTCCCCTCTATTCTTGGCTGTGTGTGTGTGTGTGTGTGTGTGTGTGTGTGTGTGTGTGTGTGTGTGTGTGTGTGTGTGTGTGTGTGTGTGTGTGTGTGTGTGTGTGAGAGGCATACTCTTTGTGTTTTATTACGTATGCTGTTAAGTGCTCCTCCCCAAACCCCGGTCACGGTGTACCTCCGAGCCCCGAAAGGAGTCACGACAGAAAGATGTGCTATTATGTGTGCCAATAACCAATGGTGAAACCACACCAATCAATCGATACAAAACCCAAGTTTTGTATTAAAATCACACAATAATAACAACTTGCGCAAGTACAAGAAAACCTCAATTGAACAGCAAACACCATATAATTCCTATGATGGTACCACCAGTTTCTTAACTCAATAACTCACGGTACTCCACGTGAGCGAACTGTAACACCCCCAAAGTCACTGTCACGGCACCAGGCCAAAGTCGATCCACGCTCCGGTGATCACAAGAAAAAAGGTCGG
Organism: Myxine glutinosa; assembly: GCF_964187855.1. Classification (NCBI taxonomy): domain Eukaryota; kingdom Metazoa; phylum Chordata; class Myxini; order Myxiniformes; family Myxinidae; genus Myxine; species Myxine glutinosa. Next base: position 30,601,629 of record NC_136271.1, read on the forward strand.
ACTGAGACCTGCACCCAGGACAGCTGACAGTCAACGCTGCAGAAGAGCCGCTGGGTGAGAGGTCGGGCCGACGTCGGTCAGGTAAAAGTTCACCCAAAAGGCGACTGGGAATTCACACCTTCGGTTCACCAGACAATGACGCTGTCATGAACGAGCAGCGGCTCCCAAGCGGAGGACCGCGAAATCCAAAGCGAAATCCACCACACACACGAGAACCAGGCTAACGGCTGGTGCGAGGTGAAATGGCTGGTGCGAGGTGAAATGGTGGATGGGCCCGTAATGGAGGCATACCTGCTCTCCAGCGATGATTCACTTTCGGAACAAACAGCAAAACCCGTCTCGCAGGTTTATTTTACACAGCAATAACGACACTGTCACAGGAATCCCTTTCCTGGGGAAACCAATATTCACCTGTGACCAATGTCCACCAGCGTCTGCTCGACACCTTGAAGCAGATAGGCCTTCTTTTCCCGATCTCACTCGATCCGCTCCAGCCTCTTCTTCTTCCTCTGCCGGTTTCTCCCGATCCATTTCGTTTTTCTTTTGAAACACTAATTTTACCTTTGAAGACAGTTATCTCCATTTCACACCGAAACCGTAACAATAATAGTACATGAAACTAAAAATGCTTCAAGTGGATGACAACCACAAAGACGGAAGTGACGAATCCATAACATTCCCCACCCTCAAGAAAGAAAGTTTGAACATAGTGAAAACTTTCTTTTCATGCAGAAACCCTTTTTAACAAACAAAAGTAAAACTCACACCCAAACACTACCAATCAACCTATGGCTGATCAACTCACATGAGCAACAATAACTAATATTCCCCAGAAGAAAGCAACAAAACTTCCAAACAACCTACAGGAATTTTCAAAGTTAGTTCACTCTGGATAAAGCATCGGCAACGACATTGTCCCTGCCATTTACATGCTCAATTTCCAAGTTGAACTCCTGCAAAGACAAACTCCATCTCATCAACCTCTGATTTTTGTTTTTCATTTTTTGAATGAAGGTTAAGGGGTTGTGATCAGTGAAGACTTTTAACTCTGGATTCTCTTGCACCCCGACGACAGGTGAGACAGGAACCATTTTTTCGACATGCTTCCTCTCATAATATTTCTTCAGTCGGTTGACATGATGTAAAGTATCTCGACAAACTGCGATCAATTGTCGTACGCGTTTATTCACTCTGCCGATCAAGGCCCGATTCACAGCAGCGCCATCCGAGGTCTGGCGTAGGGATACAACCCGGTCCCGGTGTAGGGATACAACGGTGAATATTTGCACTGCATACATGACACATGACACAGCTGCCGCTTTTTCCGTCGGTCGGGAGTTGTCACCACGTAATCTGTTTCATTAACCCTCCTTTCGATTGCATAGGGACCAAAATACCTAGCCTGTAGTGGCTGACCTGGAACAGGAAGCAACACTATCACCCGGTCCTCAGGACTGAAATTTCTTATCTGAGATTTCTGGTCATGTCTCACTTTCATTTTATCCTGTGTCACTTTCAAGTTTCCTCTCGCAACTTCACAAGCCTTTGCCAATCTGTGCCTAACCGTTGACACATACTCTCCCACTGTTGACTGCGATTCTTCCTGTAGCCACTGTTCTTTCACCAATTTCAATGGTCCTCGAACTACGTGTCCAAACACAAGTTCAAAAGGACTGAATCCCAATGACTCCTGAACAGATTCCCTCGTAGCAAACAACAATAAGGGTATTCCCTCATCCCAATCCTTGTCACATTCAAAACAATACGTTCTGATCATATTCTTCAATGTCTGGTGAAACCTTTCCAAGGCCCCTTGGCTCTCGGGATGGTAAGTACTTGATCTTACTTGCTCCCCTCCCAACAGGTGTACCACTTGCTGAAAAAGCGTTGACATGAAATTGGAACCCTGATCAGACTGGATGACCTTAGGTAGGCCAACCAAAGTGAAAAATTTAATCAAGGCCTTCGCAATAACTGCCACAGTAATTTTCCTAAGAGGCACCGCTTCTGGGAACCTCGTGGAAGCGCACATGATGGTCAGCAAATACTGATGTCCAGCCTTAGTTTTAGGTAAAGGGCCTACACAGTCAATAATGACACGGCTGAATGGCTTTTCAAAAGCTGGAATTGGTTTTGAAGGTGCAGAGAGGACTTTCTGATTCGGTTTTCTCACCAGCTGGCAAGAATGGCAAGATTTACAGAACTCCGCCACATCACGTCGCAATCCTGGCCAGGAAAAATGTACCAAAATTCTGTCACATGTCTTGTTCACTCCAAGGTGCCCGGCCAAAGGTGTCTCATGTGCCAAACTCAATATCTCCTTCCGGTGTGGCGATGGCACCACAATTTGGTAATGAACTTTCCACTCGTCATTTGCTGGCACCTCTGGTGGTCTCCATTTTCTCATGAGTATTTCCCCTTTCATGAAGTAACCAACAGGTACCTTCATAGCCTATTCCTCTGTAATGGCTTTACCAATCAAACTCGGGAGCTCCGAATCTCTGTGTTGTTCTTCAACAAGTCTCTTTCGGACAAGCACCGTTTGTTCAGCCTCGTTCCCAGATGTCTCTGACGGACACTCCATTTTCTCTTTTGGTCCAGATGCCACCTTTTCCTTAGGTTCTTGATGTCACTCCTTTTCCTATTACCTCTTCCAGACTTTTCCTCCAATATCTCTATGGAACCGAAATCCACATCACCCTCCTTCTCCTTCTCTTCAGAGCACTTCCTACCCATAGCACAAGTCACTGCACAGGATGGAAAGATACCCGGAATCTCCTGCTCTAACTGTGCTGTGCTGTTTTCAATACTGGCTTTTCAACCAACATCGGATTACCAGAAACTCGAACCCCGGCCAAATCATTCCCGATAATAAAAGTAATTCCCTTTAAAGGAAGAGTGGCTTGTAACCCCACAGTGACCGGTCCTGACACCAACTCAGACTTTAAATGGATGACATGAAGAGGAGCTTTAACATAGCCACCAACCCCCTGTAAGAGAACATTAACCCCCATTGCCGTCTTCTCCGACAATGGCAAAATGCCCTTAAGCATCAACGATTGATGTGCTCCTGTGTCCCTCAATATCCTAACAGGGCTCTGGTTCGTTAAGTCCCCATCCAGTGACACAAACTCCTCGGAAATAAAAGGTTTGTAACCCTCTTGAACAAGGTCGTTCTGTGATGCCGTAACTTTGGCACGGGAACCTTCACAAGGCACTGTCCTCCAAGGACGATTTCTCGCATTGGCCAACGCATTCGGAGTTGCACTAGCCTGACTCCGATCCTGATTTTTTTCCTTTTCAGGGCATAACATTGGGACATCAAATGCCCAGGTTTCTTGCAAAAAGCGCAAGTAGGCCCGGAGGAAAAACCCGTGGTCTGCCTCGGGCCCCCCGGAAGATAGGTATGCCTTGGAACTGCAGTCTTCTGATCCCCAAAAGTCGCGGTATCAGATTTTTCCCCATAGTCTTCTCGAGGCCGCCTCCATGAAAATTTGTTCTTCGAACCTGATTTACCGTAACTCCCCTGGCTAACTCTAGGCGGGAAGTTAGGTTTGTGGAACCCCATCCGGTGTGTCAAGGTATAGTCATCTGCCACTGTTGCTGCCTCATACAACTCCGGTACCTTTTTTTCATCCAGATGCACTTTAATGTCCACGTGGACACACTGTTTGAATTCCTCCACCAAGATCAATTGTCGTAAACGGTTGAAGTCTTTCCCTTTCTCCTTCGAGTCACACCACCTATCAAACATAGTGTCCTTCATTCTGGCAAACTCCACATGGGTCTCACTCTCCCTCTTCCTGGCATTCCTAATTATTTGTCGGTAAGCTTCAGGGACCAATTCATAGGCTTTGAGAATGGCTTTCTTCACTATCTCATAATCTGCACATTGGTCAATCGGTAAAGCCAAATACATATCTTGAGCTTTACCCACCAGAACACTTTGTACTAACATAGTCCATGACCCCACAGGCCATTTTAACATTTGAGCCACCTTCTCAAAGTGTAGAAAGAACTTGGCTACCACCTTTTCATTGAAGGGTGGAACCAGCCTCACATGCCTACCAACATCCCAAGAGTTCTGCTGGTTGTCGAACTAGCCGGCATGGATACTACTTCTCTCAGTTCCCCCAGTAATTCAAGCTCCTTGAGTTTAAGTTCCCTCTGATACTCCATGTCCCGTTCCTTTAACTCCCTTTCGGCTCTCCTTTCCTCTGCTCTTTCCTCTGCTCTTCTCTCCTCGAGTTCTCATTCCTGTTCTGCTCTTTCCTTTTCTGCTTTCCTTTCCTCTGCTCTTTCCGCTGCTCTTTCCTTTTCTGCTTTCCATTCCAACTCTTTTAACCTTTCCTGGCTCTGCAGTTGCATCTCCATTTTCCGGAGCTCCATATCTCCTTTTTCCTCTGGTAACCAATCCAAGGCTACCTCTTCCCATGTTCCTTGTACCACTGGAGATTCTACCACCAATGTCTGAATCTCTGCTTTCTTCATAATAACTCGGACCTCCAAGTTATAATATTTGGCCAATATCATGAGTTCCGATCTTTTTAACGCCTGGAACTGTGCCTCGTTAGGGGACGTCGCAAACTTTTCTACTTCAAACACCATGGTGACTATTAGTTAGCACCTGTTAACCTTCACACAAAAAAATTCCAAATTTTCAGAAATACAAATTTGGGAATGTTAGACAATTCCAAATTTGGGAATTTTGGGAATGTTAAGGAATTAAATCCTGGACGAGCCCCCAATTTCTGTTACGTGCTCCTCCCCAAACCCCGGTCACGGTGTACCTCCGAGCCCCAAAAGGAGTCACGGCAGAAAGATATGCTATTATGTGTGCCAATGACCAATGGTGAAACCACATCAATCAATCTATACAAAACCCAAGTATTGTATTAAAATCGCACAATAATAACAACTTGTGCAAGTACAAGAAAACCTCAATTGCACAGCAAACACCATATAATTCCTATGATGGTACCACCAGTTTCTAAACTCAATAACTCACGGTACTCCACGTGAGGAAACTGTAACAACCCCAAAGTCACTGTCACGACACCAGGCCAAAGTCGATCCACGCTCCGGTGATCACAAGAAAAAAGGTCGTACTGAGACCTGAATCCAGGACGGCTGACAGTCGACACTGCAGAAGAGCCACTCGGTGAGAGGTCTGGCCGACGTCGGTCAGGTAAAGGTTCACCCCAAAGGCGACTGGGAATTCACAACTTCGGTTCACCAGACAATGATGCTGACATGAACGAGTAGCGGCTCCCAAGCGGAGAACAGCGAATTCCCAAGCGAAATCCACGACACACACGAGAACCAGGCTAACGGCAGGTGCGAGGTGAAATGGCTGGTGCGAGGTGAAATGTTGGATGGGCCCGTAATGGAGGCGTACCTGCTCTCCAGCGATGATTCACTTTCGGAACCAACAGCAAAACCCGTCTCGCAGGTTTATTTACCACAGCAATAACGACACTGTCACAGCAATCCCTTTCCCAGGGAAACCAATATTCGCTCATGACCAATGTCCACCAGCGTCCGCTCGACACCTCGAAGCAGATAGGCCTTCTTTTCCCAATCTCACTCGATCCGCTCCAGCCTCTTCTTCTTCCTCTTCCGGTTTCTCCCGATCCATTTCGTTTTTCTTTTGAAACACTAATTTTACCTTTGAAGACAGTTATCTCCATTCACACCGAAACCGTAACAATAATAGTACATGAAACTAAAAATGCTTCAAGTGGATGACAACCACAAAGACGGAAGTGACGAATCCGTACAATGCCTATTAATTAATTACCTACTATTCAAATGTACCTTTTAACCCTTTAGATTGCTGAGACACCTCAAACCTTGGAAGACCCTTTAACACTTGAGACACAAAAGTCCTTAAAAAGCCAAAAGTCCCAGAGGACCCAAAAATTCCTTGATGACCCAAAAGTCCCTGAGAACCCAAAAGACCTAGTTGACCCAAAAGTCCTTGACTTTTTCTGCTTTCCTTGCAACGATGATTCACTTTGTGACTTTGTCAGGAACCAAAAATTTCCCAAGGACCCAAAAGTCCCCGAGCACCCAAAATACCCAAAAGTCCCCAAGGACCCAAAAGACCCAGATGACCCAAAAGTCCATGAGGACCAAAAATAACCAGATGACCCGAAAGTCCCTGATGACCCAAAAGACACAGAGGACCCCAAATATCCCCCTGAGTCTGGCAGGCAGGTATGCTACATTGCTACAAGGTCGTGAAGACCAATGAAATTTGGTACAATGGACCAATGGGCCCCCTAGTGAATTAAATGTGTGACAGGTTGAGGTGTACAGAAGACAATGGCATAGATAGAGCAGGCGAGCAGTTTAATCGGTCCTTCCACGACATGACCATCTAATTACAAAATAAACAAGAAAAAAAGCAATCAGAGATTGCAAACCCTCGCCTGGATGTATTTTCAGTGGTTTTTAAGTCTTTTGTGTTAAAACGAATATGGCGGCCGAACCACGTGACCAATGACATCATCATTATTTTTTTTCTAAACAAATTTATTCCTAGAGTATGCTCAAGAAATTTCATCTTGATCGGATGAAGTTTTGTACTTGTCGAATTATGATGTCATAATGGAGGCACCTATGACATCATCATTAACATATTTTATTCCCTATGGAGAGTTCTTTACAATGAGCTATGTCTCAATTTTTTCTATTCAATGCTTTCCGAGATATAGAGGTGCAATTTTTTTCGATTTTTCCAAGATGGCAGCCGAACCACGTGACCTATGACGTCATAATTATCATTAAAAATTATACAGTTGGAGTTGCACCTATGGTGAAAATTTCCTGTCAATCGGACCAATGGTTGCGGAGAAAATCATATTTATTCTGTGTGGACAAACAGACAGACAAACAGACAAACAAACAAATGCACTCAAATGCAATACCCTCTCCTCTGGTGAGGGTAACTAGAAAGAGCAATCAGAGATTGCAGACCCTCACCAGGACATGTTTATGTGGTGTTTTGTGTGGTGTTTGTTAGCTGCTGTGTTTGTGCAGTGTATTGACAACATAGATTTATGTTCATACAGCACACAACCAGACCCTTTTGGTTTTATTGTGTCAATACACATCCATTAATATGTATTTTATAGACATACTCACATTCCAATTGTACGTGCTCTAAACGTACGCACATTCTAATAATACTGTCATGTCTGTAGCTAGTTATGACCAGCCTTGGAAAACGAATAGCCGAACGTTTTTACTCCCGAGGCAGCAGGCCGAAAATGGCGGTATTTGCACAAGCGGGAATGACGGGATGCAGGACGGTTATCTGACAAAACACGGGTTTATTCCGAAACCACAACGAATAAATGAACACGACAAATGAAAATGCAACACAATGAATTTAATAAAAACAAGCATTCTGAGTATTGCGCTGCAATACATGTCCCCTATCGGCAGTCTGTCGTCCGGAAAACTGTTGGGGAAATTACCAAGGGTTATTTATCCACATGTTCTGAATCGTTCCCAATCGCTAATTACCTCAGGACGGGCTCACCTGTGATTCGCACTCAGGACTTCGATTTATACACCTTGCAGACAGGTCAGCAGAAGCACGAGAAAATAAGTTGTTGATAAAGAACCTTTCGAGTCACTAAATATCAGTAATTTATTATATTTTCTGGTTCACGATCAATGATCGATGTGTATATATATGTTGCTCGGCTTGGCTCCACCCCTCCAGAAAGCGCGCGCTGTGTCACGCTGTTGACGTTCGCGAGACGAGGCTGAGGGCGCGCGGTGCGGCTTGAGGAGAACTCTGGAATAAACAAGAGATATACATTTTTAAAAATATTTTTGTTTAATTAACGATATCTGCCAAACCACGTGTCCTATCGCAAATTCCAAAAGGACATTTTAGTAGATTGACATGCTGAACAGATCTGTGAAGTTTCCCCTTGATTGGAACAAAAATGAGGGAGGAGCTCGGTTTTAAAGGTTCATGCTTAAAAACGTCATAACTCTGAAACCATGTGACGCATGATGTCATGCTCGCCGACTTTTTTGTTCGTCATGGGTATGCGATTCTGCCTGCAAAGTTTGGCCTCGATCTGTTCAGCCGTTGCAGAGAAAAAGGGGTTTTCGTGTTTTCAGGAAAAACAATATGGCGGCCGAACCACGTGACCTGTGACGTCATAATTACCATTAAAATATTCTACAGACCGAGTCCATCATATGGTGAAAATTTGATCTCAATCGGTCCAATTATTGCAGAGAAAATCTTTTTTGAAGGAAATGAAAACTTTAAATGGCACTGAGTTAAGGATCATCAGAATTATCAGAATTCCCAAAGTTCAAAGTGCCATAACTTTGTCAAAAATGATCGAAATGTCGTGAAGTTCGAACTTGACCTGTACCTTATAATGTGGAAACCATGTGCCAAGTTTGAAATCATTAGGGTTAAGCGTTTTGAAAAAAAGTCCGGAAAACTGTTCTATGCGCGACGGACTGACGGACTGACGGACTGACAGACTGACGGACGGGGGGGACGGCGTGCAAACCTATAGTCCCCTCCGGTGTACACTGGTAGGGGACTAATAACATCCCTTTTTATAATGCACTTAGCTCGTCCAACGAGATCGTTTGATGAGGTCGGCAGTGGAGGCCAAGTTCAACGCTTCCCCCGCCTGAGCGCCCAATATGGCTCCGGCCGACGACGCGAGCGAACCGAAGCGAGCAGCCAAGACGGCCCTCTCAGTGTTCTCCGCCACTGTTCGGGAGGGACAGCGTGGCCTCTAGCTCCCTTGCGCCCAAAATAATCAAAGCTCCTTAACGATCATTGCAGAAAAATGCTCTCCTTGCACAATAAAATGGCCAAGCTTTTTCACCAGGACCAAGAGACGCTCTCCTCGACTTCTCTAGAAGCTTCTAGATGGCCTCCCACTGACCAATGGTGAAGCTCTTTCCAACTCACCCCATGCTCCTCTCGGCCAATCATGACATTCAGGGAGCATGGCCTGCCGGCTCTTTCTCCACCTCCCCATCACACCACTCTGGGGGCGTGGCCATTTTCCTGATGAGGTCCTTTGGGCGGGGCATAGTCTGATTGGCTCTGCTTGGGTTCTGTCGGCGGTTGTTGTTGTTTAATGGAGGTTTTAATGGCCGGCCATGTCAGCAAAACGTAAGGGGAAAATTGCAGGATTTTACGTACTGGGGAAAATTATCCTTAATAACTACACGAATTAGCACTGCTTCACCCCTCGTGTGAAGACACATAAACAATCTTAAGCTACAGTTTTCCTACTTAAGTACATCGAGATTTCTCCTTCGCGTCCACGGTCCATGCTATAATTATACAGTCCTACCTTTCCTATGGGATTCTTTCACCTACAGTCCTACACCCATAAACGTAACAATATGTACCCTACAAATAAAAACACCTTCCTAATAGCACGTACTTCATTGACATGCTCACATTATTTATTTATTTATTTATTTATTTATTTTTTTTTTTTTTTTTTTTTTGTATACAATATCGAGGCTCGTGAAAGAGCGAACATTAATCACACAGAAAGACAAACCGACACATAAAACATATAACATAGGGAGCGGTAGACAAGATGGGGAGAGAGGGGGAAGGACACAAACACAACATTTGAGAGCAGGGACCGAGAGACATGGAGACATCGAGAGATCTGAGAGAGGGCGAGGGCTTTGGGGGGGGGGGGCGTGGGAAGGGGGCAGTGGGAGAGGTATAAAACATATGGACACTGCCAGGACTTCCAGGAAAGAAGTTGGAATTTCAAACAAGGTGGATCTGGGGTGAATTAGCGGGGGTAGAAAAGATCAAGGTTTTGGATGGGGGAAGATAAGAGATGGTGGTGAACAGCTGTTTTAAAGACCTGGAGGGAGGAGTGGGATTGAAGGGAGTGAGGGAGTTTGTTCCAGAGGCGGGAGAAAAGAGGAATGAAAGAGTGAAGGTGAGCGGAGAGCCGAGATTTCGGCAGTTTTGATTAATTGATTTTATTTTGCCATACACTTAATGGAGCGTTGAATGCCGTCAAAGTAGTTTCTCGGCTAGGTTTATACCTAGCCATTTATCAAAGTAGTTTCTCGGCTCGGTTTATACCTAGCCATTACCTAGCCATTTATCAAAGTAGTTTCTCGGCTAGGTTTATACCTAGCCATTACCTAGCCATTTATCAAAGTAGTTTCTCGGCTAGGTTTATACCTAGCCATTACCTAGCCATTTATCAAAGTAGTTTCTTGGCTCGGTTTATACCTAGCCATTACCTAGCCATTTATCAAAGTAGTTTCTCGGCTAGGTTTATACCTAGCCATTACCTAGCCATTTATCAAAGTAGTTTCTCGGCTCGGTTTATACCTAGCCATTACCTAGCCATTTATCAAAGTAGTTTCTCGGCTCTGTTTATACCTAGCCATTACCTAGCCATTTATCAAAGTAGTTTCTCGGCTCGGTTTATACCTAGCCATTACCTAGCCATTTATCAAAGTAGTTTCTCGGCTAGGTTTATACCTAGCCATTACCTAGCCATTTATCAAAGTAGTTTCTCGGCTAGGTTTATACCTAGCCATTACCTAGCCATTTATCAAAGTAGTTTCTTGGCTCGGTTTATACCTAGCCATTACCTAGCCATTTATCAAAGTAGTTTCTCGGCTAGGTTTATACCTAGCCATTACCTAGCCATTTATCAAAGTAGTTTCTCGGCTCGGTTTATACCTAGCCATTACCTAGCCATTTATCAAAGTAGTTTCTCGGCTCAGTTTATACCTAGCCATTACCTAGCCATTTATCAAAGTAGTTTCTCGGCTAGGTTTATACCTAGCCATTATCTAGCCATTTATCAAAGTAGTTTCTCGGCTAGGTTTATACCTAGCCATTACCTAGCCATTTATCAAAGTAGTTTCTCGGCTAGGTTTATACCTAGCCATTACCTAGCCATTTATCAAAGTAGTTTCTCGGCTAGGTTTATACCTAGCCATTATCTAGCCATTTATCAAAGTAGTTTCTTCGCTAGGTTTATACCTAGCCATTATCTAGCCATTTATCAAAGTAGTTTCTCGGCTAGGTTTATATCTAGCCATTATCTAGCCATTTATCAAAGTAGTTTCTCGGCTAGGTTTATACCTAGCCATTACCTAGCCATTTATCAAAGTAGTTTCTCGGCTAGGTTTATACCTCGCCATTACCAAGCCATTTATCAAAGTAGTTCTTTGGCTAGGTTTATACCTAGCCAGTACCTAGCCACTTATCTAAGCAGTTTCTTAGCCATTACCTTCCCAAGCGTTGTTCCCCCGCGCTCGCAATACAAAGCAAAAACAGGGTTAAGCATTCAGGTGCGTACGTGTGCCGTGTGCCATGTGCCTCTGTGTCTGTATTTTAAAAATTCATTTTCTCGGCAACCGTCGGTCCGATTGACACGAACTTTTACCATCGAAGCGCCTCTGCCTGTGGAATTTTTTATTCATAATTATGACGTCATAGCTCACGTGGTACAGACGCCATCTTAGAAAAACGTTACACCTCGATATCTCCCAAACCGCTCAATGAGAAAAATTGAAACATGGCTCATTGTCAAGTACTCACCATGGGGAATAGCAAATGTTGATGGTAATGTCATCGGTGCCTTAATTATGATGTCATAATTCGACAAGTACAACGCTTGATCTGATCAGTATGAATAAAAAAAAATTCCTCTGCAACTGTTAGTCCGATTGACGCGAAATTTTCAGAATAAGTGTGGCTCCTCCTGTAGAATGATAATTATGTCATAGGTTACATGGTGTAGACGCCATCTTGGAAAAAATCGAAAAGAGTTGAACCTCTATGTCTCCGAAACCGCTACATGGAAAAAATTGAAACATTTCTCATTGTCAAGTACTGCCCTTTGGGAATAAGATATTGTTGCGGATATGGGATTTGGCCTCCATCCATATCCGCTTATAAATATTCCCCTATTTCCCCAATACTCCCCAACTATCCCCAATCCCCCATTCCCTAGTCCCATTGTCTGTAAACAACACTCTGTAGAACCGACCTTCCCCTTTTTCCCCCATTAAATGTCGTGCCCAGGTTCACCGCATCTCACGTAGACAACTATAGGACATCTTGCTAGTTATTCTTAGTCTATGTCAGTTAAGGACTCGTTTCCATTAATTCTGACTCTTCGTTGCACCAGAATGTGATTGTATGGCACCAGTAGTGAGTTTAGGACCTCCCCATACCTCCTCCCATCTTCCTCATGAAACTACAACAACAACAACAACTACAACAACAACAGCGCGCGGGGAGTGTGCGTCCTCACTCCGGCTTGGTTAGCCGCCATTGCCCATGTGCTCCGACGGGGTTACCACGAAGGGGCTGACTGTCAGCTCCTCGTTAAGGGCGGAGCCTGGTAACCCCCCCCCCCCCCGCACCCAATAAGAAGCGGCGGGCCGATTCCATCTGGGGCGGAGCTAACGAGCCGAGGGCGTGTCACTCCCCGCTGGATATACGCAGCCACTTACCGGACGTGAGGTGAGATGCGCCCCCAGCTTGAGGAGAAACAGACGCCACCTCCAGCGCGACGATACCTCCCTGCATCTTTTGGACCGCGCTATCCTGTCCCTGAGCCAAGGTGCACCTTGTGCTGTCCATCGACTACCTGCCCTTCCTTGCCATCAATCCCTGTGTGAGTCAGTCTTGTCCCGTTTATCTGTGGTCTGTCGGGAATAAGATAAGTGTGTCTAAGTGCCTACCTTCCTATGCTGTACCTCTTGTCCTTGTAATCTAAACGTTCCGCATACAAATATTATAACCTCCTCCGGAGGTCTTGAGAACTGTACCCCTGGTGTCGTGTCATCTAACCCAGCCGTTGTGTCCTTTCCTTAATTGATTTAGCATAGCGCGATTTGGCCAACGTTCGAGTGGAATCGGGTAAACTGTGCAGACGCGGTCATACCAAACCGCTCGGTAAACTAACATCCAAAACCGCGTCTGTAACAATATGTTTATGATGATGTCATTGGTGCCTTCTTTATGACGTCATAATTCAACAAGTACAACACTTATCTGATCATCGTGATTTTTTTTTCTCAGCAACTGTTGGTCTGATGCAGGGGCAGATCCAGGGGGCGGGTGCAGGGGGTGCGCACCCCCCCTTCGATATAGGAGGAGGGTGCAGGGGGTGCACACCCCCTCCTCCTCTCCCCACCCCCCTCTGCAACGCAACGTTACGGATGTGCTGGAGGCATACTCTATGATTGACGACAAGAAGGACGCGCTCACTCAACTTCGGTCAAATGCTGAAACTGAATTCTCTCTGTGGTTCAATCATGCTAAGGCCATGGTATAATCTGTAGGAGGTGAAGTCACACTGCCGAGAGTTGTAAAACGACAAATCCATCGTCCAAACACTGCCGCCAATACTCCCTTGCTCTTCGACCTCAGAAACATGTGCATTCCATTTCTCGACCACCTCAGCCAGGAAATGGACACCCGATGCTGTGCTGAAAATCGGGAAGGTAGTGATCTGTTTCTGCTGAGGCCATCTGCAATAATCGCCGATACCTGCGACATTCCAGCCCTTCATCAGAAGCTGTTGCGTTGGAAAAACGACATGGAACATCCAGCAGGACTGATAAATGAGCTTAGAGACCGGCAGATGTTTTGGAGAAGGAAGCCCAACAACACGCTTCCAAGCACATTCATGGATTGTTTCTGCGCAGTAGATGGAGACGAATTTCCATCCATCAAAGTCCTACTCGCTACTCCATATTGGATGCACCCTCCCTGTAGGCTCCTGTGAGGCCGAATGCTCATTTTCTTGCCTGCGTCATCTGAAGACCTACCTAAGATATTCCATGGGAGAAAGTCGGATGGCATCTCTGGCCCTCATGAACATACACCATGACTTCACCATATCCCCACATGATGTGTGTGACATTTTCATTCAGAAACACAAGCGCCGTCTATTCCAAAATAGCATAATTTACGATTAATAAAATAATTCACATTCCGCTGTCCTATCTGATCTCTTTTGTGGGGAGAACCCCATGCCTTGAGCTTCACAACCTCGGTGCATGGCGGAGCCGGGCTTTGTGGGGAGAACCCCCTGCCTTGAGCTTCACAACCGTGGTGCATGGCGGTGCCGGGCTTTGTGGGGAGAACCCCCTGCCTTGAGCTACACAACCTCGGTGCATGGCGGAGCCGGGCTTTGTGGGGAGAACCCCCTGCCTTGAGCTACACAACCTCGGTGCATGGCGGAGCCGGGCTTTGTGGGGAGAACCCCCTGCCTTGAGCTGCACAACCTCGGTGCATGGCGGAGCCGGGCTTTGTGGGGAGAACCCCCTGCCTTGAGCTTCACAACCTCGGTGCATGGCGGAGCCGGGCTTTGTGGGGAGAACCCCCTGCCTTGAGCTACACAACCTCGGTGCATGGCGGAGCCGGGCTTTGTGGGGAGAATCCCCTGCCTTGAGCTACACAACCTCGGTGCATGGCGGAGCCGGGCTTTGTGGGGAGAACTCCCCTGCCTTGAGCTACACAACCTCGGTGCATGGCGGAGCCGGGCTTTGTGGGGAGAACCCCCTGCCTTGAGCTACACAACCTCGGTGCATGGCGGAGCCGGGCTTTGTGGGGAGAACCCCCTGCCTTGAGCTACACAACCTCGGTGCATGGCGGAGCCGGGCTTTGTGGGGAGAACCCCCTGCCTTGAGCTACACAACCTCGGTGCATGGCGGAGCCGGGCTTTGTGGGGAGAACCCCCTGCCTTGAGCTACACAACCTCGGTGCATGGTGGAGCCGGGCTTTGTGGGGAGAACCCCCTGCCTTGAGCTACACAACCTCGGTGCATGGCGGAGCCGGGCTTTGTGGGGAGAACCCCCTGCCTTGAGCTTCACAACCTCGGCGCATGGCGGAGCCGGGCTTTGTGGGGAGAACCCCCTGCCTTGAGCTACACAACCTCGGTGCATGGCGGAGCCGGGCTTTGTGGGGAGAACCCCCTGCCTTGAGCTACACAACCTCGGCGCATGGCGGAGCCGGGCTTTGTGGGGAGAACCCCCTGCCTTGAGCTACACAACCTCGGTGCATGGCGGAGCCGGGCTTTGTGGGGAGAACCCCCTGCCTTGAGCTTCACAACCTCGGTGCATGGCGGAGCCGGGCTTTGTGGGGAGAACCCCCTGCCTTGAGCTACACAACCTCGGTGCATGGCGGAGCCGGGCTTTGTGGGGAGAACCCCCTGCCTTGAGTTTCACAACCTTGGCGCATGGCGGAGCCGGGCTTTGCCCAGCACACAGTCTGTCATCGCCATCATTTCACACTGTGGGAGTGCACAGGACTTTTATAACTACGAGTGAGCCAGTTGATCCAAATGGATCAAATTTTCATCGGCTTTCATGGCCTTGCAGCAAACCTGCCTGATATAGTGCTCGAGTTGGAATAAATGCTTACTAAATATTATCATTGTTTTTGTTATTTATTTAGTAATGAGAATGGCATGCCTTGGAAGAACCTATTAAGCTGCTCTATACACCTTAACATGGCGTGCGTTTAGAAACATGGGAATTCTTCTGGATTCTTTGTAGTTAATTAGCCAAATTAACTTAGGAGATCACAACAATCATTTCGCGAGAACTACACAAATCAGAAATTCCATATCAGAAAGCTAAAGTAGAACTACACAAAAAACATGCCGCACGCATGCACACACACACACACACACACACACACACACACACACACACACACACACACACACACACACACACACACCTACAAAATTCATCAACTTACAGCAGAAGGAACAGCTGGGCAAGTCGTTTCACCAGTTCCTCTATCTGACCATTGGTCATCGCGAATCTGTTGAACTGTTGGACCAGGGAAGAACGCAAGGAACTGCATAAACTTCCAAGAACGCACGAAATGCCGTTTCTGACGATCAATTTTTAAAAATTTCCTGTGGGAGGACCCCCGGAACCCCCCCTCCTCCCCCCCCCCAACGCTACAGTTTCATGCACCCCCCCCCCCCCCCGTTTTTAAATTCCTGGATCCGCCCCTGTGATGACCATGGAATTTTCACTTTAGGAGCGCCTCCTCCTGTAGAATATTTTAATGATAATCATGACGTCATAGGTCATGTGGTACAGGCGCCATCTTGGAAAACCGAAAAATGTTGCACCTCTGCATCTCCAAAACCGCTGAATGAAAAAAAATGAAACATGGCTCATTGTAAAGAACTCCATATGGGGAATAGGTGTTGTTAACTATGACGTCATTGGTGCAATAATTATGACGTCATAATTCGACAGGGACAATGCTTAGTCTGATCAATTTGAAATGTATTGAGCATGATCTATGCAACAATAATATTAGAGAATATAAAATTATGATGTCATCGCTCACGTGGTCTGGCAGCCATATTGGATCAAAGAAAAATAATGTTCAAAAACAGAAGAGTTGGATCGCAACAAGTTGACTGCGCAGTGTAAGTATTATATAAATACCATCTATAGTCCTTGAGCCAACCGGCCATATTTTGAAGTGAATGCTCCGGCGGGGGGAGTAATTCTCATTATGATTTTCCATTAGACCAATGTCTCAAGTGTCAGAAAAGGTGTGATGGACATCTGAGAACGGTAGCTTAGTGCCCGGATGGACGCCATCTTTGAAACCACCCAGCTCGAAAATGCCCATTTGGTGGGGTACATTGTTGCACGTGTATCTGGACTTCTATACTAGCTATCGATGTGCGGTTGACGACTAAATATACGTCCGATGTGTACCGTCTAAATAAAAAATAATATGAAGCATTTTGTTTTAGATTAATTATTATAAAAATCAATTATCGAAAAAAAATCATATATTTTTCAATATTTTATTATTAGACTTGTACTTTTTTTAGTGAAACAACACTGGTATGATTTTCCAAATTATGCATTGTGCTACACCGTTTATCTGTCTATAAAAATAACTCAAAAACTAAAACATATCATCCACCACGAGTTTACACAAAAAATATATGAAAAGGCATGCACTTTCCACAAACCGAAACTATGTCAGTTGGAATTTCCCGCCGATAATCAACCCACAGAACCCAGTGCCGAAAGTGACGTCAGTCTATTCTATATCTATATTCTATATTCTATATCTCAGTCTGAGATTTGTTGCGGTGACCTGATTAATTTCTGAGGGGGGGGGGGGGGGGGGGGTGGGTGGCTTAAGAACTAAAAGTGAACATGTTAGATGGCGCCACATACAACTCTATTATAGAGTTGTATTGTGGCGCCATCTAACATGTTCACTGACTTGGCTCACCGGTAATACAGAGGTCATCAGAATATTGAATCGACTCGGGCACGGATGTTCGTACACAGTTCTGGAAGAAATCGAGACAGCGCTATGCATAGACAAATTAGCAAGTGTGGAGAAAGATACAGTACCACTTCCGTCACATGTGCACCCTTCGGTCCCGATAGACAGGTCCATGCCAGGCAGAAATGGCGCCGTTTTCCAGTCAAGGTTTTCTCAGTGGATTTATATACTTTTGATCATACTCTGTCGAATAAGCTTGTGGGCCACCCTGAAATTTGCCTCAAATCCAAGATGGCGGCCAAAAATCCAAAATGGCCACCAGAATAGCTAAAATAGTATTTCTGAGAGTTGCTTTTACCCATAGATGATTTTTTTTCAACTGATTGTGGCCTATTATGATAAAGAAAGATAACTCAGTCATAACTCAGCCATAAAAATTAACAATCGGTACTTTATTAACAAAATGGCCGCCGGGCAACTTCCGTATTACGGAAACTGCTATAACTTCAGTTCCGAGTGTGATATGATTATAATTTTGGTGTCCAGTCATATGTTTTTGGGGTCAAGGAATCCATATTTGTACTTTTTATTTCAGTGAAATCATTGGTTCATAAAGAAATCTAAGATGGCTGCCAATACTGGCCACCGATGTGGCAGATTCAGTCATGTCTTGTGCTCCATAATATATATTACAATACATTTTGATTCAATTTCTTGGTTTCCAAAGTCTGGTTATCCATTTAGTTGGTTTATCATGACACTAGCTCAATAGATCATCCCCTAAATCATGGATGAACAATAAATCCAAGATGGCTGCCGCTGAACGGCTCCTAGTCAGTTTTGCTTCGTCTACCAAACTACACAGGTTTATAAAATGTATCTGAATTCCCATTCAATATGATCCCCGGCTTTGGTTATGCTTTGGGAAAAATATGTTGTTCAAAAGGCACATAATCCTCAGTTACTAAGATCAAGATCAAGATCACTCTCTTCACTCTGAAAGTCTGAATAAAGTCCACAGGTATCCGAAGAAAGTTGTTCCATTTGTGTAGACGAATGCTTCTTGCGTAGTGACGTCCTTCAAATGCTTGAGCAACAGAACCATCGGCAATAGCTCCGGCATCTACCCACCAGTCCTTCAAACCAAGACATCCATACTTCTTGAAGAGCATCTTGAGGTTCACCAGAATGGTATGGAATCCTCCCATGAGTGGTATTATTTTGTCATACCTCTTGTTACATATTTATGTGAATGTATGGGAATTACCATTCAGGTTGCTTATCCGTGTGTATTATATTAAGGGTTGTTGTGATGGGAGGGTCAGGAGCCCTTCGGAACCAGTGGCCGGAAACGGAAGTGGCCGGAAACGGAAGAAGAAAAGACACGAGGAGAAAAAGGACGGGGATTCTTCTTCCTCGCCCCGCGACGACAAGAAGGTGGAATCGACCTTGCGCTGCGCGGAAAACCGGGGCGTTCCGAAACCCGTTTGGCGAGAGGAGTTACCTGGCCGCGTAATTACCTTTGGACACGTGAAGTCCCCGTGAGTTCGTGCACGGAACGTACGGGTCGCACTTTGGAGCCTCGCACGCGTTACAAACCGCGCTCGGTTTTGCCCGTCTACAAGGACGCGTACGGGTCGCACTTTGGAGCCTCGCAGGCGTTGCAAATCGCGTTTGGGTTTCGCCCCGTCTACAAGGACGCGTACGGGTCGCACGTTGAGCCTCGCTCGCGTTGCAAACCGCGTTTTGGTTTTGCCCCGTTGCTTGGCAAGGAGGTGCGCTGCAACAGCTGTCCCCGGTACGAGACGGCACGTTGGAGCACGTCCGCCCGGGGTTCGTTCAACCGCCCGAGTGCGGTGACGGTGACTATCCTCTTGGTCAAGAGGGGCCCAGAGACATTGTGCGGGACCGAGACCAAAAGGGTTTCGTGAGTACTCCCCGGGACACACATGTATAAGATGGCCATCTTAATCATAGGGAATTGATTGTGAATTGGGAATTGGTGAGGATTATGTATTGTTGATTGCTCGGGGAAAATCTCCGTGGTTGTGTCATTGAAATATTGTTGATGGTTGTGTCATTGAAATTGTTTGGTATCATTACCCTTGAAATATATCCTTGAACGGCAGTTGTCTCTTGGGTGAAATTCATATGGCTTGCGTGGCGAAAGCGCATATATAATACAGCTTTCTGGCGAAGTTCCTCTCACGGTCCGGGGGTCACTGAGACCAGGTATTCACCGAGGGGACCACGTAACACCTCTCCTGATGCTGATATAGCCATGAAATGATCAACATTTTGCTGTTGATTGCCTCATCTGCATGTGCAAAAATATAGTCCAGTTCAAGATCTTCAGCAATCTGTACTATCATGTCCATGTACCATTTAATCACATTGTCTCCCGGGGGCAATGGAACGACAGGAAGATACTCCAACTTGCACTTTGTAGTGGAGCAATCAGTCACAGTTTTCATGAATGAAGTCCAAGAACCTACAGGTCCCAGCACGTCTTTATCAATCTCAGGAAAGTATTCTTCTAGGCAGTCGTCACCAACAGTACCAACGAGAACCCAAGCAATATTCCGTTCCAGAGCATCGTGTAACACTTGTGAATCTCTGTAATCATCATTGAAGTCGGGAAAGGATGGAGGGGGTGCTCTTTTCTTAGGGATTTTGGATGCTCCATAGTCAGGCTCCTCTTGCTCAATGATATTGGACTGTTTAAGTTTTGAAGTGTTGCCAGCGGCGGTATCATCAGCATGTACAGCCTGGAATATTGTACCAGTTGTGTGATGAGTAGTTTGGGCTCCCGTCAGCGTCTGCTGTTTACCATCTGAGTTATCAAATGTTATATGTACACTTCGACCCTTGACGAAACCTGGAGGTAGCATCTTCTTGTGCTCCATGCTGATGGACTTTGCCCAATTATTGTTCAAGTCACGGACATCTGTGTATGGTATTCCAACGCCACATCGATTCAAGAGAGTAGTTGCCTCTTTGCTACCAGTGATTCTATGTATGGTCAAACTCAAAGCAGTTCCTAATGGTGATCGCTCACCTTTGACCATTTTTTCCCAGCTCTGAGTTATAGCTGAAATTTTCTCCGCTTCAGCGTTGCTTGTAGCCGTAGCATACCCAAATGCGTTTGTAGATCTCCTGGGATTGATTGACCAAGAAATGGCATTGAAGATACAGTGAAGAGGTCTGTGACTATCGAGTAGATCAAACAGCTCATCTGGTTCAAGGGGCCATTTGATATCATACCTCTGTGAAAGTTTACGACGAATCAGCTTTGAAAATGCTATTGTCAAATCAGATTCACGTAGACCATTTCCTTCAATTGTAGCCGCAGAATACGATATCGGATTGACCGCAGTGGAATGGACAACTAGCCGGTTCCCAAACAAGTGGAAGTCGATGGCGTCACCAAATTTCTCAGTCAGTCGTTTTTTCAACATGCAGGTTTTTGAAATCGGAGGGTCCTCAAGTTCATTGTCTTCACTGATCTCCTTTATGTCCTCAATCAATTCTCTCAGGAAATACGCCTTTTGATCCTTGACTACCATGCGGTGAAACAGTTTGAAAAAGCTGTCCATAACCTCGGTAGCTAATCTATCCTTCTCTGCTGCATCCGCTGACAGCAACTTTCTATCATATGCATAGGTAAAATTGTCATAACAACTTTTATGATAGTACACATCAACTGCAAACATGTCATATGATGCTCCACTCAGAATAACATCGAGTCGCTTCGCTGCATCATGGAACTTATCTCCTTCATCTTTGATTTTCATGTCCTTTGAACGTTCTACTTTACTGACAGCATTCTTCTCGGAGCATCTACCAAGACCACCACTATTGTACGGTTTACTGTCATCTTTCGTATCCACGTTGCACACGAAACAGATTTGCTTTTTCTCAAGTGACCCCCTGCGTATCCTATACGCGGGAGCAGCAACTGGTTCATTCGACTCATGAATATTCTCTGAACTGGAAACGGGAAGTTTGCGAGACTGGGCTTCCTTTCGGGCAATTCTGTTCCGAAATGTGATTCTACAGTTCTCATGAATCTTGACATCATGGCCTGCACTAGATAGTCTCACAGCGGCTGATTGAAATTCAGCATATGGTGCCTGAGTACACAGACTCTTGTCAACTTTAACCCATCTTCCCGCTAATTCTTGAATAGACTGCAATCCCTCCTCAGTCATATTATAAGCTGACTCAACGTCCTTAATAGTTTCATTACAGAGGCAGCACAACGGTTTGTCGCCCCTTGCTAAACTCAAAATCGGCGTGGATGCCATTGTGCAACCCTTTTCTCCTGTGCCAAAAAAGTTTTGTCTTTATGTAGTAATTTTATGAGGATTCACTGTATCTGCTAAGCCAGGATTCATGGAATCATTTCTTTGCGTCCGCATTCATGGAATCATTTCTTTGCATCCGGATTCAAGGAATCTGAAATGGAAACCAAGAAATTGAATCAAAATGTATTGTAATATATATTTCACTGAAATAAAAAGTACAAATATGGATTCCTTGACCCCAAAAACATATGACTGGACACCAAAATTATAATCATATCACACTCGGAACTGAAGTTATAGCAGTTTCCGTAATACGGAAGTTGCCCGGCGGCCATTTTGTTAATAAAGTACCGATTGTTAATTTTTATGGCTGAGTTATGACTGAGTTATCTTTCTTTATCATAATAGGCCACAATCAGTTGAAAAAAAATCATCTATGGGTAAAAGCAACTCTCAGAAATACTATTTTAGCTATTCTGGTGGCCATTTTGGATTTTTGGCCGCCATCTTGGATTTGAGGCAAATTTCAGGGTGGCCCACAAGCTTATTCGACAGAGTATGATCAAAAGTATATAAATCCACTGAGAAAACCTTGACTGGAAAACGGCGCCATTTCTGCCTGGCATGGACCTGTCTACGACTGTATTAGCATTCGATAACATCGACAGGCTAGAGGAATCGCTGAGTGGTGGCGGAACATCGCATCGCGTCAACGGTATCATCGTCCAACCGAAGTCGCAGTCGTGTTTGCCGCCCCAACCTCCATCGGCAGTATCCAAAGCAGATAAGAAGCGATCTATCCCGTCATCCAGCGATTTAGTTCCAATATACAGCGGTGGGAAACGAGAGGGCCCACCTGCAATCAAGCCTGCAGATCTTTCTGACACTCTTGCAGGCGCAACATCCCTTGCGCAGCGCCGAAATCACGTATGGATTATGACTCGCATGCTGGAACCATGCGACCAGACAATCAGTTCGTGGACTGGTTTCAACATCATGACTAGAGATCGTGTTCAGGTGACGGAAGATGTAGTTGGCTACCTGCCGACTATAAACGCGCCTGCCACAGATATGGCAACAGTGCAAGAAATCCTCAGAGAAGCTCTGAACATCATGTCATCACTTCAGCTTGAGCATATACCGGTGGTGCTAGACCAGGCACTATTTGCTAAGGCGACCGAAATAGCATGGAAAGATGTCAATCGATATGGAAGAATCGTGCTCATGATGGGGAACTTCCATACCATCTGTAACTTCATGTCGAGCATTGGGAAAATGTTTGGAGATGCAGGCCTTCGGGATGTAGCTGTTGAGTCAGGAGTAATCGCTGAAGGTTCCATCAACAGGGTTCTGGAAGGTAAGCAATACAACCGTGCTGTGCGACTCCACAAGTTGATGTACGAGGCACTAATGCGCATCATTTGGAAGGGCTTCCAGGTGTGGATAGAAAGCAATCATCCTGACAAGGAACCCCAGATTCGAAGCACTGACCTCAAAATTCGCAGCATCAAGGAGGATGTTTGCCACGAGACTCTCGCTGCTGCTCTCGATGATGATTCATGTGTACAGAGCTTTGACATGTTCGCGAAATACCTACATTTTCTGCGAACCAAACATGGAGACCTGGCTCGCTTCTGGATGATGTATATTGATATGGTAGAGACCCTGCTGGGGTTGATTCGTGCGGATAGAGAAGGCGACTGGATGCTTCACTTGGCTTGTGTCAGAAGAGTGATCCCTTGGTGTTTCGCAATGAACAAGGTGAACTATGCTAGATATCTACCAGTGTACTATGCACAGATGACGCAACTCCACGAAACATGCCCCGAGTTGTACAGGCATTTCAATCAAGGCTACTTCTCCGTACAGCTTAGACCAGGGAATCCATTTGCCAGAATCGCTGTTGATCAGACAACAGAAGAAACAGTAAACAAAGATACGCAAACAGCTGGAGGAACACGAGGTTTTAGTCTTCGACAAGGGGCTGTGTCACGATACTATCTAACTACAGAAAATCGGGCTACTGCACTGAGGCAACTACGAGAAACTATCCTTGTGAATGGCAGCGACACATCTCACGCCAAGCACCCTGACTTGTCTACTTCTCGCATCAAACGTGATGAGTCTGGCGTCACAGCTATCTGTGATCTACTGGAAAATGACTGGACCAATCCATTCGCCGATGATCCGTCATGTCTTCTCAGTATATCTACCGGAGCGGCTGCGAGGGAGGACGTTTCTAATGACCTACTCAACACCCTGCAAAAGGGGGAAGCGGCGTATCAAAGCTTCCAGAAACGTCTTGAAGAGGGAACAGGCTTTCATGACACATTGAACAAGCTAAACTTGAAGACCTTTGGTAAGATCAAGCAGAAAGTTGTGAAGGGCACAAACAAGGAGATCGTCCTGAGAGCTGACAGACAACTGTTTGCCACCATGATACTCATCGCCAAGACAAGGAACCTCGACATGCAACTTGTCCTTTGTCACCCACTAGGGCCGTTACCATGGTCTTTGGCAAACGTTGATGGGTCAATGAAAAAAACGAACAAAGCTGCACTTGCGAAACACATGGAAGGTCTTGTGGAACCAGCCGAGAACGTTGACAAGCGAAGTGCAACAATAATTGATGCGATGGCTCTCATACAAAAGATGCATGGCGAGAACGACACGTTCGAAGAACTATCTGACCGCATCCTTGCTGCAGCGCTTCACGCTGGTCAAGGCAGTGAGCGCATCGATGTTGTCTTTGACACATACACAGAAGAATCCATCAAAGCAGCTGAGCGTGTGAACCGCGGTTCAAATGAAGGCATCAGTTTCAGCGAGATCAGACCCGCACACAAAATCATGAACTGGCGGCGTCTCCTTGCTTGCAGCCAGACAAAGGAGAAACTGGTTGTGTTTCTGGCGGAGTCGTGGAAACATGAAACAAATCGCGAAAAGCTAGGCAACAGAACACTGTATGTCACCTGTGGTGAAAAATGTCTGGTACTGACCCGCGATAGGTGGAAGTTGGTGCAAGCACTCGAATGTAGCCACGAAGAAGCAGACACGCGTATGTTTCTCCACGCAAAGCACGCCGCTACCCACTACAAGACCATCATCTTAGTGGCAGATGACACCGACGTTCTGATCATCAGTCTTCATCTCAGCAGAACCATCGATAGTCAGCTCTTCATCAGACGAGGAACAAAGGTTCGAGTCAGAATGATCGACGTTGGAAAGTTGGCTGCGGTATTGGGGTCTGGAGTTTGCAGTGCATTGCCAGGGCTTCATGCATGGAGCGGGTGTGACACTGTGAGTGCTCTGGCTAGCCAAGGAAAGATAAAGGCTTTGAAGCTTGTGCAAGCGAATGAGCTGTATCTTCAAGCATTCACAGATCTGGGATCTTCGTGGAATGTACCAACAGACGTCTTCAATAGCATTCAGGCCTTCACGTGTCAGCTGTACGCCAAGAACACGAAGATCGTCGGTGTTAATTCGCTCCGTTATCACATGTTCTGTGCAAAGAAGGGCCAGATCGAATCTGGACAATTGCCGCCTTGTGAAGACTCCTTGATGCAGCATACGCTTAGGGCCAACTATCAGGCGGCTATCTGGCGACGCAGCCTTGAAAACCTACCAGACGTCCCAACACCATCAGCAGGACATGGTTGGGAACTCGATGATGGCGGTTCGCTCACAATCCGATGGATGGCGGGTCTACCAGCTCCAGATGTCGTCTTGAATCTCATCTCATGCACATGCAGAAGGACGTGTCGACCGTCAGATTGCTCCTGCATACTGAATGGGTTGAAGTGCACTGTTGTGTGTAAGCTGCAGGGATGCTCCAACATGGTGCAGGATGATGCTATCGTGGCTCAGGATGCCAATGACTCTGATGGCGACTCTGATGATTAACTTTGTGTGCACTGTATATTGTATAGCATATGTTGTTCTCTATTATAATGCAGGCCAAATTGCCTGAAAATCTTTATAGACAGATAAACGGTTTAGCAAAATGTATAATTTGGAAGATCATACCGGTGTTATTTGACTAAAACATGACATGTTCAATGATACCTCTGCTTGCTTATTAGGAATATACATCGTATGGTGTTAAAATCAGCTCCATACGTCTTTCCAAACTCTAGTAATGAATAATTAATATAATTGGCGGCCATTTTGAAATCCAAGATGGCCACCAAAGTGCAGATTTCCTATGTAACAATTTCCGCCTGCTTATTAGATATCGTATGGTGTTAAAATCCTCTCCGTACGACATTCCTAACTTGCGTTATCGTCAGAATAGATAATGCCAGCGGCGGCCTAAGTCATTTTATGCCTCTTTACATTTATTTGTTGTAAACTCGTGGTGGATGATATGTTTTAGTTTTTGAGTTATTTTTATAGACAGATAAACGGTGTAGCACAATGCATAATTTGGAAAATCATACCAGTGTTGTTTCACTAAAAAAAGTACAAGTCTAATAATAAAATATTGAAAAATATATGATTTTTTTTCGATAATTGATTTTTATAATAATTAATCTAAAACAAAATGCTTCATATTATTTTTTATTTAGACGGTACACATCGGACGTATATTTAGTCGTCAACCGCACATCGATAGCTAGTATAGAAGTCCAGATACACGTGCAACAATGTACCCCACCAAATGGGCATTTTCGAGCTGGGTGGTTTCAAAGATGGCGTCCATCCGGGCACTAAGCTACCGTTCTCAGATGTCCATCACACCTTTTCTGACACTTGAGACATTGGTCTAATGGAAAATCATAATGAGAATTACTCCCCCCGCCGGAGCATTACTTTTGGTCTGGCTCAAGGACTACTAGTTTTCAATTGTTTTTATGCAATAATTGTATTTTTTTATGCTAAGTGCTGTATTTTCAACTGTTTTTTAATGCAATAATCGTATTTCTTATACTAAGTGCTGTGTTTTTAACTGTTTTTTTTCGCAATAATCGTATTTGTGATGCTAAGTGAAGTGTTCTGAACTGTTTTTTTAATGCAATAATTGTATTTATGATGCTACGTGCAGTATTTTAAATTGTTTTTTTGCAATAATTGTATTTATGATGCTACGTGCAGTATTTTAAATTGTTTTTTTTGCAATAATTGTATTTATGATGCTAAGTGCAGTATTTTCAATTGTTTCTACGATGACACAGGATCCTCAAAATCCAACCCACCCCCCAAAAAAAATTATAAAACCCTCTTTTCAAAATTCTGGATTCTCCACCACCTAATGTCAAAATTTTTATATATTGGAAATGGATAATGATTTTGGATCCTGTTTGTTTTACAAAATGCTCTGCAAATTTATTTATCGGGATTTCTAGTGCGTATTATACCGTACAAGTGCTAAATTCAATATATTATTTTGTACACAAGACATTACATGTTTTCAGAATATCTTGTCTTCCATTTTAGCTGATTTCAAACGCCCTCTAAGTTTTCTTTTTCATGCCTTCTCTGCCATCTGCTGTCATTTCAGTGCACAGGCTCTTGAAGCAAATTAAAAGGAGCCTCTCTACTGCTCAGTGCATTCCTGTTTGGACCTTCAGATGGTGACTTTGAACAAGACTTATTTTTTGCACGTCTGAATGAAAAGTGATACTGTCATTATCTGCAGTGAATTGCGACGACGAGGGGATATGGCAGAGATGTTTGAGATAATTAAATGTATCGACAAAATGAAGGCAGAATTTTTCAGCAGAATAGAGTGCAGTTGAACCAGCCAATATCGAAAAGTAAAGTAGTTAGGACATGATGAAATGGTCTCCCTGCAAAGGTAGTGGCAGCAGAAATAGTATTAGATATGTATAAACTGGAATATATAAGTAACTCGAAGCATTGGGGATAGAGGGGTACATTGGTACATGGATAGATATTGTCAGGATTTGTAGATAGCTTAGGTATGGGTGATTGGGTACATGTGCATTGATTATGTTGCGCGAGAGAGGCTCTCGTCAAAAAGTGAGAGAGGCTCTCGTCAAAAAGTGAATGCATGATCGATTTGTTCATTCTTCAGCCTACAACAACCACCACCCACCCCCCCCCCCCCCCCTTCCATGAAATTTGGTTAATGAGAAAGATCGGGTTAGTATCATGGAGTTTCACTTGTAGGAAACACACTTGTAGAGAAAATTTATGGGGTTTGGATGAAACTGAAGCATGAGGGCAAAATGGCATGTGTCCAATTTCGTTGGATTGATTTTCACTTAAGACCTGCAAAGGTGAGAGAGGGACTTGGGGTGGAGGGGGCAGGGAGGGGGGGGGGAAAGTATAACATCCATTGATGCAGACCATCACAAGTGTTTAAAAGTCACCCACATCTGATAATAATGAACCGGAATGATGGCGTTGTGATCACAACCTGCGGAAAAATCTGGTAACGAGCCGATTGGGAAATGTGCATTAAAGCTCTCTGAAACATGATAAGCAGCACGATTGGGAAACACATTAAAAGATTAACTCGACACCTCTCATCCATGACACCCTCCGCCACGGTTATATCAGAACGAGCTGATTAAGCACACCATCACGGATTGTTTCACCCCAATATTGGGCAGTTCAAAAATGATTCCAGAAAGAGCAATCAAGGGTTGTGTACACTTTGGGAAATGTAATTATGGGGAAAAACTACAAGGAAACTGTGCAATATTTAGACTAGAAGAATTGTTAAATAGTACACATCTATGTAATTATGAACATTCCGTATTTAAAGATCCACATCATAAACACATTATCACAGGTGATCTCAGAATGGTGAAAGATAGAAAATACTTGCAATGATATGACTGACGGAATGGATGAGAGAACAAATTGATCAACACGAAATAACAAACACACACATGGCTTCATGGTTGGAGGGAGAGAAACATGCAAAAAGGAGAGTTGTTGATTTGAAAAGAAAAGTTTAAATCAATAATCTAAAAGTAATTTTAATCAATCCGGAGATAAACAGCTTCGGTAAACAGCTTCGTTTGCCAAATCGGCGCACAAACAGCTTTGGTCGCCAAATCGGTGCGTAAAACGCTTTGGTCGCCAAATCGGTGTGTCAACAGCTTTGGTCCAAAAATTGGTGCACCGACAGCTTTGGTCGCCAAAGTGGTGTGCAAACAGCTTCAGTCGCCAAATCGGTGCAGAAACAGCTTCCGTCGCCAAATCGCTGCAGAAATAGCTTAGGAAAACAGCTTCGGTCACTAAATCGGTGCACAAACAGCTTTGGTTGCCAAATCGGTGCGTAAAAGCTTTGTTCGCCAAATCGGTGCGTAAACAGCTTCGGTTGCCTAATCGGTGAGTAAACAGCTTCGGTCACCAAATCGGTGCGTAAACAGTTTCGGGTCACCAAATCAGTGCGTCAACAACTTTGGTCACCAAATCGGTGCGTAAACAGCTTCGGTTGCCTAATTAGTGCGTAAACAGCTTCGGTCACCAAATCGGTGCGTAAACAGCTTCAGTCACCAAATCGGTGAGTAAACAGCTTCAGTTGCCAAATTGCTGTGGAAACAGCCTCGGTCACCAAATCGGTGCGTCAACAGCTTCAGTTGCCAAATTGCTGTGGAAACAGCTTCAGTCACCAAATCGGTGCGTAAACAGCTTCGGTTGCTAAATAATGAAATCAGCAACTTTCAACTCAATCAGATGAAAAATGACGACTTTATAAACTTGACTACAGGATGACCTTTCACCTAAAAATCAATGCGCTGTCAATTGTGACTACCTCTACAACTCGGTAAAGTTTCATGATTATCGGTTGAGAATTGTGACCTCTAGGTGGGCGAGTGACAAACAAGCAAACAGGCAAACAGACAGACAGAATAACAAAATCGACCGACTTATATACTTGGAAAATCCTCGATTTTGCAAGTAATAACTTATTCAAACCAATTAATGTTTTCCACTGAGTCCATTATAAGAAAACATCTTAATTTGACTTTCTTTTTGTTGTCCGACTTGTGTGCAAGCGAAGGAAACACTAAGGGGGCTTTGAAGACGGGGGCCGCATAGCAGAAGAAGAACAGCAGAGAGACAATCGTCTGTGTTTACAGAAGTTGAAGACGTGGAGAATGTTGATGAAAACATAACTGGACAGAAGAAAGACTCATAGACGGACAAGACAGCAAACCTGATGACATCTCAACAACCCTTGAAGACACTAAAACGTGCCCACTGATGTACCCAAACATCAGCAAAATCCTAAATTTGTCGCTCTTACCATCTGTGACATCCAGTGGCGTTGAAAATTCAAACTCGTCACTGAAATCCATAAAGAATGTATGAAGGAGCACCATGTTGTATTGTTATATGTGCACAAACATATTGAGAGGGTAGTGGACATGTACAGTATGCAAGAAAACATCCCTGAAAGATGTTATTCCTGAATCCTCTGTCTGATTCAATAGATTTGATCAGACAATCGCAGGGACATCACACATCAACTTTGTTGGCCGAATGCTTATTATCGTTGCAGTTTATGTAGGAATAATTGACTTGTTATGATCATTATGACATTTGTTTCATTATATGCAATGTTTGCTTTTCAGTCAATTGGATTTTTATCATGAGATAATAATTAAAATAAATTTATTTTCAAGTTTCAAGTTTTATTTCAATTTTCAATTAAAATAAGTCACCGAACTTATTTTCAAGTATATTAGAGCATTCTTTGTCTACACTTAGAATAGTCTTTAGAAGTTATGACAAAAAGAAACACCCACAAAAAATGTTCCTCTCGCTCTCCTCAGCGAAATTATCTTTTTCAATTAAATGTACATTTTCTGCGGCCTCCCCCCACCCCCCACCCTTCAACCTAAAATTCTGGATCTGCCCCTGGCAGTTTTCTTTGGAAGAATTCCCAGGACGAGTTGATGTCAGAGACAGTAGAGATCTTGAATAAGTTTCTTGTCAGAATAATGATGTCAGAGACAGTAGAGCAGTCCATAAGTTTGATGGCTGCTTGAAGACAGTGCCAGTCGGCCTGAGTGAAATGCCAGACTCGTCGGCGCTGAGGAGGCTCTCTGAGAATGGCCAGAGAGATGCCCACTTTAACAAGCAGAACCTTATTATCAGAAGAACCGATTGGAGCAGAAGAAGAGCAGCAGACATTTACAGGGAAGTTTGTCATAACCAAGTCTAGAGGAGAAGATACTCCATTGACTGAGATCCGGGTCGGGAAATTGACAGATTGTGTCAGTCCCAGTGAGTCACAGAAGTCCTTTACTGGGATGCCATGGCTGGTGAGAGAGGTACCCACACCCAGCCAGCTGGTATGATGACAATTGAAATCACCACATATGAGGAAGAGAGAGTTGGGATGGGTAGATAGAAGTTGGTCCATGTTGTCAGACAGGGAGATGTAAATGGAGTCATCACTGTTTGGTGGATGGTACAACACACATATGAACAAAAGGTGGGAGGGAAGAGGAAGCCGTAATCAGAGGTACTCCTGGGGTTTGGGAGGTGAGACAGCGGGTGCATGCAGAGTGAGAAATTGAGTTTTTATGCACAGTGAACCCGCCACCAGGATGAGGCTCGGGTCTATCATACCGGAGGAGGGAGTAACCAGGAAGAGATATTAAGGAATCAGAGACATCTTGAAGGAGGAAAGTTTCTGTTAAGCAGATTAAGTCTGGTTTGTCAGAAGCAACCTGTTGGAGAGATCAATCAGGCTTGAGCGAAGGCCCCGGATGTTTGAGGTCCATACCGTAAAGGAAGAGGGTGGGGGAGCATCGGATACAAGAGAGGGGAGGGGTAGGGTAGGATGACGGAGGAGAGGGGGGGTAGGGTAGGATGAGGGAGGAGAGGGGGGGGTAGGAGAGCTATTGACAGTGTGTCAGAGGTTGCAGAAGAGCTAGGAGAGGGTGAGCTTCAGGTGAGCTAAAAATGAAACAATAAAAGAAACCTTTTTTTTCCCCTGTTTTTTTTTTTTCTAAGTGTTTCACTTTCATGAATCAGATCCAACACTGAACACATGAAATTGAATCTACCTATGACACACACAATTGATTGTGGAAATTGATCGGGAGTGTTTATATCCGCAAAGGATGCTCGGAGTCAATACAAACTCGCCGTGCCTACTCTTCGCTTCACTGACAGATTTAATCTAAGGACGGCATGTTTCTCTTCACAAACATACTGCAGGTCTATCTGTAAGTCTCAGTGAGAATGTAAAATGAAGTGAACACACGAAAAATTGATGTTACTTTTATAACACACCAGCAGTGGTAACCAGCATTGCCCAGGACTGTTATAAACCTGTTGTCATGTTGAAGAAACCAATTTTTTTTTTTCTATTTTTTTGTGTGGGCCGAAAACACTTCCCGACACCCACTAAGGAAAGAGTCGTGGATCATTCAATGTTACTTTTCGCATAGTTACAAAGGCCTAGGTACTATAGAGCGATTAAAAATAAAAAGGTATTTATTTATTTATTTAAAATCAATAAAAAAATTAAAAATTCACCTTTTTTTCCAAAAATTTCAAAAATATTTGTTTGCCGGAAACACTCCTCGGCATTCACTGGTGAACCTCTGAAATTTGGACGAATATCCGTTTGTCCATCCCTGGGAAAATGGTGACACACCCACAGACAGACGTACAAGCGGCTCTCTTATGGTATAGATATTTAATCGGATTGTTGTTGCATTTGGGGGGTGATCCAAGTTATTTATTTGAAGTCACAGGAGGGGTGGGAGGTCAATGGTTCTGCTATTGTGGATTAATATAGATAGAGGGCAGCAAATCCTTGCTTTTATAATACCAGGAGTGCTGGTGGGAGGTTAATGATTCTGCTATTGTGGATTAGTATAGATAGAGGGCAGCAAATCCTAGATTTTATAATACCAGGAGTACAGGAAAAATGCTTCCATGGCAATAAATGTTTGGAATAGCAAATAGCCTGTGGATTCTTTTTTCCGTAGTAAATTGGCAGCTATTAGCAATTTCTATTTTATGTATTTTTCTTTCTCCTCCTCAAGCTGAAGATAAGGCCTTGGCATTATAGCAGACATAATAGGTTTTTTGTATACATAGTGGAGGCTTGTGGAAGAGCTAGAATTAGTACACGGAACGGATCTGGACACAAGAGGACAAAAGGAATAGTTGAAAGAGGAGGAACACCAACAGCAGAGTTGAGGGCCAAGATAGAGGCAGACTTGGACAACTAATGGGTTTGGGGAGGAATGAGGGTCAGGAGAGGATGCATAGGGTGGACAACATGGATACAGAAGGAAACTCAGGAGGGAAAAAATGGAAAAGAGGAGGGATTGGATTTCGGGGGTGGTTAACAAGGGGAGAAAAGGTTATGGTTTTGGACTGGGGACGATCTGGAGATGGTGGCAAACAGCTGTCTTGAAGACCTGGATGGAAGAGTGAGATTGAAGAGAATGTGGAAGTTGGTTGCACAGATGGGGAAAAAAGAGGAACAAATCAGTGGAGGTGAGCAGTGATCCTGGATTTAGGTAGTTTCATCAGGAGGGGTTAATGGTGGACCATGTGTGCCCTGCAAAAACCTGGGGATGACCAATCACAGGAAGAGCAGAGGGTGCAAAACCAGAAAGGAGGTGGTAGAAAACAGAAACCACCGATCTGAGGGACCACAAACAGTGAAGTGACAGATCCATCGACTCAGCTTCATCGTGGGAGATTCCAATGATCTTGAAGGCCTTGGTTGCCATGGTGTAAAGCTGAGCAAGGTGTGAAACAGGAGAGCCAGCCAGAAGAGGAAAGCAGTAATATATCAAAATGCGGATGAAAGCCTTGTAGGTGGATCGGAATTCAGGTGTCCCAAGGAAGGACTTTGCACGACGGAGGTTTCCCAGTCGGTGTCTGTCTTTGTAGGCCAACTTTGAAATGCAGTTTGTCCAAGAAAGATCATGGCTGATAATTAATGAGACCCAGGAGTTTGAATGACTGAACTTCCTAAAGAGGATTGTTATGAACGTCGAAAGGGGGTGTTTAGTGTACTTCACCTGGAGCTAAACTTTAAATTGAAGTACACTTTTATTTCATATTTCACCGTGTGCATCAGATTTCTTGGCATGATTTTTGCCTTTCTTCCTGACTTTAGTAACATCACGTTAGCATTTGTAACACTCACAATGGTAACCTATCTTGTCATCTTTGGTTGAGTATTGATTTATGATTTTGTTGATGTATGATTAGTCTGTAAATGGAATGAAATTACTCTTTGTTGAAGAACCAACATGTATCACGCAAACTTCTTTCTAAAACTCGGCCGTCTTCTTATGCGCATCAATAGATGTGGGTACCACAACATTGCTTTCCTCGATGGTCATGCCTGATAGAACACCACTTGCGATTGGTCAATAACACTAATTAGATGGAGCTATACCTCGATGTTCTATCATGCTTTTGCTGATTGGACTAATTTTTCACATGAATTAGACTCGTTCACTAACTTTTCAAATATTTTTAGCCACGATGCTATCCTTTTTACGGCGAAGCCCAAAGGGCAAAGCAGTCTGCAACAGTGTTTGTCCATCCGTATGTACAGTCACGTGAAAAAGTGAGTACACCCCATGTAAAGTTTTGACTTTTTCAACATATTTCAACATACAGCTATTTGATCTTCTTTTCAACAATATTGATAGATAAAGGTGATATAATATAACAAATATCATGAAACATTTACATTTTGTAGTCCATTGTATAATTTAAATAAACATAAATACAAATTTCGCATGTGGAAAAAGTAAGTACACCCCTACATTTATCACTTCTTGAAATACCTAAAATTAGAATCAGGTGCACCAGCTCAGGTGAAAATGCTTAGAACATCGTTAGAGAGGATCTTGGAGGAACCTGTCTTATTTAAACTTCAAACATTTAGTCTGGTTTGCTCTTTGTTGTTCAAGTGTGCGGCGTCACCGTGCCGAGATCAAAATAACTCTCTGAGGCCTTCAGAAAGAATGTTATAGGTGCCTACGAGTCTGGGAAGGGATTTAAAAAGATCTCCACACAATTTGAAATCAATCATTCGACTGTCCGGAAGATCATCCACAAGTGGAGAAGATTCCAAACAATTGCCAACTTGTTCAGGCCAGGCCGCCCCAGCAAGTTCAGCCTGAAAGGAGACCACAAGATGCTGAAAGAAGGTACTAAGAACCTCTGAATGTCATCACGTGACCTACAGGTGCTCTTCGCACTGTTGATGTCAAAGTGCACGAATCTACCATTGGAAAGAGGCTGCACAAATTTGATCTACATGGGAGGTGTGCCAGGAGGAAACCTTTGCTGTCCAGAAAGAACATCAGGGCAAGACAAAAGTTTGCCAATGAACACCGAGGCAAAGACCAACACTTCTGGAACAATGTGCTCTGGACAGATGAGTCAAAGGTAGAGCTATTTGGCCACAGTACCAGAAGACATGTTTGGCGAAAACCAAAGACAGCATTTGACCACAAGAACCTGATACCAACTGTAAAGCATGGTGGTGGAAATATTATGGTTTGGGGCAGCTTTGCAGCATCAGGGCCTGGGCAGCTCACCATCATAGAATCCACTATGAATTCTTCATTGTACCAGAGGGTGCTTGAGGATAATGTGAGGCCATCTGTCGGAAAGTTGAAGCTCAACCGAAGGTGGACCTTGCATTTTGACAATGACCCTAAACATACCAGTAAATCCACCAAGGAATGGCTGAAAAGAAAGAAATGGAGGGGTCAGGAATGGCCAAGTCAAAGCCCGGATCTAAATCCCATCGAGATGTTGTGGGGGGATTTGAAACGAGCTGTGCATGCAAGAATCCCTTCAAACATCGCACAGCTGAAAGAATTCTGCATGGAGGAGTGGGCAACAATTTCTCCCAGTTGATGTCAGAGACTGGTAGACAGTTATAAGAAACGCCTACTTGAGGTTGTTTCTGCCAAAGGGGGCAATACCACCTATTAGAGCCAGGGGTGTACTTACTTTTTCCACATGCGAAATTTGCATTTATGTTTATTTAAATTATACAATGGACTACTAAATGTAAATGTTTCATGATATTTGTTATATTATATCACCTTTATGTTTCAATATTGTTGAAATGAAGATCAAATAGCTGTATGTTGAAATATGTTGAAAAAGTCAAAACTTTACATGGGGTGTACTTACTTTTTCACGTGACTGTATGTATGTATGTATGTATGTATGTATGTATGTATGTATGTCCCCTCAAACGTATACCAATCAGAGCTGAGGATCTGGTCACATGACAGGGTGATGCATACAACAGCGTACAACGTCTGACTGCACTCTCCACCATTTTGATTCCAATTTCGTTCCGGCCAAACATATCGTCGAACCTGTCATATATCGCGATCGCCATGCTCTACCTTAACGTTTTTCATTCAGTGTAAAACACAAACAAACCGATTGTTAAAATGATCATTAACTATCGAAAGCATCGGCGTTACGGCTCTTCCAACGACAGTACGCATAGGCCTTCGGCTTCATTCCTTCATGCCACACCTCCAGGCCATCTTGGACAAATTAGCCTATGTTTCTTAATACAGTAGTGTTGTTTTCATAATAATAATAATAGCGTTATTACTAATAATATGATTAATATAATCGTAACACTGCAAACCCTTTGTCGTTATTGCAAAGTTTCTAGATTGAAGCGGCATATGGTTCATGAATCAATGATAAGTGGTGTACGGTACAAATAACATGGAAGTAAGGAATTGGTATTGTTTTTTTTTATAGTAATATCATTTTCATAATAATGATAACGTAACGTTAATATGAAAATACGCATTGAGTAGAGTGAGAGCTTCGTCGACAATGGTCAATGGTATCGTTAGCGCGGTTGGCTCTAATAAGGATCGCTTTTTTATATTGTTTAGTTGAGAGATGTGAGCTACGTGGTGGTGCCGACTCTAAAAGTAGTTAAAGTGTATTCAGGATTGTTTCCTGTCATTGCGTAACGGAAATTAAGCCTTAATTTGAAGAAAGGCAGAAGTCGAAAAATAAAACGGAAATACGTCACGTTCTTCGTGTGGCCTTCGTTTAATGCTTGAGAGATCAGCCAGCAAAGCAAGATCACGTGAGCAAGATGGCGGATCATGGAAGGGACATTTGCAATGACAACATGAAATTTTGTTCCCAAGGGAATGGGGAATGACAGTGAAATTTTGAATGGATTTACAAATACATGCAATTGCCATAGAGGTTCGCTTACGAAGCTCTCTAATATGAATACGCATTGCGTAGAGTGAGAGCTTCGTCGACAATGGTCAGTCGATCGAGTACGCAGCCCTCGCAAACATCTGTAGGCCTAGGCCTAGCTTGGCTAGGTTGTTTGATCTTGGGCTTAGAATTAAAATTAATTTTATTGAATGGATAGATTGGGATAGAATGCAGGACTTACCTACTGTAGGCTACAGCGTCCAGACTTCTAGTCAACTGGACCAGGTACGTAGGTCCGACTGGCAGGTACGTACTGAAATCGGTGTACCTGGCTTAAATGAAGTCAGTGTAGCTGGCGGAAAACTGAAGTCGGTGTAGATGGCGGAAAACTGAAATCGGTGTACCTGGCTTAAATGAAGTCGGTGTAGCTGGCGTAAATGATGAGCGGTTTTGAATTCAAAATCCGTTCTGTGCAGTACTGTCTTGTAATTTATTGATTTTAATCACCAGGTGAAAATAATTTATCGGTCGTGCCAGACCAAAGCAAGATCACGTGAGCAAGATGGCGGATCATGGAAGGGACATTTGAAATGACAACATGAAATTTTGTTCCCAAGGGAATGGGGAATGACAGTGAAATTTTGAATGGATTTACAAATACATGCAATTGCCATAGAGGTTCGCTTACGAAGCTCTCTATGAAGTCGGTGTAGATGGCGGAAAACTGAAATCGGTGTACCTGGCTTAAATGAAGTCGGTGTAGCTGCCGGAAAACTGAAGTCGGTGTAGCTGGCGGAAAACTGAAGCCGGTATAACTGGTGGAAAAAAGAAGTCGGTGTAGCTGGCGTAAATGATGAGCGGTTTCAAATTCAAAATCCGTTCTTTACAGTACTGTATTGTAATTTATTGATTTTAATCACCAGGTGAAAATACTTTATCGGTTGCGCCAGACCAAAGCAAGATCACGTGAGCAAGATGGCGGATCATGGAAGGGACATTTGAAATGACAACATGAAATTTTGTTCCCAAGGGAATGGGGAATGACAGTGAAATTTTGAATGGATTTACATATACATGCAATTGCCATAGAGGTTCGCCTACGAAGCCCTCTAATATTATAGTAAATGTAATCATAACCGTAATCCCTTCATAGTGACTGCAAAGTTACTGGAGGTTAAAATATATCATCTTCTATATATTAAAGTAGCGGCAGTTTTGTGGCCGGCCGTCATGCTACGTCATTACGTCTATGATGTCATTACGATGGCTGACTCCACCGACCGACATTTTAATTTACAAGTACACCCGCTCACAATGGGAGCGGCAGGAAGGGTCGTTCCTCTTTGGGGTATGTAGATTATAGTCGATCTATGGTTGGGTCTCCAGAACATTTGGTGTGTGTTCATTTATCAAGTTTCTTGTGGAGAGCTCGCCAAGTGGTTTAAGCATTCGAGCAAGCACTCCGTTCAAATCCGTTAAGGAACGGCTGGGTTGGCAAGCGCTTGCTAGCTGCTTGGTAAATGAGCACAGCTCCAACCCTTGTGGGGTATATAGATTACAGTAGATCTTCGCTCAGTTCTGTCGGTAAAACTTACCTCACGGATGTCGGGATTCCTCCAAATTTCTTTGTTTAATGTTATCAACAGCATTAGTGACTGTTTAAAAAGCTAATAATATGTGTTTGTGGTTTATAATATTTTACAAGCCTGGCTATGCCGCTGTTAGACTTCCGGTCTTGTTTTGATGTGTGAGGAATATTTTGCCATGGGGATAAAGATATTTGGAAAAGGTGTAATGTTTTATAGTTATCATGAAGGAATGAAGTAAAATACTTAATCAATTGTGTAAAAATGTGTAGTGATTAGAGTGGTGAAGAAGAGGCACCAGGCCTGGGAAATGCCACGTGGGCAATCTAGTAGGGGCGGTTGCCCAGGGAAGCCTGAGGCAAGAATGCCGAGAGAGCAGAGTGGAAACTTGGAGGACCAGCCCCACAGTGGGAGCCAATGTGGGCCTCACTATAGTTAGGAGCCAGGGAGGACTCTCCACGAGGGTCCCCATGGCTCAGGTGTGACAAAAATGAGTTGGTTCCTCAGTTAAATTGCAGCCACACTGCCTGGCCAAACTACAGGGCCAGGCCTAAATTCAAGGATGGCACTAACATGGAGCGGCGGATGAAATTGGTTGTTAGATCCACAATAGAGGGGGGTTTAAAATTAAAATAAAATTAATCATTTTGAAGGGATTAGGTTAGAGTGGAGTTGCTTCCCTTTCACACAATTCAAAGTCTGACCACTGGAAAGAAGATTAATAGGCCAAATGGCATTTGTGAGGGATCATTGAATCTCAAATTATTGGTAGAGGGTGTTGGAGAATTCGTAGCTGAGAGACTCACAGGACTCCAATGACCGGACACAGGTTTACAAAAGGTCTGGTTTATTAACTGGTTATTCACTTCATTCCATTTACCAAATAATACCGCATAATATAATGGATCAGGTTAACTCTTTTCCAATGTCCTTCTCGTTCGGCTGATGTTCCTCCGACACTCCCGTTGGTCAGAGCTCCTCGCAGCAGCTTCTCCCGACTCCACGTTTGCTCCCGTTTATATGGACAAACTGGATTTTAATCCCCTCTCCGCTAATGCCCCGAGGTCATGCATGTACCAAGTCCTGGTATCAGCTCGCTCCCCTCCTGTTGTGAGTTCCGTTTACCAAACGATAGGGGGGTGCTTCAGCCAGGGGCTGTGACCAGGTGGACAAAAGATTATCATGTTCGGGCGCATTCCTGACTCATTTACAAACTCGTCTTTCACAGAGTTTGCATGTAAAATATATCTGCTTTGTTACCAGGTTAATTAATAAGTTACCAGTGCCAATTAATAAGTTACGCTGAGTTACACTTCCACAATTCCCTCATCTTTTTTTTTTTGTTTATATTAACCATTAATCTAAACATCAATATAAGTAAACAATCAATCACTACAAGTAAACATCATTACAAGTATAAGTAAATAATCAATCATTTTGGTAATCAAATTCCCTTGGGCATACACCGTCATCCTGCAAGAATCACAAAACATTTCGTTGGTCATTGACTCCTTCCATATCGTTCAATCTATTGCATTTGCATCACAAATATATTTTCAAAACAACACTTCACCATCACCAAGATACAACAATTTCACTTCATTTTCAAGTTTTGTAAAGCATCTGCACCATCTGGCAAAAAACGTTTGCCTCCACACAAATGTTGACTTTGTTTGAAAGGAAGGGCTGATCACTTGTGTTTGAATCCTGGTATGAAACATTTTCTCCTAATGTCTTCATAGCTCCTGCACTACTTCGTGTAGGATTTCGCTGTTGTGGTAACATTGCGGAGTCATAGACTGACCCTGCTCTCCTTGTAGCATTCTTGCCACTTTTTGCTGTAAACCATAGTAATTCCTGAACACGGCCTTCACCCAGTTGTAGTCGACTTGCCTCCTCCCTCATTGTGAGTGGGCAGCGAGTATTGGTGTGACGTTGATTGGCCAGCAAGATGTGGAACAGGGATGCCGGATGCATCCACAATGATGTTGGGACCATGGTGTTCAGGTCATTCATGGTCCTTACCAGGAGCAACCAGCAGAATCGTGCACAGCTGTTGTGACAAGGGCACAGCCGTTTTTGCAGCTCCATGCTGGTTCCCCGGACGTTGGTGAAGTAATAACATATGTCCCCGCATTTCACAGAGGTTGCAGGTAAAATGTCGTTGTCCTGCAACTTCTGATGTGGTGAATGTTCGAAGCCTTCGAACAAGAGTAAGTGATCGCCTTTCTTTCATATGTTGCAGTGTGATCCAGGCAAATGGTCACATAAATTTCCTTGGTGAAGGTAAGCATTCATCTCCTAGTTACATGGGAGAATGTCTTCATCATTCTTTGAGAAAGAGGGTGTATGCCACGGTTAACTTCATTTTTTAGCCACAAATTTTCTTTCTTTCTCGAACTTCTTCCCAATTCCGTTAGCAATCCCTCCAAAATGTGATCTCGTCTTATCCTTATGCTCAGTCACATCTGAATCTGCTTTCCGCACACACTGGATCAGATAGGGTACATCTTACCATGAAATCAGCATAATCATGTATATCTTCCGACAGTTTCACATTCAACAATTTGTTGTTTTTCCTTAACACAAACGTTATATTCATTTATATGCGTCACACAAATAATATTCAATCAGGTATGTATTTTATTACTAAACTAAGAATAGCATTGTATATGATTACAATCACAAACGGGAATATCTAATTCCCAACAACAATTTTCCCAAACCAACAAATTAAGCATAATGTATTATTACCATAATTCCTCTCCACTTTTTCTTTTCCCTCTTTTTTCCTAACAGTGTGTC
This sequence comes from Myxine glutinosa, assembly GCF_964187855.1. Lineage (NCBI taxonomy): Eukaryota > Metazoa > Chordata > Myxini > Myxiniformes > Myxinidae > Myxine > Myxine glutinosa. Next base: position 30,642,770 of record NC_136271.1, read on the forward strand.
ACTCGTGGTGATATGAGTTCACTGATATTGTAATTGACACAACTCATAACATTGTCGTTATGCCATTATCTTAATTCTACTGTTTATGTCGCCATAAAAGTCTTCCTTTTCTGGTTCCACATTTCTTTCCTCATTTGTCACTTCATGCGTTATCATCGTGTTGTTGGTTACCTTATTCAAACACACCGTCACTAAGGCTTTCAAGCAAGCCACCACTAAAACAATTGCCAATATAACTACTAAACCAACAAACAAGTCTGCTACTCCTTGTATATATTCATACCTATGACATAGTTATATGTCGATGACATTTAACATTATATACCAAACTAACAAGCTTCCTAAAAGGTAAATAAAGAAAATCCCTTAATATGTAACATAATCAGATTATTTGTCTTGCCCTGATCCCCCTATCTCCCGGGGTTGAACTCAATCCCCTGATCATGAGTGTAGTTGTGATACATTTTTCACTCATGTTGTATTAATATCAGCAGGTAATTGTATGTCATGTAGGCAAATAAATGTCACTATCCCAAGTAGGAATATCACATGTTGAAAATGTAATGTTTATCAATGCAAGGGGTGTTAAAATGTAATTCAAATGACTGTAAATCACGACTATCATTTATCTACCACTGAATGTTCTGCTGGGCTGCTAGGTGCAGCCCCATTTTCTGTGGGATCGTCCACCTTAGCCCCATGTGCTTGTTTGCAATGAGGGGCATGAATCCAACTTTCTATTTTGGGTCCATATTTTTTCTATTCTTATCAATCTCCTATGGTTTATCATTTCGTTCCAAGATACCGCAACCAAAGGTTTTAACCAAAGCTCTACCAAACTATTTCCAATTTGAACAAAAAATGCCAGTGAAACAATGATTCGAAGAATTAACTTCAAGGGGTCAATGAATTTATTCTATAGCCAGATCTAATTTTCCCATCCAATAGTTTGCCTTGCCACATGTCATATTATAACACCTTAATAAACCTTCGAAAAATGTTTCCCATCTCAACAAATTTCCCCTTTTTTCTTCTTCAAATAGCCATGTGTAACTTACGTATTTAACTACAATTTCCTCTCAATTTGTTTGGCCTAACTGGCCGCAAAAGTGGCTGCCAGCATGCAGTACCGTTTTTTATCTACCAAGGAAGTGTTCCACACAAGACCTCTACCAAAATGTTGTTTGTAAAAAACAAATCTGGGATTTCTGATTACATGGATGCACACTCTCAGGACATTTTCAGGCTGCTGTTAACAATCCACTACGATAACTTAATTCCTTTACCCACAATCAAATAATTAGTACAAATTGAGGATATTATCCCTATCACATTCTTTTATAGATTCATTATGTTGGATCTAATTTTTTCCCAATAATTTTCCACTGCTGTAAGGCGGAACAATAGCTCTCATAAGTCTTAGTAATATCGTACTTAATTTGCCCAGCAGCGAATAATTTATTTACTATCCTTTCTCATCTGTTAACCAGTGACTTTGTTTAAACTCCAGAACTGAAAACCCACAATAGTTCAAACCAGCAAAATTTTCTTTACTATTTTCCCATATCATCTATGCCTAAAACACATCCATACATACAGCACAATTTATATGCTGATAAAATTCAAGTTTATATATATAAAAATCCGTGAGCAGAGTACTCTGGGAAGTCAGTGTAAGACCTCTCCCAAATTTGGCTAATTTTGTACTCCCACATTTTTTATACTCCCACATTGTGTACTCCCACATTGGAACTATCTATTTTCAGACAAGGCACACTGTCGGTGTCAACAATCTTGTAAGATTGATACACAAAAACACACACACACATGCATTATGCATATTTGTTTGCGTTGGAACCATTATTTACAGATCAGATGGGTGTCAATTTTATTTCAATTTCATAAAATTTGTCAATCAAATTAAAATGCTTATACACAAATAAACTAAAAGTCTATTCTTAGAAAACCCCTATGATGTCACATTGAAATTACCCTTTCAGTTCCCACCATAATTTATCCAAATTTGACTACACACCCATTTGCATGTCAGTCGACCACTGACCTATCAATCATGCGGAACACTAGTCCGACATTCCCACCTGATCATCATGTGACCCTTGTCCCTTGGTTTCAAAAATTTGCAAAGCAATTGTTCCAACTTTGTAAATTTAAAATTGTGTGCCCAACATAAAAGATCCAATTTCGGCATGTGATCAATTAATTACTAATTTGCTTACAAGCAAAAGAAAAAATGAATAATTCTTGCTCCGAAAACTTTTCAGACCCAAGAATCATCGACAGTTATTCATGTTTGTCCAGTAATCGAATCTGTTGAGGCCAATCATCATTTGGGATTTGCAGCAATGAAGGCCTAATCATTGTCTGAGGTATCGGTCAGCACTGGTACCCTTGATCTTGGTTTACCCTATTAACTTGTCTTCCTTTTGGTATACGGACATCCTCTTTTCCAATGTCCCATCCGTCCACACTTGAAACACCGGTTTCTGTCGTTGTCTGATCTGTGCACCTGTGCATTTGTATTGCTGGGCTGCATCTCTACATCCCTGAGTTGCCACTGCAATCTCTCGTTGTCTCCTGAAACAGGAAAAAATTCTCTGTACCGTCCTTTTTGGGGAGACAACTGGAAATCAGATGGGACAACTGTCCCTTTCATTCCTAATTTCGAGGGCAGTTGTGCATTTGTCTCCTCCACTGTATCCTGTATCCTTTTTATTTTAAGTTCTAGATCCGTTATCCGTTCTTGCTGTTCCCGTTGTCTGGATTCACCATCCCAAAGATGGAATGCAAGCCAGTCTACCGTTAGATTCTGTCTCTTCCTGGCTTTCAATCTTTGTTCCAATCTTTCCAATCGACTTCGCTCAAATGTACCATCTCTTGGAAACTCCTCATCATGTCCCTTTGTCCACAAATACCAATTCTCGACCTGCCTTATAGCTTCTGCACCATAACGGTCGTACATATGATGTGTACAAGTACCTTTTTGTGGAATCTCTGGTTGTCCTTGTGTATTCTTGCAGGCTCCATTTCCCATTCTGCCTTTTATCAAAGTAGCGTTGGATGTGTTGTAGTTTGTTCCTCTAAAGCTTCACTCGTACCTCCAGGAAGGGTCTCTCCACCTGTTCACACGGTGATTTCCAGAGAATCTCCCTCAGCTGTGGCTTTTGCACAATCCAATCTCACAGATCAGTATTTGCAGATGAGCCGGAGGGTCAGTATGAAATGGGTGAATCCTCAGGTGTCCGCTCTGTTGACGGGGAAATCACACAATGGTAACCGCACATATATATCTGTATATAAACTCACCACCTTGCTCAATTTTCCCAGGTTGTCTCCACATTGTTAATATCTCGCAAAGATATCAAAGCTTCTTTCTTGAGACCGCATTTTCATCAATCAAACAATCAATATATTCAATTCAATTTATTCAGTTCAATTTATTCAGTTAAATTTATTCAATTAAATTCAGTCAATTAGATTCAATCAATTAACAATTCAATCAATTATTCAATTTCAATTAATTCATCAATATTCATCAATAAATCAAATTAATCATTTTGGATGACTCCTTGCATAAGCCCTTTCCCCAATGATGTCAGGACAGGTCCATCCATTGACTGAGATCGAATCTCATCGGTCGTCACCTCTGGTTCGTACCTCATGTTAATTGATGAATCACCGTCCTGTCCTAGGGTCATATCTGACATATTTCCCCATTTTGCCTGGTCTCCACAAATTTTCTTTGCAACCACTAAAGGCAACTCATCCTTCATTCGTGAGACAGCCAAAATGGATGGCAGATATTAAAGTTCTTTGGGAAAAATATCTCATCATTTTTCTTTTAATAGTACCCAAATCTCTTGGCAATATAAATTTCGTAAAACTCCTGAAATAAGACTGTAAAATTCCTTCCATCATGCTAAATTTTGAAACTCCATCGCTTGTACCACCCAATTTATCCCATAGGGCTTGAAAGTTCTTTCTCAAGTTCATGCAATCATTCTGCATTTGAACCCTATGATATCATTCATAATAATCATCATGATTTTATAGTCATGGTCCTATCATAATCATCTATTTAAAACGAACATTTCCTTTATCACCACAGCTATGTGGTATAATCAACAATAGAATAAAACTGTACATAGCAACAGGCTACCTCATGGCCACTTAGTATACCTATTGACAATAAGTCATAACAATATCGAATAATCATTGAACAATTCAAAAATCGCTTTCACTGCTCCAGCCGCAGCATTCGTCATTTTGTCTGCTCGTCCGCATGACCAAAACGAAATAAAGGGAGCTCAACCATTACACAGCGCTTTTAATGGCGCATGCCATAGGACCTCAACGCAATTTCGACTCGGCCAGAAAACGAGCAAATTTGCAGGATGTTAACTGGAATTAGTCGTGAAAATATATCAAAAATACACAAAAATACACACCCACAAAAATAAACAACAAAACCCAAACAAAACCTAAGGTCGACCATCTTACACAGTAAATTACATCATTTCAGCATCGTATTGATTGCTGACATATTCCAGGGTTTATACACACCTTAAAAGAGGTATGCGTGGTGTTGCCCCCTCCCACTTTTAATTCCTCATTAAATTCCTCATTAAATTCCTTATTAAATTACTCATTAAATTACTCATTAAATTACTTATTAAATTGCTCATTAAGTTACTTATTAAATTGCTCATTAAGTTACTTATTAAATTACTCATTAAGTTACTCATTAAATTACTCATTAAGTTACTCATTAAATTACTCATTAAATTACTCATTAAATTACTCATTAACTTAACTCATTAAGTTACTTATTAAATTGCTCATTAAGTTACTTATTAAATTACTCATTAAGTTACTCATTAAATTACTCATTAAGTTACTCATTAAATTACTCATTAAATTACTCATTAAATTACTCATTAACTTAACTCATTAAGTTACTTATTAAATTGCTCATTAAGTTACTTATTAAATTGCTCATTAAGTTACTCATTAAATTACTCATTAAGTTACTCGTTAAATTACTCATTAAGTTACTGATTAAATTACTCATTAAATTACTCATTAAATTACTCATTAACTTAACTTACATAGTTTCAGCATTGTATTGATTGCTGAAATATTCCAGGGTTTATACACACCTTAAAAGAGGTATGCGTGGTGTTGCCCCCTCCCACGTTTATTCCAGGGTTTATACACACCTTAAAAGAGGTATGCGTGGTGTTGCCCCCTCCCACTTTTAATTACTCATTACATCGTTTCCATTAAAAAAAAACATCGCTTTTACTGCTCCAGCCGCAGCATTTGTCACTTTGTTTGCTCATCCGCATGACCAAAACGAAATAAAGGGAGCTCAACCATTACACAGCGCTTTTAATGGCGCATGCCATAGAAACTCAACGCAATTTCGACTCGGCCAGCAAACGAGCAAATTTTGCAGGATGTTAACTGGAATTAGTCGTGAAAAATATATCCAAAATACACAAAAATACACCCCCACACAAATAAACAACATTTATTCCGTTCAACAGAACAAACATTTCCTCTATCATGACATGCATGTCTTCAAAATTATATGACCAAGAGAAAAAGTAAAATTAATTAAAAACTGCGGGCAGTGATGATCCGGGGACCATACCGCTCCATCCTGATTGGACGGGTGCGTGCTAGAGTCGTTAACAACGACAGTCCAGATCCGATTGTTCAAAATTTCAACTCAATCGATCGAAAAATGAACGCAGGGATGCATTTTAAAGGTGCAGTGGCACTAACTGAGTTGCCACGAATATGGCCACGAAATTGCCAATATGGCCATCACAAAATATTTTCCTTAATCAATTGGCTCATAGCATAACCAATCTGTAAGTATTTCATCCGAAGATGTATTTCTGAGGACTTTTAATTAAATAAGTCATTTATAAATCAACGAGTTAATTTATTAAATGATTAATCAATAAATCAATATTTTCCTTGACAGCCACATCACTTGGTCAGTGTCATGTCCAAATATCAGCTTCCTTACTCAAAAGGTGCCTGAGTTAATGTAATGTAATTACTGTAATAAGATTACTGCAATTACTGTAATGATTACTGTAATTACTGTAATTACCGGAACTGTAATTACTGTAATTACCTCAGGTAATTACTGTAATGTAATTACTGTAATTTAATACGAAATGTAATTAATTAAATAAGTACTTCCTTAATCGCTAATAATTAAATAACTCGTGAATTCTTATCCGATTTACTTAACATTTGAGTGTCCCCAAAACGTTGGAGCAAAACGTTGCAACAACGAAAGTGAAACGTTGTAGCGACGTTGTGGAAACGTCAGCAAAACACAACATTTGAATGTTCCCAAAACGTTGGAGCAAAACGTTGCAACAACGAAAGTGAAACGTTGTGGCGACGTTGTGGAAACGTCAGCAAAACCCAACATTTAAATGTTCACAAAACGTTGGAGCAAAACGTTGCAACAACGAAAGTGAAACGTTGTGGCGACGTTGTGGAAACGTCAGCAAAACCCAACATTTAAATGTTCACAAAACGTTGGAGCAAAACGTTGCAACAACGAAAGTGAAACGTTGTGGCGACGTTGTGGAAACGTCAGCAAAACCCAACATTTAAATGTTCACAAAACGTTGGAGCAAAACGTTGCAACAACGAAAGTGAAACGTTGTGGCGACGTTGTGGAAACGTCAGCAAAACCCAACATTTAAATGTTCACAAAACGTTGGAGCAAAACGTTGCAACAACGAAAGTGAAACGTTGTGGATTATCCCAATGGATAATCCAAATGAATCACAATGCAATCCCATTAAAAGCCCATTAAAATCCCATATCTTGTCACCCTTTGCATTGTTGAAAGCAATTAATTCCATATCTCAATATTACCTCTATTTATATATACTAGGGCGTGCCCGCACGTACGTGCTTGCCCGTACGTGCTTGCAAAAAACATGCGTGCAAGCAACAACAAAAACTTTGAAACCACGTGGCAGTAACGACCACAGAACCCCCCTCCTATTTACATGCAATGGTTTGGTCCATTCGCAAAGCCAAAACGAACGACCACAGAACCCCCCTCCTATTTACATGCAATGGTTTGGTCCATTCGCAAAGCCAAAACGAACGACCACAGAACCCCCCTCCTATTTACATGCAATGGTTTGGTCCATTCGCAAAGCCAAAACGAACGACCACAGAACCCCCTCTCTATTTACATCAAATGGTTTGGTCCATTCGCAGAGCCAAAGCGAACGGCTTGCGAGTACGGTGACCATACCTTGGGACCCACTTGTCCGATTAATTTCAAACCTTGACAAATTTTCCATTCCTTCCCTTCCTGATCTTTCGATGTAGGGCTGGGTTCTTTTTTTTTATTTTTTAGGATCATGTTGCATCGAGCATTATTTTCCAAAACAGTGTGAACATTAACCCACACCAAAACCTCTGACATCCCACCATTAACACCTATTGTAAGCGTGCCGAATCAGTAAGCATCACCCCTTCTATGAGCCTCGACCAGAGGGTGGTTGTTACTCACAAACACCATTTCCTGTAATTATCTCTCATAATCAGGATAAATTTGGAACAGCCCTTAAACTAACACCAAGCAGATCAATTTTTATTTAGGTTGGGGTTTCACACAAACTGGTTAACTAAATAATACAGAATTATTTTTCGTTAAAAAAACAACAGCACTGGTTCCGTGTCACCCATGCTATTTATCTGGCAAATTTCGTCAAAAAAAACAACAGCACTGGTTTTGTTTCACCCATGCTATTTATCTGGCAAATTTCGTCAAAAAAAAACAACAGCACTGGTTTTGTTTCACCCATGCTATTTATCTGGCAAATTTCGTCAAAAAAAAAAACAACAGCACTGGTTTTGTTTCACCCATGCTATTTATCTGGCAAATTTCGTCAAAAAAAACAACAGCACTGGTTTTGTTTCACCCATGCTATTTATCTGGCAAATTTCGTCAAAAAAAACAACAGCACTGGTTTTGTTTCACCCATGCTATTTATCTGGCAAATTTCGTCAAAAAAAACACAGCACTGGTTTTGTTTCACCCATGCTATTTATCTGGCAAATTTCGTCAAAAAAAACAACAGCACTGGTTTTGTTTCACCCATGCTATTTATCTGGCAAATTTCGTCAAAAAAAACAACAGCACTGGTTTTGTTTCACCCATGCTATTTATCTGGCAAATTTCGTCAAAAAAAAAACAACAGCACTGGTTTTGTTTCACCCATGCTATTTATCTGGCAAATTTCGTCAAAAAAAAACAACAGCACTGGTTTTGTTTCACCCATGCTATTTATCTGGCAAATTTCGTCAAAAAAAACAACAGCACTGGTTTTGTTTCACCCATGCTATTTATCTGGCAAATTTCGTCAAAAAAAACAACAGCACTGGTTTTGTTTCCTGGAAGCGTCCTGCAAAACGCTTTGCTTCTCGCAAAACGTCCGCCAATGGGAAGTAAAGGGAGGGGAAAAAAACGGGAGCAAGAGACAGGGTGCCGGAATGGACATGAGGGACAATGAGGGACAGTGAGGGAGTGTTGGTATGCAATTTTTATCCAATCGCCATCTTTCACAGTAATTCTGGACTGGCATTAGGTGGGATTGTCTGTCATGAATTTATTTGTTGATCGAACGAGTTTTAATTTGTCTAAATCCGACCAGTCGTTTCCAAAGATATAAGCCTTTTTGTCGCAATACCATAAATTGGAATGAGGTAAAAAAATATATATATATAAATATAATTCGCTTTCCCGGTTCCCTGTCGCTCGCCGAGCGCCGAGCAAGTCGAGTGCTTTGAACAAGTGCAAAAAAAAAGAAGTACTTTATACGTGTACGGGTGGGTAAACGAGTGTACCGGCCTTACACGTCCTGGAAGCAAACGGTCGCAAGGTGCACGCTTGCTCCGTTTGCTCTCAGGTCACAGTAAGACCCTTAATGACCAGCGCAAAAATTACGTATTTACAGAAATCATTTAGAGAAAAAAAACACGAATAAATTGCTACAGTCGTTTAACACGTTTCATCCTTGTATTTCCTATGGACAATCGCCAGTCCCACACACCAAATCCTCCATCTTCAGAATTCATATTTCATAATGGACAGATCCCCAAGAGGTCATGCTCACCTTGACCCTTGACGACGTCCACTCGAAATTCCAGCGGTGCCTCCAGATTGTTGGAGAATTCGTAGCTGAGAGACTCACAGGACTCCAATGACCGGACACAGGTTTACAAAAGGTCTGGTTTATTAACTGGTTATTCACTTCATTCCATTTACCAAATAATACCGCATAATATAATGGATCAGGTTAACTCTTTTCCAATGTCCTTCTCGTTCGGCTGATGTTCCTCCGACACTCCCGTTGGTCAGAGCTCCTCGCAGCAGCTTCTCCCGACTCCACGTTTGCTCCCGTTTATATGGACAAACTGGATTTTAATCCCCTCTCCGCTAATGCCCCGAGGTCATGCATGTACCAAGTCCTGGTATCAGCTCGCTCCCCTCCTGTTGTGAGTTCCGTTTACCAAACGATAGGGGGGTGCTTCAGCCAGGGGCTGTGACCAGGTGGACAAAAGATTATCATGTTCGGGCGCATTCCTGACTCATTTACAAACTCGTCTTTCACAGAGTTTGCATGTAAAATATATCTGCTTTGTTACCAGGTTAATTAATAAGTTACCAGTGCCAATTAATAAGTTACGCTGAGTTACACTTCCACAAGGGGAAGGTACACCCCCATCAAATCACTCCACCAGTGAGCCAGGTGGGGCCACGTCACCCCAACCTTTTGGTCTACGCAGGTACCTGTGCTTCCTTTCATAGGGAGAATAGATACATTTGGGAAATAGAGTCCAGTGTAGCGGTTACCGCTGGATGCACACAATCGCCTTGCACCGGCCAGAACACGGCCAGACGCGCCTCTCCCGGGCATGCCCGGACTCACTGTTCCCGGGCACGCCCGAACCTCCCGGGCACGCCCGGTCTCGTCTTTCCCGGGCATGCCCGCTCTCGCCTTTCCAGGGCTCGCCCAGAGCGTCCGGGCATGCCCGCTATCGCCTTTTCAGGGCTCGCCCAGAGTGTCCGGGCATGCCCGCTATCGCCTTTCCAGGGCTCGCCCAGAGCGTCCGGGCATGCCCGCTATCGCCTTTCCAGGGCTCGCCCAGAGCGCACGGGCACGCCCAGCCTCGACTTGCCAGGCCGCAGCCAAACACGCCCGGGCAGGTCCAGACTCGCCTTTCCAAGGCTCGCCCTTGACACCCGGGCATGCCCGGTATAGCTTTTGCCGGGCAAACTTCCCGACATAAATGTGTATATATATTGCTGCCCGATAAACGGGCTTGTCAGAATACCTGAGCTGTTTTGTTTCAACTAGGGCGTGCCCGTACGTGGGTGCAAAAAAACATGCGTGCAAACAACAACAACAAAAAAAAACTTTGAAACCACGTGGCAGTAACGACCACAGAACCCCCCCCCTCTATTTACATGAAATGGTTTGGTCCATTCGCAAAGCCAAAGCGAACGGCTTGCGAGTACGGTAGAACCCCCCCCCCCCCCTCTATTTACATGAAATGGTTTGGTCCATTCGCAAAGCCAAAGCGAACGGCGAACGGCTAAATCGCCATAGCTCGGTAACTACTTCTCCGATTAATATGAAACCTTGAAAAGGCACATCCTCAGGTCCCCAGCAATATACCTGGCAAGTTTCAAGTATATCGGACCCGTGGTTGTCGAGAAACAGCGGTCACAGACAAACAAACAAACACACAGACACACACACAGAGATTACTGGAATTATAGATAGACTAGGGCATGCCCGTACTATATCTATATCTAAAATTATATCCCCCCCCTCTATTTACATGAAATGGTTTGGTCCAAAGCGAACGGCTTCCGGAGTTTGGTAAAGAAATCGCCATCGCGTGCACAAACGCGCAGGAAAGCGAATGAATCGCAAATTCGTTTTTATTAGTTTTAAAACATAGTTTAACGCCAACATAGTTTGCAAACGTGAAATAAATGAATACGCTCTCAAATGTGCCATCCGAGGCAGAGTGTGTCCGCCACGTTCGGCACACGCGATAGTTCGCTGCTCTCTGATTGGTTGAATCGTTTTTTGGACATAGCTCGGTAAGTAATTGTCCGATTAATATGAAACCTTGAAAAGGCACATCCTCAGGTCCCCAGCAATATACCTGGCAAGTTAAAAGTATATCGGACCCGTGGTTGTCGAGAAACAGCGGTCACAGACAAACAAACGTACAAACGTACAGAGATTACTGGAATTATAGATAGATAAAGCAACTCGGACGAATTCCGTCTTTGGTCGCGTCAATTCTTTCGACTCGCATTGGAGCGCAGTTCCTTCACCAGTGAGATTAGCGGGGCAAGAAAGTCCAGGTAGAATTAGAGATATAATTAGTACTCCTGGCAGTGTCCTGGCAGTGTCCAGTGTCCTGACACTGGCAGTGTCCTGGCAGTGTCCAGTGTCCATATAAGTCCTGGCAGTGTCCATATGTTTTATACCTCTCCCACTGCCCCCTTCCCACGCCCCCCCCCCCAAAGCCCTCGCCCTCTCTCAGATCTCTCGATGTCTCCATGTCTCTCGGTCCCTGCTCTCAAATGTTGTGTTTGTGTCCTTCCCCCTCTCTCCCCATCTTGTCTACCGCTCCCTATGTTATATGTTTTATGTGTCGGTTTGTCTTTCTGTGTGATTAATGTTCGCTCTTTCACGAGCCTCGATCTTGTATACAAAAAAAAACAAAAAAAAAAACAAAAAAAAAAACTCACCTGCTGGTGAGGATATGGGTGGTCTGTTGCCCTGACAGTGAGTAGAAATACTCGCTTGCTCGCCTACTCACCAGCCTTCCTGCCAACAATGAACACTTGTTGAGCTTGCTGCATGGGCCAATGAACAATGCACTGGGGGACCAGCTAGAGGGAGGTGAACAATGAACTTTTGAATAAAGAAATGAGATGCCCCTTCTTGGAGCCACCCACCCATTTACTCCCTTGTAAATAATTTTTCAATATATTGTTGGGGATAGAGTATAAGTTCTGGCTGTCATGTAAGAATGTGTAGAAACGTTTCTCGACACTTAGACTAGGCAATTAACTGTTTTGATTCAATGAATGTGGGTTAGACGAGGAGGGCATTTTTGTGTTTGCTAAATGGTCAGCCAAACACGGTGTACATGATCGACTCAGAGACGAGTCTTCGGGAGAGAAGGGAGCTGTGTTATGGAACTGGCTTTGAGGGTAAATCGGGATAGATGAGAAGAGTTATTTCATAGTGAAACTTAGCATAAGAGTGATGTAGTTGCTGTAATTAAGAGAAAGTTTTGCAGAAAGTTTTACAAAGCTATCGTCTTCCCTGCCCAGTGCTTATGGTGAAGTCTCCCCTCCTCCTCCTTTCCTTTTATTCTCCAACATGCCATGATGTGATTTGTCTTCATGTGTAAACATCCATTCTGCAGCGCTCAAAAATCCACGTGACTCAAATGAAAGGATGTACAAGGCCATGTGGCTCAAGTGACAGAAGGGCGTACAAATCCACATGACTCAGGTAGGAGGACATATGAGGCTACATGGCTTAATTCAGAGGAAGGGTCACGTTGTGTAGGTGGGAGTTCACTCTCCATCCCCCACATGGCCAATAACCGATGTTGTTCAAACTTAGCACACATATAATGAATGATGGGTTACATATGCACGTCATTTTTATTTGAGATGAGATCCAAGATGGCTGACTGGCGGCCATTTTGTTACTTAAACGTGTCCCCATCAATTTCTCGGACATGCATGCACTGATTTTGTTCAGTTGGTACAAAGACAATACATGAGTATGCATATGCAGAAGATTTTGTTTTGTCAGCTGACCAAAGATGGCCATCTGCCGGCCTTTAACTCCGTACAGCAAAATTACTAAAACCACGGCGGGGGCTATGACATTTTACGCCTTTTTCTCCTTGTTTTGTCAGTAGAATGTCTCCACAAGGAGGGCACTCAATTTTAGTGTGAAAGGTTTAAACTCTCTCCAAAGTGACCAGGAATTGCAGTCATGTATATCGTGTATGTACAATATTAACTACTAGTGGGGGCACCCATGGGAATCCCACGGGCATGGACGTGTGTGACATTTGGACATCTTCATTTAGATGCTGCACATTTAGTTTTACAAAATGGTTACTGGAAATTTATGAGATCCACAAATGATGTAATCTACACAATTTATTTACTTCTGATAACATGTGAATGCATGTGCATGCACATGGGAAGTACAGTTTGAAATGTGTAATTACATCTAATGTAAAATGTGACTTCAAGAGCTCAAATCCTCTCCCTCCCCGCCCCCATCCCTCCCACATCATGCACACTGCACCTGGGAGTGGGTCACACACAAACGGGGGAATGGGTCACACACACGGCAGAGTTGGTTACACACACACACGGGGGAGTGGGTCACACACACACACACACACACACACGGGGGAGTGGGTCACACAAACACACGGGGGAGTTGGTCACACACACACACACACACACACGGGGGAGTTGGTCACACACACACACACACACACACACGGGGGAGTTGATCACACACACACATGGGGGAGTGGGTCACACACACACATGGGGGGGAGGGGGGTGGCAGTGGTTCAAGGTATAAAAAGTACAGCAGACTGGTTTTTCTTTTGTTAGATATATTTTATTTCACAACACAGCTTTTCTAGAATATTATCACCCTCCAGGTGCTGCAATCAATTAGAATGAGTTTAAAGACAGCATCATATGAATACAACACTCATTTAATGTTCTTTATGCTTACATGTTACTGGCACTTTGGCATTGTTTACTTTTAAATGAGAAAGCATTGGTGTTTCATAATGATTTTTCAATATTTCTTGTTCTGTCCTATAAGCGTGATGCCGACAAGAAATTCCCATTAAAAATCATAATATACTGGTAAGATAAGTATATAATGTTTCTCATGTCATGCAATTACTTAATATAAAAAGTTAAGCTAATTTATGGATGCCTGCAATGAGTACCTACTTGTGTATTTATATTACAACCTTTTGCGTTTCATTGTGATGTATGACAATTTCCTTTCTTGCTTTTTTTATGTTAGACCTGTGTATATGTGGAAACCTTTGCAAGCCCATGTGACTTATATAAACTTCCATTATGAGAGATAGAGTGCAGTCTACAGTAGTAAGCTAACCGCTCTCTCTCTTTCGCTCTTTCGCTCTCTCTCCCCCACTGCATGTTTCTTTCTGTTCCTGCTATTTCTGTTTTCAGGATTTTATTTCTCCCCAAAATATTTTTTCCCAACAAGGTCTTTTTTGTTATACAAGAGTCTATACTTGTGGAGGAGATAACCGACAAAAGGCAGCTGGTTCAAAAACTACCAAAGGGTATGCGAGGGTGTTGCAGGGGAGGGGAAGTGGGTGGGCATCCATAAGGAGGAAAGGCCCATCGTGGGGAGTCATACTCTATAGAGCTCCGTATGAAAGCCTTATACATCATGATGAGCTTAGTGCAGTTCAGGTATGTTTTAGCTCGACAGAGAATACCCAGACCCAGATGGAGAGTGGTCTTTGATGCTTGCTTGGTGATATGATCCTTCCATGTTATAAAAATGTTACGGCAGACAGCGAAACCAAGGAGTTCTGGAGACAGCACCTTTTTCAGTGCCTGTGCAGAGAAGTGGATTGGACTGTTTGATTGCTGGTATTTTGTGGAGATAGTGTGCCCTGCTGGCTTTGAATGTCATGCTCCAAGTAGCGAGCCAGTGGCTTATCTTATCCAGCTCTGACAAAAGGGATTCAGTTGTGCTAAACCTTTCACAACTGTGATGTATTGTTCTGCACAGGATGGAGTCATCCACAAAGTGGCAAAGTTGGTGTTCAAGAGAATCAGACAGATCATTGATACATATCAAGAATAATGTTGATCCCAAGTTGCTGCCTTGTGGAAATCCAGCCTTGAAGGGAAAGATCATGGGAAAGGACACCATTAGGAGCCTCCTGCTGCGTCTGCTCATGAAAGAAATAAGATGACCACTTGATCAGGGGGCCCTAAGTACCAAATGAAGACAACTCAGGAAACAAGGATGGATGCCCCCACAGTATCACCAGCTCCAGAGATATCCAGAGAGATGTCCCTAACAATTTGCTTTAGGTTCAGGACATCTACCCATTGCTGGATGAGAAGTACCATATGCTAGGTGGATTGGCCAGGTCAGAAGTCAAACTGGTTGTTCGAGATTATCGAGTTCGAGAAGAGATAGTATCTGAGTTTGACTGCAATGATGAACTCCATTACTTTGCTTATGATGGGGAGAAGGCTAAAAAGCATGACTTGAGGAAATCATCCTTTAGGAGAGAATGAATGGAATATAGATGCATGTCAAACACAGATGTGACCAGCTCCCACCAGGTTTCGGAGGATGTTGAGTGAGAGGCTGGATAATTTGGATTGCTGGTGAGCCTGATGTCAGACCCTGGTTCTTCCTAGGGCAGATACACAATGTTTCTGAGCTGTGCAGCCTGCAGATTGCTATCAGTCAGGTTTGCCTTCCAGAAGGAGAATTAAAGTTGTTTTCTTGTGATGGCCTCACCATACTAGGGTCGAGATAATGGGCTGAGACGTTGAATGCGGGATAGAGTGAACTTGTAAAGAAAATTGCTGATAGTTTGGTATAGAAGATATTATTGGGGCGGTCAATGTTAGGAGCTGATGTGATGATGGACTGAATTACAGAAAGACATTTAGAATTGCTCATTATTTTTTTAAATATAACTTAGCTACAGGTTTGCTAAAAATGGGGTGATATACCTTATCATGTGCTGGAATCTCATCATGTCCTCGCCACACTACCACCTCCCCCTGCCCCCAAATCCCTCTTTGCACATTATTGTACATCGCTCCTTCCTATTCCACAAAAGGTCTGAAGGTGAATATAGGAAAGACGAAGGTGATGGCAAGTGGTAAAGCATGTGGTGAGGTGGAAAGAACTGGGAAGTAGCCATGTGCTGTGTGCAGGAAGGGTGTCGGAGTGAACTCCATTCAATGTACAATGTGTGCTGAGTGGGTTCATCAAAAATGTAGTGCTCTGAGAGGGTCATTAACCAGCGTGGCAGCTACATTCAAATGTAAGGTGTGCACATAGGGAGCTGCAGATGGAGGAAATGTTGAGTTGGATCTTGGAGACGGCGTGAAGCTGGAAGGTGTGAAAACATTTTGCTACCTCGGAGACATGCTGAATGGAGAAGGTGGATCAGACTCGGCAACGGTTGCTAGAGTGAGATGTGCATGGAAGAAGTTTCGGGAACTGAATGGTGTGCTGATGAGGAGGGGAGGGTCGTTGAAGCTGAAGGGAAAGGTGTATGCTGCATGTGTGAGAAGTGTTATGATTTATGGGAGCGAGACATAGGTCATGAATGTAGAGCAGCAACGAAGGCTGGAAAGGGTGGAAATGCGAATGGTTCGGTGGATGTATGGAGTATCGTTGAGAGAGAGGAAGACAAATGATGAATTGCGAAAGATGATGAGAATAGAGCCTGTGATTTATGCTGTGAAGAGGAACAGGTTGAGATGGTTTGGTCATGTGTTGAGGAAGGATGAAAATGACTGGTTGAGAAGAGTGATGGAAATGAATGTAGAAGAAGTAGAGGACGGGGAAGACCGAGAAAGACTTGGCTAAAGATGGTGGAAGAAGAAATGCAGGCAAGGGGGTTAACAAGGAGAGATGCAGAAAATAGGGCAAAATGGAGAAGATTGTCATGGGGACCGCAAGGCTAACCCCCGCTCTAGCAGGGAAAATGGCCTTAAAATGCATGTTGTTGTTGGTTTGTTGCTCCTTCCTATTCCATTTCCAGGCACTGCACGGTGGCATCGCCGGGCACCCCGGCAATGACGCGTGCTGGAGGATATGTTATTTATTTATTTGGCATGTGGGTGGTGCACTTTAAATGTATCTGTACTTTTTATCTGTACGGTTTTTCTTGTTTGTTTGTCCAGGCGATATCTCAGTCATCCTTTGAGCTAAGATGCTAAATTTTGGACACAATAGTGAGCACGTGCTTTGGCAAAAACGTTATTTTTATTTTTTGAATAATCAATTAATTGATTGATTACTGAATTATTATCAGTTTATTAATCACTTGTTTATTTTCTTTCTCATCTGGGCAATATCTCAGGCACCTTTAGAGCTAGGAAGCTGATATTTGGACACGATAATGACCAAATGATTTGGCTGTAAAGTGTATTTCTGTTTTATTGATTTATTAATTAATAAATTAAGCGATTAATTATTCACTTTTTTTTCATTAATCGCTTTTTTAAAGTTACAGATTCGGATGAAACGGTGGTGGTTTAGGTATTCTAATAGCCAATTGAGTACGAATTAAAAAAAAAGTGATTATTATTTATTTACTTTCATTATTAATCACTTATTTATTATCTCAGGCACCTTTTGAGCTAGGAAGCTGATATTTGGACACAAGTGACAGTGATATGGCTATAAAGGATAATTTTGATTTATTGATTAATCAATTAATCAATTAATCATTTATTGATTAATCAAGGAATCAATTAATTAATTATTATTTTTGATTAATTAATTATTTAATTTATTTTCAAGAAGTTACAGCTTCAGATTAAACACTGGTGGTTTAGGCATTCCATTAGCCAATTAAGAAATTAATTACTTTATGATTATTATTTATTTATTTTAATTACGCAATTAATCAATCAATTAATTGTACACCTATCCCTCCCAATATCGTCTCGATGTGCTGCAATATGGCACCCTGGCAATGCCGCATGCTGGAAGATATGTTATTTATTTATTTGGCATGGGGGTGGTACACTTTGAATGTATCTGTACTTGTTGATTTTGTTTTTTAACCTGTTACATGTTGTAGGTCTACAAGAGCTTTGCATTGCTGTTGTTGTTGGGGTTCTTGTTAGTGGTCGATTTTTGAAATGTGCACCCATTGGTCAGACAGTTGCCGGACCACACCCACATCTGTCACTTGACCCCACCCACCATAGCACTGAAACAAAAATTATATGGCCGCCATATTGGTTTTCTGGTTGGCTTAACACATTAGGCCTGTAGGCCTCTGCTGATTATACACTGCCCGGGTTTGTTGCATCAGATTTCCATTGGTTTTGTTTGGGTCGACTGTTATTCACGATGAGGGAGCCCAAAAAATGTAAGCATATGTCGAATAATAGTAAACACACGGTATATTAGAACGCAGGGCAATTAAGCAATCATTATGTCAAGTAATCAAGGGTAACGTTGTTTAATTTTTGTAGGGCCCAATATTGGGGTTAAGCCATCCGTGACTGTTTATAGCGCATTCAATGTGTGTTTCCCAATCACTCTTTTAATCCTTTAAGAGTGCTTTAGATGCGTGTTTCCCAATTGGCCCGTTACCGAATGTTGTGCAGGTTTTGACCACAGTGTGGTCATTCTTGGTTTAATATACAAGAAAGTCTCAAGCATTTTGGGTATTGATGACTCCATGTACTTATAGACAGAGGCACCAAGCAAGCTACCTCTGCTGCCTTTTTAACACTGTCAAGTAAGCCGCACCGCGCCTTGCTCACACCTATTCAATTGTATGTGTTGAATGCCACTGTAAGTAGCAGGAGGCAATAGATGCAATTTTGAGGGGGAGATTAAATGACAAACTACTGCCATGCAAAGCATTTCAATTCATTTCTCTTACATTCCAGGTGGAGCGTTCATAAAGTTCTCAGAATTAAACACAATGCTTGAAGAAATGACATTTTCTTTTCTTTTTAAATATACATGTATATATATTTATTCAAGAAATAAATTTTCTTGCTAATTATATATAGGTAGATATTGAATGTCGGAATTTATTTGACCATTTAAGTATCTCCTTCCGATATCATTTCGAACGCCCCTAATATCGCACAATAGTTCGTTCACTTTGTGTAATTAAAGGCACATACATGATACATTCTTCCTATCAACAATTTCCTTCTTGATGTACAACGAGGTAGGTGCACATTTCTTCCATCCATCATCTTGTGCTTCATGGGTTTTCTCAGCACTATCTGAAAGTAAAATGAAATCCGATTATTTCCTGAACAATGCCACAATGTATACATATATATGTATAATTGTATATATATATATATATATTGTTGCGGTTTTAGAACCCACACTTTCTTGTAAATATCCCATCATTAAAAGGTTAAAGGTTGCACCCCATAGGTAGGCCAAAAGCAACACGTAGGCCACCATAGGACTTCAGTTATTTCATTAGTATGTGTATAGGTAAGGCCGTGTTTCCAATAGTTGAATCTGCGTTGTGTCAATCAAATAAGAAGTAGGCCCAATCCATTCATTTTGCAAGCCTCCCTCTCCAAGCGACGCCATTACGCACCCTCCAGTCTGCCCTATGGCTCTCCCAATTTGTTACGCACCTTTGTAAGCAGCAGCTGCCTTAGCGCTCGCTCAACGCCGCCATAAGCCACGCGGTGAGGCCCGGAAAAAGGGGACGGAACGCCAAGAAGAAGGTGTGGCCACGTCATCCAGCCGTCAAAGGCGGGGCCGGTAAGCCTTAACCAGCCAACCAGGGCTGAAGTGACATCGCCGACAGGCGTGGCTTTGGGGCTCACGGAGTGATCGCTTGTTGAGTTATAAAAGCGAGTGCAAAGCCCTTTCAGAGGACTTGCCAGCAGGCACATTTACCAACAGGACTTACCAGAGCGCGCATGAACTTACTGATCGGGAGAGCGCACCTTTGTAAAGACTTACCGCGTGAGAGAGCTCGCCTTGACTGACTTGCTGGGAGAATGCGCGTTGCATTGACGGGACTGATGCAGTGGCGCTTATGAAAGAAGGACCTTATCAAAGGAGTACATTTGGAGAGGGGGCGTTTGGTGCCTTTGTATAGTGCAAATATTACGTACGCACTACGCAGCGTACCAGCTTCCCCCCGTTATATAAATTGTCCATTCACGTTCCACTATACGCGGAGCTGCCTGCCGGGTTTCACCCGCTGGACCGGAGCCTGGACTGGAGCCGACTGGAGCCTGGACGAGCCGGTGACCATCCACCATCTATAATCCCCGTGGGAGTGTGTATGTTTGTCCTGGGTATTAAGAATAAGACTGTCTAAGGCTGCCCTGTGTACCTGCTTCTTCCTCTTCCTATCTTGTATATTCCTTTCATTTCCTCTCTTTCTTTGTACATAATTAATAAACCCATCCGTTCTTCCAATTCTCTTGGTTTCCTCTCCATCCGATCGCATCAGTCTTTTCTCCATTGGGTAAACGTAGCACGATTGCAACCGCTATAATCGGGTTTAGTCCCTGTTAACGGCCCGAATCGCGGCTCGCTTCGCTCGGCGTGTCCACTAACGCCGTGGTTCGGGTTGGAGTTATCTCCTTGATTTACGGCCGATGGTAGTAATTAGGTAATTGGACTAAGACTCGACCAACAACCCTATTTACCACCGACCGGAAGGAACGTTATAACCTCTAGGACTCGGGTCGGCCAGGTAAAAAGGCAAGGGGATTAACCCCCCCTTGATAAGGGGAGAGCCGATGTCCGAGATCCGCAACAATACATATATATATATATATATATATACATATATATATATATATATATATATATATATATATATACTAGCAGAAGTACCTGGCATTGCCGGGCGGGAGAGGAGGAGGGGAGGGGGAAGAGGAGAGGAGGGGAACGGGGGGGAGGGGGGAGGGGTAGAGTCCCTTTTCCAATGCAGACTTTTCAAACACCACGAAACGGGAAACAGAACACAGTCCCCAAGTGTTGGCTCAACACAGACCTTTAAATTTCCAAGAAGAAGGTTTGTCCTCCAATGACACAAAGGGACTCTAGGGCGGGGGAGGGGAGGAGGAGGGGAGGGGGAAGAGGAGGGGAGGGTAACAGGGGGAAGAGGAGGGGAGGGGAACAGGGGGGAGGGGGAGGGGGAAGGGGGGGAGGGGGGAGGGGAAGGGGGGAGGGGAAGGTGTGGGGGTGCCCGGGGGAAGAAGGGCCCCTCCCCCCCTCCCCCTCCCCCCCAGTTCCCCTCCCCTCCTCCTCCCCCTTAACACCAGGGGGGTTGACACAGCCTGTCATCCTACCGAGGTCGGCAAATTGAGTACCAGTTCACTGGTAATTCCCTGTGTGCCGCAAGAGGCGCCTAACAGGGTTGGCGGCACGAACCCGGAAGTCGGAACTCATTGTCGTCAAATAAATGTAGCATGTATGTTTCACTCTCTGTCACATGCCGTTGGTCCCATGTCAATCGGATGAAGTTGAAAAATTAACATTACGAAGTTTCTCTGGGACGTACTGATTCCGAATAATGAAGTTGAAAAATTAACGTTCCGAAATACGCTAATTACGCTAACAGAAGCGCTGGCGCTGCGAAGCGCTAGAGGGAGCGCTGCGCTCCCTCCCTTCGATTCCCTCCCTCTTCTGCTAGCACTTCTGCGCTAATACGCTAATTTTAAAACCCGAAGTTTTTTAAAATTTAAGGTGTGCTGTAGTTGCTCTGAGACGTACTGATTCCGAATATGCCTTTGGTTTTTCTCTGCGATGAGTAGTTCTCGAGTTATAAGAGGACAAACAAACAAACATACTTTACTGCTTTATATATATAGATAGAAGTTGGTACGATTCGGCCAAGGAATCCCAGAGATAATTGCAATTAAGTGAGCCGTGACGTCACGGAACGCGCCGCCGGTAATATATTATAATTTATGGTAATCTATGCAGCACGACATGGTCATCACGGAAAACAAGGCGCCTTTGCCGGCGCAAAACGGCTCTCCCAGGGTCAAACTCGGTATCGTTGTGAGCGCACGGTTCAGCCCTTCAAGAAAAAGTTTATTTTCTAAAAATCGAACCACGCATTAAAAATATATGACTGGTTTTGTTCGCCGGCACGTCGGCGCTCGAGTCGGCTCGCGATAAAATCCAACACGTCCTTTGTCGGGGTCGTCTGAACCAACCACGGGGCCTAGAAGGCTGGGACTGGTCTCAAACGTTAGGTCACGATCATATCTCGTAATGCTGGAAGCTGCACGTCTCTGTGATAATCTTGTGGACCATGACAAGAGATCGTGCGAGTCGCTCGCAACGGCTTCAAGCACTTCCGCATTCGACCATTTCATGAACGCCATACGCCCCGCCCATCAAAGCGCGTACGTATTAAACGAACATACAGTGGCCCATGTGTCGTCATTTGCACATGCGCCAAAGTCTTTGCAGGAACATGAAGCATCGGAACAGCCCATTTGCGCATGCGCAAGAGTGAGAACCGCCTGTGCACCATTACGCTAACAGAAGCGCTGGCACTGCGAAGTGCTAGAGGGAGCGCTGCGCTCCCTCCCTTCGATTCCCTCCCTCTTCTGCTAGCGCTTCTGCGCTAATACGCTAATTTTAAAACCCGAAGTTTTTTAAAATTTAAGGTGTGCTGTAGTTGCTCTGAGATGTACTGATTCCGAATATGCCTTTGGTTTTTCTCTGCGATGAGTAGTTCTCGAGTTATAAGAGGACAAACAAACAAACATACTTTACTGCTTTATATATATATATATATATATATATATATATATATATATATATATATATATATATATATATATATATATATATATATATATATATATATATATATATATATATATATATATATATAATATATATATATATATATATATATATATATATATATATATATATATATATATATATATATATATATATATATATATATATATATATATCTACACATCTATATATCTATATATCTATATATCTATATATCTATATATCTCTCTATATATATATATATATATATATATATATATATATATATATATATATATATATATATATATATATATATATATATTGTTATGAATTTGAGTAGAGTGCTATCTAGAGCCAGGTAGATCTGTATAGGTAACATGCTTCGACTGTCGCGATAGAGAATCTACCCTGTAATAAGTTACATGTTAGTCCGGTTTGTTGGGATAAGCTGTATTGGTGTCCCCGCTACGAAGGAGCAGGATGTGCTAAATAGTGCAGGGATTATGGATAAGATTCCTTTGTTTGTCGTCGTCCCTGTCGCCAAACCTTTGTCCCTTATGGCAATGCATACTCATATAAATACTTAGATAGGCCCTTAGCAAACATTAAATAATTCCCCTTCCCTTACAATGACCTTGGAAGAAGACCGGCAGGCAGCCAGATCGAGACACCGCCGGATGGCCGCCGCCAGCTGCACCACCAGCTGGCCTAGCAACATCACGTGAGACGAGCTATAACCACGCCACAGGGAACGTGTGATTGGTTGGCGCGGAAGGCGCGAGACGTGAACCAATCAGCGTGGAAGGCGCGAGAAGGTTCGGCAGACGGCAGGAAGCTACGAGGCTCTGGTTGGTAACGCGCCAGAACTGACGTCACATGCCAAGTTTCAAAAGGACTCGCTGGAGGGATTCTGGGCTCTTCGCTCTTGGTATTGAGTCGTGCTGGTCCTTCGCTCTTCGTTGTTCGTTCTTGACTCTTGGCTCTTCGTATTGAGAGGTCCTGGTGGTCGTTGGTTCGCCATATTAGTGGTGCTTGGAGCGGTGCTCGGTGCTTTTGGTGCTGTGAGCGAACGGACCTCGTGGGCGGTCAACGAGGCGCCTGGAGTGGGGCGGGTCGCTCGGGCCTGGCGGAGCGCGTGGGCGAAGCGGACGGAGGGTTTCTTCGCGCCGGAGCTTGGAGCCGCATTGGACAAGACTGCAGACAGTTAAGACGCACCACATTTCACACTTACACGACGGACAGTTATTTGTGTAATTCATTTTCCTTTGTCTTGTTTCTGCGGTGAGGTGTGCGGGATCCTGATTTAGGACATTTTATTACCGGCGCGTATTTTCCTGTCCCGCTATCTCTTGTAAAATAAATCCTTGTATTATTTTCTGTATATACCTGAACGCAGTTTTCCGTGTGATTTATTTAATTTGCAGCGGCATTGGAGATGCCCCGAGACCAGGTAAGACTGCAGGGGTCTTGCGCCGCCCCTCCACCCCGCGCAATTTTGTATAGCTTTCTGTCTTTGAGTCCGCCATTGAGTTTTCGCCTCGAGAGCTAAGGCCTTCGCGATCGGCTTCCGTAACCGCCTGATTTTCATCAAATGCGGCCACACGACAATATATATATATATATATATATATATATATATACTGTATATATATATATATATATATATATATATATATATATATATATATATATATATATATATATATATATATATATATATATATATATATATATATATATCTATATATCTATATATATATATATATACTGTATATATATATATATATATATATATATATATATATATATATATAGATATATATATATATATATATATACATATATATATATATATATATATATATATATATATATATATATATATAAAATAAAAATAAAAAAAATAAAAAATAATATATATCATAAATCATAAATTTATGATGTCATCGCTCACGTGGTCTGGCAGCCATATTGGATCAAAAAAAGAAACGTTCAAAAACAGAAGAGTTGGCTCACACCAAGTTGACTGCGCAGGGTAAGTATTCTATGAATACCATCTAGTTTTTTTTTGTATTTGACAATAAAATACTTTCTTTGAAAAATATATTTTTGCATAAGAGGTTTTTTGCTTCGTATTTCAATGAAATAAGTTTCTACTGCAGTTTCTTTTGAAACACCATGTACATTGTACATGTATGTACACACACATGCACATATCCTTCTTGGTTATTTTTTCACGATACTGAAAAGTTTTCATTTGATATTGCCTGGAATACCATCACTTCAGGATGTTGAGGGTATTGAACATATAACTAGACTGAGGAGTTGTGTGGGGAGAAAATCTTGGGTAATATCTTTCCCTTTTAATTTAAAATGCATTCTAATGTGTATGTCCTCCAAGCTAAGGTAATATCTGATACTCTCAGGTTACTATAATAACCGACAAACCAATCCGGATTTTAAAAAACTTTGAGGTTCCATGCAGCAAAAAAAAAAAAGTGCATCAAGGAACTTCCATAAATGCTTGCCTGTGAAGAAGGAGATCTGGAGAGAAAGAATAAAGATCTGGAGAGAGATTGCAGATTTAAGTCATTTTGGCAAAACAAAGAAGATTTTACCATTTTGTGGATCTTTGCTGGTTGGCTGTCCTCGTCAGTAGTCCCAACAAGCCAGAGCAGATGAGCCCTTTAACCAGCGATCCTTACGGCTGTCGGTGAAGGTGAGGCAAGAAACAGGGAAAGGTGGAGGAGGAATCGTTAAAACTGGTACACACTACATGATATTTTTCTCACTTATGGTTGTGTCATTGGGATATGTTATAGTTGATCAATGAATGTAGCACATCAGCTGACATGTCCTTGCTTTCCAATACTGGGTTTTGACTTTTGTCATTCTTCAGTGGAGATGATGACAGCTCACTTCTACACTACAATCAGAAATCCAGAGTGAGCTAGAGAGATAGAGAGAGAGAGAATGAGAGCTAAAAAGAATATGTGCACAAACTATGATATAAGTATGAAATGAAACCGACCCAGGCTTTTATTTTCTAACATTATAGACTAATAGTATTTCAATGAAATAACAAAGGTGGTGGACAGTAATATCTATATATTCTGATAGAACAAGAACACAGTAAAGGATATTATTAAAATATGTGTACAATCAACTTGCACGAAGATAATTTTCTCAACCATGAGCCAAATAGTGTAGCAGCATAGCAAACCTGTTGTGCATTTTGTGATACAAGCACCAAATTTGGCACAAATGTACATTAATATGTTGCGAACATTTTCAGATATTGGGCCACTTGAAATTCCGTAATTTTTTTTTTCAAATTTTTTCAAATTTCGTAATTTCAAAATTTTCGGGTGACACCGTCACAATTTCGGTCTTCGAGGCCGGCCGATATAGTGGGGCGGCTTAGCCCAAATATTCAAAAGAATTGTGCATTTTGTGATACAAGCACCAAATTTGGCACAAATGTACATTAATATGTTGCGAACATTGTGTGGTCAGCAATGAAGACGAGAGTCTGAATTACATGTATGCAAAAGACCTTGTGAACCAGTGAAGCAAATACACGGGTAAGCATGAATTAAATCTAGGGCATGATATAATTTCCATGATGTTTACCTCTACACTCAATGGTGGAAGGAGGTAATGTTTTGATCCCAGCTTGTCTGTATGTCTGTTTGTCTGTTAGTCCACAAAATTCCAGACAAAGCTTGTAGTAGTGGTAGTTGTAGTGGTAGTGGTGATAACAGAAATTGTTATATAGAACTGAACTTATATTATTATTATATGCAGAAAATAACTTCATTTCTATATGCCCTGCAGTGGACAGGTTAATTGGTTTATGCACTGAAGGGGTCACCCTGGTGTGCACTGCTGTGTTCTGCCTCACTGAGTTGTTCAGGTATGATGTACTCAGCACAAGCTTCCGGTCGGCCCGGAGGTGGGGGTGCGGGGCCTGTCACGGAACGTCAAAACAAACGGCCTGCCGGGGCCGCCCAAAGGTCGGGCGTGAGGGGCGCGTCCACTAATGGAACGCCTCTCGCTTCCCAGATCGAGGGCCACGTGGTCAGGAGAACCTCGTCCCTTCCGGTCACACTTTGCCTATCGGCCGGCCTCGAAGACCGAAATTGTGACGGTGTCACCCGAAAAATTTGAAATTACGAAATTTGAAAAAATTTGAAAAAAAAAAATTACGGAATTTCAAGTGGCCCAATATCTGAAAATGTTCGCAACATATTAATGTACATTTGTGCCAAATTTGGTGCTTGTATCACAAAATGCACAATTCTTTTGAATATTTGGGCTAAGCCGCCCCACTAAAAGGCCCATTCGACTTTCAATGTTCAAATGATCTTTCATGGAAGACAATGCTTTACTGCAACGGAATACCAATCTCAGTGAGGGGAGTGACCGTCTCCATTGATGTATAAGACAAGCAAAGCATGGGTGGTTGACATTGAGCGTTAGCCCTTTGTCATAGCAAAAGAGGACACCTAACTGAACTGAATGAATGCATGGATCTTCAGTAAATGTTTTACATTATTTATTTATTAAGATTATTCAAGTATTGTTTATTTCAAGTTGGTAACGTTTGTATTTTCAAGTATCAAGTTGGTAATGGGCTTTATTCTGTCTGTTTGTCTGAATGTCAATTGCCTACAGGTCACAATTTTAATCCAATCTTCAAGAAACTTCACCAAATGGTGGAGTTTGTCATAAGGAAGAAGTCTATTGATTTTGAGGTCGAAAGGTCAACATAGGCCAAAGGTCAACAACTGTGTCAAATTTCTTAAATCCTCAATATTTATCCGATTGAATTAAGATTTGAAGGTTATTTGCATATCTGGTCATGGAATTCAACCACCAATTATTTTGAGGTCAACATAGGCCAAAAGGTCAACATAAGCCAATGGTCAACATAGGTCAAAGGTCAACAACTAATTTTAGGGATTTCACAAGTATCGTGCTATGCACGACATATTTCTTCTTTTATTATTCATACTCAATATTCACAAAATATTTATAAACTTGTACTACAAAGGACGTTCAAAATGTTCGACTCACGAGATGGTCTCAGTAGTCCATGACATGCCATCAGTTTTTTACGTGCATGCGGTATATTGGATGATAACGATGACGTCATCGGTGAAGTTGAATTCCATCCATAAATTGTTTGAATCGAAATTCTTATCCAAAAAAATCTGAAACTTCATATATCTGATCCGATGTAAGTGAATAATTAAATTTATGATGTCATCAGTCACGTGGTCTGTCGGCCATATTGGATTTTTTTTTTTTAACGTAAAGTATCTTCCCCAGATCCACTTAACATTAACACTTCATACATATGATCGACTAGCCACGGGGAATAAAATTTGAAATTTATTTCTTACAATTTTAGCCTTAATATATGCACAAAAGTGCTTGTTAAATATCTTAATAATTAATCAGTAATCGATAAAGCTACAGATAATAGCAATGTATGTGACATAATAGGGTGCATGGTTTATACTGGTATATGGACCATAGTAGTAGCATGTTCAGTTAACAATGGTATATTTGTTCAGAATGAGCACACAAGGTGAGACTATGTGCTCTACGAGAGCAGTTCTCTTTGTACAACTTTTAAATATAGAACTATACAACGAGAAGGGTTAAATATGAGAAGTGATGATTACAAAATAATCAGGTTCATAAAGTCATATATGCTTTGATGGTTGTTCAGGGTTTTCATCATGTCCCACCGTTTGTGATGCCCACCTGTTCCGATCCCTCTTTCACACCTTTTCGCTCGAGTGCAGATATGGATGCCGTGACTTAGTTATTTATATTCGATGCCATGAGTATAACTTTTGGAGACTTAGAGCATTCACACCCCCTGTTTCCTTCATTCCACTTGGGAATAGGGCTTAAGGATTAGTCCAAACTTATAACGGGCTCTCAATATTGACAGGATTCTTTCTAATTATACACACATGAGCGAGAGGCTTTAATGAGGTGATGATAGGCAAGGCATTGGACCGACAAGGGGCAGGTACACCAAAAATGGATTGGCCGCTGTCACTTCTGCAACTGCCCAATCAACATATTTGGCATTGCTTACAGTTTTGCTGAACATTCTGCTGAGCTTGATTATTCAGGTTCCTTTTTTTAAGTATTGGAGCCCCAGCTTATCACATTCAGACAACTAGGTTAGCAAATGGGATTATTGCCTAATTTCAGCGACTGTTCTTCCAATGAGACATGTATCAAGATCTGTGGACAAGCTGGAGGGAGGGGAACACTTGGAGGTTTTCCTTGAGAACTGTCTCGTCTCGGTTCGATTTCAGACAACTATCGACTGTCGCCCAAGTGTTTTACAGACAGGGTGTTTCTAACATTTTCTGTTGGATAATAACGATCCGTCGGTGTCTTTCATGAAGAGTAGGCGAGTTATCATCAGCATCCTGTACAGATTACAAATTCCTTCACGAACCATCAAGTGGCATTGGTACCCTCCCATAAATGATGCAGCCAACAACTGAGTGATATGAAAGAATATTGACATTGGTTCATGGTGGTAAAACATTAGTTTAAATTCTGAAGTTTAAAACATTCATTCTGAAGTTTAAAACATTCATTCTGAAGTTTAAAACATTCGTTCTGAAGTTTAAAACATTCGTTCTGAAGTTTAAAACATTCGTTCTGAAGTTTAAAACATTCGTTCTGAAGTTTAAAACATTCGTTCTGAAGTTTAAAACATTCGTTCTGAAGTTTAAAACATTCGTTCTGAAGTTTAAAACATTCGTTCTGAAGTTTAAAACATTCATTCTGAAGTTTAAAACATTCATTCTGAATTTAAAACATTCATTCTGAAGTTTAAAAATTCATTCTGAAGTTTAAAAATTCATTCTGAAGTTTATAAAATTCATTCTGAAGTTTATAACATTCATTCTGAAGTTTAAAACATTCATTCTGAAGTTTAAAACATTCATTCTGAAGTTTAAAACATTCATTCTGAAGTTTAAAACATTCATTCTGAAGTTTAAAACATTCATTCTGAAGTTTAAGACATTCATTCTGAAGTTTAAAACATTCATTCTGAAGTTTAGGACATTCATTCTGAAGTTTAAAACATTCGTTCTGAAGTTTAAAACATTCATTCTGAAGTTTAAAACATTCATTCTGAAGTTTAAAACATTCATTCTGAAGTTTAAAACATTCATTCTGAAGTTTAAAAATTCATTCTGAAGTTTATAACATTCATTCTGAAGTTTAAAACATTCATTCTGAAGTTTAAAACATTCATTCTGAAGTTTAAAACATTCGTTCTGAAGTTTAAAACATTCGTTCTGAAGTTTAAAACATTCATTCTGAAGTTTAAACATTCATTCTGAAGTTTAAAACATTCATTCTGAAGTTTAAAACATTCATTCTGAAGTTTAAAACATTCATTCTGAAGTTTAAAACATTCATTCTGAAATTTAAAACATTCATTCTGAAGTTTATAACATTCATTCTGAAGTTTAAAACATTCATTCTTTGGGCTTCTTGAAAAGCGCTATATAAAATAAATGTATTATTATTATTATTATTCTGAAGTTTAAAACATTCGTTCTGAAGTTTAAAACATTCGTTCTGAAGTTTAAAACATTCGTTCTGAAGTTTAAAACATTCGTTCTGAAGTTTAAAACATTCGTTCTGAAGTTTAAAACATTCGTTCTGAAGTTTAAAACATTCGTTCTGAAGTTTAAAACATTCGTTCTGAAGCTTAAAACATTCGTTCTGAAGTTTAAAACATTCGTTCTGAAGTTTAAAACATTCATTCTGAAGTTTAAAACATTCATTCTGAAGTTTAAAACATTCATTCTGAAGTTTAAAACATTCATTCTGAAGTTTAAAACATTCATTCTGAAGTTTAAAAATTCATTCTGAAGTTTATAACATTCATTCTGAAGTTTAAAACATTCATTCTGAAGTTTAAAACATTCATTCTGAAGTTTAAAACATTCGTTCTGAAGTTTAAAACATTCGTTCTGAAGTTTAAAACATTCGTTCTGAAGTTTAAAACATTCGTTCTGAAGTTTAAAACATTCATTCTGAAGTTTAAAACATTCATTCTGAAGTTTAAAACATTCATTCTGAAGTTTAAAACATTCATTCTGAAGTTTAAAACATTCATTCTGAAGTTTAAACATTCATTTTGAAGTTTAAAACATTCATTCTGAAGTTTAAAACATTCATTCTGAAGTTTAAAACATTCATTCTGAAGTTTAGGACATTCATTCTGAAGTTTAGGACATTCATTCTGAAGTTTAAAACATTCATTCTGAAGTTTAAAACATTCATTCTGAAGTTTAAAACATTCATTCTGAAGTTTAAAACATTCGTTCTGAAGTTTAAAACATTCGTTCTGAAGTTTAAAACATTCGTTCTGAAGTTTAAAACATTCGTTCTGAAGTTTAAAACATTCATTCTGAAGTTTAAAACATTCATTCTGAAGTTTAAAACATTCATTCTGAAGTTTAAAACATTCATTCTGAAGTTTAAAACATTCATTCTGAAGTTTAAAACATTCATTCTGAAGTTTAAAACATTCATTCTGAAGTTTAAAACATTCATTCTGAAGTTTAAAACATTCATTCTGAAGTTTAAAACATTCATTCTGAAGTTTAAAACATTCATTCTGAAGTTTAAAACATTCATTCTGAAGTTTATAACATTCATTCTGAAGTTTAAAACATTCATTCTGAAGTTTAAAACATTCATTCTGAAGTTTAAAACATTCATTCTGAAGTTTAAAACATTCATTCTGAAGTTTAAAACATTCATTCTGAAGTTTAAAACATTCATTCTGAAGTTTAAAACATTCATTCTGAAGTTTAAAACATTCATTCTGAAGTTTAAAACATTCATTCTGAAGTTTAAAACATTCATTCTGAAGTTTAAAACATTCATTCTGAAGTTTAAAACATTCATTCTGAAGTTTAAAACATTCATTCTGAAGTTTAAAACATTCATTCTGAAGTTTAAAACATTCATTCTGAAGTTTAAAACATTCATTCTGAAGTTTAAAACATTCATTCTGAAGTTTAAAACATTCGGTCTGAAGTTTAAAACATTCATTCTGAAGTTTAAAACATTCATTCTGAAGTTTAAAACATTCGTTCTGAAGTTTAAAACATTCATTCTGAAGTTTAAAACATTCGTTCTGAAGTTTAAAACATTCGTTCTGAAGTTTAAAACATTCATTCTGAAGTTTAAAACATTCGTTCTGAAGTTTAAAACATTCGTTCTGAAGTTTAAAACATTCATTCTGAAGTTTAAAACATTCGTTCTGAAGTTTAAAACATTCATTCTGAAGTTTAAAACATTCGTTCTGAAGTTTAAAACATTCATTCTGAAGTTTAAAACATTAGATTAAAATATTCTGAAGATTTTATTCAAGCAGAATGAAACAAGGCTTCGCTTGCAACTACCAAACACCTTTCTTCTTTCAACTTATGACTGCAAATTTGTAAACCTTCATACTCTTGAAGTTAAACTTAAGAAGCTCATAAAATACATTATGTACCAACTTCAACTTCTAAGTTATATCCAAGCATTAGGTCATTTAATTTCATTTTGTATGCAGCCTATGGCTGTTGGTTTGCACACAGCGGTGCCTCTGTGCAGTGCCCCCTCCACCCCCTCATCCCCTGTAGGTAAGGGGCAGGGATTTGTAATTTGTTCAGCGCTGGGTGATAGCTCACCTACTCTTCATGAAAGGACACCGTGGGATCTTTAAAGTGCACCATATTAATGCTGACATTAGTTAAACTGGAACGTCCATCTTTGGAAAGGCAGACACGTTGACGAATCACCCACCCTACCTGTGAAACACCAGGATAGCAGTTTATAGCTGGGCCAGGAATTCCAACTGGGGCTAGACAGCTCATATGAGGCGAGTGTGTGTACATCTAAGCTATCCTGCCAACCCAATGTATTAGGTGAAGTAGTAAAACAACTGTTTGTATGGTGTGGTGATCTTGCTAATTTGTTGAAGCAGTTTCACCTTCACCTAATCTCAGAATTAAGAAGATCCAGATATGAAGCACTGAAAACAACTTTTCTTATACACACACAACACAACCAATATGCATGGCCAGACTTTGGAATGACTACTCTGTATCTCACTAATGTCTCAACAAGCTGGGCTTTGCCCTCTGCACTGTCCTATTCCCGCAATGACCTTTGAAGGTAAGCCACCCGTGAAAGCAACACCCTCCTCCAGGTGAAATGTGTTTAAACATCAGCCAAAGTAAAAGAATGTCGTTCTCGTCACAGGGAGATAGAACAGGTTTGATTTAGTTTTTTCTGAGACATGACTTGTACAGCATGCAACATATTATTTATCAGGCGGCGTGCACAGTGGCCAACTCGCACCTGACGCAAAATCAGGCATTGTGGACAATTTTTGGGGTGACAGAGTGTCAGTCACTCTTTATTCAGCAACTTCATTTAAAAAAAAGAAGAAAAAAAAGATTTGCCTGGTGTTGGGCTGGCGGTTAGGGTGTTGATACTTAGGATACCTAGGATCCTGGGTTCGAATCCCGGTCGATCGCTGAATTAACGCCAGGGGGGTTGACTCAGCCTGTCATCCTTCTGAGGTCGGCTAATTGAGTACCAGTTCACTGGTAATTCCCTGTGTGTCGCAAGAGGTGACTAACAGGGTTGGCGACAGGAAGGGCATCCGGCCGTAAAACATTGCTTCAAAAGGGGACCAACAAAAAACAACAACAACCACGGTGCCCGAAAAAGGCCAACCCCCGCTTTGCGGGGAAAAATGGCCTCTAAAGGTGTGTTTTTTTTTTTCTTCTCTCTATCTGTTCCATAATGCACACATGGTCTTGGTTCTCATTGTGTAAACTTTTGAAAAAATGCTCTTTTGGCTCGAGGCGATTGCCAATAACAAAATGCTCTCATTGATCAATGCCAATAACAGTCGATATAGTTAGTAGTAGTACTTTACCGTGTTGAACAAATGTGGTCGAGGGATGCCGGAACGCCCATGTTGCCACCATAGCCCGGGAAAAGCAACACCTTGTGATATCGTGAGCGAAGAGCTGATCCGACACTATGGTCCTCTGGAGATGAGATCATGTATCTCGAATCAAGTGATGTGGACCAGCGGCCTCTTCGCCAAGGTCTATATGAAGGATACTCATCTAGTATGCCGCTGTAATAGTTGGATAAACCTAAGGGACTGTGGTAACCAATCCCACCTGGTCTCCTCCAGCGACTGTAAGCGTAGGTAGGGAAATTGGCCCACCAACTGTACAAGTTGCTCCTGTCAGGATGGGGTGGCGGATCTCGATGGTATTGGTGCAGTCTGATCGGTGGAAGACGTTTGAGGGAATCACGAAGATAAGTTCGTGGCTCCCGCCATTCACGGTAAGGCACCAGATCGATCCAGCGATCCAACCCGTAGCTGAGCCATTTGCTGATGGCGCCGGGACGCCGGCGATAGAGGTAAGAAGAACCGGAGAAGTCGATGTCCATCTACAAAGTTAAACAAATCAGCGCTAAAAAAAAAAGAAGAAAAAAAGTCAACATTTCAAACTCTTCAAATTATCTACAAAGTATTATCTCTTCTCTAACTTTTCATGACCAAAAATTAATAAACAAATAACCACACTTTACCTTTCCGCTTAATTTTACCTAAGCTATGATTGAGTGACATAAAGGAAAAGAGTACAAACAAAGATGAACAAAAAAAATACAGCAAAGTAAGTTGGTGAAATAAAAAAAATCTACGAATGAAGAACTTAAAAAAAAAAAACTGGGTTCATGAGGCAACACAAGACATTGAACCTTTGGCAAAAGTGCTGAGACAGTCAATGCCAAACAGAAGTGCGAGACTCACCAGGCGCTAAGGTGTGTTTGGTGTCCGACTGGTGGTATTCTGAATTTAAATAGGGGCAAGAGGGATGGTGGAATGTGCGATATGATATTTTTAAACATGGTGGAAAGTGTTGACTTGGGACAGCTTTTATCTGCAGAAATGGAATCCTCCCTGGAGAATCCAGTAATGGTGTGTCTTTTCCCCGGCAACATGTCCTCTGAACTTTGTGTGTTGGATACAGGTCCATTTTGAGTTTGTGAGTACAACATTTAAAGAGGATGTATTTTTACTCTGATTAGTAAGTTAAAATGACATATAGATGTGTTTAGTTAAGGGTTAACAATCACAGCCTCAAAAGGATCTGGGCTCCAACAACATGAAGGAAACAACATAAAGCATGATGGCGACCTTACTAATTTTCAGCGCTGACACAAGTACCCTATTTTACGGTGTATTATTATGGGCAAAGAAGGTAAAAGTTGGGGATGCGGTTAATACACGGATAAAGAAAAAAATTTGTCTTAACTCTCGGATGCAGTGATTGGGCCTCGGAGGCCCACAAGGTTTTTTTTTTGCTGCAAAAACAATTCTGTACAATTTTTTTTTTGAATGAGCCTCATTTTCACCGACTTTCATGTTACACAAAATTCAGTGACATAAAAATAATTCATTCAGGCTCGTGGGAAAAATCTTCATTCTTCACTTATAACACGAAAATCCGACACGAATGCAGGCCTGGGGCCTTCGAGGCCCCGCATAAATGTTGTTGTACCACTATGTTATATCATTATTTTCTTGATATGAGCCTCATTATATGCTCCTATAACTTGGTTACAAATAATTCAGTGACAAAAATATGAAATTTAAAAACTTTACACGAATATATTCGTGGGGCCTGCGAGGCCCAATGGCTGCATAGGTGTAGGATTTTTGACAGTTGTGGACATATACATTATAAATAAAAGGATTAATGGATCATATTTTTTGAGCAAATACACATCCATGAGCATCGACTTGGATTGAAAAATAATATGAAAGAAAAAAATCTATAAACAAACAAACAAAAAAAAACATGCCACGAATACATCCGTTAGGCCTCCGAGGCCCAATGGCTGCGTTTATGTCGGATTTTTGACGCCTGCATCGAAGAGTTAAAAACAATCAATGCTAAATTTCAATTACATTCCAATTGTCATACATATTCTCGAGGTCGGACATCCGGGAACTTTGTCGCCCCATAATGTAATGTCCGCTTCGCAACGAACTCGAAGTGGCAACCAAAGGGGAAAGACGCGTCTTGCGTGCACGTGCCTGAGTTACACTTGTTACGTTCGCAGGTGGTTACATGTATATTTTCTTCTTTCGATATTTTTCTAATTGCAGCCTTGGTCAAAAGTTGCTGTATCTTCAATTACACGAACAATAAAGCAAAACAGTCAAAACTTTCGTTTTATTTGATACCAAGTCAAAGCTACTGAGCCAGGGAGAAGAATTATATGGGTAAAATCTGTCAATGGCGGAACTAAAGATACTAGAGGAAACCTGTGGGAGCCCAAGTCGGATTATACCCACATTTTTCAGCACATTTCATATCGGGTTAGTGATGTCAGGGTAGACAGCTTAGGCTATCCTGATTGACCAACACTTATTTAGTAACAATAATGACTATTTCTGACACTTTAACTTATTTGATAACCTCTCTCTATCTGATCCGTAAGCCTGGTGTTGGCTTAGCGGTTAGGGTGGTGGGTTGGGATCCTAGCATCCTGGGTTAGAATCAAAGGTGGATGGAGGTTATGTTTTCACTCCTGTCTGTCTGTTTGTCTGTCCATCTGTCTGTCCGTTTAAGAACAAAATATCTCAAAAAGTTGTGGACGGATTCGGACGAAATTTGGCAGAGATGTAACGTATGTCACAAGGACGAAATTATTAGATTTTGGGGAAGATCCGGATTCGGATCCGGCTACGAGAATTTTTAAGTGATTCTTCACCATTGGGGGATAGGGCCAAAAACTATACATAGCAGGATATCTCAAAAAGTTATGGATGGATTTGGACGAAACTTGGTGGACCGCTTGGGTGTCTGACAAGGACGATTCGATTCGATTTTGCTGAAGATCTGAATGTGGATTCGAATATGAGAGTTATTTAATTTTTAAGTGAATCTTCACCGTTGGGAGATAGGGCCATAAACTATACATAGCAGGATATCTCAAAAAGTTAGGGATGGATTTGAACGAAACTTGTTGGACAGGTTGTGTGTGTGACAATGAAGAATCGATTCAATTTGTTGAAGATCCGGATCCAGATCCAGCTTGTAGAATTTTAAGTGATTCTTCACCATTGAGTGATATGGCCAACCAGGCGGAGGTATGCCCTCTACTGAGTGCCGTTCTAGTTATTTTAGTTTACAGTAGTCATGTAAAATAGAAGCTAAAGAAAATCTAAAGAGTTAAACTGTCAATATCCCCACTAATTTCAAGATTGGGATTGTAATGTGATTGTTTCACCAACATGACTAGACTTTTAACATGTGATCTGGGCTTATGGCTACATTTAACATTTGGTCTCGGCTTATGGCTAAATTTAACATGTGATCTGGGCTTATGGCTGCATTTAACATGTGTTATGCGCTTATGGCTAAATTTAACATGTGATCTGGGCTTATGGCTACATTTAACATGTGATCTAGGCTTATGGCTAAATTTAACATGTGATCTAGGCTTATGGCTACATTTAACATGTGATCTGGGCTTATGGCTAAATTTAACATGTGATCTGGGCTTATGGCTACATTTAACATGTGTTATGTGCTTATTGCTACATTTAACATGTGTTATGTGCTTATGGCTAAATTTAACATGTGATCTAGGCTGATGGCTAAATTTAACATGTGATCTCGGCTTATGGCTACATTTAACATGTGATCTGGGCTTATGGCTACATTTAACATGTGGTCTGGGCTTATGGCTACATTTAACATGTGATCTAGGCTTATGGCTACATTTATCATGTGATCTAGGCTTATGGCTAAATTTAACATGTGATCTAGGGTTATGGCTGCATTTAACATGTGTTCTGTGCTTATGACTAAATTTAACGGAAGCCATGCCAAGACAAGGCCAAGCCTAACTTCTTTTTAGTCCGATAAATCTGATGGACTTTGGGGAGTCGATTTCTAATCTGACATTTGTTACTCTCCCCACCATCACTTAGATGTAAATTTACATGTAACTTTATTTTGGCTAACTTGAGTAACAAGACACAACTTTTTAAACGAATCAGCCGAATGCTGGTGGGGTCAAGAATCAAGTCCAATGAGAGGACATTGCAAGCAGTTGGATGAAGTAAATGTATCAATAATTCAACCAAAATAAAGCGATAGATGAGTGAGTATGTTCCCGAAAGCGAGAGTCGCTGTGCACAAGGGAACGACGATAATACGTGTGATCAATGATCATGCGTGAAACAGCTTTTGTTTTCCCCTTTGCCAATATGGCGGACTGTGACGGAGGGCGGAAGCAAAAATCACGTGACTGTGACGTCACGACGACCCCTCGAATACCAGTAGATCTATATTAGTGGGGCAGATTAGCACCGAATTTCAAAGGGATGGGGACATGCCGGATAAAAGCACCAAAATGTTATCAGGCAATCTTCAGGGTCCCAGCTATGATTCTATAACCGGCGCCAAGCGATACAACCACTCTTATTTGAAATGTTTTATTATTTGTGAAAAAATTTTTTGAAAATTTTGGGAAAAAAATTTTTGGGGGTTTTTTGGAAAAGAAATGCTTTTATTGCAGAAATGAGAATCTTTTCCGAACATTTTGGTGTAATTGTTTTTAAAATCGAACATCTAGAAGTATTTTAAAACAATATTTGAAAATTAGGTGTCTCGGGTGCATTTCCTCAGCATCGAAGCTTCAATTCTAGAACCGGCGCCAAACGATCCGAACAGTAAGATGCATGCACAATAGACATTTATATATTTTTTATTTAATTACATGCATATTATATTAAATCTGCTATATGTTGAAATTATATCTGTTATATGTTGCTATATGTTGCATGGCAAAAGAAGATGTGGTCAAGGGAGATTGTATAGCCTGGTCCGCCTACCATGCCTCGTTTCAAAACAGTCCTGCTCAAGAAGTAGAAGCTGCCATCACTCAACTTCTGCCTCTCTTCAATGAGAAGGCAGCCACACCTGCAATGATCAAGCATGGAATGGATGTCATCCGTGAATCTACACAGTTCCTGAACCCTGGACAGATTCCAATAATAGCAATGGATGCTCCGCTGTATGCGCTTGCCAAGTTCATTCAGTGGCACTGGCCTACCACACATGGTGAAGACCAGTATCTGGTCATGTTCGGCGGACTCCACCTGGAGATGGCGGTGTGGAAGACACTTGGAGACCACCTAGACGGATCTGGATGGGTGACAGCAATAAACCAGGCAGGCATAGCCTCTGCTGGCACAGCTGAATCCTTCCTGAAGGCATCACACCTGACGAGAATGAGGCATGCCCACCAAGTCAGCGCTCTGGCACTCTCCAAGCTGCAAAATGATGCCTACCTGAAGGGAGCTGCTGGTGCAGCAACTGAAGATAGGACCGAAGAGGACTGGAAACAAAGCATGATCACGAAGAGTCCAACCTTTCAGTAATGGGACACCATCCTGAGGATTGAGCTCCTGGGACTCACCTTCGTTCGCGTTCACAGAGAAAGAGACTTTCCCCTGTATGTCGAGTCTCTGAAAGCCCTGGCACCATGGTTCTTCGCACTTGACCACCATAATTATGCCAGATGGGTCCCGATCCACATCCGCGACATGGAGAGCCTCCCTCCAACAATCGAAGAGGAGTTTATTGTCAGAGGCAACTGGGTTGTTCAGAAGACAGCCAGAAGGTTCTCCAGCATTCCGATCGACCAAGCCCATGAACAAAATAATGAGCTTGTGAAGGGCCCTGGAGGAGCAGTCGGCCTGACTGAAAACCCACCAGCCTTCAAGAAGTGGATGATCGCCGGACCTGAGCAGGCACGCATTCTCACTGAGTTTGAGCGGGAGTACACTGCCATCTCAGAAGATGAACGCCAGCACCACGAAGAAGGTCTGTCTGCGCAGAAGACATTTCACGAACAAACACTGGGCCTCATTCAAGTTATCAACGAGATGAGCAACCCGTTCCTAGATGAAGGAAGCGAGTTGATTGCACTCGACACGCGGCATGTGATTGAAGAATCTGTGGCCAACACTGTGCATACCATAGAAGAAGTGGGAAAGGCTCAGTACGACAGCTACAACAAGGCTATCATCACTGAACGAAGGCAGTCCATCCATGAGCCTGTGAAGAGGAACTCATTGCCTCTCTTCAGGTCACCATCCAAGGGGAAGAGGAAGCAGTCAGAGGATGTTTCCCTGTTGAAAGATGATGTGTCCCTCTTCTCTCGTCTGTACATAGTTGCTCAGAACAGGGATACAGATATGGGAACCTTCTTCCAGCATGAAAATCATCCGCACCCCCCTTCTCTATCTGAAAGAGGAAAACTGCGCCAAGGAAAGAAGTCAGACCTCATTGGTATCCTTGTGCAAGAACCACAAAACTCTGCAAGAACCATTTCCAAATTGAGGAAATGCACCCGACACCTAATTTTCAAATATTGTTTTAAAATACTTCTAGATGTTCGATTTTAAAAATAACTACACCAAAATGTTCGGAAAAGATTCTCATTTCTGCAATAAAAACATTTCTTTTCCAAAAACCCCCAAAAAAATTTTTCCCACAAATAATCAAAAAATTCAAATAAGAGTGGTCGTATCGCTTGGCGCCGGTTATAGAATCATAGCTGGGACCCTGAAGATTGCCTGATAAAATTTTGGTGCTTTTATCCGGCATGTCCCCATCCACTACCTAAGCTGCCGGACTATATCCTCCAATCTACATGTCGGGGAATGTTTAGAGCTTTCACAATTATGTAAAATTTTGTAAGTACAAGCGATCTCGGTTGAACGTTTTCACCCGTTGAGTCATGCACGATAACCCCGACATGTCATCCAGCAGTGAGGAATGACTGACGGGAATACCCACCCACCTACTGGTTTCCAAAGCCGGGTTGACAATCACAATGGCGCATCGGCGTCAGGCCCACAATCAGGAGCCCATAATGAACAAGATAGATTTATTTTTCAGTGTACACATTGAGTCATTTAAATAAATTTAAATAAAAAACATTTAAATAAATAATCTGTGTCGAATTTAATGCTACTTTTAAAAAAACATACGATTTAAATTGAGCAAAAACACGACAATTTCCTGGCGTGTTACGTCACCACACTGTTATTATGGTGTACATTCCAGTTCCAGTACGATAAGCTTGCATTTTATGCATGTTGTGTTTGCGCATTTTTGGAGTAGTGCGCACGTGTCATTTCTTTCATTTATACCATTTGTTGGAATTACGTGACTCGATTGCGTGAGTAACACTGCGATTAAATTTTGGCACTTAACAACATGAAAACATGTTCGCAATAACACCTGGATTCCTGCTAGATTACCTTTCCTAGATTCCAGCTAGATTGCCTTTCCAAGATTCTGGCTAGATTGCCTTTCCTAGATTCCAGCTAGATTGCCTTTCCTAGATTCCAGCTAGATTGCCTTTCCAAGATTCCGGCTAGATTGCCTTTCCTAGATTCCGGCTAGATTGCCTTTCCTAGATTCCGGCTAGATTGCCTTTCCAAGATTCCGGCTAGATTGCCTTTCCGA
Organism: Myxine glutinosa; assembly: GCF_964187855.1. Taxonomy (NCBI): domain Eukaryota; kingdom Metazoa; phylum Chordata; class Myxini; order Myxiniformes; family Myxinidae; genus Myxine; species Myxine glutinosa. The sequence continues at coordinate 30,684,084 of NC_136271.1, forward strand.
GATTCCAGCTAGATTGCCTTTCCTAGATTCCAGCTGGATTGCCTTTCCAAGATTCCGCCTAGATTGACTTTCCTAGATTCCGGCTAGATTGCCTTTCCTAGATTCCGGCTAGATTGCCTTTCCTAGATTCCGGCTGGATTGCCTTTCCTAGATTCCAGCTAGCTTGCCTTTCCTAGATTCCAGCTAGATTGCCTTTCCAAGATTCCGGCTAGATTGCCTTTCCTAGATTCCGGCTAGATTGCCTTTCCTAGATTCCAGCTAGATTGCCTTTCCAAGATTCTGGCTAGATTGCCTTTCCTAGATTCCTGCTAGATTACCTTTCCTAGATTCCAGCTAGATTGCCTTTCCAAGATTCTGGCTAGATTGCCTTTCCTAGATTCCAGCTAGATTGCCTTTCCAAGATTCCGGCTAGATTGCCTTTCCTAGATTCCGGCTAGATTGCCTTTCCTAGATTCCGGCGAGATTGCCTTTCCTAGATTCCGGCTAGATTGCCTTTCCTAGATTCCAGCTAGATTGCCTTTCCAAGATTCTGGCTAGATTGCCTTTCCTAGATTCCTGCTAGATTACCTTTCCTAGATTCCAGCTAGATTGCCTTTCCAAGATTCTGGCTAGATTGCCTTTCCTAGATTCCAGCTAGATTGCCTTTCCAAGATTCCGGCTAGATTGCCTTTCCTAGATTCCGGCTAGATTGCCTTTCCTAGATTCCGGCGAGATTGCCTTTCCTAGATTCCGGCTAGATTGCCTTTCCTAGATTGTGGCCAGATTGCCTTTCATAGATTCCGGCTAGATTGCCTTTCCGAGATTCCAGCTAGATTGCCTTTCCAAGATTCCAGCTAGATTGCCTTTCCTAGATTCCGGCTAGATTGCCTTTCCTAGATTCCGGCTAGATTGCCTTTCCTAGATTCCGGCTAGATTGCCTTTCCTAGATTCCGGCGAGATTGCCTTTCCTAGATTCCAGCTAGATTACCTTTCCTAGATTCCAGCTGGATTACCTTTCCTAGATTCCGGCTAGATTGCCTTTCCTAGATTCTGGCTAGATTGCCTTTCATAGATTCCGGGTAGATTGCCTTTCCTAGATTCCGGCTAGATTACCTTTCCTAGATTCCAGCTAGATTGCCTTTCCTAGATTCTGGCTAGATTGCCTTTCCTAGATTCCGGCTAGATTGCCTTTCCTAGATTCCGGCTAGATTGCCTTTCCTATATTCCGGCTAGATTGCCTTTCCTAGATTCCGGCTAGATTGCCTTTCCTAGATTCCGGCTAGATTGCCTTTCCTAGATTCCGGCTGGATTGCCTTTCCTAGATTCCGGCTAGATTGCCTTTCCTAGATTCCGGCTAGATTGCCTTTCCTAGATTCCGGCTGGATTGCCTTTCCTAGATTCTGGCTAGATTGCCTTTCATAGATTCCGGCTAGATTGCCTTTCCTAGATTCTGGCTAGATTACCTTTCCTAGATTCCAGCTAGATTGCCTTTCCTAAATTCCGGCTGGATTACCTTTCCTAGATTCCAGCCAGATTGCCTTTCCTAGATTCCAGCTAGATTGTCTTTCCTAGATTCCTGCTAGATTACCTTTCCAAGATTCTGGCTAGATTGCCTTTCCAAGATTCTGGCTAGTTTGCCTTTCCTAGATTCCGGCTAGATTACCTTTCCTAGATTCCGGCTATATTGCCTTTCCTAGATTCCGGCTAGATTGTCTTTCCTTGATTCCGGCTAGATTACCTTTCTTAGATTCCGGTTAGATTGCCTTTCCAAGATTCCGGCTTGATTGCCTTTCCTAGATTCCGCCTCGATTACCTTTCCTAGATTCTGGCTAGATTGCCTTTCCTAGATTCCGGCTAGATTGTCTTTCCTAGATTCCGGCTAGATTACCTTTCCTAGATTCTGGCTGGATTGTCTTTCCAAGATTCTGGCTAGATTGCCTTTCCTAGATTCCAGCTAGATTGCCTTTCCCAGATTCCAGCTAGATTGCCTTTCCTAGATTCCAGCTAGATTACCTTTCCTAGATTCCAGCAAGATTGCCTTTCCTAGATTCCGGCGAGACTGTCCTTCCTAGATTCCAGCTAGATTGCCTTTCCTAGATTCCGGCTAGATTGCCTTTCCTAGATTCCGGCTAGATTGCCTTTCCTATATTCCGGCTAGATTGCCTTTCCTAGATTCCAGCTAGATTGCCTTTCCTAGATTCCGGCTAGATTGCCTTTCCTAGATTCCGGTTAGATTGCCTTTCTTAGATTCCGGCTGGATTGCCTTTCCTAGATTCCGGCTGGATTGCCTTTCCTAGATTCCGGCTAGATTGCCTTTCCTAGATTCAGGCTAGATTGCCTTTCCTAGATTCCGGCTAGATTGCCTTTCCTAGATTCCGGCTAGATTGCCTTTCCTAGATTCCGGCTAGATTGCCTTTCCTAGATTCCGGCTAGATTACCTTTCCTAGATTCCAGCTAGATTGCCTTTCCTAGATTCCGGCTTGATTGTCTTTCCTAGATCCCAGCTAGATTGCCTTTCCTAGATTCCGGCTAGATTGCCTTTCCTAGATTCTGGCTAGATGGCCTTTCCTAGATTCCGGCTAGATTGCCTTTCCTAGATTCCGGCTAGATTTCCTTTCCTAGATTCCAGCTACATTGCCTTTCCTAGATCCCGGCTGGATTGCCGTTCCTAAATTCCAGCTGGATTGCCTTTCCTCAATTCCGGCTAGATTGCCTTTCCTAGATTCCAGCTAAATTGCCTTTCCTAGATTCCGGCTAGATTGCCTTTCTTAGATTCTGACTTGATGCCTTTCCTAGATTCCGGCTAGATTGCCTTTCTTAGATTCCGGCTAGATTGCCTTTCCTAGATTCCGGCTAGATTGCCTTTCCTAGATTCCGGCTAGATTGCCTTTCCTATATTCCCGCTAGATTGCCTTTCCTAGATTCCGGATAGATTGCCTTTCCTAGATTCCGGCTAGATTGCCTTAAATAGATTCCGGCTAGATTGCCTTTCCTAGATTCCAGCTAGATTGTTTCAATAGACGAGACGGATTTCTGAGAAATGTGAATGTTAGGTGCATTTTTAGGTAAAGTTTGGAACCTCACTTTTTAACATAATTAGGGTATGCTGAATTCGACTAACCCGGTGTAGCAGGATTCTCTCACTCTCCTAAAATCTCACTCTGGAGTGATTCTGTCCTAGGATAAAATCACTCTGGAGTGAACTAATCCTATGACTGGCACACTCTAGAGTGTAATTATCCTAGGACAGAATCACTCCCCCTGTCAGGATCAACACACTCCCTCCAGGATCAAAGCACTCCCCTTTAGGATAAAGTCAATCCCCCAGCAAGAATGGAAAGATATCTTTAGTTACTTTGGAAATATAACTCACAGGATGTTAGATATCGTTGCAATGATCAACAGAGCTTTTACTATGTATTTTAGTGTATACCGTGTGAGCATGTGCATCATATTGTCGGATCTTAATATTCAATTGTTGAATACATGTACTATATTTGATTATTATACTCTATATTATTATTATACGATACTATACTATTATACTCTAAATATTATTATACTATACATTTATATAGCGTCTATATCCAGTTCTCGGAACTGCTCAGAAGCGCTTGTTTCCTGGTTATCGATGTACGTGAACACACCTTTGCCAATATACAAACATTTGAGTAACATTTTAAAACCCGTATTTAATATTTCTTAAAAGTGCAGTAAAGTTACAGAACGTAACTTAAAATGACATATTGTTGCGGATCTCCGACGTTGGCTCTCCCCTTATCAAGAAGGGGTTAATCCCCTTGTCCTCTATCTGGCCGACGCGATCCTGGAAGTTATAACGTCCTTCCCAGGCAGCGTTAGGTAGGGTTTTTAGGCCTAGGGATTCGCTACTACCTAAGTACTAACGCTGACCGGAAACGAGGGAATAACTCCCGCCCGAATCACGGATATTGATGGAAACGCCGAGGGGATAGCAAGCCGCGATCCGAGCTGTTAACAAGTGACTAGACCCGATTATAGCGGTTCCGAATCGTGCCGCGTTTACCCAATGGAGAAAAGACTAGGACGATCGAATTAAGAGGAAAACCAGGAAGAACAAGGAATTTATTAACAATGTACAAAGAAGAAGAAACCAAAGAATGTACAAGAAAGAAGAGGAAGAAAAAGCACACAGGGCAGTCTTAACCACAGTCTTAACTTATTACCTTGGACTCGGGCCCAATCACTCTCAGATTCGGTCTCAGACTTCAGACTCACGCGGGGATGCAGATGGTAGGGTGGAAGGTCCGGCGATGGCGTTTAGGCTCCGGTCCGGCTCCGGTCCTCGACCCGTACCAGGTGATGAAGGTGGACAGCAGACAGCTCTCCGCATAGCGTAAGCGCGTCGCGGACAATTATCGTGACGGGGAAAGGTTGGTATACTGGCGGTTATACGTAGCGCTTTTCGCATACATCCTCCCAAAGCAGCCGCCTCAATCAAAGCTCATAACGCGAGTTCTTTAGCACGCTCTCCAACGAGTCCTTCATGAATGTCAACTTTCCCCCAGCAAGTCCTTCTCATAAGTCCTCAATAAGCCAACCTTCCAACAAGTCCTCTTTTATTCGAGCTCGCTCAGGCAGTCCTCTTTTATTCGAGCTCGCTCAGGCAGTCCTCTCGTAAAGCGCAATTCCTTCAAGTCCTCTCAACCTTCCCCAGCGAGTCCTCTTACCAAGCGCGATTCCTAGCAGTCCTCTTTAAGGGCTTTGCGTGCGCGCTTTTATAACCCAAGCCAGCGAACGCTCTGGAAGCCCAAAACACGCCCGGTCAGGCGACCTCACCTCAGCCCTGGTTGGCTGGTGTTGGCTTACCGGCTCCGCCTTGATGGCTGGTTGACGTGGCCGCACCTCCTCCCTTTGCGCTCCGCCCCCTTATTCGGGCTTTACCTTGTGGCAATTAGGCTGGGTTGAGCGAGCCCAAGGGCAGCGAAGGCTGCTGGCCAAGGAGCGTAACAAATTGGGAGGGCCGATGGGGCACAGACTGGAGAGCGCTTAATGGCGTCGCTTGGAGGGAGGCTGCCAAAATGAACGAAAGGGGCCTACTCTTATTTGTTTTACGCAACGCAGATGCGACTATTGGGAATGGCCTTATCTAAACACATACTATGAAATAACTGACGTCCTATGGTGACCTACGTGTTGCTTGTGGCCTATCTATGGGGTGCAACCTTTAACCTTTAATGATGTTATATTTACAAGTGTGGGTTCTCAAAACCGCAATAATATTATATGTTGAAATGAAAATATATTTTTAGTATAAAACATCGTAAATGTATAGTAATGATTACTGCGAATGCTCTAATATCAAAATATATAGTTATTTGAATGTTAAATTTATACTTTTCTTTATTTGATTTACCCAGTTTAATACAGGGATGTGAAAAACATTGTATTTTTATTTTTAGGGAGAGACAGGACATCATTCTGCCCTGTTTATCAATTCATTTATCATTTTATGTTCATACTAGCAGAAGTACCTGGCATTGCTGGGTGGGGGAGGGGAGGAGAGGGGAACGGGGGGGAGGGGAGAAGAGTGGGAGGGGGAGGGGGAGAGGGGAGAAGAGGGGGGGATGAGGAGGGTGAGGGATGGGAGGGGGTGGGAGGGGGGAGAGGGGAGAGGGGGGAGGGAGGAGGGGAGGAGGGAGGAGGGGAGGGGAGGGGGAGGGGGAGGGGAGAGGGAAGAGGGGGGGATGGGGAGGGTGATGGATGGGAGGGTGAGGGATGGGAGGGGGGAGGGGGTGGGAGGAGGGAGGAGGAGGGGTGGGAGGGGGTGGGAGGGGGTGGGAGGGGGAGGGGGGAGGGGGAGCGGGAGGGGAGAGGGGGAGGGGGGCGCGGGAGGGGAGAGGGGGAGGGGGAGGGGGGACCCGGCATAAGTACCCGGCATTGCTGGGCGGGGGAGGGGAGGGGAGGGGAGGGGAACGGGGGGGGAGGGGAGAAGAGGGGGGAGGGGAGAAGGGTGGGGGAGGTGAGGGGGAAAAGGGAGGGGGAGGGGAGAAGGGGAGGGTGTAGGGTGGAGGGGAAGGGAAGGGGGAGGGGGGAGGGGGAAGGGGGAGGGGAGGGGGATGGGGGAGGGGGAGGGGGGAGGGGGAAAGGGCGGGGGAGGGGGAAAGGGAGGGGGAGGGGGAGGGGGAAAGGGAGGGGGAGGGGGAGGGGGAAAATGGAGGGGGAGGGGAGAAGGGGAGGGGGGAGGGGGAGGGGAGAAGGGGATGGGTAGGGTGGAGGGGGTAGGGTGGAGGGGGAAGGGGGAGGGAAGGGGATGGCCAGTCAATAATGACGTTGCAGTTCTCATGGTCAGAGAGCAGCACAACAATCGAACATAGTCCTGTATATTCGCAACAGCACGAAGTGGATTTTGGAGACTCACTGATCCTGTGACGTCCTCCAGTACCGGCGTTGCCGGGCGGGGGAAGGGAGACCCGTACATTCCCAACCCGTACATTCGCCCTCTCGACTCAAGCTCACTCGGACAAAAGCCTCGCACAAATTACACTGTGAAGGCCCAATGGTCATGTCTATGCCACAAATCACGGGCGCACTGAATTGAAAATATATAGAACGCTCATACTCCGTGAAAAGTGAAGCCGCCGTGTCGCCATCTTGGTCAGCACGACTCGACCAACTCGCTTCGCGGATCTCGTTTTGTGCGGCAAGAAACTGCTCCAATCGGTTACGGAAGGGTTGTGGAAAGACGTTTCACAGCTGTTTCAAAGACATTTAATTCATATCGCACAAAATCAATACAAAACACGATCGCATAAAAGGTGAAGTGACGTGTGACGGGATGGAACATCACGTGATCGCTCTGAGCGAATCAGTCTGGCGGCGGGAATGGAACATCACGTGATCGCTCTGAGCGAATCAGCGAGCTGCTCTGGAACCGGCTGAGATTAGCGGGTACTTCGCTGAAATGCGCTGAGGTAAATATGAATAAAAAATATGGATCGTCAAATATTTTGAGTTCGGCCATGTTCGTCCCACGCTCAATGGCCATGTCTATGTCAAATATCAAGCACGTAAGCCTCTCCGTTTAGGAGTCTATCGGTAACATTACACACACACACACACACACACACACACACACACACACACACACACACACAAACTGTGTTTTATATATATAGATTCATTAACTTTGTCATGGTTGTATGTCATTACCATGCAATAAATATTGTTTAAATCACAAAATATATAGGGGGAGTGTTATAATCCTGGGGAGTCATTTGATCCTGCAAGGGGGAGTGTTAAAATCCTAGGGGGAGTGATTTCATCCGGTAACCCGGTTAATCGAATTCAGCACACCCTAATTATGTTAAAAAGTGAGGTTCACAACTTTTACCCCAAAATGCACCTAGAAGCTTATACATGGCCTTTTTTTTCATAAATCCGTCTAGTCTATATTATGGTTGGCGACATATTGAAAGAGACATTCAAACTGATATTGAAATTGGACACTATAAAATGGGAAATGGTTTTAATAAGACAATTGTGTTGCCTTTAAGGCATTTAGTTAACTTTCTAAATGTCATATGTAAATAATTTAAATAATTTCTAGTGGAAAATGAGAAGTGAATAGCTTACTTAAATGCTTAACAAAGTCTTTTGTAGGATTTGTATTAGTTTCACTCATGTGATGCAATGATGTCACTTCCTGTTTGGTCACTTCCTGTTTGGCTCTTCCTGATTCTTCTGAGGCAAGAGATAGACATGTGTTGCATGCTCCCAGTGCAATCCATTTGCATCCATTGTCAATCATCGTAAAGCAATGCTGTAAGTTGGTTTATTTGACATTGGACATGTTCGGGTTCATGTGTGGGTGATTATTTCATTGAAAATTACGATTTATAAGATGTTTTAGGAACAGTTTATTTACAATTGTGTACGGGCTCATAGCACTGCCATTGCCCTTGGAGGCTGGTTCTTATAGTGCAGTATTCTTATTTACATCTATGTACAATGGAAGAACGACACTGAATGTATTTTTTGTATTGTTTTATTTACAGTTTTTACCACAACATCTTGATGGAGAAGAGTGACAGTAAATGGTGAAACTTACTACGACTCTGTCTTCATTAGATACAGTTTAGCTTGGTGTTTAGTCGGTTCCAACACTACACGAGAACATTATAACAATGTTTCATACAACTATTTATTCTAAAATTAAGTATACATGGCCATGAAGCACAAACATTCAGGAATGTCACACATGTTGTTTTGCCAAACTACATCAAATTCATACAAGGGGTTTGATCACCACTCCGTTGCTGACAGGCACACATTGATGTGCACCTCAACTCTAAATAACGACATTTGCAGCGTCGAGTCTTGCATTGCTTGGGCATGCACAACAAATCATCTCGAGGCAACTTTCTGGGATTGGACTCAGTGACATCAGAGTAGGCTCTAGTCCTGAATCACCACGTTTCCATCCCATTTCCACAGGTGCAGGGAGGTCAGGTATGGCACAATGAACATTTCTCCATACCATGGCTTCATAGTATACTCGCATCAAATGGAAATGAAGAGCATCACTTGTCGGTGACATTGCTTCTGGTTTACCAGTCTTGGAGAACAACATATGTCGTGTCAACAGAGGTTGTTCTGTGCACATTATACATTCTGCAGACGAACGCTTCTGCAGATTTGGTTGTCTCCTCTGTAAGTTCACCAATGCCCAAGTTCTTCAGCAGTTTATTCAAAACTCAAAAAAAAAAACTCAAATTCGGCTTGGGATCCGGCTTAATCGAATTCAGCATACCCTAATTATATTAAAAAGTGAGGTTCACAACTTTTACCCAAAAATGCACCTAAAAGCTTATACATGGCCTTTTTCCATAAATCCGTCTAGTCTACGAGGGCTTCAACATGAATAATGATGTGTTGAAAACATGATGTAACATCGTCGAAATGGCCAAGACAGAATGTCGGCTTTGATTTGGTGGAGGAGGGTGATGTGAAGGAGTTGCTGGACTCGTACCTGGAGGAGCTCTCAAATGAGGACCTTCTACTGCTGGAAAAGGAACGCCCAGTGGATCCTAAACATTATAATTTAAATAAAATAAACACTGCAATAGTAAAAATAGGACAATAAGGTTTTGGATTGAGGCAGCACTCACCCTAACCTCTGCCTCTTATAATGGGAAATTAGTTTGAATTTACACATTTTTCATTTACAACACTTGCTCAACACTTGCTCTCAGGCTGAAGGCGAGGAGCTTATAGTCCGTGGGCTGAGTAGGGTTTACATGCACCCCCCCCCCCCCCCACAACTTAACTTCCCGGGTATGTCCATGTACCCCCCACCCTAGGGGTTAGGAAAAACCATGTTAACAGAAAAAAAACTCATTCCCAAGGTACCTCCCACGCATATTTTGATGTTACCCCCCCCCCCTGTGTCAATGATTTCCGAAAATTAGGGGTAGGCGAAATTCAAATGGCCATAACTTTTTACCTAGTCATCCTATGGTTGCATATGACCCCTCAAAATGTTTGTCCTGGGACACTCTTTACAATGATATGTGTTATATGCAAATGAGGTCACTAATGAGGTCACCAGAGGTCAAACTATGAGGGAATGAGTTTTTTTCTGTTAACATGGTTTTTCCTAACCCCTAACGTGGGGGATACATGGACATACCCGGGAAGTTTAGTTGTGGGGGGGGGGGGGGGGGTGCATGTAAACCCTACTCAGCCCACGGACTATTAGGGATGACTTTGGGAATTTCATGACAACACCGTCGTGGACCTACAGGTTCAAGGCACGCCATGATCTGTCGGTTCAATGCCGCGCACACATCTCCCAACATGTACCCGATGACACGGCTGATTAAGGCTGCACACTTCCAGTCCTATATCAAGCTTCGCCGGGAGCATGTATTTATTTTTGAGGTTGAAAAACAGGAGTGTGGTTAATACACGGTCACAGTTATTACACCAGAAAATATGGTAACTGACTTGCGAGTTGGACTTCAAGATAGCTGAATGATGGAATGCATTTAAACTTTTACCTACAACGTTTCCTTTTCAGTGTTGGTACTTCCAACATGTCATTTGATAGAGGTGTGAGAGAACATCATCATACTATAATTTGGGAAGTGTCTGAATTTTGTCTTTGTTTGATTTGTATACATATCAAGACCCAAATAAAACGCTGGATTAAAGCTAATATCTTTAAAATTAACCCCTGGGGCTCTTAAAGCCAAAGAAAGCTACATAAAGCAGCCAAGAAAAGCAACACAAGCCCTCTTCTGTTTCAAACCCTACCCAGGTTCCTCCACAGATGCAATGATCCACAAGTTGCACATCTATCTATAATTCCAGTAATCTCTGTATGTCTGTATGTCTGTGACCGCTGTTTCTCGACAACCACGGGTCCGATATACTTTAAACTTGCCAGGTATATTGCTGGGGACCCGAGGATGTGCCTTTTCAAGGTTTCATATTAATCGGACAAGTAGTTACCGAGCTATGTCCAAAAAACGATTCAACCAATCAGAGAGCAGCGAGCTATCACGTGTGCCGAACGTGGCGAACAGACTCTGCCTCGGACGGCACATTTGAGAGCGTATTCATTTATTTCACGTTGGCAAACTATGTTGGCGTTAAACTATGTTTTAAAACTAATTAAAACTACTTTGCAATTCTTTCGCTTTCCTGCGCGTTTGTGCACGCTATGGCGATTTCTTTACCAAACTCCGCAAGCCGTTCGCTTTGGACCAAACCATTTCATGTAAATAGAGGGGGGGGGGGTTGTCACCGTACTCGCAAGCCGTTCGCTTTGGACCAAACCATTTCATGTAAATAGAGGGGGGGGATTGTCACCGTACTCGCAAGCCGTTCGCTTTGGACCAAACCATTTCATGTAAATAGAGGGGGGGGATATAATTTTAGATATATATATAGTACGGGCATGCCCTAGTACATGAGAATTCCAATACTACACACCCTCATCAGCTGTTGGGCAGGTGTCATCGCTTATTGGCGAGTCATCAGCGACAGCGTAGCTAGCAACATATACCACCGAGGCTCCAAAACATGTACCACATGCAATGCCAATAACCATGAGGCATTGAGACTATTTATTATTTTGGAAAATCCTTTTCCTTCCATTATGTTCACCTTGGAAGAAAAATAGAATGCATCCCTCTCTTTCTGAGACACCATTCGTGACAAGGGGTCGTAAGGGACATTTCAACATTACAGTTTACAGGAAACCCACTCACATTTGACCATTCTGTTTCAAACCCTACCCAGGTTCCTCCACAGATGCAATGATCCACAAGTTGCACATACATGAGAATCCCAATGCTACACACCCTCATCAGCTGTTGGACAGGTGTCACCTGGATTTTGACTCTTGCCATCCCATGGATCACAAATGAGCTGTGATATACACCCTCCATGTGAATTACCATAAATTCTCGAAGACAAGAGAGAGAAAAAATATCTTCAAAGCATCCTAAAGGCGAACGGCTACCCTGACAGATTGTTACCAAAAACAGAAGCACTTTTTGCTGTCCCAAAAACAGGGTTGGATCACAGCAACAACCAAAAGGCTTTTGTGTTCTGCTTTTTGTGCCAGGTGTGTCACAAAGGCTTGGCAGTGTGTTGAAATCAGCAAGTGAGAGTAAATGTAAAACTTGTATTTACCATGAGGCACACACTGATGAAAGTCAAGGACAAGCTGCCGAGGAATAACAGGGTCGGGTGGTATATACTGTTTCCCTGCAGGATAGAATATATTGGAGAGACAGGAAGAACCTAATGCCAACATATCACTGAACATCACAAGGCTTTCAAATACAACTATCTTAGGAGGTCTGCCATTGTCAGATATAGACTGAAGACTGGCCTTGTTCAGTTCCCCGATGGGATAGCATCAGCATCTTGGGAGTGACGACAAATAAAGTCAGAAGACGTATTTTAGAGGAATGTCATGGTTATGGATTTGCCAATAGCATTTCGTCCACTCAGGCATAAATGCATCAGCTTTTTGCATGGTATTAATAATACAGTCGTGGCCAAAAATATTGGCACCCTTGCACCTCTTTCAAATAATACACCATTTCTTCCAGAAAATTTTTGAAATTAAAAAATATTTTAGTATCCACATATGTATTTCTTTGGTTTGCAGTGGAACAAAACAAAAAAAGCTGGAAAATTAGTAAATCTTAGCTTATTCCACAAAGAAATCCTAAAATGGCACAGACAATATCATTGGCACCTTTTAGAAGTTGTCAGAAATAATAAGATTTCAAGCAGGTGATTCTCCTTTACTTTGGAAGTGAAATCACCTGTCTTGAGTTGCAGGTGCCTGCAATATAAAAATCACTCATTCAACCAGTTTGAATTGAGAAAAAGGAGTCATTCTGCTGTTTTGTGTCACTGTATGTACCGCAATGAGCATGAAGAAAAGAAAGAAAACCAGAGAATTGTCTGAGGAGGTCAGACACAAGATTGTAGCCAAGCATGGACAATCTCACGGCTACAAGTCTATCTCCAGAGACCTTGATGTTCCAGTGTCCACCGTACGCAATGTTATCAGGAAGTTTAAGGCCCATGGCACTAGCCAACCTCCCTAGACGTGGCCACAAGAGAAAACTTGATCAAAGATTGCAGCGAAGGATTGTTCGAATGGTGGAGAAAGCACCTTGGTTAACTGCCAAACAGATGAAAGTTACAACACAAGGTACGACAGTTTCAACTGGAACCATCCATCGCCAACTCAATGAAAGGGGGTTTTATGGTAGTAGACCCAGGAGGACCCCACTGCTGGGAAAGCCAACTAGAGTTTGCCAAAACACACCTGAACAAGCCAAAATCCTTCTGGGAGAATGTCCTGTGGAAAGATGAGACCAAATTAGAGCTTTTTGGTAAAGCACATTATCTCTATGTTTACAGAAAACAAAATGAAGCTTTCAAAGAAAATAACATCTTCCCTACAGTCAAATATGGAGAAAGTTCAGTGATGTTTTGGGGTTGCTTTGCTGTCTTTGGCACTGGGTGCCTTGAATGTGTGCATGGCGTCATGAAATCAGGAGATTACGAAGGCATTTTGGAGCACAATGTTCAACCCAGTGTTAGAAAGCTGGGTCTCTGTCGAAGGTCATGGGCCTTGCAGCAGGACAATGACCCCAAACACACTTCAAAAAGTACCCAGGAATGGTTCAAGACAAAACGCTGGACTGTTCTGAAGTCGCCAGCACCGAGTCCAGATCGAAATCCCATTGAACACGTGTGGAGATCTGAAAACAGCAGTTGGGAGAAGGAACCCTTAAAATAGGGGAGAACTGGAGCAGTTTGCACAAGAGAGTGGGCCAACCTGCCAGTAGCGAGGTGTAGGAAGCTCATTCATGGCTATAGGAAGCGCTTGACTGCAGTTATTTTGTCCAAAGGCTGTGCTACCAAATATTAAGTCGAGGGTGTCAATAATTGTGTCGATGCCATTTCTTTATATTTTCTGATTTAAAAGGATATATTAAGTTCTTAATAAAAAACAAAGGTTCTGTAATATTAACAATGAAATAAAGAATTGTGGACACCAAATACCTTTGTCAATTTCAACTTATTTTTTGAGAAAATTGTGAGTTATTTTTAAAAAGTGCAAGGGTGCCAATATTTTTGGCCACGACTGTATGTCACATACAATGATTACGGTAAGTAGAGGACACAGGTGCAAGTGTAAAATACACGTAAAACATTTAAGGACGTTAGATAACCCAATTGTTGGCCCATGTTCTGAGATGCTGTATTCCTGCGATCTGATCAGGAGCATCACAATCCAACAAGAGCAAATCAGGATAGGTCCTGGTGCATCCTTGACCACATCACAACCGCTGTATGGGATGCCAGGTCACCACCTGTGGGATTGGATGAATACAATACCTTTCAGTTCGAATAATATGTCCAGCTCGTCACAGTTTATGTGCTCACAACACTTGGCTCTGGCACAGTTTTCTGTGTGGCGTGCGGTTACCCATTGCAAAATACAAATAAAAACTTTTGAGTTGTGGCAAAGTGTAATGGTAGTGCTGAACTTGGAAATATTCCAAATAAACCAACATTTTTGCTTCATATAATTTATCTGCTTCTTAAGGAAAATGGTTACTGACTGATTTGCCAAATTACCATTTTCTTTTTAAATCGAAAGTGAAACCAATTTGCAGAAATTATTAGTCTATTAAACATTACCACTTTTTCAACCACCATAATTATTCCAACCTTGTGGGGTCAGTCGCGAAGCATTGTTGGCCCAAATATTTCACGAACCAACTTGCCAGGCCTGACGTTTGACTGAAGGCGACAAGAGGTTGTAACTTGGTCAGGGTGCTGGCTGTAAGTCACCTGTTGGGATGGATAACGTCAACCAACGAAAGTTAGCAAATGGGTTTATGCCATGTTTGCACATACATTTATGTAACACCCCTCCTGTGAAACACCAGATTGAGAGTGTATAGCTAGGTTAGGATTCAAACACAGGATCGACATGTCAGAGGGCAGAATCAAAATTAAAACAACAAACAACAACAGGCATTTTAAGCCCATTTTCCCTGCTAGAGCGGGGGTTAGCTTTGCGGTCCCCATGACAATCTTCTCCATTTTGCCCTATTTTCTGCATCTCTCCTTGTTCTCCCTTGCCTGCATTTCTTCTTCCACCACCTTTAGCCAAGTCTTTCTCGGTCTTCCCCGTCCTCTATTTCCTTCTACATTCATTTCCATCACTCTTCTCAACCAGTCACTTTCATCCTTTCTCAACACATGACCAAACCATCTCAACCTGTTTCTCTTGACAGCATCAATCACAGGCTCTATCCCCATCATCTTTCGCAATTCATCATTTGTCTTCCTCTCTCTCAACGATACTCCGCACATCCACCGAACCATTCGCATTTCCACCCTTTCCAGCCTTCGTTGCTGCTCCGCGTTCATTACCCATCAAAGAAAGGGCAGAATCAAAATAGATTAGATATTCTAATATTTCTAAGTTTGAACCTACATCTCTATTTTCGTATCAACGTTTAATATCTGATTTAATTTGACACTTTATGAAAGGCTTCATCAAATCCGAGATATTTATTAACACGTATGAGTTGAAATTACAACCTATCTTTTGTCATAGAAAAGGAAGTTACTCCAGGGGAAACTCTACTAATCTACTATGCAGCTACAAACCTTCGAGAGCTCGATAGTCACTTCAATTATCCAAATAAAATAATCGAACGTTTCAGCTGGACATTGAATGTTGCGTCGCCCCCTCGTGGCACTCCTGCGAAACATTGTGGGTTCTCCTGATCCACAGTATTTACTACCATCCCCAGATCCTTCTCCTGTGTCACACCTTCCAAGACTGCCTCTTACATCATGCAATCTTTATTTTCATTATTTTTATCCACACCCAGCACATTACATTTCCTTATGTTAAACAACATCTGCCAATCTAGGCTTGCCAAATCTATGAAAGTATCTATAGGCTTTCTTGAATCTGATCATCCCCCTTTCTGCTGTCTACCTTTTTACAATTGTCCAATAAACACTGAGGTTTTTATTTCCAATGCATAAGCGATAAGATATATTTTGTCGAGTTTAAAAATTGCATTCCAACTTGTACTGTTTTGGAGGATTGTGATTATCTCGTTTGTATAACTTTTTGAACTCCAAACCTCATACCATCAAACCGAGCTCATCTGAAACACACAACACTGTTGATTTTTCTCAACTAGAATCTTGAAAAACTTTCAAAATCGCCCCTTATCTGTCACATGCCTTTCAATCCATATATTCAAAAATGCTGAAACTCCCAAAAGGGGATAAAGTCGAATTCTTGGCTGGTCTAGCCACACCTCTCACCGCGGGCCTTAAACTATCCCTGCATTGGCTCTCACCAATAGGCAACACAAATATGAATTTGGGAACTCAAGCGATGAGGGATGAGGATCCAATTCAGATATTGGAAGATTTATTAAAAACAATTCTTGTGGTTAATGACAAACATTGTCCCTTTCCATGCAGCCTTTCTGATCCTTTTTACTCCGTCCTATCATCTGCTTCTCTAGATCCTCTATGACAAGTCCTATCCCACAGTGTCTTGCAATGAAGCTGGTGAGAGAGCTATTTTGTGTAATTTATTTCAAATGAATAAATAAAAAGGTTTTAAGACATAAATAAACTAATGGTCTAACCCTTACCCGAGCAATTTTACAAATAATATACTCAACATCAAAAGAAACATCAAATCTTTAGAAGGACACTCATTGAAATCCTCCACGCAAAAATGAAAAATATTTGAACACAGAGGTAAAGTTTAGTTATCTTTACTAAACACATGTCAATAAACAAGAGGTTGCCTCATTCACAAAAAAACAAAAAGCATGAACATCACAAGGGGTGGTGCAACAAAAGTCACAGCACTGCAACACAAAGGCACGCACCTGAATACAGTCAAAACAAAATGACACAGGAATGGACACAACACTCCTAACAGTCAAGGACAGAATGACAGCAGTCCTCAATATCGTGTGTGTCCTCCCTGAGCTGTGATGCAGGCTGCACACCTCCGGCGCATGCTCTGCACCAGGCGTCTGATGCGGTCCTGGGGAAGTCTGTCCCACTCCTCCTGCAAGCCTTGAATGAGCATTTGCCGATTGACAGCCGTTGATCTCCTCGATGCAAGACGTCGACCAAGCTCATCCCATAAATGCTCAATTGGATTGAGGTCAGGGCAATAAGGCATCCAAGGCATCACTTCAACACCCTGTTCCTGGAGGAAGTTGGTGGTCAGGCGAGCAGCATGGGGTCGAGTGTTGTCCTGCTGGAAAACTGCGATGTCAGGATGAGCCTGGAGAAATGGCAGCAGATAAGGTCTCAAAACTTCATTGACATAACGCTGACTAGTGAGATTGCCTTCGATGACGACCAGAGGTGTCCTGAAATGGGTGGAAATGCCGGCCCATACCATCACACTAGGTCCTCCCCAACGATTGATCTGGCGAATATAGCATGACGCAAACCTTTCCCCACCTCTGCGCCATACCTGTTGACACCCATCAGCAGCATGGAGGCAAAACGTGGACTCATCGCTGAACAAGACTGCACTCCACTGTTGCTGTGTCCAGCGGCGATGCTGAAGACACCATCTTAGTCTGTTTCCGCCGATGCACTGCGTTCAACACTGGACCTCTGCAAGGACGTCTTGCCACCAGGCCCCGACTTCTCAAGCACCTCCACACAGTAGAGATGCTGATGTGGTTGTTGTGGCGACGTTTTGTTACTGCAGCTGTTTGCATCGCAGGGCGGATATGATCACGAAGATGCTGCAGCACAATCCAGCGGTCTTGGTTTGGGGTGGTTACCCGTGGTCTTCCTCTTTGTGGACCATCATTCACAGTTCCAGTTTCACCGTAATGCCTGGCCAGGTTGAAAATTGCAGGCTGTGAGCAACCAAGACGTTGGGCAATTGTCTGCTGGCTTACACTAGCCTCAAGCATCCCAATTGCCCTTGAACGTGGTTCAGATGTCAGGCGTGGCATCTGAATTTTCTTGTTGTTTTCCCTATCAGAAGCCTCTAGACTGACTATAGACAGCAGTAAATGAATGTCTAACCTCGAGAACTGAAGGATTTCTTTATGAGGGTCATAATTTAAAGGGAAAGATCCCTATACAGACCACTCAAGCATGCCATTGTTGATCAACCAGGTGACTGAAGTGAAGTTCCCGTTACATAATCAGCCATTACAATTGAAGAAACGTGTTTGTAAAGCTGCACATTTCAAAAAATGAAAGTGATAAGTTTCTTTTGATGTTCAGTATATTTTTGACTTTCCAGAGTCAGAAAAAAATCAGGGGAGCGATGCACATTACTGCATATAAATCTTTTAGAGGGGGCTTTGAAAGACCAAAGGTATACATTTGACAACCTTGTTTCCTGATCCACGTTCCAAGCCATCCTGCTGGATGAGGCTTTGTTATATCTGTGAGCAGCCCAGACAAGACAAAACTGATGTGATTTCTGAAATGCCAAAACTCCTGATAGAGATCAAGACTATCCCAGTCGATCGACGGATGTTCAAAGTTCGGTGATGCCATGTTTAGAGAGACTGATGGTAGTTGATGACGTGAATATATAACACACTTCTGACACCATGTAACCTACTCACACAGACTCCATTGTGCTGGAAGCGAGTGATTTTGTTCACGCAATTGCATCACCACGTAGCACAAACACCAACCCAATAAACAATAACAACAAGAAAGAGCAATCAGAGATTACAGACCCTCACCAGGACGTGTTTTTTGTGGTTTTTGAGGCTTTTGTGTTCAAACAAGTATGGCGGCCGAACTACGTGACCGATGATGTCATCATATTTTTCTTTCTCCACCAATTTATCCCTGAATGACACTCAATAAATTTCATCTTGATCGGATGAAGTTTTGTACTTGTCGAATTATGACGTCATAATGGAGGAACCTATGTCATCACCATTAACATATGTTATTCCCCATGGAGAGTTCTTTACAATGTGCCATGTCTCATATTTTTCTATGCAGCACTTTTGGAGAAATAGAGGTGCAAAATCTTTAATTTTTTTACAAGATGGCGCCTGTACCACGTGACCTACGACGTCATAATTATCATTAAAATTTTTACAGGATGAGGCACACCTCTGGTGAAAATTTCCTGTCAATCGGACCAACAGTTGCAGAGAAAATCATATTTATTCTGTGCAGACAAACACAAACAAACAGACAAACAAATGGACTCAAATGCAATACCCTCTCCTCTGGCAAGGGTAACAATAAAGAGCAATCAGAGATTGCAGACCCTCGCCAGGATGCTTTTAGTGGTTTTAAGGCTTTTGTATTAAAACAAATATGGCGGCCGAATCACGTGATCGATGATGTCATCTCTTTTTTTTTTTCTCCACCGAATTATCCCGAGATGACGCTCAAGAAATTTCATCTTGATCGGATAAAGTTTTGTACTTGTCGAATTATGAAGTCATAATGGAGGCACCTGTGACATTATCATTAAAATATGTTATTCTCCATGGAGAGTTATTCACAATGAGCCACGTCTCAATTTTTGCTGTGCAGTGCTTTCGGAGATATAGAGGTGCAAAGTGTTTCGGTATTTCCAAGATGGCGCCCGTAGCACGTGACCTTTGACGTCATAATTATGATTATAAAATTCTGCAGGAGGAAGTGCACCTATGGTGAATTTTTTTTTCATTTTACCTCACAAATAATTGGTGGTTGAATTATGTGACCTGATATGCAAATCGTTTTCAAATTAAGTTAATCAGATGAAAATTGACAATTGTAGAAATTTGGCCTATATTGACCTCTTGGCCTGTGTTGACCCTCAAATATAGCTGGTGGTTGGTTTCAGTAAGCTGATATGCAAATTCCATTCAGATTTCAAGTCAATCGGATGGAAAATGAGGATTTTAGAAATTCGAAATAAGTGGTTGACCTGAGGCCTATGTTGACCTCTTGGCCTATTTTGATCTCAAAAATAGTTGGGGATTGAATTCAGTTCACTGATATAAAAATCCTATTCAAATTTCAAGTCAATCTGATGAAAATTTAAGATTTTCGAAATTTGAAAAAAAAGTGGTCGACATTTGGCCTATTTTGACCTTGTGACCTATGTTGATCTCAAAAATAGTTGGTGGTCGAATTCAGTTAGCTGATATGAAAATATTATTCAAATTTCAAGTCAATCGGATGAAAATTGAGGATTTTAGAAATTTGAAAAAAAGTGGTTGACATTTGGCATATATGTTGTAACCTATGTTGATATGTATGTTGATATGACCTTGTAACCTATGTTGATCTCAAAAATGGTTGGTGGTTGAATTCAATAAGCTGATATGAAAATCCTATTCAAATTTCAAGTCAATCGGATGAAAATTGAGGATTTTAGGAATTTGAAAAAAGTAGTTGACCTATGTTGATTTTTTAGCCTATGTTGACCTCAAAAATCGGTGTTAGTTGAATTCAGTTCACTGATGGGGTTTCGCTGATGAGAGCGGGTGAATTGGGAGGGACATTCAGTGATTGTCTCTCAGGAGGAAGAAGGAGAACGCGTCTCTCTCTGGCTCCTATTCAAAATGAAAATCCTATTCAAATTTCAATTCGATTCAACTCATCCCAACTCTCTCTTCCTCATATGTGGTGATTTCAATTGTCACCATGCCAGTTGGCTGGGTGTGGGTACCTCTCTCACCAGCCATGGCTCCTCAGCAAAGGACTTCTGCGACTCATTGGGACTGACACAATCTGTCAATTTCCCGACCCTGATCTCAGTCAACGGAGCATCTTCTCTTCTGGACTTGGTTATGACCAGGGGCGCCGCCAGGGATCTTGGGCCCCATGAAAAGTTTCACAATGGGCCCCTATGAAGCACGTGCGCACATTTTTACCTAATGTTCTTATAATTTTTAGGGCCCTGTCAGTACAGGGCCTTTGGAATCATCATAACTTTTCCCCCCCTTACGGCGCTCCTGGTTATGACTAACTTCCCTGAAAATGTCTGCTGCTCTTCTTCTGCTCCAATCGGCTCATCTGATCATGTGCTTGTTAAAGTGGACATCTCTCTGTCCATTCTCAGGGAGCCTCCTCAGCGTCGACGAGTCTGGCATTTCACTCAGGCCAACTGGCACGGTCTTCAAGCAGCCATCAATCATCTGGACTGGTCTCCCATCTCTACCACCTCTGACATCAACTCATCCTGGGAATTCTTCCAAAGTAAATAATTGCTCTCTCTCATGCACAGATTTATCCCATCTTGTCTTCAGTTGTCATACCCTTCCTCCCGTCCATGGTACACGGAATCTTGTGGTGAGGCTGTTGCCCTGAAACAACTTGCTTTCGTCTCCTGGAAAGCAAATCCAATGGAAGGAAATCTCATTTACTTTCACAAAGCCCGAAACAAGTGTGTGTCCACCCTTAGGAGAGCCAGGAAACAATATCTCACCGTTCTCAAGGCCGAACTCTCTTATCTGTCTCCCTCTTCCAAATCCTGGTGGCGTCTGGTCAAATCTGTTTCTGGTGTTTGTTCCCCCTCCATCCCCTCTCTCACCTCAAACGGCTACACGGCTGACTCCGCCCTGAAAAAGCTGAATGCCTCAACTCTGTGTTTGCCTCTAAATCTTGTGTCCCAAACCCATCCCTCTCTGTACCCACCATACCCAGTCGTACCCAGCTGCTTCTGGACTCTGTGTCCTTTCCTCCTGACAAGGTGGAAAAGTTCCTGTCAACCCTCGACTCTGATTCTGCAACTGGACCTGACAGCATCAGCCCACGGGTCCTAAAATCCTGTTCTTCCACTCTTTCACTCCCTCTCTCTGTTCTCTTCACCCTCTCTTTTGCTCAAGGTTATCTGCCATCTGCTTGGAAATCAGCCAACATCACCACTTTGCACAAAAAAGGTGCAAAAACATATCCTAGCAACTACAGACCAATCAGTCTTCTCCCAATTATCAGCAAAGTCATGGAATCCATCATTGCTTCGAATATGAAATCTTTCCTCTTCTCCAATGGCTTGATCTCTGATCATCAATTTTGTTTCAGACCAGGTCACTCTACTCTGGACATGCTGCTTCTGCTGCCTCAACAATGGATGGAGGTCCTCAATGCCAAACAGGAAATTAGAGCTGTCTCCCTCGACATATCACGTGCCTTCGATACGGTCTGGCACCCCGCTCTGCTCACCAAACTCTCCTCCTTTGGTATCCATGGAAATATCCACGCATGGCTGGTGGACTTCCTCTCTAGTCATAGTCAACGTGTGGCCCTGAATGGGTTTCTCTCATCTCCTCTTCCTGTTCAGGCTGGAGTTCCCCAAGGCTGTGTTCTGGGCCCTGTGCTTTTTCTGGTCTTCATCAATGTTCTCTCCGACTCTCTTGAAAATCCTCTCTATCTCTTTGCTGATGATTCCACTCTCTGCCGCTCCATTCCTCATACCTCAGATCGGCAGTCTGCAGCCTCCTCACTCTCTGCAGACCTGGACAAACTCACTGACTGGGCAAACAAGCGGACCATGTCTTTCAATCCTGACAAATCTCACACTCTTACGATGTCTCTCCGAAAAGACCGACAGAACAACCCTCCCATCCACTTTCTGAATAATCCTCTCCACGAAGTTCTGTCACTCAAGCTTTTGGGTCTCACTATCTGCCATGATCTTTCCTGGGAAAACCACATTTCAAATCTGGCCTCCAAAGCCAGTCGCCGACTGGGCATCCTCCGTCGTGCGAAGTCCTTCCTTGGCACACCTGAGCTCCTCACCACATACAAGGCTTTCATCCGCAGCTCAATGGAATACTGCTCTCCCCTCTGGGCTGGTGCTCCTGCCTCATGCCTAGCTCGTCTTCACGTTGTTGAAACCAAAGCGTTCAGAATCATTGGAATCTCCTGTGATGAAGCTATCTCCGAGGGCCTTTCACTTACTCACCGTAGGCAGGTTGGGGGTCTTTCTGTCTTCAACCGACTCCTCTCCGGCCTTGCTCCTCCAGCTCTCACTGGGCTCTGTCCCCCAAATATTCCTACAGGTCGCACAAGATCTGCCTGCAACCCTCTTATGGTTAAACTGCCAAAATCAAGACTCTCTGCTCACCTTCACTCCTTCATTCCTCTTTTCTCCCGCCTCTGGAACAAACTCCCTCACTCTCTTCAATCCCACTCCTCCCTCCAGGTCTTTAAAACAGCTGTTCACCACCATCTCTTATCTTCCCCCATCCAAAACCTTGATCTTTTCTGCCCCCGCTAATTTCACCCCAAATCCACTTTTTTGAAATAGCAACTTCTTTCCTGGAAGTCCTTGGTGTCCTTGTGTTTGTACTTCTCCCACCCCCACCCCCCATCCCACGCCGCCTCCCCCAAAGCCCTCTCCCTCCCACACATTCCCGATGTCCCTGCTCTCAAATGTTGTGTTTATGTGCTTCCCCTTCTCTACCCATCTTGTCTACCGCTCCCCTTTTTATATACTTTGTTTGTTTGTGTGTTTGATTTGTTTGTGTGATAAATGTTAGCTCTTTCACGAGCCTCGATTATGTATACAAAAAAAAAAAAATCGGATGAAAATTGAGGATTTTAGAAATTTGATGAAGTTGGTGACCTTTGGCCTATGTTGACCTATTGACCTTTTGACCCCAAAAATAATAGGCTTCTTGCTTCTGACCAACTCTACCATTTGGTGAAGTTTCGTGAATATCGATCGAAAATTGTGACCTGTAGGCGACTGACATACAAACTGACAGACAGACAAATAACGCGCAAGACCAAGCAATATACTTTAATGAATGAATCAATGAATGAATGAAAATCTTTGATTTTCCCAAGTAACAAACGGACTCAAATGCAATACCCTCTCCTGGCGAGGGTAATAATACAACAACAACAACAACAACAGCATTGACGCAGCCCAATGCATATGTTACAACTTACAAACCCTAACCCCCTGAGCATTCCAGTATTCATCATTCGACAGGTAACCAACTTTGTTGATTTAGCAATGTCAAATAAAAATAAAAATACTGCAATTTTCAGTGGAACACTATACATGTCAGCTTAGTGTTTGTTGAAGTAGTTGCAAGACTTGTTTCTCCCTTCATGCCTTGTGCGAGTTTGATTCCCATGGGTACTCAGTCTTGGTATTCCCATGGCTACTCATTATCGGTATTCCCATGGCTACTCAGTCTTGGTATTGCCATGGCAACTTATTCATCGTATTCCCATGGCTACTCGCTCTAGGTATTTCTGTGGATACTCATTCACAGTATTCCCATGGCAACTTACTTTCAGTATTCGCATGGCTACTCAATCTTGGCACTCCCATGGCAACTCGTTCTCATTGCTCCCATAGATACTCACTCTCGGTATTCCCATGGTTACGCACTCTTGGTATTTCCATATCTACTCACATTTTTTTTTCTTTTTTATATACAACATCGAGGCTCGTGAAAGAGCTAACATTAATCACACAAAAAGTCAAACCGACACAAACCGACACATCAAACACAAAATAAGGGGAGCGGTAGACAAGATGGGGAGAGAGGGGGAAGGACACAAACACAACATTTGAGAGCAGGGACATCGAGAGAGCTGTGGGAGCGAGAGGGCTTGGGGAGAGGTGGGAGAGGTATAAACCATATGGACACTGCAAGGACTTCCAGGAAAGAAGTTGGAATTTCGAAAAAGTGTATCTGGGGTGAATTAGCCGGGGCAGAAAAGATCAAGGTTTTGGATGGGGGAAATCAGAGAAGGTGGTGAACAGCTGTTTTAAAGACCTGGAGGGAGGAGTGGGATTGAAGGGAGTGGGGGAGTTTGTTCCAGAGGCGAGAAAAAAGGGGAATGAAAGAGTGAAGATGAGCAGAGAGCCCAGATTTTGGCAGTTTAACCATAAGAGGGTTGCTGGCAGATCTTGTGCGACCTGTAGGAATATTTGGGGGACAGAGCACAGAGAGAGCTGGGGGAGCAAGGCCGGAGAGGAGTCGGTAGAAGACAGAAAGACCACCAACCTGCCTGCGGTGAGTGAGTGAAAGGCCCTCAGAGTTAGCTTCATCACAGGAGATTCCAATGATTCTGAAAGCTTTGACTTCAACAGCGTGAAGCCGAGCTAGATGTGAGGCAGGAGCACCGGCCCAGAGAGGGGAACAGTATTCCATTGAGCTGCGGATGAAAGCCTTGTATGTGGTGAGGAGCTCAGGTGTGCCAAGGAAGGACTTCGCACGACGGAGGATGCCCAGTCGGCGACTGGCTTTGGAGGCCAGCTTGGCAATGTGCTTTTTCCAAGAAAGATAATGGCAGATAGTGAGAGCCAAAAGCTTGAGCGACAGAACTTCTTGGAGAGGATTGTTGAGAAAGTAGATGGGAGTGTTTTCCAGTCAGTCTTTTCGGAGAGACATAGTAAGAGTGTGAGATTTGTCAGGATTGAAAGACATGTTTCACTTGTTTGACCAGTCTGTGATTTTGTCCAGGTCTGCAGAGAGTAAGAAGGCTGCAGACTGCCGATCTGAGGGATGAGGAATGGAGTGGCAGAGAGTGGAGTCATCAGCAAAGAGATAGAGAGGATTTTCCAGAGAGTCAGAGAGATCATTGATGAAGATCAGAAAAAGCACAGGGCCCAGAACACTACCGTGGGGAACTCCAGCCAGACCAGGAAGGGGCGATGAGAGAAATGCATTCAGGGCCACACATTGACTACGACCAGAGAGGAAGGCCGCAAGCCAAGCGTGGAGATTTCCATGGATACCATAGGAGGAGAGTTTGGTGAGCAGAGCTGGGTGCCAGACCGTATCGAAGGCACGTGATATGTCGAGGGAGACAGCTCTGATTTCCTGTTTGGCATTGAGGACCTCCATCCATTGTTGAGACAGCAGAAGCAACATGTCCAGAGTAGAATGACCTGTCTGAATCCAAATTGATGATCAAGATCAAGATCAAGATCATTTTGTGTTTTGTGTGTCGGTTTGTCTTTTTTGTGTGATCAATGTTAGCTCTTTCACGAGCCTCGATCTTGTATACAAAAAAAAAAAAAAGAAAAAAAAAAAGCCATTGGAGAAGAGGAAGGATTTGATATCCTAAGCAATGATGGATTGCATGACTTTGCTGATAATTGGGAGCAGGCTGATTGGTCTGTAGTTGCAAGGATCTGTTTTTGCACCTTTTTGTGTGAAGCGGTAATGTTTGCTGATTTCCAAGATGCTGGCAGATGACCTTGAGCAAAAGAGAGGGTGAAAAGAACAGAGAGAGGGTGAGATAGAGCCGCAGAGCAGGATTTTACGACCTGTGCGTTGATGCCGTCTGGTCCAGTTGCAGAATCAGAGTCGAGGTTTGACAAAAACTTCTCCACCTTGTCAGGAGAGAAGGACACAGAGTCCAGGAGCAGTTGGGTTCGACTGGGAAAGGTGGGAACAGAGAGAGATGGGTTTGGGACACAAGATTTTGAGGCAAACACAGAGTTGAGGTCTTCGGCTTTGTCACGTGCGGTGTCAACTGTGTAGCCATTTGAGGTGAGGGAGGGGATGGAGGGGGAACAAACACCAGAAACGGATTTGACCAGACGCCCCCAGGATTTGGATTAAGAAGACAGGTTTGAGAGTTCATTCTTGTGTGTGGAGAGATAGTGCTTCCTGGCACTCCTGAAGGTCGACAAACACTTGTTCCGAACTTGGTGGAAGGAACTGAGATTGCCTTCAGTTGGATTTGCCTTCCAAGAGGCAAAGGCTAGTTGTTTCAGGGCAACTGCCTCACCACAAGATTCAGTGTACCATGGACGGGAGGAAGGGTAAGACAACTGAAGACGAGATGGGATAAATCTGTGCATGAGAGAGAGCAGTTTGCTTTGGAAGAATTCCCAGGAAGAATTGATGTCAGAGGCAGTAGAGATGGGAGACCAGTCCAGATGATTGATGGCTGCTTGCAGCCCGTGCCAGTCGGCCTGAGTGAAATGCCAGACTCGTCGACGCTGAGGAGGCTCTCTGAGAATGGCCAGAGAGATGTCCACTTATCAAGCACATGATCAGAAGAACCGATTGGAGCAGAAGAAGAGCAGCAGACATTTGCAGGGAAGTTTGGCATAACCAAGTCTAGAAGAGAAGAAACTCCATTGACTGAGATCCGGGTCAGGAAATTGACAGATTGTGTCAGTCCCAATGAGTCACAGAAGTCCTTTGCTGAGGTGCCATGGCTGGTGAGAGAGGAACCCACACCCAGCCAGCTGGCATGATGACAGTTGAAGTTGCCACATATGAGGAAGAGAGAGTTGGGATGAGTGGATAGAAATTGGTCCATGTTGTCAGCCAGGGAGATGTAAATGGAGTCATCACTGTTTGGAGGACGGTACAGAACACATATTAACAAAAGGTGGGAGCGGAGAGGAAGCCGTAGCCAGAGGTATTCCTGGGGGTGGGGTGGAGCGAGGGCAGTGCAAGGAGAGTGAGGAAGAGAGTTTTTGATAAAGATAGCATCCCCACCACCAGGACGAGGCTCAGGTCTATCATACCGGAGGAGGGAGTAACCAGGAAGAGATATTAAGGAATCAGAGACATCTTGAAGGACGAAAGTTTCTGTTAAGCAGATCAAGTCTGGATTGTCAGAAGCATCCTGAATGGAGAGATCAATCAGGTTTGAGCGAAGGCCTCGGATGTTTGAGGTCCATATCGTTAATGAGGAGAGAGGGGGAGATCCTGATCCGGATCTGCACCAAAATCGAAGGGATTTGTCCTTGCCACAAACCCAACCTGTGCACCAAATTTTGTTCGAATCCATCCACAAGTTTTTGAAATACCCTTCACCGTTGGTCGATGTTTGTCCGGGTCAAGTTGCTGGGTGACCGCTTCCCAGATCACGTTGGAGCATCGGGTGCAGGAGAGGGGGGTGGGAGGGGTAGGGGCAGATGAAGGATGGGCGGGTGAGGTTGGAAGAGCAGTTAATAGTGTGTCAGAGATTACAGAACAGTTACCAGAAAGGGAAGGATGAGGACGAAAGGTTTGATGGTGATGGGATGAGGCACAGTGAGGGGTTGTTTGAGGGGAGGCAGAGGAAAGTAGAAGGTTTGGGGAGGTGGAGGTATGAGATGGAAGGGAGACGAAGTGGGGAGGAGGCAGCTTTGAGGAGGAGGTGGGAGGGGGAGAATTGGAGAGGGATGGTAGGGGGGGAGATTTGAAGGGGAGGGGTTGTGGGGGAGTTTTGAAGGGGAAGGGTTAGGGGGGGAGTTGAGGATGGGAGGGGCAAGGGGGGAGTTTAAGAGGGGAGGGGAAGGGGGGAGATTTGGAGGGGAGGGGCAAGGGGGGAGTTTAGAAAGTGGATGATTAATGAAAGACGAACATTTATAACAAATTGGGTTTATTGTGATTTTCGAACTGTACTTTCATTATTCCCTTGGCTACTCAATCTCGGTATTCCCAAAGCTCCTCAATCTCTGTTTTCCCCAGGCTACACAATCTCGGTATTGCCACTAGCTACTCACCCTCGGTATTTCCATGGCTACCCACTGTCGGTATTCCCATGGCTACGACACTATCAATATTCCCATGGCTTCTCAGTCTCAGTATTCCCATGGTTATTCACAATGAGTATTCCATGTCCATTCGCCCTCGGTATTCCCATGGTCACTCATTCAAGTTATTCCCATTCCCACAGCCACTCAGTCTCAGCATTCCCATGACTACTCAGTCTCGGTAATCCCATAGCTACTCAAACTCGGTACCCCCATGCCTACCCAATGTCTATTCCCATTGCTACTCTCCCTCGGTATCCCATGGCTACTCACTATTGGTATTCCCATGGCTACTCCACTATCAATATTCCAATGGCTACTCAGTCTCAGTATTCCAATTGCTATTCACATTGAGTATTCCATGTCTATTCACTCTCTGTATTTCCCTGGCTACTCACTATCGGTATTCCCATGGCTATACTCACTATTGGTATTCCCATGATTACCTACTCTCAGTATTCCCATGGCTACTCATTATTGAGATTCCCATGGATATACTATCGGTATTCACATGGCTACTCACTATCGGTATTCCCATGGCTACTCACTATCGGTATTCCCATGGCTACTCACTATCGGTATTCCCATGGCTACACTCACTATCTGTATTCCAATGGCTACTCACTATCGGTACTCCCATGATTATACTGACTATTGGTATTCCAATGGTTACTCACTCTCAGAATTCCCTTGTCTACTTACTCTCAGTATTCCCATGGTTACTCACTCTTGATATTCCCATGGCTACTCACTATCGGTATTCGCATTGATATACTCACTATCAGTATTCCCATGGTTACTCATTATCGGTATTCCCATGGCTATTCACTATCGGTATTTCCATAGCGAGTCCATTATCCATATTTCCATGGTTACTGACTCAGAATTCCCATGTCTACTTAATCTCAGTATTCCCATGGTTACTCACTCTTGATATTCCCATGGCTACTCACTATCGGTATTCCCATTGATATACTCACTATCGGTATTTCCATGGATACTCACGATCCTATCGGTATTCCCATGGCTATTCAGTCTCGGAATTCCCATGTCCACTTACTCTCAGTATTCCCATGGGTGCTCACTCTTGATATTCCCATGGCTACTCACTATCGGTATTCCCATGGATATACGAACAATTTGTATTCCCATGGCTACTCAGTATCGGTATTCCCATGGCTATTCACTATCCGTATTACCATACTCTATCGGTATTCCCATGGCTACTCACTTTCGGTATTCCCATGGCTAAACAATATAGGTATTACCATCCTCTATCGGTATTCCCATGGCTACTCACTATCGGTATTCCCATGGCTAAACAATATCGGTATTCCCTTGGCTACACTGACTATTGGTATTCCCATGGCTGTACTCACTATTGGTATTCCCATGGCTACTCGCTCTCAGAATTCCCATGCCTACGTACTCTCACTATTCCCATGGTTCACTCTTTATATTCCCATGGGTACTCACTATCGGTATTCCCATGGATATACTCATTGTCGGTTTTCCCATAGTTGCTCACTATTGGTATTCCCATGGCTATTCACTGTCGGTATTCCCATTGCTAGTCCACTATCCATACTCCCATGTCGACTGACTCAGAATTCCCATGTCTACTTACTCTCAGTATTACCATGGCTACTCACCATCGGTATTTCCATGGATACTCACTATCCTATCGGTATTTCCATGGCTATTCACACTCGGAATTCCCATGTCTACTTACTCTCAGTATTCCCATTGGTGCTCACTCTTGATATTCCCATGGATATACTAACAATTGGTATTCCCATAGCTATTCACTATCGGTATTCCCATACTCTCTATCGGTATTCCCATGGCTACTCACTATCGGTATTCCCATGGCTATGCACTATCGGTATTCCCATGGCTACACACTATCGGTATTCCCATGGCGATACTCACTATTGGTATTCCCATGGCTATACTCTATCGGTATTCCCGTGGCTACTCACTCAGTATTCCCATGGCTATATTCACTATTGGTATTCCCATGGGTACTCGCTCTCAGAATTCCCATATCTACTTACTCTCACTATTCCCATGGCTACTCACTCTTTATATTCCCATGGCTACTCACTATCGGTATTCCCATGGATATACTCACTGTCGGTATTCCCATGGTTACTCAGTATTGGTATTCCCATTGCTATTCACTGTCGGTATTCCCATAGCTAGTCCACTATCCATATTCCCATGGCTACTAACTCGGAATTCCCATGTCTACAGTGCATTCAGAAAGTATTCAGACCCCTTCACTTTTTTCACATTTTGTTATGTTGCAGCCTTATGGTGAACTCGTTTAAATTCATGTTTCCCCTCATCAATCTACACTCAATACCCCATAATGACAAAGAGAAAACAGGATTTTAGAAAGTTTTACAAATTTATTAAAAAGAAAAAACTGAAATATCACATTGACATAAGTATTCATACCCTTTGCTATGACACTTGAAGTTTAGCTCAGGTGCCTCCCATTTCTCTTGACCATCTTTGAGATGTTTCTACACCTTGATTGGAGTCCACCTGTGGTAAATTCAATTGATTGGACATGATTTGGAAAGGCACACACCTGTCTATATGAGATCTCACAGCTGACAATGCATATCAGAGCAAAAACCAAGCCATGAGGTCGAAGGAACGGCCTGCAGAGCTCAGAGACAGGATTGTGTCGAGGCACAGATCTGGGGAAGCCTACAAAAAAATTTCTGCCGCATTGAAGGTTCCCAAGAGCACAGTGGCCTCCATAATTCTTAAATGGAAGAAGTTTGGAACAACCAGGACTCTTCCTAGAGCTGGCCGCCCGGCCAAACTGAGCAATCGGGGGAGAAGGGCCTTGGTAAGAGAGGTGACCAAGAACCTGATGGTCACTCTGGCTGAGCTCCAGAGATCCTGTGTGGAGATGGGAGAAACTTCCAGAAGGAAAACCATCACTGCAACACTCCACCGATCTGGGCTTTATGGCAGAGTGCCCAGACGGAAGCCTCTCCTCAGTGAAAGACATAAAAGCCCGCCTGGAGTTTTCAAAAAAGCACCTAAAGGACTCTCAGATTGTGAGAAACAAGATTCTGTGGTCTGATGAAACCAAGATTGAACTGTTTGGCTTCCGTCTGTTATACCGATAGGGAATACTCTTGATATTCCCATGGCTACTCATTATCGGTATTCCCATGGCTACTCATTATCGGTATTCCCATGGCTATTCACTCTCGGGATTCCCATGGCTACTCAGTATCGGTATTCCCATGGCTATTCACTCTCGGGATTCCCATGGCTATTCACTCTCGGTATTCCCATAGCTATTCACTCTCGGTATTCCCATGGCTATTCACTCTCGGTATTCCCATAGCTATTCACTCTCGGTATTCCCATGGCTATTCACTATCGGTATTCCCATGGCCATTCACTCTCGGTATTCCCATAGCTATTCACTCTCGGTATTCCCATGGCTATTCACTCTCGGTATTCCCATGGCTATTCACTCTCGGTATTCCCATAGCTATTCACTCTCGGTATTCCCATGGCTATTCACTCTCGGTATTCCCATAGCTATTCACTATTGGTATTCCCATGGCTATTCACTCTCGGTATTCCCTTAGCTATTCACTCTCGGTATTCCCATGGCTATTTACTCTCGGTATTCCCATGGCTATTCACTCTCGGTATTCCCATAGCTATTCACTATCGGTATTCCCATAGCTATTCACTCTCGGTATTCCCATAGCTATTCACTCTCGGTATTCCCATGGCTATTCACTCTCGGTATTCCCATAGCTATTCACTATCGGTATTCCCATGGCTATTCACTATCGGTATTCCCATAGCTATTCACTCTCGGTATTCCCATAGCTATTCACTCTCGGTATTCCCATGGCTATTCACTCTCGGTATTCCGATAGCTATTCACTCTCGGTATTCCCATGGCTATTCACTCTCGGTATTCCCATGGCTATTCACTCTCGGTATTCCCATGGCTATTCACTCTCGGTATTCCCATGGCTATTCACTCTCGGTATTCCCATGGCTATTCACTCTCGGTATTCCGATAGCTATTCACTCTCGGTATTCCCATAGCTATTCACTCTCGGTATTCCCATAGCTATTCACTCTCGGTATTCCGATAGCTAATCACTCTCGGTATTCCGATAGCTATTCACTCTCGGTATTCCCATAGCTATTCACTCTCGGTATTCCGATAGCTATTCACTCTCGGTATTCCCATGGCTATTCACTCTCGGTATTCCCATAGCTATTCACTCTCGGTATTCCGATAGCTATTCACTCTCGGTATTCCCATAGCTATTCACTCTCGGTATTCCCATAGCTATTCACTCTCGGTATTCCCATGGCTATTCACTCTCGGTATTCCCATGGCTATTCACTCTCGGTATTCCCATGGCTATTCACTCTCGGTATTCCCATGGCTACTCACTCTCGGTATTCCTTTCTCTCTATTGGTATTCCCATAGCTAGTCCACTATCCATATTCCATAGCTACTGACTCTCGGTATTCCTTTCTCTCTATCGGTATTCCCATAGCTAGTCCACTATCTATATTCCATGGCTACTCACTCTCGGTATTCCTTTCTCTCTATCGGTATTCCCATAGCTAGTCCACAATCCATATTCCATAGCTACTGACTCTCGGTATTCCTTTCTCTCTATCGGTATTCCCATAGCTAGTCCACTATCCGTATTCCATGGCTACTGACTCTCGGTATTCCCATGGCTACTCACTCTCGGTATTCCTTTCTCTCTATCGGTATTCCCATAGCTAGTCCACTATCCATATTCCATAGCTACTCACTCTCGGTATTCCCATAGCTAGTCCACCATCCATATTCCATAGCTACTCACTATCGGTATTCCCATAGCTAGTCCACTATCCATATCCCATAGCTACTGACTCTCGGTATTCCCATGGCTACTGACTCTCGGTATTCCCATAGCTATTCACTCTCGGTATTCCCAAGGCTATTTACTCTCGGTATTCCCATGGCTATTCACTCTCGGTATTCCCATAGCTATTCACTCTCGGTATTCCCATAGCTATTCACTCTCGGTATTCCCATGGCTATTCACTCTCGGTATTCCCATGGCTATTCACTTTCGGTATTCCCATAGCTATTCACTATCGGTATTCCCATAGCTAGTCCACTATCGGTATTCCCATAGCTATTCACTCTCGGTATTCCCATAGCTTTTCACTCTCGGTATTCCCATGGCTATTCACTCTCAGTATTCCCATGGCTATTCACTCTCGGTATTCCCATGGCTATTCACTCTCGGTATTCCCATAGCTATTCACTATCGCTATTCCCATAGCTAGTCCACTATCGGTATTCCCATAGCTATTCACTCTCGGTATTCCCATAGCTATTCACTCTCGGTATTCCCATGGCTATTCACTCTCGGTTTTCCCATAGCTATTCACTCTCGGTATTCCCATAGCTATTCACTATTGGTATTCCCATAGCTATTCACTATCGCTATTCCCATAGCTAGTCCACTATCGGTATTCCCATAGCTATTCACTCTCGGTATTCCCATAGCTATTCACTCTCGGTTTTCCCATGGCTATTCACTCTCGGTATTCCCATAGCTATTCACTCTCGGTATTCCCATAGCTATTCACTCTCGGTATTCCCATGGCTATTCACTCTCGGTATTCCCATGGCTATTCACTCTCGGTATTCCCATAGCTATTCACTCTCGGTATTCCCATAGCTAGTCCACTATCGGTATTCCCATAGCTATTCACTCTCGGTATTCCCATAGCTATTCACTCTCGGTATTCCCATGGCTATTCACTCTCGGTTTTCCCATAGCTATTCACTCTCGGTATTCCCATAGCTATTCACTCTCGGTATTCCCATAGCTATTCACTCTCGGTATTCCCATGGCTATTCACTCTCGGTATTCCCATAGCTATTCACTATCGGTATTCCCATAGGTAGTCCACTATCGGTATTCCCATAGCTATTCACTCTCGGTATTCCCATAGCTATTCACTCTCGGTATTCCCATGGCTATTCACTCTCGGTATTCCCATAGCTATTCACTCTCGGTTTTCCCATAGCTATTCACTCTCGGTATTCCCATAGCTATTCACTATTGGTATTCCCATAGCTATTCACTCTCGGTATTCCCATAGCTAGTGCACTATCCATATTTCATAGCTACTGACTCTCGGTATTCCATTGGATACTCAAGTGGATTCTTCGAAATCTTAATTTTTTTAACGAAGAGTTACATTTGTAACTGATTGAATTGCCTCGGATCGGTTCGCACAGACAACACTCAGAATGCGGCCCTACGTCATAACCTCCACTGCCCCCAGTATTTTGCAGCGTTCGTGTCAGGTTAACCACACATGATACATCTCGCAATTATTACATTTCGCAGTAATTATGTCACACGATTATTACAATCACCGTGCATGAGAAAGCCTTGGCTGCGCTCCGCACCGGTCCGCTTGAGAGACCGGTCATTGGACTATCGGAGTCGGTGAGGGACCCTCGCCGCGCCCGCTCTGACTAAGACGTTGCGGTTCCCCGGGTTTGCCCCGGCGATCGCCCGAGGCGTCGTGACTCCACGTACGGCGGACGTCGGCTGCCAGGGAACGACCGAGACGCCGGAAAGAAGCGCCCGGATGAACCTCAGACGGGGTGCGGTCGGAACCCACCTGGTACGCACCTTTTAGCCGAGGTACCGGCAACGCATGCTCATTCCGCTCGAGCTGTGCCCGTGCGCACACCTGCCCAGATCCGCCACAGTAAGTCCACAGACCGTTCCCCGACTGAAATACCGCTATTCCGTTTACAAAATGTATGTTCTTTAACCAAAGTGTAAATCACCAACTATTGTCGCCTTTTTAACGCCTCGGTGGATATGTTTTTATGACGTAACATCAATGTTTCGTTTGAGCGAAGTTTAGAACATCGTGACAGGTTCGTGGTTCGGTGGGGTTGGTTACCTTCTTCTTCCTCTTCTTATTGTGAAGTTCCATTCCTATTTTAAAGTTCCATTTAAAGTTCCAAAGTTCCACTTCCATTCCAGATCATACACTTTCCAAAGTGTCCATGTTTTCCCTGACTGATCGTTCCCTCTTTTACCCCCTATCAGTCTATATGTGAACTTGGTGCCAGATACATACAGTTTCCCTTCTCCGTGAGCCGAGAATTCTCTATTAAAAAGATTATTATTGTCCAAAAACATATTCGGGAAACTTTTGTCCACAGGTCAAACCAATGCACTTGCCTTGTGAATTTCCCTTCTTTGTAATTCTTGCATTTGCAAAATTTCAGCAAATCTGTGGTTTTTCATCTCATTCAATTGTTTTATTTCCTTATGTTTTATTTTCGTTTTCCTCGGTAATCTCTGTTATCTTTTGTCATCTCCGCTTAATCCATGTCTCCCATTACACCATCATCTTGTGCATTTCTTCCAAACTTCTTGTGCTTGTAAGGTGTGTGTGTGTGTGTGTGTGTGTGTGTGTGTGTGTGTGTGTGTGTGTGTGTGTGTGTGTGTGTGTGTGTGTGTGTGTGTGTGTGTGTGTGTGTGTGTGTGTGTGTGTGTGTGTGTGTGTGTGTGTGTGTGTGTGCAGTACCTATGGAAAGTCTACACCCCCTTTCAAAATGTTCACCTTTTGTTGCCTTCCAGCCCAGAATTGAAAATGCATTAAATCAGACTGTTTCCACCTTTATTTACACATCGTAACCCACAACTTCCAAGTGAAAAACAAATTCTACAAATTTCAGAAATTTTATTAAAATACAAAACTAGAATATCTTGGTTAGATAAGTGTCCACTCCCCTTATAATACCTGAGCTAATTTACAATCGCTATTATAAGGGGGGTGGACACTTATCGAACCAAGATGTTCTACCACTGGTGCTCACCTGGTAGAATAACCAGTATACTGCACTGACTGAAGGTATTTTAAACCAATTTCAATGGTTGCTAGAAGACTTGCAGGTGGAATCATACTAACATAGTCACAAGACTTTAAGCAAACAAACAAAAGATTACCTATTTTGGGGGCAACCCCCCTCCCCGCCCCCAACCCCATATACCTCCTCAGACCCCAATTTTTCTAATGCCTTGAACAAGCATTGGTACATCACAGGTGATGAAGGTTGTGGTCAAGTTTCATCGAAATAGTGTGTGTAGTTTCAGAGGAAAAAGCAAATATCTATTTTGGGGGGTCAAACCTGGATCCACTTTGACCCCAGTAAATCCCCTTACACCCCGATTTTTTTGATTTTTTTTTTAATGCCGTGCACAAACTTTAGTCACAACACAACAAATATCATTTGTGCCAAGTTTGGTCATAATCCCTTCAGTGGTTTCGGAGAAGTGTTTACGGACGGACCGACTGACTGATGGACGGACCGACTGACGACGTGCCATCACATAAGCTCCCCTGAACTTCGTTCCAGGTGAGCCAACAACTCGTAAAAAACAACTTTCATGACACATTCTTCGTATTCCTATATGAGTGCAATTGTTTTCAATATCCTGCTGTTTTATTCACACCAACAGACACATTACTAAGGAACCATCACGTGGGGCAATGGTTCCAGCTGTACTTCTGCTCTTCTGCTTACTACTGCCAGCAACTTGGGCCGGTGCTCGAGTGGAGGAAGAAAAGCAGGACAAACTTGGTTTCATGAATTTGGCAGCAGGAGCTTTCGTCACTGCCTCAGCCACCTGTGGAGTAGATGAAAATGGTCACAGCAGGCCGGACCTTTACTGCCGAGTTGGAAGTGCCGTGCATGATGCGGAGAGGCTTACATTGCAGGTACACACCAATATATAACCACCTTTAGAGGCCATTTTCCCCCGCGAAGCGGGGGTTGGCCTTTTTCGGGAACCGTGGTTGTTGTTGTTTTTCGGTCCCCTTTTTGAAGCAATGTTTTACGGCCGGATGCCCTTCCTGACGCCAACCCTTTTTGCCGCCTTTAACGACAAACAGGGAATTACCAGTGAACTGGTACTCAATTAGCCGACCTCGGAAGGATGACAGGCTGAGTCGACCCCCCTGGCGTTAATTCAGCGATCGACCGGGATTCAAACCCAGGATCCTAGGATCCTAAGCCGTCACCCTAGCTGCTAGCCCAACACCAGGGCAATGTAACATATTACATAGGATGGTTTATGATGAAGAATAATGAAAAATGAAGAATAACGAAGCTCTGAAAAGTCATTTAAAATTACGCAACATCCCCATAGGTAAAAATTGAAATTGAAAAGGGTATATTCCAAGGAGATGTGATATCACCATTGTTCTCCTGCATGTTCTACATAAGCACCTATTGATGCCCCCAAAATGGATACTGCACTTTTCTGAAACTGAGATTGGAACTTTATGGACTTCACTCTGATGTCTTCTTTAACATGTGAAAAAACAAATTTCAAATATATTGTCATGTCTGAGGCTCCGTTAACACAGTGTCCTCAGCACCAGGACCGTTCGTCCCGTAAGATGGCCCTACAGTCTTTTATTACAGTGCATTCAATAAATTCTACAATTTTACCATTCCCCAAGGATCATTCAATTAGGCATAAAACGACAGCACATGCACACGAAAAGCATATGGCTGCAACATGTTTTCTTACCTTTCAAAGGATTTATTTTTTAAAGAAAAGTACAGGAAAGATGGTAGACAAGATGAAATTATCAACGGTATGAACCAAGCAAATCAAACGACACAAAGTTAATGTGTCTTGCACATGGAGTTAATGCACGTGGGGGGTGGGGCAGGGTGGGAGGGAGGAGGAGGAGGAGGATGCTGAAGAGCACTTACCTGAACGGCCTCCACCTGATGTCTTCAACCTGTATAAATTAACTCAAACAACACGGTTTTTAGATGTACAAAAAGAAACAGGTTTATTAAAGTTAATGCCGATACAAAGAAACGCACAATAAACTAAATTCCTAAACGGGACATCCCCACAACCAGACTTGAAAACACAGACGAAGGATAAAATAAATGGTGGATAAAATTAATGTATCCATGTGATTATTTAGTGCACTTAGCTCTGATCGCTGGTGCGTCTCGCCAGGAATCGTCTAGGCCCTGGGCGCGCAGTCTGGACGTGGCTCTGGTGTTGACAGGAAATCCGTGCGCTCCTGCACTGCTAGGCCTCAGTACATCCTCGTTCACTAGGCCGCGCCTGCTGCCGTGAAACAGGCCTTCCGTGTGAATCTAACGGCCCACGTGCAGCTCGCTCCCCCAGCCGTGCCTGTCTTCGTCGTCCTTGGTGTAAAACTGCAGCCCTCGGTCCGTGGCTCTTTCGACCCTCTACCACCAGGCCGATGCCAGAACACGGCTGCCCACGATGAAGCATCCCCGTGCAGAGAGCGAAACCCAACCGTCCGCTATCGCTTTTGGAACGAGAGGCGCAAGAGGTAATGTTCGCTCTCAATGCCCAGACGAACAGGGGAACGAGGAGGAGATGCCGGCCCACAACATTACTGCCAGACTCAAAACCGAGAAGGGGGAGGAGAGGAGCAATCACGACCGTTCGCTATGGCATCCAGAACGAGAAGGGAAGATGTCCGCCGCGCCAACTATTTTACACGCCGCTCTGACGTCATCGGTCATGCTTCACCCTTCAGCGAGTTGCTCCATACCAGCCCTCCTGTCAATCAAAACCTTGACCACTCACGGCTCCTCGGGGCGTTGCCTCCCCCCCCCCCCCTTCTAAACTTCTAAATAAGTACTTATCACATCAAGGTTTCTACATGACATTCGGAGCACCTGCCTATACAAATCTACATGGACTAAAGTAATCACTGCCTACCCCCTACAAACGTAACAATATGTATATATGTGTGTATATATATATATATATATATATATATATATATATATATATATATATATATATATAATATGTATATATATATATATATATATTGCATTCACCCCTTAAGGAAACTGGAAACCTGGTGTTGGTTTAGCGGTTAGGGTGCCAACATGGGATCCTAGGATCCTGGGCTCGAATCCCGGTCATTTGCTGAATTAACGCCGGAGGGGTTGAATCAGCCTGTACATCCCTCCGAGGTTGGCAAATTGAGTACCAGTTCACTGGTAATTCCCTGTGTGTCGCAAGAGGCGACCAACAGGGTTGGCGGCAGAAAGGGCATCCGGCCATAAAACATTGCTTCAAAAAGGGGCCCGAAAAAGGCCAACCCCGCTCTGTGTGGAAAAATGGCCTCTAACGGTGGTTCCTTGAGGAAACTGCATTTTGCCTGGATGTCGTCTGAAAGTTGTGGTTTTGCAAAATGTACCAAAGTGATCTGTTATATCCACAATGTGAATGTGACAGCTGATTAGATGTCCACTTACTATTATTCAGTTTAATAACAATGTCCATCATTTGCTAGTTTTTCTCAAATCTGGTTCAAGTCATTTGGCAGTTCCTTAACTTTTTTGGTGAGTGCTCTACTTCAATTGTAATAACTAGGGCATGCCCGTACTATATATATGCCCGTACTATATATCTATCTAAAATTATATCCCCCCCCCTCTATTTACATGAAATGGTTTGGTCCATTCGCAACGCCAAAGCGAACGGCGAACGGCTTGCGAGTACAGTGACAATCCCCCCCCTCTATTTACATGAATGGTTTGGTCCATTCGCAACGACCACAGAACCCCCCCCCTCTATTTACATGCAATGGTTTGGTCCATTCGCAACGCCAAAGCGAACGGCGAACGGCTAAATCGCCATAGCTCGGTAAGTACTTGTCCGATTAATTTCAAACCTTGAAAAGGCACATCCTCGGGTCCCCAGCAATATACCTGGCAAGTTTCAAGTATATCGGACCGGTAGTTGTCGAGAAATCGTTGTCGCATACATACACACACACATACACACAGAGATTAATGGAATTATAGATAGATAATAATAATAATTGTCATGATGTTATTATTTCTGATATGAGAGATAATCATTTGTTATTTATTTATTTATCCAGGGCCAGATTTGTGAAGTGTGTGAGGCCGGTTCTTCCGAGTTGTCATTTCCAGCTGCAAGTGTGACTGATGGTACCGATCGTGCCTGGCAGAGTCCCCCACTTTCACTTAGTTCAAAATATGAAACCGTCAACCTGAGCCTTGCCTTTGGGCAGGTAAGTGGACTTTCCACACCTGTAAATGATGGAATATTAAATACATCCATGTTTTCTTGGCCGAATGTTAAGTTGTCAACAGGTTTATGCCATTTGCATTTACTGCCTTCGTCAAACTTGCCTGCATGTAACGGTCCTGGAAGGTGTGAAAAGGGATAGTAGTATGTGGGTGTGTGATTATGGCTAACCAAGCCTTTACCACCTTGCAATGACACGGGCCTGGGCTTGCTGCAGCAATGCTTTACGAATAACCCCACGGGACGTGCCAGTGCATATCACATATTTTTCGAGGAATGCTTCTTCCACCATGCCTGCTGGCCTCCTGTTTGAATTCTGCTGGGTTAAAACTTTTTCGCTTGACCTCACTGTGCCTCTTATTTTAAATCGAAATGATATACCTTCAAATACTTTCATGGAAGCACCATTGTGTTGGCTATTCACGCCAAGGCCTAGTCAAGATTCTGATGTTTCACATTGTTTATGACTGACCTCATCAATGGATGAAAGTACCAGTGTACCTAGTGGAGGCTTCAAATGGTATAATGCTCTAACGGGTTGAAGTAGCACCAAAGTACATACAACAAAGACCAAAGAGGTCAAATCAACACAAAATATGGGAAGTTGGACAACTTGGTTTGGACTTCGTAACGTGCTCTATCCCTGACAATTGTGCTGCAGTTGACTATTAATGGCCTTTCCAAAAACCTGCCGGGATTTTCTTTTTTGTCTAAAGTCATATACACGGAAAAGAGATGGCACGCCTAGCACTGGAATGTTTGGCCTCAAATTCCCATTCTGCTTGTCATGCAAGTCCGCTTAGAAAAAGTGAAAAGTAAACAGGTAACCATAGATACTGAAAAAAAAAAGCAGGTTGGACAGATACCACATTAACTCAAATACCACCATGGATATACCACATGAACTGAAATGCACTTGCTTCAAGTTTATCATGAGATCATGATGGGAAATGCCTCAAGGAAGCATTGGCGAGTAATTGCCTAAATTAATTAAATGTGTATAACGAAATATTGTGTTGGTTTTGCACCTCTTCAAATTTGAGATGGGTCAAAGGTAGTTGGGGGTAAAGTGCATGCAGAGTTCACAAAGGAGAACATTTTCATTATTTATTAAGAGACCTCGATGACATCCAAGGCTTGTGATTATACCAGGTTCAAGAACAGGTGGTTTTATAAATAAATAAATATGACTGCCTTTACAAGGATCAATTAAGAGACCCACCGACTGTGAAATGGTTCCCAACCTATAGTTGTCTGTCAATGCTCTATCCCTTTTATATACTGAGCATCAAGCAACAAAGCAGCACGTACCATTTTTGAAGTCTTTGTTATGACTCGACAGATGTTGCGTTTGAACCGCCGTACATCCCGACTCAAAATGGACGCTCTTATTATTATGCCATTAAGACTGGTTTTGATCATGAAAGCTCATGCCATAACTGGCTCTTACTTTGCTTGGAATCAAATTGAATCAGAGAAGGATGCACATGTTTTCAAGTGATAATTCCTTTACAGAAATGCAAACTTGGGTGTGGATTTGGCACAGGTTTGAAACTGTCTGCATCACACTTTGCTATTATTTATTGGAGGAAAGAGGAAACATATAAGAGTAACAATCTTGGAATAAACAGGAGAAAATACAACCATTGGTTTTTTTTTTACCCTCTTAAACGCACACCTTCACCTATCCACCTTGGCCGTAACTCTGGGTAGGCTAGACCTATCATAAAGCAAAATATATTCATAGGGTCTGAAATTATGGGTAGGCTAGGCCTACTCAAAGGTTTGGCCAGTCCTGCACAAAATTTCAGAGCCCATGAATATATTTTGATTTTTGTTACTAATGTAGTCTATTCTCATATTATTCTAGTCAAGTTACGAAAGAGCAATATTTATTCAGAAACATATATTTCGAGTATTCATGGATTTTAAAGACTTTGAAAGTATAATATCTGATTGGCCTACCTAAAAAAGGGTGAGGTATATGACAAACATCTGCCTTCGGTTACAGACCTGTCACCTGCCCCACTTACACCACGTGACGTTTGGGTGAAAGTAAAGGTAATGCAACATATGCCAATGGTTAACAACACAAAAACAACAAAAATTCTGCTTCCAGACGATTTGAAATTTGCAAATACTAGCAACGGTACCCGCCCTATGGGCGGGGCTTCAATTTGGAGGTCCAAATGAAAAGGCAAAATATCATAAATTGAAGACTTTTTTATTTTAAACGATTTATATAAACATCCGTTAAATCATATCACATCCAAATCATCAAAATCGAAACAGTATTTGAAGAATTTCAATAAAAGCCACATCACTGTTCATATCGGTAAATATTATTCCATCGTGTTTGGAAAAATTGGAAAATTTGAAAAATTGGAAATTGCAAAAATTGGAAAAAAATTGGAAAAACAATATAGCCTATTTAACTCCAGGGGGTCCCAGGATTATCCACCCAAAATTTTGTTGCGATCGGTTCAGCCGTTTTTGCGGTACCTGGGAACAGACAGACAGACATTTGGTGAATTATAGGAAGATTGTAAATGATCACGCTATACGACAAGGCAACTTTGAATAGCCGTTAATTTAATGTATACCCAGCCAAAAAAATTCATCTATTACAGCATTTCAAGACTGCACACTTGAGATTACATTCTTTGGTCTGCTCACTGCAACCAGTGTTGAAGGAATGCTGAGAATTTGTCATTGTTTAATTGCACTTTATTTATTTATTTTTGAGACAAATTAATATTTCACATTTTGTAAAACTCGGAATAATTTAAGAGTTGATTCATTCCGAGTGATTGAAAATTGGTTAATCATCAGGATTTCAAGTGACATGTTAAATCCGTCAACACAGAGCATTTATTTATTCTTCATTACAGTGAAACGACCTTCATAATGCTGCTGTGTGATTGGCAGTGATTTGAAACATTCAGGTCGCGTTGTTGGGAACAAGTCGGGAGAGAGTTGGGAGAAGTGGAAAACCTTGTCGGATGTTCTATTTTGAATGTGAAATGTGAATGTTGAATCTGGCCTATATTATTATATCGATGTCAGGAATATCGTCGGGGTGTGACAGATCTGTTTCAAATGTAAGCCATCACCTTCGTGGTCCAGAGATGGTGACATGATGGATAATGTCCCACCTTTACCCCAGTGAGCTTCTCCACAACCTTCCTTATTTGTCTTAGCTGTTCTTTTTTTAAAATAATAACATTCTGCTTTCTCTCCCAGCTTTTTCGTGTCGACAAGGTGAGCATATGGTTTGGATTGGCACCTCGTCCAAGGCGATGGGTTCTTGAGAGATCCATAGACTTTGGGAAGACCTTCACACCTTGGCAGTACTTTGCAGGTTAGCATTGATTCCATGTCTGCACGAAATCATAATTATGTAGCTCATGTCTATCCCAGTTTCAGGCCCAGCCCCACTTGATTGCAAATAACATTATTCATTCTCCTTGGAGACAACGGTCCAGGTCCTGTATTCAGCGTTCAATATCTTGTGTCACGCAGGCTCCAGCGAAGAGTGTGTGGAATATTTTGGAGTGCCAAAATCAACATCGCCACAACAAGGCAATGACGTTATCTGCAACACAGAATATTCGAATGCACCTCTGGAGAACAATCTGGTATGAATGGAGTAATTGGAGTTAGGAGTTGGGGTGAGAATTATCATGTGACAACAATTCATTATATCTGAAAACGAACATTCCAACAAACTTTAAATAACTTTAGTAACAATTCTTTCATATTGAGTACAATGCAATGCACGAGGAATGTCTTTGTCTGAATAACTTGGTAAATTGCTCGGTGTTCAACTCGTGATGTGCTCTTGTTGCAGTCGTTGCCTCCTGGTGATGGTGAGTTGTTCTGTAATTAACGCTGTGTCATTTCTTACCTGATTGTCAGTGTATGTCTGTAAAAATAAATAAATAAAAAACCTTCAGCACACTTAAAGAAAGCATTTCAACCTAAATTAAATGCGTAATGATGGCATATTTATAATTTTTATTCAACATTGATTGATAATTATCTACCATGGAAACACAAT
Source organism: Myxine glutinosa (assembly GCF_964187855.1). Taxonomy (NCBI): domain Eukaryota; kingdom Metazoa; phylum Chordata; class Myxini; order Myxiniformes; family Myxinidae; genus Myxine; species Myxine glutinosa. Next base: position 30,728,342 of record NC_136271.1, read on the forward strand.
GACAGTTTGTGTGTTTGTGCAGATGTCTGTCCCCCTTAATAAGGTTAGGTTTTGAAGACCAATCCTTTAATACGAATGTGTGTTCACTACGGTATATTTTTGAGGATAAAACAAATTCGAATTTTTTTTCCCCATAAATGAGTAATTATATCTCTTCTATTGGAATTGTAGACGGTGACTTGCAAACTGAGCCTCAAGGGCGGTGTACAGAAGCGTTTTTTTATTACAATAAATACAAGGCGCAGGGAGGTGAAATTTGCTGCACGTGATGTGCAACACACGGAGTAAAACTAGAACGGCACTCAGTAGAGAGCATACCTCCGCCTGATTGGCCATATCACTCAATGGTGAAGAATCACTTAAAACATTCCACTAGCTGGATCCGGATGCGGATCTTCACCAAAATCTTGCGTTGTTGCTATGATCAACGACAGTATTCGTACTCACTTCCACCATCAATTCCATCATACTTGCATTGCTTACCATCTCACCTTTTCCCATCTTCAGGTCACAAAATATGTAGAGGGTATTTGCCATATTACACGACAAGCAAAATATTAGTTAGTCGTTGTTATATGGATAAGGATTAGAGGTTTGCTACCAGGTTCCCCTGAATATTCCAATGACATTTCTGGATAAATATGATCGTGACGGATGCAGGTGGTGGTTTCTTTGCTGAGGTCCAGGAAGATAGACTCTACGTCAAATCAGCTTCCTTGGGAATTGCGAATGTTCACACAGGCTACTGATTTACGGCTTCGCTTTCTGGCAATGGATACATTGCCTGGACATAAGGGAGGCAAACATGAGAGAGACCCAACAATTAAACGGGTGAGCCTTGCACCACTATTAATATATATATATATCCCTTAAACAATCATAAACATTTCTGGTAATGTCCTACAAAGCAAACAATATTTATTGAGATTTCTGTTTTGTGTAGATACTTCTCCTGACTAAACATGGGGAATGCACATGCTTGTTAAATCTTTATGAAATTGTGTGTCAGATATATATATATATATATATGTATATATGTGTGTGTGTGTGTGTGTGTGTGTGTGTGTGTGTGTGTGTGTGTGTGTGTGTGTGTGTGTGTGTGTGTGTGTGTGTGTGTGTGTGTGTGTGTCTTATTCATAAACTTGCAAAATTATTTCGTGTGCAAACTTTGTTAAATTTATAACTTTTTTCTTATCTTCCACGTTTTCATTCCCTTATCAGTACTACTTGTACAGTGTGAGAGAGATAGAGGTGTTGGGAAGTTGTGAGTGCCATGATCATGCAAGCTCATGTACTGCCCTTGATCTAGATGATCCCTACAAGTAAGTTTCATTTTAATTTGCCATTATCCTGGTGTGATCGTAGTTTCCCAACTGTGGAACCAACTTCCACATTCTCCCCAATGCTATTCTTCCCTCCAGGCCTTCAAGACAGCTGTTCACCACCCTCTCAGATCATCCACAAAATAAAACCATGATATTTTCTACCTTCATCAACCCCCTTCTCCTCCCCACCCCACTCCCACCCAAAAAACGCTTTTCCTTCCAAACCCCAAGTTTTCCCCTCCTGTGATCGAGTTTCCTTCTGTATCCATATTGTTCTTTCCTGCCCCCCATTTCTCCCCACACCCATTGTTTGTCTGCCTCCCTCTGTCTTGGCCTTCTACTCTCCTGATGGTGTTTCCCCCACCCTCTTTCTACTGTTCCTTTGGTCCTGATACGTCCTGATCCATTTAGTGTACCAGCTCTTCCACGGGCTTCGACTATGTATACAAAAAACAGGCCCTTATGGAGCTACAGTCGTGAATATTCATCATTGTGTGTGCCATCTCTCGGGTGGACATTAAACTGGGCGTCCCATCTGCTGGCATTAGTTGGTGGACGTTAAAGATCCTACGGTGTCTTTTGCGAAAAGTAGACGAGCTATTGTTGGTACCCAGAACAAATTTCTACCCTAACTTCCTGGGACGGAGTGGCGAACTAACCAGGAATGCAGCCTAGTAACTGCTTCGGCAGCAGCAACAATCTGCATAGGGCATGGTACATGATGATTATTATGATGATGATGATGATGATGTCATTTTAAAGTTATAGCCATTAGGGGAAGGGGACATGAATTAACATTGAATTTCTTTCTTTGTCTAAAATGTCATGGAAACGAAATGCATACTGTATTCTTGGGTAAAATGCCAGGGGCATAGAAAATGCCCCTTTGCATATGGTATGTGCCATGTGGCAAACTATAGAAAAGAAGGGACATGGAAAAAAAATCTCATGTGCATGCTGCACTACCCTTGTGGTCTTAGGAGGAACCAAGTAATGCTCTAGAAAAGTTCATATAAAGGGGCACCCTACATCTGGCAAATAAAATACATTTACTTCTTCATGCAGGTGTATGAATCAAATGGGCACCCCTTTATATGAACTTTTCTAGAGCATTACTTGTTTCCTTCTAAGAACACAAGGGTAGTCCATTAACTAGGCCGATGTATATTCCAAGTTTCAGCTAGTTTCAATGTATAGCCCTTGAGATGTGAGCGCCAACACATTTTGGGCGGACGGACGGACGGACGGACAGACACCAACGTGATTTAAAGGGTTTTCTAAAAAAAACTCAAGAATGTGGAAACAGACGTTGTTGAAATTTGGTACATATTACCTCGATGTTCAAAGCATTTAGTTCTGAAATTTGCAGCCGATTTCGTCCAGTAGAAGCCGAGAAACGTATTTTCAGTCCCCATGTTAAAGCTGCATACAGAGAAACCATCCCATATATAACGGAGGGGCGCTTTGCACCTTCCTTTGATATGAATACAATTCCTATATTGGTCATGGGGTTGTATCCTTCCTTTGATTTGATGTGAAATAGGAAAGACTCGATACAATATCAGAAAGTGCTTATATCAATATTTTCAATGCGTTTTCCATTTTTGATATTCAGATATAACAAACAGATACATTCAAATGGATTTTCTCAAGTTGAAGTCCCAAATATGATGAAAATTACCATTGAACCACCAATTCAGTTTATAACTTCGGGTTTCACTGAATGATGACTGATTAGAAACGATCTCAAATCGGTTTTTTGATGAAAGGGTTGAAGTTTACCATTTTTCTACATAATTCATTTATACATTTTTTATACATTTTTAGATTTCATTGTTCTTGCTTTCATCAAACGGAAGGACTGAATTGTGAGCAATGCAAGCCTGGATTTTATCGGCAAAGAAGTTCACCCACGGCACCCGACGTTTGCACAAGTATGTTTATCCTTTTCCTATAAAAAAAAAAAATAACAAGAAGAGACAATGAATATCTGCCAGAAATGCCCCTTTAGCCTATTGTTTCTATATTGCATCAACTTCCAGTGCTCACAATAAAATCTCCCTGTGCAAAGGGGAACGCAACCACATGTGCATCACTCATGAAGGAAAAATAAAGCAAAATGACAAAATAATCTCACTGAGGGATTGTGATGTGGGATGGGGGCAAAGGGGAGGGGGTGGTTGGTTGGTGGATTGATAGGAGAAGAAGAAGAAGAAGAATATAGCTACCTGCACATATTTCTGTGAAAATAAGTTGTTTTGTTTGGATAGATAAGATTTCTTCGTCTTCTTTTTTTAGTAATTATCAAAATTAGACTTTCAATTATGCCTTTGTTTTTTTTTGTTTGTTTATTTCCTCTGTACGACCCTGTTATTAATAAAATTCTTCTTGTTGACAAACTTTTAAGCCATATTTTTTCCATTCTTATGGATGTACCCACTCAGTCGGGGAATTGAGCAAGACGAGATCACAGTTTCCATTTTGCCACCGCCATTAAGACCACGAAATTATGCAATTGGAACAAATGATGCACAAACTATCCATGTGTGCAGTTTACACATTTGTGTTGGACTGAGGTGGCAGGTGGCATTTAGAAGATGTTTGATTGAACAGATGATGTGACCAGAGGCTGAAGAGACATCTGAATTGATAATGAGCAATCCAGAAATGCACAAACGCAATGTTGTTATACCACCTCTTTATGTGTATCACATTTTGACTGTTAAACAGGTGACATGTTGGCCACCTAGTCCATTCAGTTTATTTGCTTCTATTGTACAATGTAAACAGTTTGGTAGGAAGAATATTCCTCGGAGGCAATAACTTCGATTCGAGAGATATCGCCAAAACTGATTCAAGACGTTCCTCATGGGTAGATACCTGTTGCGTTCTTTCTATATATCTGCATGCATATTAGCTGTTTGTTTGCTTTATGCTTTACAGGTTGCCAATGTCATGGGCCAGGTACGAATGGTTCTTGCTTAGCCGAATCGGGCCACTGCATCTGCCACACAGGATTTGAGGGGAAAAGCTGTGAGCACTGTGCACACGGTTATTATGGCTACCCTGATTGCCAAAGTAAGTGGAATTGGAATGGCATTAAAAATGGAGTACAATAACAAAAATAGAGATCTATAACATCTTATAAGGAGTCAGTCACAATTATCTCCACTTTGTATTCAAATATAATGTTTCAGTAGTTGTGACAAAGCATATATATATATTATGTATGTGAAAAATCTCTGAGGATATCCCAGAGACTCAATAGCTCAGTGGGCTGTCACTGCGTAAATGATGAGGTTCCTGGGTTCGAGTCCCGGGTTGTCAGAATTTTTTCACACGAGCCCCACGCAGGAATTTACTTCTTGTTTATTAAATTGTTAGACGAGTTCATCTTCAAAAATGCACTTTCATACACTCACATCCGAGGTCTGCCTAGCAGGCACGTAAGACATCAGCTATTATAAAGCTCGCAGTGTTAGTGTGAGAAATTTCTGAGGATATCCCAAAGATTCAATAGCTCAGTCGGCTGTCACCACGTAAGTGATGAGGTTCCTGGGTTCGAGTCCCGGGTTGTCAGAATTTTTTCACACTAGCCCCACGCAGGAATTTACTTCCTGTTTATTAAATTGTTAGACGAGTTCATCTTCAAAAATGCACTTTCATACACTTACATAAACTCACATCCGAGGTCTGCCTAGCAGGCACGTAAGACATTACGTGCCTTACATCGGCTATTATAAAGCTCGCAGTGTTAGTGTGAGAAATTTCTGAGGATATCCCGAAGATTCAATAGCTCAGTCGGCTGTCACCACGTAAGTGATGAGGTCCTTGGGTTTGAGTCCCGGGTTGAGTCAGAAATTTTTCACACTAGCCCCACGCAGGAATTTACTTCCTGTTTCTTAAATATATATATATATATATATACATACATACATATGTTGTTGGTTCAAATGGTGTGGTGGGGTGTCCACTCCCGCATCATCAGATGCATATGGCTGCCAAAGCAGCTTCTTGACTAGTGGTGGGCACAATCCTGGTCAGGGCGTCACTCCTATGCAGGATACTCGAATGGCTCATTCATCCCAGTAAGCTGGTACTCATGTCGCCGACCTCGGAAGGATGACAGGCTGAGTCAATCCCACCTGGTGTTAATTCAACAACCGACCGGGATTTGAACTCAGGACCCTAGAATCCCAAGACAGCGCCCTAACCGTTAAGGATAAGCCAACACCAGGCATCATAGCTTCAAGTGTTGTAATGCAAATAAGAATCACCCAAGTAATGTCAAATTATTTATGTAACATGCTCTGTTGTATTTTGGATTGCATGCTCTAATACATTTTTTTTTTAAACCTCTTTCTTTCAGTGAGATCACAAAAGCATGTTGAAACCTGGCAACAAACGGGGCAACATCTTAATACAAGTAAGGAATTTCTCAGCACCACCACAGGTTATAAGCACGTGTGCAATGTGACACCATTATCAACAACATCTGAAAAAGATTGTGCACATCACATTCTGAAACCCTCACCCTCTACTTCTGCAATCCCTCCTCAGCCACATTTTTCGAACGTTTAAATCTCCTCCTGTCACAAATTGTTTTACAATAAGAGCTAATGAGTCTGTTGTTGCTTTGCCATATTTGTTGCGGTACCAGAGTGTGCATGTGGCGGTGTTGGAGGTCTAGCCGGCAAGTGTGATCCAGAGACTGGACGATGTCGCTGTCACGTGGGTTTCACCGGAGAGCACTGTGACAAATGTGCCAATGGCTATTTCAACTTTCCATTATGCCAGTGTGAGTTGAATTAAGTTGGAACCACAAGGGTGGGAGAAAATTAAGATCCTCTGTTTGTGTATGTATGTATATGAGTACGTGAAGAAGCAAAAGGGTGCCAAGAGAATCTGTATCTAGAACATGACTACATCTACTTGTTTTGATAATAAAAAATAATTTTCTTACATTGTGTCGATTGATACATAAAATCTCCAAATTTATCAAATTCAGGTGTTGTCTATGTCAGGATGAGAAGATAGTTTGTTGTGATGACTCGGAAATGGGAATTGAAGTACTTCAGACACATGAGGAAATAGGGTGATGACCTGGAGAAGATGACCATCCAAGTCCTTGTTCAAGGCATAAGGAATACAGACAAGCCAAGGAGTATGTGGTTTGTAATTAAAGAAAATAGTGGACTGGACTAAGGATTAACAACTGATGGGTTAAGGAGGTGTAGCACAAGGGTGAGTTCTAGAATGGTTGTTCACCATGCCATCAACCCTCAGAGCTAGGAAGGAAAATGTTTTTTTCTCTGCAAGAGTGAGGCCAATGGCAGAGCGAGTCTAAATTGACAGTGGGGTAGCAGGGCAATGTTTGGGCAAAATCAGCAAGGGAATAAATAAACGGGAAAGGAAGAGAAACAGAGAAGGCGTGGAAACACTGAAATCAGCAAGTAAAGGATTGGTAATAAAGATGATGGATCAGGATGGGGAAAGGATCAGGATGGATCAGGATCAGGATCAGGATGATGCATCAGGATCAGGATGGGATGACGTGAGCTTGACGACCTGGAGGGAAGATTGGGAACAAATGGCCTTTGGAAGGTGGTGTCATAGACAGGGGGGGGGGCGTGAGCAACAAATGAGTTCATATACAGTGCCTTCTTCACAAAGTATTCGCATATTCACACCCCTTGACTATTTCTCATTTTATTGCTTTACAGCCTAAATTTAAAATGGATTAAATTGAGATTTATTTTGTCACTGATCTACACATAATACCCCATAATGGCAAAGTGTAATTTATTTTTTTTCGAATGTTTTACAAAATAATTAAAAATTAAAAGCTGAAATGTCGAGTCAATTTGGCTTGAGTGCAAAAAAAAAAAAAAAAAAAAAACACCTTTAGAGGCCATTTTTCCCCACAAGCAGGGGTTGGCCTTTTTCGGGGACCGTGGTTGTTGTTGTTTTTTGGTCCCCTTTTTGAAGCAATGTTTTACGGCCGGATGCCTTTCCTGCTGCCAACCCTTTTTGTCGCCTTTTTACGACAAACAGGGAATTACCAGTGAACTGGTACTCAATTAGCCGACCTCGGAAGGATGACAGGCTGAGTCAACCCCTCTGGTGTTAATTCAGCGATCGACCGGGATTCAAACCCAGGATCCTAGGATCCTAAGCCGGCACCCTAGCTGCTAGCCCAACACCAGGCTTGAGTATTCAATCCATTTTCTATGGCACTCCAAATTGAGCTCAGGTGCATCCAATTTCCGTTGCTCATCCTTGAGATGTCTCGACACTCTGATTGGAGTCCACATGTGGCCAATTAAAATCATTGGTCATAATTTAGAGAGAAACACACCTTTCTACATAAGGTCCTGCAGTTGACAGTGCATGTCAGAGCAGAAACTCTACCATGAAGTCCAAGGAACTGTCTGTAGAACTCTGAGGGAGAATTGTGCGAAGGTATACATCTGGGGAAGGGTATAAAACTATTTCTAAAGTGTTGAAATTTCCCAAGAGCTCAGTGAGCTCCATCATTAGGAAATGTAAAGAATATGGAACTACCCAGATTCTTCCTAGAGATGGCCGACCCACCAAACTTAGCAAGAATGACCTTGGTGAGGGAGGTGACCAAGAACCCAATGACCACCACTCTGATAGAACTACAGAGTTCCTTGGCTGAGATTGGAGAACCTGCCGGAAGGGCAACAGTCTCTGCAGCACGTCACAAAATGAGGAATGAAAATGAAATTGAAGAATGAAATTTATGTTGACTAACTGCAGGCAAAGAATGAATGAATTATAGGTTGACTAACTGCAGGCAAAGAATAAATGAATTATAGGTTGACTAACTGCAGGCAAAAAGAAGAATGAATTAATAAACTCAACCTAAAAAAAAGCTTTAAGCAGTTAAATCCCAGCGGGAGAATTGGTAATTTAGTCTTTGCCAGGTGAAGGTGTAACTGAATCTAGTACTGGGTGAGAATGTGTAGAACATAAGATTTAGTAACCAGAAACGAAACGCCTATATTCAGCAAAGACTCCGTCACATTGGTGGTGAAGTCAGACTTGACAAGGACACCTCGAGCTAAACCAAAATGAAAGACTAAACCTTGAACTAAGCCAGTGTGTCCATTATTCTCTGTCTATCTGTCTGTCTTTCTGTCTTCTCATGCAGGATGTTTCACGATATTTCTCTGACCTACTGCATGGTAACACATTATGCTTCGCTATTCAAGTTATATACTGTACAATAATGATGTAAATATAGTCAAACTATCCAATTGGTAAATAGCTTTGCGCATGGAGATTTCTTAGTATTTTTCTCTACTGACTCCCCTTATACCTTCATGTTTTGTTGTTTTTTACCAGAAGCATTTGTATTTTGACTATCATTTATGTCATAATGTTTCTCAGTTGTGAAACTATTTGCTTTCTTATCATAGAAAGCATTTTATCCCACACCTCCCTCCAGGTCTTTAAAACAGCTGTTCACCACCATCTCTTATCTTCCCCCATCCAAAACCTTGATCTTTTCTACCCCCGCTAATTTCACCCCAAATCCACTTTTTTGAAATACCGACTTCTTTCCTGGAAGTCCTCGCTGTGTCCATGTGTTTTTGTTTTTTTACCTCTCCCACCCCCCACCCCCTTTCCCATGCCTGCTCCCCCCAAGCCCTCTCCCTCCAACAGATCTCCCGATGTCCCTGCTCTCTATCTTGTTTTTCCGCTCCCTTTATCATGTTTTATGGTTGTCTTTTTGTGATCAATGTTAGCTCTTACACGAGCCTCGATCTTGTACACAAAAAAAAACAAAAATAGATTTTATGTTACACTAACAAAAACACAAGATCAAAACATTTATCCAAAATTAATTGTTTATATAACTTTTGCTAATCCAGACCATTGCAAAAAGCCATGTTTAGTTAAAGGTACTTGTATTTCCATGATTCTTATTTTGCTATATCACAGAGGGCATTTTTATATTATATGCAAATGGAGGCAGAGGAGAGAAGGTGACAAATTAAAAAAATTTAAATCCAAGAGGTAGGGTAGTTGGAAAGGAAGCTACCACCTTTAGAGGCCATTTTCCCCCGCAGAGCAGGGGTTGGCCTTTTTCGGGGACCTTGGTCCCCTTTTTGAAGCAATGTTTTATGGCCGGATGCTCTTCCTGCCGCCAACCCTGTTAGTCACCTCTTGTGACACACAGGGAATTACCAGTGAACTGGTACTCGAATTTCCGACGTTGGAAGGATGACAGGCTGAGTCAACCGCCCTGGCGTTAATTCAGCGATCGACCGGGATTACCAACCCAGGATCTTCGGATCCCAAGCCGGCACCCTAACCACTAAGCCAACACCAGGCTGGTTGGAAAGGAAGTGATAAAAATGGAAAATAAGCTTGCTAGCAAACTAGAGTGTGGAGTGGGAGAGGAGAGGAGTGTATAGGGCATAAGAAAAAGGACCAGAGGATTGGGGTGGAAGGTAGGGAGGTGGGGAAAGGGAAGGAGAGGGTGTTAGAAATTTTGCTATTTTTGTGTATGTAATACATATATGGCGCCTGACTTCATTTATAAGCTGTGATTCATTTATTTTTGTGATAATGAGAGATATGAAGGCGCTGTGATAGTCTTGACGGTGTGTGTTGCATGCAGTGTGCCAGTGTAGCCCTTCCGGGACAACATCCCAATTATGTGACCAGTCTGGAAAATGCCTCTGCAGACCTGAAGTCACAGGGTCGCAGTGTGACCAGTGCCGCTCAGGCTACTACACCTTTCCATATTGCAATGGTATGTTACGTACACTACCTTATACCTAATAGTTTGATTGTGGGTGTTAATAAAGCATACCATTTTTAGGTGTTTGTGATGGTGTTATGGGCAAACAATGAATGGATTAATGAAAGTTATGAAGCAGTGCATAAGGAGGAGGTGGTGGGTTTTATTGATGCCAGAGGTTAGTAAAGGAAATAAGTGGGCAGTTATAATTTGATAATTCTGAAGATTTCAATTAATATAATTGCTGTAATTCACAAGTTGTAGAACATTTGTTATTCTGTTTCATTGCGTCTTGAAAACCTCTCATATGTGTCTAACCTTTCAGACATTTCTACTTAAAAACCTTTCACAAGTATTGGCTTTAATAGACAAATCTGATGTGATCTTCATTGAAGACTTACAACTAATGGAGCATGACGGGGACACTGTGGTGGGTATATTAGTAGTAAGAGACAAATTCCAAAATTCCTGCCCTATCCTGAGTCGAACACCAGTCCTGGCCAGCCGGTTTATGAAAGACTTGGGCCAACCTTCCCCAGGGGCTCTTTGAGAAAGCATTCAATACCACATTGAAATCCATGAAAGAAATTTGGAATATGGGAAAAGTATCAGACAGGCATGGAGATATACCTTTAGAAAGATATTGTAGAATGGTTAACATCCATAAGTGAATAAAAGCTGTATTTGATATCTGGAAGTCGAACAACATTTTTGCTTGGACTTGGTTTCTCTCTCCGCACCACAACATATCCAATCCAGTACCACATGGGTCAAGTTAGTGAATACAATACCAACAGAGCTATCCAGATTCTCACCAGCAATCCTTTATAAAGTGTCAAACTAATCTTTGTAATGGCATTAAATCAGTAATTTGATCTCTACATGTCAGAGAGTGTATATGTGAATACTTCCTGTGACTATATGAAGTTGTTCCTGATGTTAATGGCATTGTCTTGTCATTGCAGTCTGTGACTGTGATCAAGTGGGAGCCATTGGTTCTCTGTGCGGCATCGGAGGTCAGTGTGAATGCCGACAAGGCTTCGATGGCCGGCGCTGTGGCCGCTGCTCACCTGGGCACTTTTCATTTCCCAATTGCTGGCGTGAGTAAAACATTGCTGAATATGTTGGAGGGAATAAATAATTTATGAAATAAGTTACAAAGTTATTTATAAAATATGGATCATGACAAGGTGCGTAACAGTGTTTACAATTGAATTGGTAGGCTGGCAGGATGGCCTAGAGGTACGCACACTCGCATCTGAGCAGTCTAGCTTGGGTTTGGATCTCGATCCAGCTATAAACTGTCATCCCAGTTCATGAAGGACTTAGGCCAACATTCCGCAGGGCCAACCCCACAAGAACGTGGTAATAATTGTGACCATTAAAGAATAACAAAATAATAATAATATTAATGCACTGCCATCCTCATAGTGCACGCATGCATATACACATGACCCCTCCCACCCCCACCCCCTTCCTCCATTCATTGTTCCCCACCCCCGGCCAGTCCCAAATTATAAGTCTGAGGTCAGCAATAGTGATGTTTGCCGAAATCTGATCATGAATGCCACCAGAAGTCGGCCATAACTTAACGGAACTGGATAACTGGTTATAATAAGTTTTTGCTTCAAGTAGGTTGTGCACCAGCGACTCTTACCCTATACACCACCCATGTGGAGAAAGACAAATTAAGTCGCTACAGCCTCCGTCGTGTGACCCATAGTACCCCTGGTAAAGTTTGGTTGAGATTGGATAAGTAATGACTGAATGTATAGCGGTCAGACAGACAAACAGACAGCAAATTGCATATTTTAGTATGATAAACGTTACAATCTCCATTAACAATTTGTGATTTGGATGTATTTATTTAATGTAAAATTTACACATCCCATTTTGAAGGTGCAGTTGCAGTTTGTGTCCTCGATCTTTTTATTATTTATTTATTTGTTTATTTAACAATACAGTGCCTTCAGAAAGTATTCACACACCTTGACCTTTTCACATTTTGTTGTGTTACAGGCTGCATTTTAAATGGATTAAATTTAATTTTTTTGTCTGGTCTACACAAAATACCCCATAATGACAGAGAGAAAACGTGTTTATTGAAATTTTTACAAATTTATTCAAAATGAAATACAGAAATATCTAATTTACTTAAGTATTCAGTCCCCTGAGTCAATACTTCGTAGAAGCACCTTTTGCAGTGATTACAGCTACGAGTAGTTTGGGTATGTCTGTATCAGCTTTGCACATCTGGGTTTGGGGAGTTTCTCCTATTCTTCCTTGCAGATTTGCTCAATCTTTGTCAAGTTGGATGGGGGGTGTCAGTGAACAGCAATCTTGAAGTCTTTCCACAGATTATCAATGGGATTCAATCTGTGCCACTCTAGGACTTTCAGGTTCTTGTTTTGATGCCATTCCAGTGTTGCTTTGGCTGGATGCCTGGGGTCATTGTCCTATTGGAACGTAAATCTTCGCTGCATTTTAAGGTCTTTTGCACTCTGAAGCAGGTTATCCTCAAGGATTTGCCAGTATTTGGCTTCATTCATTTTCCCCTCTATCCTTCCAAGTCTCCCAGTCCCTGCCGCTAAAAAGCATCCCCGAAGCATGATACTGCCACCGCCATTTGGGGTTCAATTTTCATCTCATCAGACCACAGAAACTTTTGCCTCATGCGCTGAGTCTTTCACGTGCCTTTTTGCAAACCCCAGGTCTGCTGTCATGTGCCTTTTTCTAAGGAGTGGCTTGTGTCTGGCTACTCTCCCCTAAAGCCTAGATTTGTGAAGTGCTGCAGAGACTATTTTCGTTCTGACAGGTTCTCCCATCTCAGCCAGGGAACTCTGTAGTTTTTCAGAGTGGTCAATGGGTTCTTGGTCACCTCCCTGATCAAGGTCCTTCTTGCCTGGTTGCTCAGTTTGGTCGGTCGGCCATCTCTAGGTCTGGGTAGTTCCATATTATTTGCATTTCCTAATGATGGAGCTCACTCTGCTCTTGGGAACTTTCAACACTCTAGAAATTGTTTCATATCCTTCCTCAGATCTATGCCTCCTCACAATTCTATCTCAGAGTTCTATGGACAGTTCCTTGGACTTCATGGTAGAGTTTCTGCTCTGACATGCACTGTCAACTGTGGGAATTTTTATAGAAAGGTGAGTTTCTTTCTAAATCATGTCCAATTAATTGAATTGGCCACAGGTGGACTCCAATGAAGTTGTAGAGTGGATAAAGTGGATAAATTTCTGGCATCTAATTCGCTGCTGTATCCATAAACTATTTTTTATATTGATCTCCTAAACTCGTTGCTTGTCTGGCCATTATACTTGTCTACCTTCATATTTACTTCTACCTTATTTACTTATATCTTAATGTTTGCTTGACAGGTTTGTTTTACTTCAACATCTCTTGATATGTAACCCATTAAACCGTAACTTTTTATTTAGAAAACCCAGTTAAATTTTCACTCCAGTGTGATGTGACCTGACGTTCTGCTAGGTTGAACATTGAGACTCAGTTTCTTGATACTTGATACTTTTTGATAACTTTTTTAGACTTTGACTTTTTAAAGAACTTTAACTCTAACTTTCTAAGAACTACTACTCTCTAAGAGCTTTTATCTTTTTAAAAATTTTTAAGTTTGATTTTGTTTTGATTTGATACTTGATACTTGATACTTTTTGATAACTTTTTTAGACTTTGACTTTTAAAGAACTTTAACTCTAACTTTCTAAGAACTACTACTTTCTAAGAACTTTTAACTTTTTAAACTTTTTTAGTTTGATTTTGTTTTGATTTGATACTTGATACTCGATGCTTTTTGACTTTTGTATTTTTATTTTTTCGATTTTTTTTGATTTGACTTGATACTTTTTGATAACTTTTTGAGACTAACTTTTGAAAGAACTTTAATTCTAACTTTCTAATAACTACTACTTTCAAAGAACTTTTATCTTTTTCTAACTTTTTAAGTTTCATTTTGTTTTGAGACTTTTTTAACTTTGATACTTTTGAGACTTTTTGTCTTGATACTTCATACGAGACTTGATAAGTTTCAATGTACAATCTACCAAACCAAATGTAATCAGATCTCCCCTTTTCCTTTGTGCTCTTTGCTCAGACATGCTTCCCTTTTGCATTACCGTGGATATCATTTATTAACAGACAGTGTAAATAATCCGAATACAGTACCAATGCTATGTTTAAGGGCAACGTATCACAGAGGCAGGAGTTAACAAAATTGCATCAATGAATTCAAATCAGTGTTCCAAGATTGGTCTCCTCTATCAAGTTGATTTCACTATCCTCGCCATCCCCAAATTGATGTTTTAGCTCGAAGCATAAGCATACAGGAAATCCCAAAAATGAACATCAATCTGGCAGACAGGCAGACCATCCCAGTTCATCTCAAGAGGGAAGATAATTGTTTGAGGAAACATAAGATGGAACATACATTTGAAGAGACTCCATGATGTGGCACAACTGCTGAGTTATTGGAATGTCAGGCAGCACCAGAACAGTTGATCATCTAGCCATGTGTTCACAGAACACCATCAAAGTAATTGCACACAAGCTTTTCATCAGCTTTGTGTGCAGATGCTCTTTGATGATCAAAGAATGGTGCCACTGGTGTGGTGTAACTAACAGGTATCCCTGGTCCTTAAAGTGTGGAAACAGGTTCTGCAGAGCAAAGTATACAGGTATGTATTCTTCAAATCTGATGGCACATTCGTTGGGATGTATTGAAACACCAATTATGGGTTAGAACAGTGGCAACATAATCAGAAAGAACTAGGGGATGCATTTTATGCGGATAAGAAGGCCATCCCTCATCCAACCGATAACAAAACGGTCCATGTTACAGTCATAGTCAAAGCTGTGATTGTGACATATGGAGGCTCTGCAATATATGAAATATCTACACACCAAGGTGTACTAGGCATTGTCAAAAGGTGTATTCCATGACTTTGGCTATCGCTTAATTATTGGATGAAATAGAGAGAATCCTTTTGTTATTATAAGTCATATGTGTGCACCTGCTTACAGGTTGTGAGTGCAGCCAGGAAGGTTCCATCTCGTTGGAATGTGATGCACAGAGTGGACAGTGCTTGTGTCGGTCGGATGTGACAGGCCATCGCTGTGACCGCTGTATCACTGGCTCGTTTGGATTCCCTACTTGTCAGAGTAGGTATCTCATAACATTTACAAACTAGAAAGTTCATAGAACACCATAACCCATGCAGTCTTTAGAAAAAGGACATGGAAAGGGTCTTATAACTGGTAGTCTATATATGTATCTATGGTGTATATGCATATATATACGTATATATGTATAATATGTGTATATATTAATTAGCAAAGTCAATGCCTTTCTGACTTTCATATTCTGGTTTCTTTAGCTCACACCTGTAATCCTGCGGGTTCCCGTTCCACTGATCACGAAAATATGGTAAGTGATTGGTCGTTTAGCACTATTATTATTTTTTATTTCATCCTTTTATTTGTTGTCAGATTTTATAATATTAGTTGAGAAATAGTTTGAGCCTCCACAAACGGTTTGGCATGAGATGCCATTTATTTGGTTTATTATACGATTTTGTGATTTGCTTGCGGATGCGTGCTAATATACTTGAAGTTATTGTGTGCTAACATCCATGTGGCCCGCAGTCCGCATGCAGGTGTCGAACTAATGTTTTGGGACAAACCTGCAGTTCTTGCAAGCCCTTGTTTTGGAACCACCTACAGTGGGAAAATCCATCTGGATGTCAGGGTAAGTGTGCAGCAAAATAGTTATTATCTAGCTACCTTATTTCACCTGGCAGTCTTTTGACCTTCATTTTATTCCCTCACGTTGGTGAACACACAAATTGTTTTTGATTATTCAACCTCTCCTCTCTGTCCCCTCTCCAAGCAAGCCCCCTGCCATTCTCTCCCATCGCCCCCTGGACACCCACCCTTCATCTGCACCCGTAAGACTCATGCCCCATCTCCTAGAATCCTAAGCTATTTCTTTTGCAAAGCCATTGAGTCCCATTATTTGTCATTCATGAATTCATTGGGCAAATCCATTGATCAGTTTCCTTTCTTCTCTCAAAACAATGACACCAGTTGCAGATGCTTGATTATCATGGGCTGGGGAAGATGTGGTGAGGGTCATGTGTGCTTTAAACATTATTGATTACTTCTGCCAAAACATTACTGCCATTACTGCCAAGATTACTGCCAAACAGGCTTAATCTTCCCGACCTCCTTGGCTGTTCACTATACGGAATTCTTTACGAACTTTCAAAGAATCGATTCTCAAATAGAAAACTTCGTGGGTAAGGAGAAAATTAAGGAATGATCTCCCGTGATTGCTTCCAAATGTGTCACTGTTGCAGTGGCTCATCATATAGATGTTTAGGTTGGAGTTGTGGTTGGTCTAAAGAAGGATAGAAATAGTCAAATTGCATATGTGTCCCACAGGTTGTGACTGTAACATGAACGGCACCATTGGAGGACATGCAGAATGCAACCAGGTAGAGTTCTGAACCTATTCACACACTGACATAGGGTGTGAGTGTGTTTCATGCTCCTCTCATTTAGAATATACTGTTTGTTGCTTTAGAAAGATAAATATTTCACCATTTTGCTGACATTCATATATCAATTTAAAAGATAAAATCTTTACATAAAATTGACAATATTACAGAATTCACATTTTGTGATTGTGGTTATATATATTTATATATATATACATATATATACAGTATATACATATATTTATTTATATATATATATATATATATATAATATTATATATAAATTTATATATATATATATATTTATATATATATATAATATTATATATATATTTATATATATATATATATATTTATATATATATATATATATTTATATATATATAATATTTGATTATATATATATATTATAAAATAACTAAATTAAATTTTATTTTTTTTTTTTTTTATCACGGATTTGCCATTGGTTATTATCATTAGTTTGAGTCAACCATAAAATGTCATCAAGTTTTTCAGATTATCTAATCCTTAAAAAATGTATTAAAATAAAGCAAATGATTTTGTCTGCTTGGAATGACTTATGAATGATCACAATGCCTTGCAAAATCACTGTCTTGCAATGAAAGATCATTATTTTGCAATGAATGACCACTGTCTTGCAAGAGACCACTCAAGATAGTAACATGGATGAGCTTCCAAGTCATTGTCTCTGGTTTGGCAGTGTTACTCATCTCTGCTCATCACAGTCTCTCTGCTCCTTTTAAACATAATGAGTGATACTGAGAGAGTGGTTCGATGACTCTGAAGGTCACCAAGCTTGTAAACACGGCATGTGAATTTATACAATCTAAAACAAAGCTGTGTGAATGCACAGAGAAAATGACTATGATTGTGTGCTCTGTGCAGTTCACGGGGCAGTGTCTCTGCAAGCCAGGAGTCACCGGTCGCACCTGTGATCAATGCCTGCCTGGTTACTATTCCTCGCTTGGTGCCAGCTATTTTGGCTGTGAAAGTGAGTGTGACGGAATACTATACTGCAGCATGTAATAACACATAGCAGAATACAGGAGGAGGATCTGCGGGTGATAATAGATGCGGGGGTAAGTAAACACACAGTGCTTCTTGAGAGATAAGTCATAAATTAAAAGAGGTAGTGTTAACATTGTGCAGGAATTTAGTGGAACCTCACTGAGAATATATTGTACAGTTTTGGTCACCACATCTAAGGAGGAAATAGTTGCCCTAGTTCAGTGCAGAGCAACTACAGACTTGGCATTTAATATGGAATTTTTTTTTTCTTGACTTGGGTTTACTTTCTGAACTCAGTATATCAATCTGGTAAGTTTCTTTTACCCTTCGGTGATGTCTTTGTTGAAAGAACCATGTCACTGATTGTCTTTCGCAGCAAGAAGTCAATAACAGGATTATATCACAGGTGGCGTGACAAAATGCAAGGACAGGTACATTTGACGATTGGCTTCACAATCGGGTATATAAGGGTTGTTGCGTTCTGTATTAGTGGAAAACAACTGCTGCACATCTACAAAAGTTATGTCCGCTTCCGCTGGTGATGGTCCTTCAACTTGACAATGCTGTTTGTCATGGAGTGGTGGCTTTACGAAATTCTGGCATGAAACAGCGTGCTATTGCTCGGCAGTATGGCATCACTCAAGGTCAGGTGTCAAAGATCCTGAAACGAAATGCTCAGAGGGGTGTCGCTACTCCAATACCGAGGCCAGGACATCCACGCAGAACCACAAGGAGAGATGATCGCCAGCTGCACCGGTTAGTCTGCAATGGCCATCCCAAGTCAGCTAATCGGCTTAGGGCTGAGTGACAGCAACTGACAAATGTGCCTGTATCCTGAAGGCTAGTCAACCAACGACTGGTTCAAGCAGGCTATCGTGCCAGGCGTCCCCTGAGAAAGCCACGCCTGACCAGACAACACAGCCAGCGCCAATTGCAGTGGCCCAGAGAGCACCGTCAATGGCAGCCAGGACACTGAAATCACGTGATCTTCAGTGACTAGTCTAGATTTCTGGTCTATCGTCAAGATGGCCACGTCAGAGTGTGCAGACAAGTGCATGAAGCCCACAACGAAGATTGTATAGTGCCAAGAGTCCAAGCTGGAGGTGGTGGGGTGACCGTTTGGGCTGCTTTTCATGCAGGGGGCAAAACTGACCTGGTTGTTCTGAATGGAAACCTGAACCAGTTCAAGTACAGGGTCATTCTGGAAGAAACATTGTTTCCATTTGCTCGTGCAGCCTTTCGAGGAAACTTTGTCTTCCAAGATGACAATGCACGGCCTCATCGTGCTCGCATGATCCAACACGTTCTTGCTGGCCGTGGTGTAGAGCATATGGAGTGGCCTGCCACGTCCCTGGATATGAATCCGACAGAGAACTTGTGGGCAGAATTAACGTGTCAAATCGACAACTTGGACCAGCAGCCTACCTCTGTGCGTGAATTGCAGCAGGCTATTGTCACTGCATGGCAAGAGATTCCTGTCCAAACCTTGGCAAATCTCGTGAACAGCATGCCTCAACGTGTACGTGCTCTCCTGAATGCTCGTGCGGGTTACACGAAGTACTGAACTGTAATTTTACTGTCCGTAATCCCAGTCATAATTTAGCTTTTGTTTTTGTTGAAAAAAAAATTGTCTAATGTGCAAAATAAAGAGATACTTCTGGAAAACGTACAGAAGTTTAACACAGTAAACACAGGAGACTATTACAAAGGTATCTGATAGAGATGTGTAAGAAAATGAAGGTTATAGACAAAATAGATGCAGAAGGGTTTTCAGTCAGGGGCCATAACTAGAGATTAAAAAAAAAGGAGAGTTCGAACAACTCAGAGGCATATTGGTTACAGCGTCTGTTCTGAGTCTGGGAGGTCACCTGTTCGAACCCCGGCCGGGTCATACCAAAGACTTTAAAAATGGTACTTGTTGGTTCCTTACTTGATGCTCAGCATTTAAAAATGATAGAGCACAGGCAAACTACCACAGGTCGGTAATAGCTAGCGCAGGCTTTGATGGGCATAATGGCCTTCTCCAACGTCAAGTTCCTTGTAAGGGAACTCATATTATAAGACCAGGATCTTTCACTTTGAGGGATTAGTATCCCTCGAAAGGGAGTGGCAGCAGAAACAGTAGATAGGTTTTAACTGGAATTCAATAGGTACATTGAGGTATTGGGGGAGGTGGGGTACATGGATATTGTCCGAAATGTGGGGTCATGATGGACCTGATGGCCTCCTCCATTGCCAACGTTCCTTGTATTTTGTTGTACATTCATTCTACAGCTGATTGACAAGATATCTCTGTAGTTTGGTGGTATTGTACTTGCTTTTTGAAGTCCTCTTGCCTGGGTCTGATTCTTGTTACAATCGAATCTGATGCCTCAAAGTCAGGACATTGCAACATACAATACACTTGTCTTTTTAGAATGGGAGTTAAGCCGGCTGTGCTGTCTGTTGTTGCTCGTGGATATTAAATGCAATGATGTATTTGGACAATAGGAGCCCATTGTGTGATCAGATCCTGGTCGCTTTCCATATCTCTTCTTTAACCCGAGGATTAGAGTCCTAAACATCAGCTTATTCTATGCAGGCAGAACAATGCACCTACTTCGTATGCGGTAGCACTACAAGGGGGTAAGTTTCATGGAGGGGTAGGCATGATAGCTTGGGTGTAGCTGTCTTATTACCCACGCCTGAGGAGAGGGTATTGCATTTGAGTCCGTTTGTCTGTCTGTTTGTTTGTTTGTTTGTTTGTCTGCACAGAATAAATATGATTTTCTCTGCAACCGTTGGTCCGATTAACAGGAAATTTTCACCATAGGTGCAACACCACCTATATAATTTTTTAATGATAATTATGACGTCATAGGTCACGTGGTTCGGCCGCCATCTTGGAAAAACCGAAAAACTTTGCACCTCTATATCTTCGAAAGCGCTGAATAGAAAATATTGAGACGTGGCTCATTGTAAAGAACTCTCCATGGGGAATAAAATATGTTAATGATGATGTCATAGGTTCCTCCATTATGACGTCATAATTCGACAAGTACAAAACTTCATCCGATCAAGATGAAATTTCTTGAGCATAATCGAGGAATAAATTAGTTTAGAAAAAATATAATGATGATATCATCGGTCACGTGGTTCGGCCGCCATATTTGTTTTAACACAAAAGCCTTAAAAACCACTGAAAATACATCCTGGCGAGGGTTTGCAATCTCTGATTGCTCTTTTTTGTTTGGGTTTGTTTTGTGATCCAACTAGAAACTACCAACTTGCGGTTGTGAAGGCAGGATGTTGCATCAGTGCGAACATTATCCTTTGAGGGAGATGTTCAGCCAGGTGTCCCAACTACAAGCATTTGCTGGTGGAACTTAACAATCGCACAATCTTTTACAAGGACGCCATTGTATGTTGTGTGCCAGACCATGAGCCAACTTCCAAATTCCTGCCCGAAGCTGTCACCTGCAACTTAGGCGAGGTCAACCGATCAGTTTTATGCAAGCTTTGCTACTAAAATCTACTTTACCCAGAGAGCTCAATGACACATCTATAGTGATTGTCTTCAATACTGAGTTGGACAATACTGAGTTGAAGAAGGAACGGCCAAGGGAAATCAATACAAGAACCAGAACAACAAATCATTGCAAGGTCCGCCAAGAGCTCACAATATATAAATACAGCTATGTTTGACAGCAATTTGCTGTCTGCACCAAACAAAATTAATCTAACAAACACTTGCTTAAAGTGTAAAACAAGTGAACCAGCGAAGTGCACAGCAAAAGGCAAAAAGGGACTGGTGGTATAATCAATAATTATAAGTAACATGAATTAATATATTCAGTACATTGATGAAAGTGCAGTTGAATAATTATTTACACATTAGGTGTATCGATAAGGTAATCCTTACTATAATTCACAGGCTGGTATGTATTTGTTAGTTTGTGTGTGTTTTTGTTTGTCGTGCTACTCCTACAGTTCTGGCCGGGCCAATTACATCCAGACTTGCTACATTTGATCAGCATGACCCCAATTAGTACACAGGGATGTTTTTAATCTTTGCCAGTCGTCTTGGAGGTGAGAGAGGAGGGAACGCAAATGCTCAATGTAAATGTGTATTGGTTAGCGCCGCCTCCAGGTTGAAGAGGGTATTACAAGTCCCCAACCTGTACAGTCCAGTGTTCCTGTCCTCACGTTTTCCAGTGCAGTGAAGTGGTTTAAATTTTAAGCGGAAGGCATGTTTTTGCTTCATGCACATAACCCGGGTTATTTTATTTACTTGAGGCATCTGTCAGTTACCTAAACCCAACCCAAATAAAGATATATGTCAGAAGCAGGGCCGGATTTACGCACGGGCAACCAGGGCATGTGCCCCAGGGCTTCCACCACCAATGGCTCATCCAGGATTATTGTCATGATATCTCTATACAAAATAGCCAAACTGTGGCTTTTGATTGGATGTTTGGATGGATGGATGGATGGACTATATATTAGTAAATCGGTGGATGGACCATCGAAGGAACGCCTTATACCCATTGGCTGCACAGCTGATGGCTTCGGCCACCATGTTTGTGCTTAGGTCAGCCACCTGCGGAAGCGTTATGCAGTATTCACAATCGTTATGGCTTCCATTTCAGTTTTCCCTTCAGTGTAATGCAAGGTTGATCTTTTCTTGATCTTTTATACCCGCGTTAATTCACCCCAGATCCACTTTTTTGAAATACCGACTTCTTTCCTGGAAGTCCTAGCAGTTTCCATGTGTTTTATACCTCTCCCACCCTCCCCCCCCCCCCCTTTCCATACCTCCTACCCCCGAGCCCTCTCCCTCCCACAGATCTCCCGATGTTACTGTTCGCTGCTGTTGTACTTGTGTGCTTTCCTCTCTCTCCCCATCTTGTCTCCCACTCCCTTTATTTTATGTTTTGTGTGTCCCATTTTTTGTGTGATTAGTGTTAGCTCTTACACGAGCCTCGATCTTGTATACAACAAAAAAAAAAATTACTTATCGATCTGTGTTGCTTATTGTACAATAAACAACTGATTTGTATCTTACCTTGGCAGGTTGTGATTGTGATGCTGGTGGTTCAGTGGACCTCAGCTGTGATGATGTGACCGGGGCTTGTACCTGCCGACCAGGAATGACAGGTCTTAAATGTAACAAGTAAGAGATCTGCACAAGACATTGTGATGGACCACATGCCAAAGGGGGCAGTGTTAAAGCCTCAATTGAACTTGCAAATGTTTATATCAAGGCAGGTTTCAATAGCATTGTTTATACTTGAAAAAATTATCACAATACTGACATCCTTCCGCCCCTTTTTTCAAGGAAAATAACTGTTTTTTGGGAAGCAATTAAAGCCAAAGGACTCTATAGATGCTTGGGTAGTAAATCTACCAAAAAAAAATTCCTGGTAAAGTGGGAGCAAAAATAGGAAAAAGTAAAATGTTAATAAATCAGGTAAAAACAGATGAAGAATGTTGGAAAAATAAGGATGATTAACAAAGATGTAACTCCCGTAATCACTTGTGTACATACTAGGGCATGCCCGTACTATATCTATATCTAAAATTATATCCCCCCCTCTATTTACATGAAATGGTTTGGTCCATGAAATGTTTTGGTCCATTCGCAACGCCAAAGCGAACGGCGAACGCTTTACATGAAATGGTTTGGTTCATGAAATGTTTTGGTCCATTCGCAACGCCAAAGCGAACGGCGAACGGCTTGCGAGTACAGTGACAATCCCCCCGGGGTTTTAATTAGTTTTAAAACATCGTTTAACGCCAACATAGCGCCAACATAGTTTGCCGACGGGAAATAAATGAATACGCTCTCAAATGTGCCATCCGAGGCAGAGTGTGTGCGCCACGTTCGGCACACGCGATAGCTCGCTGCTCTCTGATTGGTTGAATCGTTTTTTGGACATAGCTCGGTAACTACTTGTCCGATTAATATGAAACCTTGAAAAGGCACATCCTCGGGTCCCCAGCAATATACCTGGCAAGTTTAAAGTATATCGGACCCGTGGTTGTCGAGAAACAGCGGTCACAGACAAACAAACAAACGTACAAACGTACAAACAAACAAACACACAGAGATTACTGGAATTATAGATAGATAAATCCACTGTGGTGTATAATACGCGGGGCACTTTTTCAGATAAAAAAAATTATCAGCAATTACCAGTTTATATGTATAAACTGCATCCCAAAAATGAGGTCCAATAAAAATGAATTCCAGCTCAGGAGTGTGTTCAGTTATCAAGTGTCTTGTAGAGTGCTTGCCAAGTGGCTTAAGTACTCAAGCAAGCACTCCATTCAAAACAGTTCATATGGAACGGCTGGCTTGACAAGCTGCTTGGTAACTGAACACACCCCTGAGCTGTAAATTTATTTAAATCAAAAGCAGTGTTCTGCTGATCTATGTATGGAGAGAGACATTTCAGATTGTGTTTAATTCAGCATAACGGATAACTTCTGACTTGTATGAAACACAATATGATGAAAGACATGTTGAATGTACCCAGCAACTCTTACTGAGTGATATGTGACATCTATCAGATTAGCACAGTAAGAGCTCCCTCGTAACTCTCTCGTCTTAAACGAGTCATTAGGATACGGTAATTCTCATTGGTCTCGTGTCGATGCGAGAAATCTGGAGAAATAGAACTTTGGCTTTGGTTCTCGTGGATAATACGCTCCCCAAAATTTGATCAGATATTTCTGGAAAAAGTGTGGCTTATACACGAGTGATTATGGTATTTCACAACCCCCACATAGCATCAAGGTAATGAATGAATGAAGCACTCACATGAAAAATTTCCATATCTTTACGTATATAAGAGCGGATCTGTTTATGTGTTCCGCATACGTTTCCAAATCCCTGGGCCAATTTCTCTAAAGTTTGTTGTACTGCATTATTTTTCACACTCAGAAGGTCATGGTCTCAAATATCAATACAAACTTTCAATTCTTAATCAAATTAATGTAAAAACATAAAATAATGGCGGTTTGGGCGATTGAGCCCCATCTGTTGGTTGCCTCCTTTGGCCGGGAGAGGAGCGGAGCTTGAACTACGCCTGCTGAAGGTTAATGCTCTGTCGGGAATCAAACCTTTTGCATTTAAATATTTGTTTTTTATTGTGCAGAATGGAAATTATTATACAAAGGGTGTGGGACTAGGTAATCCTGCAGTCACGTAATCCTGTATGACCTTAAACGTGGCAATGAAAAGGCCTTTTGACCATAATTTGTTTTCACCATAAATTGCCTTGTTGCAATTTTCCCGAGTTCTGGGAATTTTCCCGAATAAATTCCCGAGTAAATTTTCCCGGTATATATTTATATAGTATAAAATTATAACATCCATTTCTGGGCTCAGACGGTTTTTTTTCGTAACCCGATATTGATCGGGTGTCCCAACTTCTTTACCATATATCCAATGTTGAGTTAGCAAATCTGTGGGACCCACTTGGTGAACTTTCAACAGGAATGAATGAACAAATGAATGAACTCACATTCATATTGTTGCGGATCCCAGGCTCGTCGATGTACTAAGGGGGGTTTAAGCCCTGCTCCCCCTCGAACTCCGGGTCCACGAGGCTGCCAACCACAACTACACTAGTGGTGGACAGTTTGCTAAGCAATTCCAGCTGCCGAGCCCACAGCTACGCGTGGAAGGGTTACCGGTCACCACCCGAATACCTCCAGACACACGCAGCTGTGAGAACGGGGACTGAACCCTGCATGAGGCACGCTGATCCTGGACGCCCGAGCGGTTGTGTGTCGCTTAACTCGTGCCGTTAACACTATCGAACCCGATCGAGCCGTTTTAATTTGGGGCGATGCTAGGTCAATATGGAAAGGACGATGACGGCCAGGTTGGTAACCAAAACACAGTATTTATTCACAGTATTTACAGAACATGGACAAAGCGAAGAATCTTAACGGCCTAACCGAGGTTCCCAGACCAGGGCCCTCATTCGTTCGGGGAAGGGAAGGAAGAGGGTAATGTGCACGAAGCGCAGCCGCTTCATGCAGCTCGCCCAGATGGGCTCGTTGGACGGAAGCTCCGAGAATCGCTCCAACCTGGGACACCACAGCCGGAGATGATCGCGGCAGGGACGACGATCGATAACGTGCACGTAGCAGGAACCCGATGAGCGCTCAGTCTGCAGGAGCCAAGTGAGCGAGGGAGAGTATAGCAGGAGCCCAGTAAGAGAGTATCTCAGGAGCCCAGCAAGAGAGTCAGAGCGAGAGCGGGGAGTCTGGGCCGGGTTTTATAACCCCCCGAAACCCCACTCGACTGTTCCACGGGCCTCCATTGGCCGCCTGGGGTCATGTATCGTGACAGCCCCTCATTGGTCACACTCGGCCACTCCCTTTAGCTCCCATTGGTGACAGCTCATTGGCCACTTCCTCGGCTACTCCCTTTAGCTCCCATTGGCTGCTCACTGCTCCTCCTTGGCCACTCCCTTTAGCTCCTCCTTCGGGCCTGCAACGCCTGGCCTAGTCCCATGACGAGGCACTTTAGGCTTCGATGAGGCCTACTATTATCCTGCCTGCCTCAACGCATATCAACGCATCCTAACACCGGAAAGGGGGCTATGCTTTACATTTAATAAGAAATAACTCACTATACGAGGCTACATGTTGTGGTGTAACTAACTATGGGGGGGTTGCCTTTATTCACAAAACCGCAACAATATATTGAGTGGGTACGTTGGGAGAATGGCATGTATGTGGTGATTCTCTCTCTCTTCTCTGTGATTACAGACTGCAGCCTGGTTTTTATCTACCTGGTGCTCAAAACTGGCGATATGAGGCTGAGGCCGCAGTAGGTCCAAAGGGCCATCAACTTCGAGTGGAAAACTCCATGACTGGCTTTACGGGCACTGGATATGTCACGTTGCAAGGATCGCAGGTCAGTCACACCTTGAATCTAACTGACAATGAGGTGTTTCGAACAAAAATGTGGTTCAGTGAAGTAAGTGATGATGTATGGTATAAATAGAGTAACTATAAGGAAATATAGAAACGAGAAGAGGGCATATGGCCCGTATTGCCTGTGTCACATCCACATTCCGCATGCGTTATTTTTATAGGTAAAGTAAACTGTATATTCCGATTAACATGATCTACCAATTTACTTAGTTAAACACTTACTATCTATGTCTTCTACACTTAACATACACTTAAGATTTGTATATTTCACATCAATAGTTGTTTGTGGTTGAAATGGAGACAGTTTTTGTGCCTCATGCCTGGATGCGTGTGACAGGTACAGGCAATATGGAAGGTTGAAGTTGGTACTGGAAAGGTTTCACTTTTCTCAGTTGTACTTCGATGCATGACTCAGAATGCCAACCCAGTTATTGGCAAGATCACATTGTCAATGGTGAATCATCCAGGTAATTGTACTACCTATTGTTTGGTTTCACTGTTTGTCCAGTCAAGCTAAAGAAGAGGAAAATATTCAGGAATGCGAAGGAAGAGGAAACGTTTGTCTGCTAGTTTCCAAAAGCATTTCCTAATACAAGCTTTCCTTGTTTTGAATGCGGAATGCTTTTTCTAAGCTTCTGCTAATATTATTGACTAGCCGAAATCCGTGGAACATCCACGGAAGGGAGGATGTGGTGTATGGATAGAGTGTACCATTATGGATGGCATAGGGGATTTGCTTGTCCAAGTAAGAGTTAGGAAGAAAGATGAGAATGAAGAGTGCATATATGAACAAGGATCGCCGACACCGGCACAAATGCATGCTCTGGATTGTCCACTCAGTGGACGGCTTGCTGTCGCCTTCGCCCAGCAGACGCCAATACGATGGCGTCGTAAGATGGCGTCGTATCGGCAGTTAATCGGATGCTTTTGGGCCCCAACGTCGGCTAATTCAGATTTTTCGAGTATGGCTGTATGTGATAAACAAAGAGCGCGGTTCGTAGATCGTAAATCCATTAGTGCCGTGGGCATCGGGTCACTGGGTGCGGCGTAAAAGGGATAACAAAGGCGAGTCCTTACGCTATTATTATATAGACTAGCCGAAACACGTGGAACATCCACGGAAGGGAGGATGTGGTGTATGGATAGAGTGTACCATTATGGATGGCGTAGGGGATTTGCTTGTCTGAGTAAGAGTTAGGAAGAAAGATGAGAATGAAGAGTGCATATATGAACAACGATCGCCGACACCGGCACAAATGCATGCTCTGGATTGTCCACTCAGTGGACGGCTTGCTTTCGCCTTCGCCTGTCCAATCAGCGGATGGCTTGCTTCGCCTTCACCCAGCAGACGCCAATATGATGGCGTCGTAAGATGGCGTCGTATCGGCAGTTAATCGGATGCTTTTGGGCCCCAACGTCGGCTAATTCAGATTTTTCGAGTATGGCTGTACATGATAAACAAAGAGCGCAGTTCGTAGATCGTAAATCCATTAGTGCCGTGGGCATCGGGTCACTGGGTGCGGCGTAAAAGGGATAACAAAGTCGAGTCCTTACGCTATTATTATATAGATTACCCTTAAACACCTTTAGGCAGCAGTAATGCGACTGAACCTGTGTTTTTTATACCAAGGTTGTGGCTTGTGTGGTATGATATAATTTTATCTAATACCCTTTGGTTTGTGGTTCAAACTGGATCTTTTCCAGACATGCAGTAAATTGTTTTTCTTTTCCTGCTTTCCAGGCAGTAATCAGAGTCATGAAGTGCAGTTCCTTGGTGGTACTGATGATGACTGGCGCTCCGTTAGCCCCTCAGCAGAACCTTTTGTGCTGACACCAGGCGAGTGGGAACTTTCGATTGAAACCACGCATCTACTATTGGTAAGTCATCCAATCACACACAATTACCTCCACCACCGAATGTGGGCGGAAGTTATGTTTTCACCTCTGTCTGTCTGTTTGTTTGTCTGTGAAATGGATATCTCAAAAAGTTATGGACAGATTCGGTCGAAACTTGGTGGACAGGTTGAGTGTATGCCAAGGACGAATCGATTAGATTTTGGTAAAAATCCAGATCCGGATACGAATATATATATTTTATTTTCAAGTGATTGTTCAACATTGAGACAATGGGACCTAAAACAATATATAATAGCACGATATATCAAAAAGTTGTGGACAGATTCGGGCGAAACTCGGTGGCTAAGTTGGTTCGGTGATAAGAACAAGCCAGTTAGATTTTGGAGGTCCAGGTCCAGATCCGGGCCTATCAGAACCAGAACCACCTTAAAAGGCAATTTTTTCCCGCAGAGCAGGGGTTGGCTTTTTTGGGGCACCGTGGTCCCCTTTTTGAGGCAATGTTTTATGGCCGGATGCCCTTCCTGCCGCCAACCCTGTTTGTCGCCTCTTGCGACACACAGGGAATTACCAGTGAACTGGTACTCAATTTGCCGACCTTGGAAGGATGACAGGCTGAGTCAACCCCCTTGGCGTTAATTCAACGATCGACCGGGATTACGAACCCAGGATCCTAGGATCCCAAGCCGGCACCCTAACCGCTAAGCCAACACCAGCCTATCAGTGGGATACAAAAAGTAAACAGTTAAGTCTGGCTGATGTATGCGCTCTCCGGAGTGCCATTGTAATTCTTTATGTGTTACTCACTGCACATGCATTGCTTGGTAGTTATTATGAGTTATTTGTGTCTTTATAGTAACATGGCTCGTATTATTTTTTGTGATGATAGACACAAGCTGACAACTAATTATTATTGTCTGCCATTGATTATATTTTCTGAAATGCATTTTGCAAACTCTATGTTTTGGTCTGTATATGCAAAGCTGTGCAATAATCTGTGCAATAATCTGTGCAACAAGAAGTAAAATAAATAAAATGTCATAGCCCACATGGTTTTAGAATTTTTTCTGTATGCAGTTAAAGGCTGTGGTCAGTCGGTTATCTTTGGTCGGATTACAAAATCAAATCTTTTGCATATGTATCCTCTCATGTATTGCCTTTGTGCCAAGTTTGAATGAAATCGGACAATGTATGTTCAAGAAATGGTTGGAGACACGAATAAGTAACAAAATAGCTGCCAGTCGGCCATCTTGGATCTGATCTCGAAACAAAATGACGTGCTTATGTAAGCCATCATTCATTATCTGTGTGCAAAGTTTGAACAAGAAAGGTAAATGCATGTCCAACATATGGTTGAGGACGTGTTCAATACTGGGTTTTTTAAACTAATATGGCCGCCAGTCTACCAGTCGGCCATCTTTGATGAGATGGCAAATTAAAGTGAGGTGCATGTGTATGTCGTCATGGACTGTGCTTGTGTACTTGTGTCAAGTTTGAGTAAAATCGGACCATGCATGTCCGAGAAATTGTTGGGGGCATGTTTAAGTAACAAAATAGCTGCTAGTCTGACATCTTGGATCTGATCTGGAAAATTAACTTACGGGCAGATGTAAGCCATCATTCCTGATCTGTGTGCCAAGTTTGAACAATATTGGTAAATGCATGTCTGAGGAATGGTTGAGGACGTGTTCAACATTGGGTTTTTTACAACTAAAATGGCCTCCAGTCGGCCATCTTTGATCGCATCACCAAACAAAATGATGTGCCTATGTATACTGCTATGTATTGTCTTTGTGCCAAGTATGAACAAAATCGGTCCCTACATCTCCGAGATATGGTTGTGGATGGACACATATGGTTGTGGACGTCCATCACAGATGGACGAGACCCAATCCATAAGTCCCCGTTTCGGACTAAGGTCCACATGGCTAATTTTCTGTGCAGCACAAGCACTGTACATTTATTATTATGTATTTGGGGAAGCAAGATAGGTCAGTTGCTGGTGTGCTTGCAATTGAGCTGTTTATTTTTGGCCTCTGTAGCCATTGGTAATTGACTCATCTAAAAAGGGCTGTTCTGTTGTACGTGCTGCATCTTGGAGTATGCTTCTTTGTGTGTATTTTGGGTTTGGACATCAAAGCCTTCAAAAAGTTTCCATTTCGATATCAGTAAACTATTGCGCACCTTAGTTCATTCCCTGCATTGGTTCAATTGTATAATCAACACTAAGTGCAGTACGTGGGGGGATAGGGGGTGCTGGTGTGTGGCAATGCCACACGAATGAAGGGCAAGATGGCCTCCTCCTGTGTTCAGGTGCCCATGTGTGTTCAGGTGCCCATGTGTATGTTATTTTAAGCTGAAGGTTGCTTTCCTTGACTTAAAGGCACAGATGGTGCAAGGTAAACAATACAAACTGGATATGTATTTTCCTAGTTAATGAAAGTATTCTGTTTACATTTTTGGTCCTTTTTAGTGCATTTTTATTGTACAGCCTTATATTGTGGCACTTTGTTGTTTCCAGGACTCGGTGCTTTTGCTTCCAAGCCTGCAGGATCTCGCAAGCACACCTGTGTTCAGCAGGCCTATTGTCCAGCCATGTTTGCTTCACCCTCCTGCCAACATATCTACACACTTGTATGGTTCGCACGACAGGCCCAATAAATCGTTTATCCAATTGGAAATCATTTTTAATAAATTTTTAACATCACATTGCAAAGTAACAATACCAGCATATCCTTGACATCGCACTTTACTTCGGTTATATATATGTGTGTGTGTGTGTGTGTGTGTGTGTGTGTGTGTGTGTGTGTGTGTGTGTGTGTGTGTGTGTGTGTGTGTGTGTGTGTGTTTTTTTTTGTTTTTTTTTGTATACTGAATCGAGGCTCGTGAAAGAGCTAACATTTATTTCACAAACAAACAAACAAAACAAACCAGACAAACAAAATATACAAAAAGAGGGAGCGGAAGACAAGATGGGGAGAGAAGGGGAAGCACACAACCACAACATTTGAGAGCAGGGAGAAGTGTGGGAGGGAAAGGGCTTGGGGGCAGCAGGCGTGGGAGGGGGAGGGGGGGGGGAGGAGGGTGTTGAAATAAAAGCACAGGTATTTCACAAGATAAACCTAACATGAGGTGGTATGTGCACTCCCTTTTGTCAGGTGTGTTCACTACAAGCATGTACCGCTGGCCAGTATGCATATGATGCAGCTTACAGTAGTGAAGAGAGTGCGTCAGAGTCCGTCATCTTGGATAAGATTTCCACATTCTGCACTGATAGAAGTGAATGCAGAGAAGATTACTGGAAGGAAGGTGATTTGTGTGTGTGTGTGTGCACGTGCATGTGTGCACTTGCGTGTGTGTCTGTGTGCATGTGTTTTCTCTCATTATGTGGTGGAATTGAAGATGTGATGAATGTTTTATGTTTCATACATGTCTGGAATGTTTCACCATGAAACCCATTGGAAATCTTTTCCTACAAATGTCCAAAATAATGTCAATTTAAACAAGCATTCTGAGTACTGCGCTGCAATACATGTCCCCTAACAAAGTTCAAAGTGCCATAACTTTGTCAAAAATGATCGAATATGCAAATTTATGCACGGTTGATGCTGGTTTTCAAACTTGATCTGAGGTATGCTGAGACACGTGTGTCACGCCTCGCCTCGTTTATAAGCCCGCAAGGTCACTCCGTGGAGCGGCCTGCACGTATTGCACTGTGTGAATTATATATATTATTACCAACTCACGGTCTGAGGTACTAGCGATTCAAGAGATATCCATTTTTTTATGGTACATTGGAGAAGCCATTGCGAGGTTTCTTCTTCCTCAGCTTGGCACAACTCTGTCAAATGCGATCGAGTTTTAAAAGTCAGAATGTGACCAAATCTGTTTTATTCGTTTGTTAATATACCTCAGCTATTGACAAATCTTAAATTAGAATTTTATTTGAGGTTAAAATGACCGCGACAGGTCGTGTCCAACGATGCTTTGTCTGTACATGTGATAAATAATTAAATCCGCACACTTGACGCCTCTTCTTCTTCACGCAATAACAACTTCTAGCTTCCAGACCGTACATCAAATCATCATGAAATTTTGCACCCTTGTTACTCTTCATAACTTCTACTATAGTATGAAGTTTCACGTCGATCAATAAAGCGATTGAAGAGATATACATTTTTAAAAACATATTTTCGTTTAATTAACGATATATGCCAAACCACGTGAGCTATCGCAAATTCCAAAAAGACATTTTAGTAGACTGACATGCGAAACAGATCTGTGAAGTTTCCCCTCGATTGGATCAAATATGAGGGAGGGGCTCGGTTTTAAAGGTTCATGCTTTAAAACGTCATAACTCTGAAACCATGTGACGCATGACGTCATGCTCGCTGACTTTTTTGTTCGTCATGGGTATGCGATTCGGCCTGCAAAGTTTGGCCTCGATCTGTTCAGCCTTTGCAGAGAAAAAGGGGTTTTCGTGTTTTCACGAAAAACAATATGGCGCCAGAAGCACGTGACCTGTGACGTCATAATTACCATTAAAATATTCTACAGACCGAGTCCCTCATATGGTGAAAATTTAATCTCAATCGGTCTTATTATTGCAGAGAAGTTTGTTTTTAAAGGAAATTAAAACTTAAAATGGCACTGAGTTAAGGATCATCAGAATTACCAAAGTTCAAAGTGCCATAACTGTCAAAAATGATCGAAACGTCGTGAAGTTCGAACTTGATCTGTAACTTATCATGAGGAAACGATGTGCCAAGTTTGAAATCATTAGCATTAAGCGTTTAGAAAAGAAGTCCGGAAAACTGTTCTTTGCGTGACGGACGGACTGACGGACTGACGGACTGACAGACTGACGGACGGAGGGACGGAGGGACGGAGTGCAAACCTATAGTCCCCTCCGGTGTACACCGGTAGGGGACTAATAAAGCATCAACTCAAAATAATATTGATGAAATGACGCAATCATTCTTTCCTGTCATTTTGAATGAAATTATTTTTTTCAACCTGAGCATATCTCGCTAACACTACGGGAACAAGTCCATTGTGAATAGTTCTGAGACACATGTGACCGACGATAATAATATAATAATACGAGTAATAATACAAGTTCCCTAACAAGGAACATCAATGCATGAGGAGGCCATTCGGCCCATCAAGCATGCACAATGGTTGCCAACCTAAGGTTGTTTGCGCTGAGAATCAACCAAGGAAGGGGCACATGCCATATCTGAAGTCTTTGATATGAATTTGTCGGGTTCGAACCACCAACCTCACGGACTTAGTGTGGATACTCTAACCATTACACAACCGAGTCCGGTGAATGATGTAAGGATCTGCAGTACGAGTTGAAGGTCAGGCATGTTCTGTCCTTACATAGCAATGTCCTTGGCAGGTTGAACTTCATGCCAACATCCCGAAGCATGCACGTGGTCAGTATGTGCTTTTGGCCGAATACACGAGCCTCACCGGATCCCTTCAGAAACTTTTGGTGATTGAGAAGAGCCCGAAGCATCATTTGCCTTTCGGCATCTTCCATCTCGCACCTTGTGGATACAGGTCAGGGATGTGAAATTGTCTATAAATCTGGCGTTAAGTTATCTTGTGTGATCTGGGTTGATTGTGTATTTGTAATTTATTTAATATAAAAGGAAAATATCATGTGAAAGCATGGAGGCATGGGAAGGCGGGTGGGGGGGTGGGGGGGGGGGGGGAGGTATAAAACACATGGACACTTTATTGACTTAAATCGACAAACACAATAGTTGTTTTTAACGCTGATACATAATCTACCATATAAAACACAGTGTCAGTTTGTGTGTTTGTACAGATGTCTGTCCCCCTACATAGGGGTAGGTTTTAAAGACCAATCTTTTAACACGAATGTTTCTTCACTACAGTCTAATATTTGAGGATAAAAAAACTCGAAAAACATTTTCCATAAATGAGTAATTATGTCTCTTGTATCGGAATTGTAGATGGTGGCTTGTAAACCAAGTTTTAAGGGCGGTGTACAGAAGCGTTTTAAACTCAACTGGACTATGTCCAGCTGAGTTTTTGTCGACACCCAGTGTCCGTCGTCCGTCGTCTGTCTGTCTGTCTGTCTGTCTGTCGTCTGTAAACAATTCGACGTCTTCGCCCTAAAAGTCACAAATATTGATGAAATTTGATGAAACTTGTTATGCAGCATCTTTAAGAGATAAACTAGTTTGGGATTGCATGTGGGCGTTGCACGCCAAAAAATGGGCGTGGCAGGACGGCCATATTGAAAAATCGATTTTTGTCATATATTTTTAGCACATATAAACTATATAGTTTGTGGTTCTATTATGCATATTCTAACCATATTGATATAGACCAGTTGAGTTCAGGTTCCCTGGAACCTCTAGTTTTAAATAACCAAAAAAAAAAAAAAGTACAGGGAGGTGAAATCAGCTGCATGTGATGAGCAACGCGCAGAGTAAAATGAGTGTTCATTTACATCCGCATGATGTCTAAAAAATAAAGAAGATATAAGCACACCTGACACAAGGCTGAGGCTTCAGACTTTGGCACGCTCACGAGGCGTTCAATAAATTGCTCCAACCCGTCATTTTTGACAGACTTTTTGCAAGTGGATTAATTAATTTATCATTTTTGACTCAAGCATGGGTTTTAAACGAAATATTTGTGTAGTGCTAAAATTACTATAGTTTTACCTGTATAGTTTTATCTGTACTTTCTTTTGCATAAGTAATGTGACGGTGCCTGTCTCATAATGTCTCACAATTTTTATCTTCTCTCATCGCTTCATGCATCGTCACCAAACTCCGTCGGCATCATAATTAACAATGGTACGAGATGTGTTTAATTTCGCTTGCGTGTGTATGTTTGACCTGCATGCACGCCGAAACTGCTGGATGGAATGAGATGAAATTTGGGGTTGAATTTGAGGTGTGCCCGGGAAAGCTTTAGGTATTAAACAAAATCATCATCGCAGGGGTTCGGGAGGAATGGGTGGGGGGAAACCCACGTAAATGTGTATCCTGTTCATAAAAAACTTGAGTTAATCTCCAATACACTTCTGCATACATACACATAGATACGCATATACAGTCACGTGAAAAAGTAAGTACACCCCATGTAAAGTTTTGACATTTTCAACATATTTCAACATACAGCTATTTGATCTTCATTTCAACAATATTGATAGATAAAGGTGATATAATATAACAAATATCATGAAACATTTACATTTAGTAGTCCATTGTATAATTTAAATGAACATAAATGCAAATTTCACATGTGGAAAAAGTAAGTACACCCCTACATTTATCACCACTTCAAATACCTAAAATTACAATCAGGTGCACCAGCTCAGGTGCAAAATAATGATTAGAACATCGTTAGAGATGATCTTGGAGGAACCTGTCTTATTTAAACCT
Organism: Myxine glutinosa; assembly: GCF_964187855.1. Taxonomy (NCBI): domain Eukaryota; kingdom Metazoa; phylum Chordata; class Myxini; order Myxiniformes; family Myxinidae; genus Myxine; species Myxine glutinosa. Next base: position 30,764,208 of record NC_136271.1, read on the forward strand.
CAGACATTTCGTTTGGTTTGCTCTTTGTTGTTGAAGTGTGCGGCGTCACCATGCCTAGATCAAAAGAGCTCTCTGAGGCCTTCAGAAAGAAGGTTATAGATGCCTATGAGTCTGGGGAGGGATTTAAAAAGATCTCCAAACAATTTGAAATCAATCATTCGACTGTCCGGAAGATCATCTACAAGTGGAGAAGATTCCAAACAACTGCCAACTTGTTCAGGCCAGGCCACCCCAGCAAGTTCAGCCTGAGAGCAGACTGCAATATGCTGAAAGAAGTCTCGAAGAACCCCAGAATGTCATCACGGGACCTACAGGTAGCTCTTGCCACTGTTGATGTCAAAGTGCACGAGTCTACCATTAGAAAGAGGCGGCACAAATTTGATCTACATGGGAGGTGTGCCAGGAGGAAACCTTTGCTGTCCAGAAAGAACATCAGGGCAAGACTAAAGTTTGCCAATGAACACCTCGGCAAAGACCAGCACTTCTGGAACAATGTGCTCTGGACAGATGAGTCAAAGGTAGAGCTATTTGCCCACAGTACCAGAAGACATGTTTGGTGAAAACCAAAGACAGCATTTGACCACAAGAACCTGATACCAACTGTAAAGCATGATGGTGGAAATATTATGGTTTGGGACAGCTTTGCTGCATCAGGGCCTGGGCAGCTCACCATCATAGAATCCACTATGAATTCTTCATTGTACCAGAGGGTGCTTGAGGATAATGTGAGGCCATCTGTCAGAAAGTTGAAGCTCAACCGAAGGTGGACCTTGCAACATGACAATGACCCTAAACATACCAGTACATCCACCAAGGAATGGCTGAAAAGGAAGAAATGGAGGGTTCTGGAATGACCAAGTCAAAGCCCGGATCTAAATCCCATCGAGATGTTGTGGGGGGATTTGAAACGAGCCGTGCATGCAAGAAACCCCTCAAACATCGCACAGCTGAAAGAATTCTGCAAGGAGGAGTGGGGAAAATTTCTCCCAGTCGATGTCAGAGACTGGTAGACAGTTATAAGAAACGCCTACTTGAGGTTGTTTCTGCCAAAGGGGGCAATACCACCTATTAGAGCCGAGGGTGTACTTACTTTTTCCACAGAAGGAAATGGCATCTCTGTTAATTTTTTGTTGAATGAATTATTGCAAAGTCAATTCTTCATTGTTTTTTGTTCAATTAGATCACCTTTATCTATAGATACTGTTTAAATGAAGGTCAAATATTGATATGTCTACATATGTTAAAAAGATTTTGAAAAACATTTCATGGGGTGTACTTACTTTTTCCACATGTGAAATTTGCATTTGTTTATTTAAATAATACAATGGACTACAAAATGTAAATGTTTCATGATATTTGTTATATTATATCACCTTTATCTATCAATATTGTTGAAATGAAGATCAAATAGCTGTATGTTGAAATATGTTGAAAAAGTCAAAACTTTAAAGACATTTTGACTTACTTTTTCACTTGACTGTATATACTTACGCCAACATTTGGGGTCTGCCTAGCAGGCACGTAAGACATCGGCCATTATAAATCTCACAGTATTAAGTGTGGAAATTTCTGAGGAGATTGCGGCTGGCTCAATAGCGCAGTGGGCTGTTGACGCGTAATCAATGGAGGTCCGTGGTTCGAGTCCCGTATTGAGCTATAATTTTTCACACTTATCCCCTCGCAGGAATTTGATTCCTGTTTATATATATATATATATATATACATATCTTCATGATAAGTTTTACAATAATCATTAAAGAGATTAAGATGTTTTTTCAGCCTAGAAACTTCTCAAATATCAATGAGTAAGATGCACATCCAAGACAAATACTCGAGTACCTGTTTTGCTGTACCTACTCAAACTTACACTCAAAACATTGTAATTTGAGACTTGAATATATTCCATAAAGCGCAATGGACCAACAGGCTATTTAGCATAAGGACAATATGTTTTTGGCAGGAAGATGTCGAGGAATATTATTTTCGCCCTACCCTTATCTGTAACCCTAATTGATTTTAACCATAACCCTACCTTAACCATAACCCTACCTTAACCATAACCCTTACTTAACCATAATTATCCTTAACCATAGCCCTTACTTAAACATAATTATCCTTAACCATAACCCTACTTTAACCATGCATAATACCCTTAACCATAGCCCTTACTTCACCATAACCCTTACTTAGCCACAACCCTACCTTAACCATAATTACACTTAACTATAACTCTTACTTAACCATAACCCTACCTTAACCATATCCTTATCCATAACCCTTAGTTAACCATAACCCTACTTTAACCATAATTATCCTTATCCATAACCCTTACTTAACCATAACCCTACCTTAAACATAATTGCCCTTAACCATAACCCTACCTTAACCATAATTATCCTCAACCATAACCCTACCTTAACTATAATTACCCTTAACCATAACCCTTACTTCACCATAAGCCTTAATTAGCCATAACCCTACCTTAACCATAATTACCCTTAACCATAACCCTTACTTCACCACAACCCTTACTTAACCATAACCCTACCTTCACCATAATTACCCTTAACCATAACCCTTACTTCACCATAACCCTTACTTAGCCATAACCCTACCTTAAACATAATTACCCTTAACCATAACCCTTACTTCACCACAACCCTTACTTAGCCATAACCCTACCTTCACTATAATACCCTTAACCATAACCCTACTTTAACCATAATTATCCTTATCCATAACCCTTACTTAACCATAACCCTACCTTAACCATAATTGCCCTTAACCATAACCCTACCTTAACCATAATTACCCTTAACCATAACCCTTACTTCATGATAACCCTTACTTAGCCATAACCATACCTTAACCATAATTACACTTAACTATAACTCTTACTTCACCATAACCCTACCTTAACTATAATTATCCTTATCCATAACCCTTACTTAACCATAACTCAACCTTAACCATAATTATCCTTATCCATAACCCTTACTTAACCATAACCCTACCTTAACCATAATTATCCTTATCCATAACCCTTACTTAACCATAACTCAACCTTAACCATAATTATCCTTATCCATAACCCTTACTTAACCATAACCCTACCTTAACCATAATTATCCTTATCCATAACCCTTACTTAACCATAACTCAACCTTAACCATAATTACCCTTAACCAATAACCATAACCCTTACTTAACCATAACCATACCTTAACCATAACCCATACTTAACCATAACCATAACCATAACCATCCCTTAACCATAATTACCCTTAACCATAACCCTACCCTCAATTCCTTACCCTACCTTTTAAAACAACTTCACCCTACCTTTAAATTAAATCTTTCTTTAACATTGCCTCTTTTGTATGGTGGTAGATAGTAGAGTATGGTGGGGAACACACACGTCCCTTGCAGAAAAGAAGAAAGATCCCACCCATCCCTTTCATCCCTCCCTCTCTGCTTATCTGCCATATTATCCTCACAGTCCTGCTTATATGATCACTCCTATATCCCCAAACCAAACCTTTCTTTTTATTCATCCAGTTTCATGTGTCGTACGATGCTCGTCAAAAGCGATGGCCGTCTCGCTGTCTTCAACATAACCAGTCCCATAAAGATCAACATTTTTGGGAAGAACTTGAACTTGCAACAGGTGAGAGATTGAGAGAGAATAATTGTAATTATTGTGATCGTTATCTATATTATCATCGTCATATCAACTGGTAACATTGAAACTTGGCCAAGTTGTCTGGCTTTGGATTTGATGTTGATTGATTGATCCCAACTAAAACTTCCATCTAGTTCTTTCTTTTATACAGCACAGCATCCTTTGGAGGGGATTTTAAGATGGCTTGCTATTTGCATTGTGAAATGTAAATATCTTGTAGTTGTTTTTACAAAAATAAATATTTTGACCTGAGCCTTGGACAAATCCAAAGTGTCACGTGTGAGTCAGGTGTAAACTTTGCCACTACGTATCAACACAAAAAGACTCAATAATGAGTCTTTTTCATCTGAAACTGTCACATTGACCCCATACGTCTCCAAAAATCGTTTGCCTCCAACTGTGGATCAGATCGTGGTGGTTGTGGAGGTGTTGTACGAGTAGAATTTTATGAAGCTCCAAAAATGTTATCCTTATGTGTATATTTTCAGCTCAAATTCTTCCTGGTTCCTTCCCGCATTTTCTCCTTGGAGCTGTTGACACCACAAGTTCATTGCTTGACCCACCATGGCAAATCTATGCCAGACAGGTCTGACTCGGCACTGGTTGTGATTCACAAATGATATTAACCTCAATTGAATTTTAGACTCTACACTGGTGCTTACTTTTGTTATTTATTAAGCATGCAACTTGCAACATTGCGGAATATAGATACAAATGATAAGTCAAATCTCAATTGCTTGTTTCACAAAATAAAAAACTAAAATTAATCCAATCTGTGGTAACAAATATTTATTTAGTTTGTAAATAATATATAATTCATCAGCCAAAATAAAAATCTGATAAAGTTATTTTTCGAGTTGGGATTTGGGATGAAATTTCTTCTGACATTATATTTGGTTACACCCAGCCATTTTGCAATCTGATTGGTTATATGTGTGCATATAGTTGTTGGTGGTTAAATGCTAAAACCTCTTGCTTTTAATCCTTATGGATTTAAAAATGGTTTTAACTGCCTTTCCTTTTTAATTCCAAGTTTTTTTTCCTTTTGCAACAACATGCTGATAAAAGTAAAAGAAAAAAATTAACTCAAATAATTTTCTGCTGTATTGGCTTGTGCACATTCCATATGTAATTGTATATTGTTTGTGTAGCTGGGACTGTGCTTTGTTGTGTTTTGGTTGTTATTATTGATTGAAGAGATTATAAACCTTTGTGTGATTTCATTCTGCAGCTCTGAGTGTATGACCTCCCAGTTTGTGTTGCCTTCCCTGGCCTTACGAGTTGGAATTTCAGAAATAGTGCCACTAGGTGGTGATCCGACTCATGGTCCAGTTTTGGAACAAAAACCACCTCCTGCTTGGAAATCAAAAAGCAAGCTTTTCCCTCTGGGAGCCTTACAGGTGATGCTCAATCTTTACATACATTTTTCCCCTACACAGGTGTTGAGACAACACTTTAGAATTACCCTTTAGAATTACCCTTTAGAATTAGCCTTTAGAATTACACTTTAGAATTACACTTTAGAATTACACTTTAGAATTACACTTTAGAATTACGCTTTAGAATTACATTTTAGAATTACACTTTAGAATTACGCTTTAGAATTACATTTTAGAATTACACTTTAGAATTACACTTTAGAATTACATTTTAGAATTACCCTTTAAAATTACCATTTAGAATTACGCTTTAGAATTACACTTTAGAATTACACTTTAGAATTATCCTTTAGAATTACACTTTAGAATTACACTTTAGAATTACACTTTAGAATTACGCTTTAGAATCACACTTTAGAATTACCCTTTAGAATTACCCTTTAGAATTACACTTCAGAATTACCCTTTAGAATTACGCTTTAGAATCACACTTTAGAATTGCATTTTAGAATTACCCTTTAAAATTACCATTTAGAATTACGCTTTAGAATTACACTTTATAATTACACTTTAGAATTATCCTTTAGAATTACACTTTAGAATTACACTTTAGAATTACCCTTTAGAATTACGCTTTAGAATCACACTTTAGAATTACCCTTTAGAATTACCCTTTAGAATTACACTTTAGAATTACACTTTAGAATTACACTTTATAATTACCCTTTAGAATTACCCTTTAGAATTACGCTTTAGAATTACGCTTTAGAATTACCCTTTAGAATTACCATTTAGAATTACGCTTTAGAATTACACTTTAGAATTACCCTTTAGAATTACCATTTAGAATTACGCTTTAGAATTACACTTTGGAATTACCCTTTAGAATTACCCTTTAGAATTACAGTTTAGAATTACACTTTAGAATTACCCTTTAGAATTACCCTTTAGAATTACCCTTTAGAATTACCCTTTAGAACTACGCTTTAGAATTGCACTTTAGAATTACCCTTTAGAATTACCCTTTAGAATTACCCTTTAGAATTACGCTTTAGAATTACACTTTAGAATTACGCTTTAGAATTACCCTTTGGAATTACACTTTAGAATTATGCTTTAGAATTACACTTTAGAATTACCCTTTAGAATTAACCTTTAGAATTACATTTTATAATTACACTTTAGAATTACCCTTTAGAATTACCCTTTAGAATTACACTTTAGAATTACACTTTAGAATTACCTTTTAGAATTACACTTTAGAATTACACTTTAGAATTACCATTTAGAATTACACTTTAGAATTACACTTTAGAATTACACTTTAGAATTACCCTTTAGAATTACCCTTTAGAATTACGCTTTAGAATTACGCTTTAGAATTACCCTTTAGAATTACGCTTTAGAATTACACTTTGGAATTACGCTTTAGAATTACCCTTTAGAATTACCATTTAGAATTATGCTTTAGAATTACACTTTAGAATTACCCTTTAGAATTACCCTTTAGAATTACACTTTATAATTACACTCTAGAATTACACTTTAGAATTACCCTTTAGAATTACACTTTAGACTTACACTTTAGAATTACCTTTTAGAATTACCCTTTAGAATTACACTTTAGAATTACACTTTAGAATTACCTTTTAGAATTACACTTTAGAATTACACTTTAGAATTACACTTTAGAATTACACTTCAGAATTACACTTTAGAATTACACTTTAGAATTACACTTTAGAATTACACTTCAGAATTACGCTTTAGAATTACACTTCAGAATTACACTTTAGAATTACACTTCAGAATTACACTTCAGAATTACACTTCAGAATTACACTTTAGAATTACACTTTAGAATTACCCTTTAGAATTACACTTTAGAATTACACTTTAGAATTACACTTTAGAATTACCCTTTAGAATTACACTTTAGAATTACCCTTTAGAATTACACTTTAGAATTACCCTTTAGAATTACACTTTAGAATTACACTTTAGAATTACCCTTTAGAATTACCCTTTAGAATTACACTTTAGAATTACACTTTAGAATTACCCTTTAGAATTACACTTTAGAATTACCCTTTAGAATTACACTTTAGAATTACACTTTAGAATTACACTTTAGAATTACACTTTAGAATTACCCTTTAGAATTACACTTTAGAATTACACTTTAGAATTACACTTTAGAATTACACTTTAGAATTACCCTTTAGAATTACCCTTTAGAATTACACTTTAGAATTACCCTTTAGAATTACACTTTAGATTTACACTTTAGAATTACACTTTAGAATTACACTTTAGAATTACACTTTAGAATTACTCTTCAGAATTACACTTTAGAATTACACTTTAGAATTACACTTTAGAATTACACTTTAGAATTACACTTTAGAATTACACTTTAGAATTACACTTTAGAATTACGCTTTAGAATTACACTTTAGAATTACACTTTAGAATTACACTTTAGAATTACACTTTAGAATTACCCTTTAGAATTACACTTTAGAATTACACTTTAGAATTACACTTTAGAATTACACTTTAGAATTACACTTTAGAATTACACTTTAGAATTACACTTTAGAATTACACTTTAGAATTACACTTTAGAATTACACTTTAGAATTACACTTTAGAATTACACTTTAGAATTACACTTTAGAATTACCCTTTAGAATTACACTTTAGAATTACACTTTAGAATTACACTTTAGAATTACACTTTAGAATTACCCTTTAGAATTACCCTTTAGAATTACACTTTAGAATTACCCTTTAGAATTACACTTTAGATTTACACTTTAGAATTACCCTTTAGAATTACACTTTAGAATTACACTTTAGAATTACACTTTAGAATTACACTTTAGAATTACACTTTAGAATTACCCTTTAGAATTATGCTTTAGAATTACACTTTAGAATTACACTTTGGAATTACACTTTAGAATTACACTTTAGAATTACACTTTAGAATTACACTTTAGAATTACCCTTCAGAATTACACTTTAGAATTACACTTTAGAATTACACTTTAGAATTACACTTTAGAATTACGCTTTAGAATAACCCTTTAGAATTATGCTTTAGAATTACCCTTTAGAATTACCCTTTACAATTACCCTTTAGAATTACCCTTTAGAATTACCCTTTAGAATTACCCTTTAGAATTACCCTTTAGAATTACGCTTTAGAATTACACTTTAGAATTACCCTTCAGAATTACCCTTCAGAATTACTCTTCAGAATTACACTTTAGAATTACCCTTCAGAATTACTCTTCAGAATTACACTTTAGAATTACCCTTTAGAATTACCCTTTAGAATTACACTTTAAAATTACCCTTTAGAATTACCCATTAGAATTACACTTTAGAATTACACTTTAGAATTACACTTTAGAATTACATTTTAGAATTACCCTTTAGAATTACCCTTTAGAATTACACTTTAGAATTACCCTTTAGAATTACACTTTAGAATTACACTTTAGAATTACACTTTAGAATTACACTTTAGAATTACACTTTAGAATTACCCTTTAGAATTACCCTTTAGAATTACACTTTAGAATTACCCTTTAGAATTACCCTTTAGAATTACCCTTTAGAATTACACTTTAGAATTACCCTTTAGAATTACACTTTAGAATTACACTTTAGAATTACACTTTAGAATTACACTTTAGAATTACGCTTTAGAATAACCCTTTAGAATTATGCTTTAGAATTACCCTTTAGAATTACCCTTTAGAATTACCCTTTAGAATTACCCTTTCGAATTACCCTTTAGAATTACCCTTTAGAATTACGCTTTAGAATTACACTTTAGAATTACCCTTCAGAATTACCCTTCAGAATTACTCTTCAGAATTACACTTTAGAATTACCCTTCAGAATTACTCTTCAGAATTACACTTTAGAATTACCCTTTAGAATTACCCTTTAGAATTACACTTTAAAATTACCCTTTAGAATTACCCATTAGAATTACACTTTAGAATTACACTTTAGAATTACACTTTAGAATTACATTTTAGAATTACCCTTTAGAATTACCCTTTAGAATTACACTTTAGAATTACCCTTTAGAATTACACTTTAGAATTACCCTTTAGAATTACCCTTTAGAATTACACTTTAGAATTACCCTTTAGAATTACCCTTTAGAATTACCCTTTAGAATTACACTTTAGAATTACCCTTTAGAATTACACTTTAGAATTACACTTTAGAATTACACTTTAGAATTACACTTTAGAATTACGCTTTAGAATAACCCTTTAGAATTATGCTTTAGAATTACCCTTTAGAATTACCCTTTAGAATTACCCATTAGAATTACACTTTAGAATTACACTTTAGAATTACACTTTAGAATTACATTTTAGAATTACCCTTTAGAATTACCCTTTAGAATTACACTTTAGAATTACACTTTAGAATTACACTTTAGAATTACCCTTTAGAATTACCCTTTAGAATTACACTTTAGAATTACCCTTTAGAATTACCCTTTAGAATTACCCTTTAGAATTACACTTTAGAATTACCCTTTAGAATTACACTTTAGAATTACACTTTAGAATTACACTTTAGAATTACACTTTAGAATTACACTTTAGAATTACGCTTTAGAATAACCCTTTAGAATTATGCTTTAGAATTACCCTTTAGAATTACCCTTTAGAATTACCCTTTAGAATTACCCTTTAGAATTACCCTTTAGAATTACCCTTTAGAATTACCCTTTAGAATTACGCTTTAGAATTACACTTTAGAATTACCCTTCAGAATTACCCTTCAGAATTACTCTTCAGAATTACACTTTAGAATTACCCTTCAGAATTACTCTTCAGAATTACACTTTAGAATTACCCTTTAGAATTACCCTTTAGAATTACACTTTAAAATTACCCTTTAGAATTACCCATTAGAATTACACTTTAGAATTACACTTTAGAATTACACTTTAGAATTACATTTTAGAATTACCCTTTAGAATTACCCTTTAGAATTACACTTTAGAATTACCCTTTAGAATTACACTTTAGAATTACACTTTAGAATTACACTTTAGAATTACACTTTAGAATTACACTTTAGAATTACACTTTAGAATTACCCTTCAGAATTACACTTTAGAATTACACTTTAGAATTACACTTTAGAATTACACTTTAGAATTACGCTTTAGAATAACCCTTTAGAATTATGCTTTAGAATTACCCTTTAGAATTACCCTTTAGAATTACCCTTTAGAATTACCCTTTAGAATTACCCTTTAGAATTACCCTTTAGAATTACCCTTTAGAATTACGCTTTAGAATTACACTTTAGAATTACCCTTCAGAATTACCCTTCAGAATTACTCTTCAGAATTACACTTTAGAATTACCCTTCAGAATTACTCTTCAGAATTACACTTTAGAATTACCCTTTAGAATTACCCTTTAGAATTACACTTTAAAATTACCCTTTAGAATTACCCATAAGAATTACACTTTAGAATTACACTTTAGAATTACACTTTAGAATTACACTTTAGAATTACACTTTAGAATTACACTTTAGAATTGCCCTTTAGAATTACCCTTTAGAATTACCCTTTAGAATTATCCTTTAGAATTACCCTTTAGAATTACCCTTTAGAATTACCCGTTAGAATTACTCTTCAGAATTACACTTCAGAATTACACTTTAGAATTACACTTTAGAATTACACTTTAGAATTACACTTCAGAATTACACTTTAGAATTACACTTTAGAATTACACTTTAGAATTACTCTTCAGAATTACGCTTTAGAATTACACTTTAGAATTACCCTTCAGAATTACTCTTCAGAATTACACTTTAGAATTACCCTTTAGAATTACACTTTAAAATTACACTTTAGAATTACCCTTCAGAATTACTCTTCAGAATTACACTTTAGAATTACCCTTTAGAATTACCCTTTAGAATTACACTTTAAAATTACCCTTTAGAATTACCCTTTAGAATTATCCTTTAGAATTACCCTTTAGAATTACCCTTTAGAATTACCCTTTAGAATTATCCTTTAGAATTACCCTTTAGAATTATCCTTTAGAATTACCCTTTAGAATTACCCTTTAGAATTACCCTTTAGAATTACTCTTCAGAATTACACTTCAGAATTACCCTTTAGAATTACCCTTTAGAATTATCCTTTAGAATTACCCTTTAGAATTACCCTTTAGAATTATCCTTCAGAATTACTCTTTAGAATTACACTTTAGAATTACACTTCAGAATTACACTTTAGAATTACACTTTAGAATTACACTTTAGAAATACACTTCAGAATTACGCTTTAGAATTACACTTTAGAATTACCCTTCAGAATTACTCTTCAGAATTACACTTTAGAATTACCCTTTAGAATTACACTTTAAAATTACACTTTAGAATTACCCTTCAGAATTACTCTTCAGAATTACACTTTAGAATTACCCTTCAGAATTACTCTTCAGAATTACACTTTAGAATTACCCTTTAGAATTACCCTTTAGAATTACACTTTAAAATTACCCTTTAGAATTACCCTTTAGAATTACACTTTAGAATTACACTTTAGAATTACACTTTAGAATTACACTTTAGAATTACACTTTAAAATTACACTTTAGAATTGCCCTTTAGAATTACACTTTAGAATTGCCCTTTAGAATTACCCTTTAGAATTACCCTTTAGAATTATCCTTTAGAATTACCCTTTAGAATTACCCTTTAGAATTACCCTTTAGAATTACTCTTCAGAATTACACTTCAGAATTACACTTTAGAATTACACTTTAGAATTACACTTTAGAATTACACTTTAGAATTACACTTCAGAATTACACTTTAGAATTACACTTCAGAATTACACTTCAGAATTACACTTCAGAATTACACTTTAGAATTACACTTTAGAATTACACTTTAGAATTACCCTTTAGAATTACACTTTAGAATTACACTTTAGAATTACCCTTTAGAATTACCCTTTAGAATTACACTTTAGAATTACCCTTTAGAATTACACTTTAGAATTACCCTTTAGAATTACACTTTAGAATTACACTTTAGAATTACCCTTTAGAATTACACATTAGAATTACACTTTAGAATTACCCTTTAGAATTACACTTTAGAATTACCCTTTAGAATTACCCTTTAGAATTACACTTTAGAATTACCCTTTAGAATTACACTTTAGAATTACCCTTTATAATTACACTTTAGAATTACCCTTTAGAATTACACTTTAGAATTACCCTTTAGAATTACACTTTAGAATTACCCTTTATAATTACACTTTAGAATTACCCTTTAGAATTACACTTTAGAATTACCCTTTAGAATTACACTTTAGAATTACACTTTAGAATTACCCTTTAGAATTACACTTTAGAATTACACTTTAGAATTACCCTTTAGAATTACCCTTTAGAATTACACTTTAGAATTACCCTTTAGAATTACACTTTAGAATTACACTTTAGAATTACACTTTAGAATTACCCTTTAGAATTACACTTTAGAATTACACTTTAGAATTACACTTTAGAATTACACTTTAGAATTACACTTTAGAATTACACTTTAGAATTACCCTTTAGAATTACCCTTTAGAATTACACTTTAGAATTACCCTTTAGAATTACCCTTTAGAATTACCCTTTAGAATTACACTTTAGAATTACCCTTTAGAATTACACTTTAGAATTACACTTTAGAATTACACTTTAGAATTACGCTTTAGAATAACCCTTTAGAATTATGCTTTGGAATTACCCTTTAGAATTACCCTTTAGAATTACCCTTTAGAATTACCCTTTCGAATTACCCTTTAGAATTACCCTTTAGAATTACGCTTTAGAATTACACTTTAGAATTACCCTTCAGAATTACCCTTCAGAATTACTCTTCAGAATTACACTTTAGAATTACCCTTCAGAATTACTCTTCAGAATTACACTTTAGAATTACCCTTTAGAATTACCCTTTAGAATTACACTTTAAAATTACCCTTTAGAATTACCCATTAGAATTACACTTTAGAATTACACTTTAGAATTACACTTTAGAATTACATTTTAGAATTACCCTTTAGAATTACCCTTTAGAATTACACTTTAGAATTACCCTTTAGAATTACACTTTAGAATTACCCTTTAGAATTACCCTTTAGAATTACACTTTAGAATTACCCTTTAGAATTACCCTTTAGAATTACCCTTTAGAATTACACTTTAGAATTACCCTTTAGAATTACACTTTAGAATTACACTTTAGAATTACACTTTAGAATTACACTTTAGAATTACGCTTTAGAATAACCCTTTAGAATTATGCTTTAGAATTACCCTTTAGAATTACCCTTTAGAATTACCCATTAGAATTACACTTTAGAATTACACTTTAGAATTACACTTTAGAATTACATTTTCGAATTACCCTTTGGAATTACCCTTTAGAATTACACTTTAGAATTACACTTTAGAATTACACTTTAGAATTACCCTTTAGAATTACCCTTTAGAATTACACTTTAGAATTACCCTTTAGAATTACCCTTTAGAATTACCCTTTAGAATTACACTTTAGAATTACCCTTTAGAATTACACTTTAGAATTACACTTTAGAATTACACTTTAGAATTACACTTTAGAATTACGCTTTAGAATAACCCTTTAGAATTATGCTTTAGAATTACCCTTTAGAATTACCCTTTAGAATTACCCTTTAGAATTACCCTTTAGAATTACCCTTTAGAATTACCCTTTAGAATTACCCTTTAGAATTACGCTTTAGAATTACACTTTAGAATTACCCTTCAGAATTACCCTTCAGAATTACTCTTCAGAATTACACTTTAGAATTACCCTTCAGAATTACTCTTCAGAATTACACTTTAGAATTACCCTTTAGAATTACCCTTTAGAATTACACTTTAAAATTACCCTTTAGAATTACCCTTTAGAATTACACTTTAGAATTACACTTTAGAATTACACTTTAGAATTACACTTTAGAATTACACTTTAAAATTACACTTTAGAATTGCCCTTTAGAATTACACTTTAGAATTGCCCTTTAGAATTACCCTTTAGAATTACCCTTTAGAATTATCCTTTAGAATTACCCTTTAGAATTACCCTTTAGAATTACCCTTTAGAATTACTCTTCAGAATTACACTTCAGAATTACACTTTAGAATTACACTTTAGAATTACACTTTAGAATTACACTTTAGAATTACACTTCAGAATTACACTTTAGAATTACACTTCAGAATTACACTTCAGAATTACACTTCAGAATTACACTTTAGAATTACACTTTAGAATTACACTTTAGAATTACCCTTTAGAATTACACTTTAGAATTACACTTTAGAATTACCCTTTAGAATTACCCTTTAGAATTACACTTTAGAATTACCCTTTAGAATTACACTTTAGAATTACCCTTTAGAATTACACTTTAGAATTACACTTTAGAATTACCCTTTAGAATTACACATTAGAATTACACTTTAGAATTACCCTTTAGAATTACACTTTAGAATTACCCTTTAGAATTACCCTTTAGAATTACACTTTAGAATTACCCTTTAGAATTACACTTTAGAATTACCCTTTATAATTACACTTTAGAATTACCCTTTAGAATTACACTTTAGAATTACCCTTTAGAATTACACTTTAGAATTACCCTTTATAATTACACTTTAGAATTACCCTTTAGAATTACACTTTAGAATTACCCTTTAGAATTACACTTTAGAATTACACTTTAGAATTACCCTTTAGAATTACACTTTAGAATTACACTTTAGAATTACCCTTTAGAATTACCCTTTAGAATTACACTTTAGAATTACCCTTTAGAATTACACTTTAGAATTACACTTTAGAATTACACTTTAGAATTACCCTTTAGAATTACACTTTAGAATTACACTTTAGAATTACACTTTAGAATTACACTTTAGAATTACACTTTAGAATTACACTTTAGAATTACCCTTTAGAATTACCCTTTAGAATTACACTTTAGAATTACCCTTTAGAATTACCCTTTAGAATTACCCTTTAGAATTACACTTTAGAATTACCCTTTAGAATTACACTTTAGAATTACACTTTAGAATTACACTTTAGAATTACGCTTTAGAATAACCCTTTAGAATTATGCTTTGGAATTACCCTTTAGAATTACCCTTTAGAATTACCCTTTAGAATTACCCTTTCGAATTACCCTTTAGAATTACCCTTTAGAATTACGCTTTAGAATTACACTTTAGAATTACCCTTCAGAATTACCCTTCAGAATTACTCTTCAGAATTACACTTTAGAATTACCCTTCAGAATTACTCTTCAGAATTACACTTTAGAATTACCCTTTAGAATTACCCTTTAGAATTACACTTTAAAATTACCCTTTAGAATTACCCATTAGAATTACACTTTAGAATTACACTTTAGAATTACACTTTAGAATTACATTTTAGAATTACCCTTTAGAATTACCCTTTAGAATTACACTTTAGAATTACCCTTTAGAATTACACTTTAGAATTACCCTTTAGAATTACCCTTTAGAATTACACTTTAGAATTACCCTTTAGAATTACCCTTTAGAATTACCCTTTAGAATTACACTTTAGAATTACCCTTTAGAATTACACTTTAGAATTACACTTTAGAATTACACTTTAGAATTACACTTTAGAATTACGCTTTAGAATAACCCTTTAGAATTATGCTTTAGAATTACCCTTTAGAATTACCCTTTAGAATTACCCATTAGAATTACACTTTAGAATTACACTTTAGAATTACACTTTAGAATTACATTTTCGAATTACCCTTTGGAATTACCCTTTAGAATTACACTTTAGAATTACACTTTAGAATTACACTTTAGAATTACCCTTTAGAATTACCCTTTAGAATTACACTTTAGAATTACCCTTTAGAATTACCCTTTAGAATTACCCTTTAGAATTACACTTTAGAATTACCCTTTAGAATTACACTTTAGAATTACACTTTAGAATTACACTTTAGAATTACACTTTAGAATTACGCTTTAGAATAACCCTTTAGAATTATGCTTTAGAATTACCCTTTAGAATTACCCTTTAGAATTACCCTTTAGAATTACCCTTTAGAATTACCCTTTAGAATTACCCTTTAGAATTACCCTTTAGAATTACGCTTTAGAATTACACTTTAGAATTACCCTTCAGAATTACCCTTCAGAATTACTCTTCAGAATTACACTTTAGAATTACCCTTCAGAATTACTCTTCAGAATTACACTTTAGAATTACCCTTTAGAATTACCCTTTAGAATTACACTTTAAAATTACCCTTTAGAATTACCCATTAGAATTACATTTTAGAATTACACTTTAGAATTACACTTTAGAATTACATTTTAGAATTACCCTTTAGAATTACCCTTTAGAATTACACTTTAGAATTACCCTTTAGAATTACACTTTAGAATTACACTTTAGAATTACACTTTAGAATTACACTTTAGAATTACACTTTAGAATTACACTTTAGAATTACCCTTCAGAATTACACTTTAGAATTACACTTTAGAATTACACTTTAGAATTACACTTTAGAATTACGCTTTAGAATAACCCTTTAGAATTATGCTTTAGAATTACCCTTTAGAATTACCCTTTAGAATTACCCTTTAGAATTACCCTTTAGAATTACCCTTTAGAATTACCCTTTAGAATTACCCTTTAGAATTACGCTTTAGAATTACACTTTAGAATTACCCTTCAGAATTACCCTTCAGAATTACTCTTCAGAATTACACTTTAGAATTTCCCTTCAGAATTACTCTTCAGAATTACACTTTAGAATTACCCTTTAGAATTACCCTTTAGAATTACACTTTAAAATTACCCTTTAGAATTACCCATAAGAATTACACTTTAGAATTACACTTTAGAATTACACTTTAGAATTACACTTTAGAATTACACTTTAGAATTACACTTTAGAATTGCCCTTTAGAATTACCCTTTAGAATTACCCTTTAGAATTATCCTTTAGAATTACCCTTTAGAATTACCCTTTAGAATTACCCGTTAGAATTACTCTTCAGAATTACACTTCAGAATTACACTTTAGAATTACACTTTAGAATTACACTTTAGAATTACACTTCAGAATTACACTTTAGAATTACACTTTAGAATTACACTTTAGAATTACTCTTCAGAATTACGCTTTAGAATTACACTTTAGAATTACCCTTCAGAATTACTCTTCAGAATTACACTTTAGAATTACCCTTTAGAATTACACTTTAAAATTACACTTTAGAATTACCCTTCAGAATTACTCTTCAGAATTACACTTTAGAATTACCCTTTAGAATTACCCTTTAGAATTACACTTTAAAATTACCCTTTAGAATTACCCTTTAGAATTATCCTTTAGAATTACCCTTTAGAATTACCCTTTAGAATTACCCTTTAGAATTATCCTTTAGAATTACCCTTTAGAATTATCCTTTAGAATTACCCTTTAGAATTACCCTTTAGAATTACCCTTTAGAATTACTCTTCAGAATTACACTTCAGAATTACACTTTAGAATTACACTTTAGAATTACACTTTAGAATTACACTTCAGAATTACGCTTTAGAATTACACTTTAGAATTACCCTTCAGAATTACTCTTCAGAATTACACTTTAGAATTACCCATTAAAATTACACTTTAGAATTACCCTTTAGAATTACACTTTAAAATTACACTTTAGAATTACCCTTCAGAATTACTCTTCAGAATTACACTTTAGAATTACCCTTCAGAATTACTCTTCAGAATTACACTTTAGAATTACCCTTTAGAATTACCCTTTAGAATTACACTTTAAAATTACCCTTTAGAATTACCCTTTAGAATTACACTTTAGAATTACACTTTAGAATTACACTTTAGAATTACACTTTAGAATTACACTTTAAAATTACACTTTAGAATTGCCCTTTAGAATTACACTTTAGAATTGCCCTTTAGAATTACCCTTTAGAATTACCCTTTAGAATTATCCTTTAGAATTACCCTTTAGAATTACCCTTTAGAATTACCCTTTAGAATTACTCTTCAGAATTACACTTCAGAATTACACTTTAGAATTACACTTTAGAATTACACTTTAGAATTACACTTTAGAATTACACTTCAGAATTACACTTTGGAATTACACTTCAGAATTACACTTCAGAATTACACTTCAGAATTACACTTTAGAATTACACTTTAGAATTACACTTTAGAATTACCCTTTAGAATTACACTTTAGAATTACTTTTAGAATTACACTTTAGAATTACACTTTAGAATTACACTTTAGAATTACACTTTAGAATTACACTTTAGAATTACCCTTTAGAATTACACTTTAGAATTACACTTTAGAATTACCCTTTAGAATTACACTTTAGAATTACACTTTAGAATTACCCTTTAGAATTACCCTTTAGAATTACACTTTAGAATTACCCTTTAGAATTACACTTTAGAATTACCCTTTAGAATTACACTTTAGAATTACACTTTAGAATTACCCTTTAGAATTACACATTAGAATTACACTTTAGAATTACCCTTTAGAATTACACTTTAGAATTACCCTTTAGAATTACCCTTTAGAATTACACTTTAGAATTACCCTTTAGAATTACACTTTAGAATTACCCTTTATAATTACACTTTAGAATTACCCTTTAGAATTACACTTTAGAATTACCCTTTAGAATTACACTTTAGAATTACCCTTTATAATTACACTTTAGAATTACCCTTTAGAATTACACTTTAGAATTACCCTTTAGAATTACACTTTAGAATTACACTTTAGAATTACCCTTTAGAATTACACTTTAGAATTACACTTTAGAATTACCCTTTAGAATTACCCTTTAGAATTACACTTTAGAATTACCCTTTAGAATTACACTTTAGAATTACACTTTAGAATTACACTTTAGAATTACCCTTTAGAATTACACTTTAGAATTACACTTTAGAATTACACTTTAGAATTACACTTTAGAATTACACTTTAGAATTACACTTTAGAATTACACTTTAGAATTACACTTTAGAATTACACTTTAGAATTACCCTTTAGAATTACCCTTTAGAATTACACTTTAGAATTACCCTTTAGAATTACACTTTAGAATTACACTTTAGAATTACCCTTTAGAATTACACTTTAGAATTACCCTTTAGAATTACACTTTAGAATTACCCTTTAGAATTACCCTTTAGAATTACACTTTAGAATTACACTTTAGAATAACACTTTAGAATTACACTTTAGAATTACACTTTAGAATTACCCTTTAGAATTACACTTTAGAATTACACTTTAGAATTACACTTTAGAATTACCCTTTAGAATTACACTTTAGAATTACCCTTTAGAATTACCCTTTAGAATTACACTTTAGAATTACCCTTTAGAATTACACTTTAGAATTACACTTTAGAATTACACTTTAGAATTACACTTTAGAATTACCCTTTAGAATTACCCTTTAGAATTACACTTTAGAATTACACTTTAGAATTACACTTTAGAATTACACTTTAGAATTACACTTTAGAATTACACTTTAGAATTACACTTTAGAATTACCCTTTAGAATTACCCTTTAGAATTACACTTTAGAATTACACTTTAGAATTACACTTTAGAATTACACTTTAGAATTACACTTTAGAATTACACTTTAGAATTACACTTTAGAATTACCCTTTAGAATTACACTTTAGAATTACCCTTTAGAATTACACTTTAGAATTACACTTTAGAATAACACTTTAGAATTACACTTTAGAATTACACTTTAGAATTACACTTTAGAATTACACTTTAGAATTACACTTTCGAATTACACTTTAGAATTACCCTTTAGAATTACCCTTTAGAATTACACTTTAGAATTACACTTTAGAATTACACTTTCGAATTACACTTTAGAATTACACTTTAGAATTACACTTTAGAATTACACTTTAGAATTACACTTTAGAATTACCCTTTAGAATTACACTTTAGAATTACACTTTAGAATTACACTTTAGAATTACACTTTAGAATTACCCTTTAGAATTACCCTTTAGAATTACACTTTAGAATTACCCTTTAGAATTACACTTTAGAATTACCCTTTAGAATTACCCTTTAGAATTACCCTTTAGAATTACCCTTTAGAATTACACTTTAGAATTACACTTTAGAATTACACTTTAGAATTACACTTTAGAATTACCCTTTAGAATTACCCTTTAGAATTACACTTTAGAATTACACTTTAGAATTACACTTTAGAATTACACTTTAGAATTACACTTTAGAATTACACTTTAGAATTACACTTTAGAATTACCCTTTAGAATTACACTTTAGAATTACACTTTAGAATTACCCTTTAGAATTACCCTTTAGAATTACACTTTAGAATTACCCTTTAGAATTACACTTTAGAATTACCCTTTAGAATTACACTTTAGAATTACACTTTAGAATTACACTTTAGAATTACCCTTTAGAATTACCCTTTAGAATTACCCTTTAGAATTACACTTTAGAATTACCCTTTAGAATTACACTTTAGAATTACACTTTAGAATTACACTTTAGAATTACACTTTAGAATTACCCTTTAGAATTACCCTTTAGAATTACACTTTAGAATTACCCTTTAGAATTACACTTTAGAATTACACTTTAGAATTACCCTTTAGAATTACACTTTAGAATTACCCTTTAGAATTACACTTTAGAATTACCCTTTAGAATTACCCTTTAGAATTACACTTTAGAATTACACTTTAGAATTACACTTTAGAATTACACTTTAGAATTACACTTTAGAATTACCCTTTAGAATTACACTTAAGAATTACACTTTAGAATTACCCTTTAGAATTACACTTTAGAATTACCCTTTAGAATTACCCTTTAGAATTACACTTTAGAATTACACTTTAGAATTACACTTTAGAATTACACTTTAGAATTACACTTTAGAATTACACTTTAGAATTACACTTTAGAATTACCCTTTAGAATTACACTTTAGAATTACACTTTAGAATTACACTTTAGAATTACACTTTAGAATTACCCTTTAGAATTACCCTTTAGAATTACACTTTAGAATTACCCTTTAGAATTACACTTTAGAATTACCCTTTAGAATTACACTTTAGAATTACACTTTAGAATTACACTTTAGAATTACACTTTAGAATTAACCTTTAGAATTACACTTTAGAATTACACTTTAGAATTACCCTTTAGAATTACCCTTTAGAATTACACTTTAGAATTACCCTTTAGAATTACACTTTAGAATTACACTTTAGAATTACACTTTAGAATTACCCTTTAGAATTACCCTTTAGAATTACCCTTTAGAATTACCCTTTAGAATTACACTTTAGAATTACAATTCAGAATTACACTTTAGAATTACCCTTTAGAATTACACTTTAGAATTACCCTTTAGAATTACACTTCAGAATTACACTTTAGAATTACACTTTAGAATTACACTTTAGAATTACACTTTAGAATTACACTTTAGAATTACACTTTAGAATTACTCTTTAGAACCCCTTAAGAATTACACTTTAGAATTACCCTTTAGAATTACCCTTTAGAATTACACTTTAGAATTACTCTTTAGAATTACACTTTAGAATTACACTTTAGAATTACTCTTTAGAACCCCTTAAGAATTACACTTTAGAATTACCCTTTAGAATTATCCTTTAGAATTACACTTTAGAATTACTCTTTAGAATTACACTTTAGAATTACACTTTAGAATTACCCTTTAGAATTACACTTTAGAATTACACTTAAGAATTACCCTTTAGAATTACACTTTAGAATTACCCTTTAGAATTACACTTTAGAATTACCCTTTAGAATTACCCTTTAGAATTACACTTTAGAATTACACTGTAGAATTACACTTTAGAATTACACTTTAGAATTACACTTTAGAATTACACTTTAGAATTACACTTTAGAATTACCCTTTAGAATTACACTTTAGAATTACACTTTAGAATTACACTTTAGAATTACACTTTAGAATTACCCTTTAGAATTACCCTTTAGAATTACACTTTAGAATTACCCTTTAGAATTACACTTTAGAATTACACTTTAGAATTACCCTTTAGAATTACACTTTAGAATTACACTTTAGAATTACACTTTAGAATTACACTTTAGAATTACCCTTTAGAATTACCCTTTAGAATTACCCTTTAGAATTACACTTTAGAATTACCCTTTAGAATTACACTTTAGAATTACACTTTAGAATTACACTTTAGAATTACCCTTTAGAATTACCCTTTAGAATTACCCTTTAGAATTACACTTTAGAATTACACTTTAGAATTACCCTTTAGAATTACCCTTTAGAATTACACTTTAGAATTACACTTCAGAATTGCACTTTAGAATAACCCTTTAGAATTACACTTTAGAATTACACTTTAGAATTACACTTTAGAATTACACTTTAGAATTACACTTTAGAATTACACTTTAGAATTACACTTCAGAATTACACTTTAGAATTACACTTTAGAATTACACTTTAGAATTACACTTTAGAATTACACTTTAGAATTACCCTTTAGAATTACCCTTTAGAATTACCCTTTAGAATTACACTTTAGAATTACCCTTTAGAATTACACTTCAGAATTACACTTTAGAATTACACTTTAGAATTACACTTTAGAATTACACTTTAGAATTACACTTTAGAATTACACTTTAGAATTACACTTTAGAATTACACTTTAGAATTACTCTTTAGAACCCCTTAAGAATTACACTTTAGAATTACCCTTTAGAATTACACTTTAGAATTACTCTTTAGAATTACACTTTAGAATTACACTTTAGAATTACACTTTAGAATTACACTTTAGAATTACTCTTTAGAATTACACTTTGGAATTACCCTTTAGAATTACCCTTTAGAATTACCCTTTAGAATTACACTTTAGAATTACACTTTAGAATTACACTTTAGAATTACACTTTAGAATTACACTTTAGAATTACTCTTTAGAACCCCTTAAGAATTACACTTTAGAATTACCCTTTAGAATTACACTTTAGAATTACACTTTAGAATTACACTTTAGAATTACCCTTTAGAATTACACTTTAGAATTACACTTTAGAATTACCCTTTAGAATTACCCTTTAGAATTACACTTTAGAATTACCCTTTAGAATTACACTTTAGAATTACCCTTTAGAATTACCCTTTAGAATTACCCTTTAGAATTACCCTTTAGAATTACACTTTAGAATTACACTTTAGAATTACACTTTAGAATTACACTTTAGAATTACCCTTTAGAATTACCCTTTAGAATTACACTTTAGAATTACACTTTAGAATTACACTTTAGAATTACACTTTAGAATTACACTTTAGAATTACACTTTAGAATTACACTTTAGAATTACCCTTTAGAATTACACTTTAGAATTACACTTTAGAATTACCCTTTAGAATTACCCTTTAGAATTACACTTTAGAATTACCCTTTAGAATTACACTTTAGAATTACACTTTAGAATTACACTTTAGAATTACCCTTTAGAATTACCCTTTAGAATTACCCTTTAGAATTACACTTTAGAATTACCCTTTAGAATTACACTTTAGAATTACACTTTAGAATTACACTTTAGAATTACATTTTAGAATTACCCTTTAGAATTACCCTTTAGAATTACACTTTAGAATTACCCTTTAGAATTACACTTTAGAATTACACTTTAGAATTACCCTTTAGAATTACACTTTAGAATTACCCTTTAGAATTACACTTTAGAATTACACTTTAGAATTACCCTTTAGAATTACCCTTTAGAATTACACTTTAGAATTACACTTTAGAATTACACTTTAGAATTACACTTTAGAATTACACTTTAGAATTACCCTTTAGAATTACACTTTAGAATTACACTTTAGAATTACCCTTTAGAATTACACTTTAGAATTACCCTTTAGAATTACCCTTTAGAATTACACTTTAGAATTACACTTTAGAATTACACTTTAGAATTACACTTTAGAATTACACTTTAGAATTACACTTTAGAATTACACTTTAGAATTACCCTTTAGAATTACACTTTAGAATTACACTTTAGAATTACACTTTAGAATTACACTTTAGAATTACCCTTTAGAATTACCCTTTAGAATTACACTTTAGAATTACCCTTTAGAATTACACTTTAGAATTACCCTTTAGAATTACACTTTAGAATTACACTTTAGAATTACACTTTAGAATTACACTTTAGAATTACCCTTTAGAATTACACTTTAGAATTACACTTTGGAATTACCCTTTAGAATTACCCTTTAGAATTACACTTTAGAATTACCCTTTAGAATTACACTTTAGAATTACACTTTAGAATTACACTTTAGAATTACCCTTTAGAATTACCCTTTAGAATTACCCTTTAGAATTACACTTTTGAATTACACTTTAGAATTACCCTTTAGAATTACCCTTTAGAATTACACTTTAGAATTACACTTCAGAATTACACTTTAGAATTACCCTTTAGAATTACACTTTAGAATTACCCTTTAGAATTACACTTCAGAATTACACTTTAGAATTACACTTTAGAATTACACTTTAGAATTACACTTTAGAATTACACTTTAGAATTACACTTTAGAATTACACTTTAGAATTACTCTTTAGAACCCCTTAAGAATTACACTTTAGAATTACCCTTTAGAATTACCCTTTAGAATTACCCTTTAGAATTACTCTTTAGAATTACACTTTAGAATTACACTTTAGAATTACTCTTTAGAACCCCTTAAGAATTACACTTTAGAATTACCCTTTAGAATTATCCTTTAGAATTACACTTTAGAATTACTCTTTAGAATTACACTTTAGAATTACACTTTAGAATTACCCTTTAGAATTACACTTTAGAATTACACTTTAGAATTACCCTTTAGAATTACACTTTAGAATTACCCTTTAGAATTACACTTTAGAATTACCCTTTAGAATTACCCTTTAGAATTACACTTTAGAATTACACTGTAGAATTACACTTTAGAATTACACTTTAGAATTACACTTTAGAATTACACTTTAGAATTACACTTTAGAATTACCCTTTAGAATTACACTTTAGAATTACACTTAAGAATTACACTTTAGAATTACACTTTAGAATTACCCTTTAGAATTACCCTTTAGAATTACACTTTAGAATTACCCTTTAGAATTACACTTTAGAATTACACTTTAGAATTACCCTTTAGAATTACACTTTAGAATTACACTTTAGAATTACACTTTAGGATTACACTTTAGAATTACCCTTTAGAATTACCCTTTAGAATTACCCTTTAGAATTACACTTTAGAATTACCCTTTAGAATTACACTTTAGAATTACACTTTAGAATTACACTTTAGAATTACCCTTTAGAATTACCCTTTAGAATTACCCTTTAGAATTACACTTTAGAATTACACTTTAGAATTACCCTTTAGAATTACCCTTTAGAATTACACTTTAGAATTACACTTCAGAATTACACTTTAGAATTACCCTTTAGAATTACACTTTAGAATTACCCTTTAGAATTACACTTCAGAATTACACTTTAGAATTACACTTTAGAATTACACTTTAGAATTACACTTTAGAATTACACTTTAGAATTACACTTTAGAATTACACTTTAGAATTACTCTTTAGAACCCCTTAAGAATTACACTTTAGAATTACCCTTTAGAATTACACTTTAGAATTACTCTTTAGAATTACACTTTAGAATTACACTTTAGAATTACACTTTAGAATTACACTTTAGAATTACTCTTTAGAATTACACTTTGGAATTACCCTTTAGAATTACCCTTTAGAATTACACTTTAGAATTACACTTTAGAATTACACTTTAGAATTACCCTTTAGAATTACACTTTAGAATTACTCTTTAGAATTACACTTTAGAATTACACTTTAGAATTACACTTTAGAATTACACTTTAGAATTACACTTTAGAATTACACTTTAGAATTACACTTTAGAATTACACTTTAGAATTACTCTTTAGAACCCCTTAAGAATTACACTTTAGAATTACCCTTTAGAATTACACTTTAGAATTACACTTTAGAATTACACTTTAGAATTACCCTTTAGAATTACACTTTAGAATTACACTTTAGAATTACCCTTTAGAATTACACTTTAGAATTAATCTTTAGAATTACACTTTAGAATTACACTTTAGAATTACCCTTTAGAATTACACTTTAGAATTACACTTTAGAATTACCCTTTAGAATTACACTTTAGAATTACACTTTAGAATTACCCTTTAGAATTACCCTTTAGAATTACACTTTAGAATTACACTTTAGAATTACCTTTTAGAATTACCCTTTAGAATTACACTTTAGAATTACACTTTAGAATTACCTTTTAGAATTACACTTTAGAATTACACTTTAGAATTACGCTTTAGAATTACCCTTTGGAATTACCCTTTAGAATTACGCTTTAGAATTACACTTTAGAATTACACTTTAGAATTACACTTTGGAATTACCCTTTAGAATTACACTTTAGAATTACACTTTAGAATTACCCTTTGGAATAACCCTTTAGAATTATGCTTTAGAATTACACTTTAGAATTACACTTTGGAATTACACTTTAGAATTACACTTTAGAATTACACTTTAGAATTACACTTTAGAATTACCCTTTAGAATTACCCTTCAGAATTACTCTTCAGAATTACACTTTAGAATTACCCTTTAGAATTACCCTTTAGAATTACACTTTAAAATTACCCTTTAGAATTACCCTTTAGAATTACCCTTTAGAATTACACTTTAGAATTACCCTTTAGAATTACACTTTAGAATTACACTTTAGAATTACCCTTTAGAATTACACTTTAGAATTACCCTTTAGAATTACACTTTAGAATTACCCTTTAGAATTACCCTTTAGAATTACCCTTTAGAATTCCCTTTAGAATTACACTTTAGAATTACACTTTAGAATTACACTTTAGAATTACACTTTAGAATTACACTTTACAATTACACTTTAGAATTACCCTTTAGAATTACACTTTAGAATTACACTTTAGAATTACACTTTAGAATTACACTTTAGAATTACCCTTTAGAATTACCCTTTAGAATTACACTTTAGAATTACCCTTTAGAATTACACTTTAGAATTACACTTTAGAATTACCCTTTAGAATTACACTTTAGAATTACACTTTAGAATTACACTTTAGAATTACACTTTAGAATTACCCTTTAGAATTACGCTTTAGAATTACACTTTAGAATTACCCTTTAGAATTACCCTTTAGAATTACACTTTAGAATTACCCTTTAGAATTACACTTTAGAATTACACTTTAGAATTACACTTTAGAATTACCCTTTAGAATTACACTTTAGAATTACCCTTTAGAATTACACTTTAGAATTACCCTTTAGAATTACCCTTTAGAATTACACTTTAGAATTACACTTCAGAATTACACTTTAGAATTACACTTTAGAATTACACTTTAGAATTACCCTTTAGAATTACACTTTAGAATTACCCTTTAGAATTACACTTTAGAATTACCCTTTAGAATTACCCTTTAGAATTACACTTCAGAATTACCCTTTAGAATTACCCTTTAGAATTACACTTTAGAATTACCCTTTAGAATTACACTTTAGAATTACACTTTAGAATTACCCTTTAGAATTACACTTTAGAATTACCCTTTAGAATTACGCTTTAGAATTACACTTTAGAATTACCCTTTAGAATTACCCTTTAGAATTACACTTTAGAATTACCCTTTAGAATTACACTTTAGAATTACACTTTAGAATTACCCTTTAGAATTACACTTTAGAATTACCCTTTAGAATTACCCTTTAGAATTACACTTTAGAATTACCCTTTAGAATTACACTTTAGAATTACCCTTTAGAATTACCCTTTAGAATTACACTTTAGAATTACCCTTTAGAATTACACTTCAGAATTACACTTTAGAATTACACTTTAGAATTACACTTTAGAATTACACTTTAGAATTACACTTTAGAATTACACTTTAGAATTACTTTTAGAACCCCTTAAGAATTACACTTTAGAATTACCCTTTAGAATTACACTTTAGAATTACTCTTTAGAATTACACTTTAGAATTACCCTTTAGAATTACACTTTAGAATTACACTTTAGAATTACCCTTTAGAATTACACTTTAGAATTACCCTTTAGAATTACACTTTAGAATTACACTTTAGAATTACACTTTAGAATTACACTTTAGAATTACACTTTAGAATTACACTTTAGAATTACACTTTAGAATTACACTTTAGAATTACACTTTAGAATTACCCTTTAGAATTACACTTCAGAATTACACTTTAGAATTACACTTCAGAATTACACTTTAAAATTACCCTTTAGAATTACACTTTAGAATTACACTTTAGAATTACACTTTAGAATTACACTTTAGAATTACCCTTTAGAATTACCCTTTAGAATTACACTTTAGAATTACCCTTTAGAATTACACTTTAGAATTACCCTTTAGAATTACCCTTTAGAATTACACTTTAGAATTACCCTTTAGAATTACACTTCAGAATTACACTTTAGAATTACACTTTAGAATTACACTTTAGAATTACACTTTAGAATTACACTTTAGAATTACACTTTAGAATTACTTTTAGAACCCCTTAAGAATTACACTTTAGAATTACCCTTTAGAATTACACTTTAGAATTACTCTTTAGAATTACACTTTAGAATTACCCTTTAGAATTACACTTTAGAATTACACTTTAGAATTACCCTTTAGAATTACACTTTAGAATTACACTTTAGAATTACACTTTAGAATTACCATTTAGAATTACACTTTAGAATTACTCTTTAGAATTACACTTTAGAATTACACTTTAGAATTACACTTTAGAATTACAGATTAGAATTACCCTTTAGAATTACACTTTAGAATTACACTTTAGAATTACCATTTAGAATTACCATTTAGAATTACACTTTAGAATTACACTTTAGAATTACCATTTAGAATTACACTTCAGAATTACCATTTAGAATTACACTTTAGAATTACACTTTAGAATTACCCTTTAGAATTACACTTTAGAATTACCCTTTAGAATTACCATTTAGAATTACACTTTAGAATTACACTTTAGAATTACCCTTTAGAATTACACTTTAGAATTACACTTTAGAATTACACTTTAGAATTACCCTTTAGAATTACACTTTAGAATTACCCTTTAGAATTACACTTTAGAATTACACTTTAGAATTACACTTTAGAATTACCCTTTAGAATTACACTTTAGAATTACCATTTAGAATTACACTTCAGAATTACCATTTAGAATTACACTTTATAATTACACTTTAGAATTACACTTTATAATTACCATTTAGAATTACACTTTAGAATTACACTTTAGAATTACACTTTAGAATTACCCTTTAGAATTACACTTTAGAATTACCATTTAGAATTACACTTCAGAATTACCATTTAGAATTACACTTTATAATTACCCTTTAGAATTACACTTTAGAATTACACTTTAGAATTACACTTTAGAATTACACTTTAGAATTACACTTTAGAATTACACTTTAGAATTACCCTTTAGAATTACACTTTAGAATTACACTTTAGAATTACACTTTAGAATTACTCTTTAGAATTACTCTTTAGAACCCCTTTAGAATTACACTTTAGAATTACTCTTTAGAATTACACTTTAGAATTACTCTTTAGAACCCCTTAAGAATTACACTTTAGAATTACCCTTTAGAATTACCCTTTAGGACGTTAAATTGGGTCTCCCATCTGCCGGCGGCATTATAACTTCCATGGTGTCTTTTGCAAAGAGTAGGCGAGCTATCGCTGACACCCTGAAACAAATTTTCACATTCCTGTTCTCAGGTAATGGATGTGCTTTATAATTAGTGCTACCTGCAGTCATGTACTGCATATGAAAGAGGAAGACCCATGAGTAAATTAAGCTCTCCAGGAAATAGTGAAAAAGTATATTTTCTTGAGCATACTCTATGGACATTCTCAAGTAAAAACTCTATATTATGGGCAGTTTATGAATCTTGATTAGTGCAGAAAGGGAACTTAAGGGTGGAGTGTTAGTGAAATCTAGAAAAGTTTTATTTATTTCGAATTGTGCGGTGCTTGTATGTAGTTCCTTGACAAATAGGGGACTTGATTTATTGCTTTGCCAGGGAAGGTGGTGGGTGAAGAGGTTGTCCCACTTTTGCAAATTTGCGATATAACGACCAGTCGGCGGAACGTATCTTTTCGTTATAATTGGACTCAACTGGTCATGTATATATGATAATTTGTCTTTTTTCTTCCATCGAAAGTTAAAACATCTTTGCTCTGGATTTTCTAAGAACATGAGAGTTAACAAAGTGAATAGCACTGAAATCTTGTGATTTGATGTCTGATATATGTCACAGAATCAAGTCCAGCTGAACTCATCGTTGGAAGAATCCGGACAGTACATACTGATCGCACATTATTTTCAACCACAATTTCCCAACGTTCCAATAAATGTGTCCGTCTTTTCTGGGACTGCAAGGCAAGGTAACCCAGAATGGATAATATTTTGTGTATGCAAATCTATGTTCATGGAATGAGCTTGGCTAAAAATGGACTCAAATTCGGTATAATCTTTATGGCATGAATCCTTTTGCTATGTCCACTTTAATTATTTAACTCTGAACTTCAGATGCAGATGTTATTCATGTGATGCAGACATATCTCATGATAAGAATTAGGTCCAGAAGTACAATAAGTAAGGCAATTGTGATATTGTACTCTTTATAATAATATGACCTTTTTTGCTCCTCCAGGTTCTTTCAATGCCTCATTCTGTCCTAATGCTTTTGGTTGTCGCACCATGATGGTCTTTGGTCCTTCGTCAGCTGTGGCGCTGAGATCTGGTGCTCTCTCTATGATTCTGCATGCAGAGAAAAACATGTGGCTGGTATGTTCTGACATGTCTGTTGAATAACGTGTTTTAGCAATTGACATTCAATAAGAGTATATGAGGTGAAACTGACACATCCAATGTTACCCCTTCATCGGAGCAAAACAAAGGGGAAACATCAGCCACACCTCACTTCCCATGAAAGGTAACATGCCCTTATCAGCTTCCATTGATAAAATACATTTTTTAACTTGTCCACTGATGCAGATTGCATTAGCCTCCACAAATATTAATATTGCATCATGGCTGTTAAATAGACGAGCCAGTTCCTCTCTCTCTCTCTCTCTCTCTGAAATATGCAATTAATACATTTTGCACGATTTGGTAAAGAATCAATTGAACAAAAAATATGTTTATTTTCTAAAAATCCAGCCACTATATGTATATATATATATATGTATATATATATATATATATATATATATATATATATATATATATATATATATATATATATAAATATCTTTTCAAAAGATTCACATGAATCTTAATAATTCAAAAGAAAGTGCCCATGATAACCGGCTTAATTGGACACCTAAAATAAGACAGTCCAACAATGTAGCACTGGGGCAAAAGTTTATTACTCTGTTCAATCTCCTTGGGTGAAAGACGGATGCAATATGTCACTGATATTTGACCTCCAGTCGCCAACTGGCCACCTTCATCGTGCACAGTCCTTACTTTGCACACCTGAACTACTATCCACCTACAATACCTTAATCTGCATCTTAATGGAGCACTGCTCTCCCCCCTGGGCTGCCTCACCTACCTCGCATCTTGCTCAGATTGACGCTATAGAAACCAAGACCTTCAAGATCATTTGAATCTCCTGCATTGAAACTGAACATATGGGTCTACCACTTCACGATCACAGACAGGTTGGTGGTCTCTCCTTTTTCTACTGCCTCCTTTCTGGTCTGTACCCCCTGTCCTTTCCATAATTTCTCCTCCTTGCCCCCATCCCCAGGTTTCTTCAAGACACAAGTTACAGTCATCCCCCCCCCCCCCCCCCTCCACCCCCCTTCCCCACTAGCAAAGCCAGTGAGGGGTGTCGGTTTAGTCGCTGACAACTCGATCAGGTGGAACGTACGGTAGTACTGGGTTACGTGTTACCAGTGGCAGTCCCAAAAGACTAACCTGACCTCAAAAGCACCTCCATGAGCTCCTCCATATTCTAGTCCATGTATTCTAGCTCCTTCATGAGCTCCTCCATATTCTAGTCCATGTGTTCTAGCTCCTCAATATTCTAGTCCATGTGTTCTAGCTCCTCCATGAGCTCCTCCATCTTCTAGTCCATGTGTTCTAGCTCCACCATGAGCTCCTCCATATTCTAGTCCATGTGTTCTAGCTCCTCCATGAGCTCCTCCATATTCTAGTCCATGTGTTCTAGCTCCTCCATGAGCTCCTCCATATTCTAGTCCATGTATTCTAGCTCCTCCATGAGCTCCTCCATATTCTGGTCCATGTGTTCTAGCTCCTCCATGAGCTCCTCCATATTCTAGTCCAGGTGTTCTAGCTCCTCCATATTCTAGTCCATGTGTTCTAGTTCCTCCATGAGCTCCTCCATATTCTAGTCCATGTGTTCTAGCTCCTCCATGAGCTCCTCCATATTCTAGTCCAAGTGTTCTAGCTCCTCCATGAGTGTCTCCATATTACAGTCCATGTGTTCTAGCTCCTCCATGAGTGTCTCCATATTATAGTCCATGTGTTCTAGCTCCTCCATATTCTAGTCCATGTGTTCTAGTTCCTCCATGAGCTCCTCCATATTCTAGTCCATGTGTTCTAGCTCCTCCATGAGCTTGTCCATGTTCTAGACCATGTGTTCAAGCTCCTCCATGAGCTCCTCCATATTCTAGACCATGTGTTCTAGCTTCTCCATGAGCTCCTCCATATTCTAGTCCATGTGTTCTAGCTCCTCCATGAGCTTCTCCATATTCTAGTCCATATGTTCTAGCTCCTCCATGAGTGTCTCCATATTATAGTCCATGTGTTCTAGCTCCTCCATGAGCATCTCCATATTCTATATTAATTATGAATATAATATTATGAATTTTTTATCAATTCATTTTGATTCATTTTTTGATTTCTCAAAATTTCATTTTGAGATGGTTGCATTTTCATTTGAATGTGGGAGCATCATCATTAATGGGTTTTTTCTATGTCTATGAACTATATGAGTTACAAATCCTCGAAGGTTTGTTTACCTATATGCATTACACTGTGTTTTGTCTCTTCTTTTCAACTGTCCGAAAAAGCTTTCCGCTATTGTGTAATGAGTAGCAGAGCAACTTCAGTAGTGTGTGGCTTTAGGGTCGCTCAGATTTTTCTACCTATAAGATAGTCACGACATTGTTCAACATCTAAAGCTACCCCACAATGTAATTATTGCTCATTCCATACCATAATCTTAGTCTTATCGTTGTTACTAACCTCATCACAAACCACGGCAGGAGTTAAAAAATTCTGCTTTCATGTTCTGTGAAGCATACACCAAAAGTATATTAGGAAGAATGGAGCGAGTCCTTTTGATTTGTGCTTGGATTCATTGCAGAGCTATGTACTTGTGGTTCCGGAGAGCCAGTTTCAAAGTGACATCCTGTCGGAGGAGCATTTTCACAGCTACGAGGAGTTCTTGATCAGCTGCAGTTACCTGGACTTATCAAAGTATGTGTGTCCACTCTATGGACGGTAAAGTACTGATAAGGTCATTTTTTGGTGTTGTTTACCGGTGGGATAAAGATCTGTCACAAATCCATGTGAATGAACCCCACAAAGGGGCCCAAAGGGATCCTTGGCTTATCTCATTTGTGCCTCCATTATTTGCATCGTCACCTAAACCCATGGCTCACGATGCTGGGATCCCACGTTCAGATCCCACACACACTATGTTGATTTATCCATTGTGTACTCGGTTGCTGTTCTTCTACCAGCACAGTGATGTCATTGCTTTGCATGTTATTAATATACAAGCACCACCATGAGCCTAAAACGGGGTCTATACTGGGAGCAGGATGAGCAATTTGAAGACATCATTGCCTCATTTTGAAGCATGCTTATTGGGTCTACCAGCATCTACCAGCATGGGTCTACCAGCATCTAGCTGTCATTGCTAGCAATGCGCTACAATTACAAACGCATGCGCTGCATGTTGTACCTTTTGAGCCAATGAGCAACTTGTGTTTAATCATTGTTAGACAGTGCCAGTCAAGTTTAGTGAGTTTGGTCGGTCTGTTATTTGTGTTTCATGTTATGATTCGAATGTGCCTGGGTAAGGCCTTTTTGATCTGCTGGTTCATCAGGGGGGTTCCCGAAAAGACTTCTATTCCAGGACCTTTGGTTCAAAGTGACAAAATGAAACTGATCAGAAAGTTACAAAAATGAAACTTATTAAAATATAATTGATTTGAGAATAGATCCACAAAATAATCACTGATGTTGGAGCTGATACTGTTGATTTTGAAATATGATAAATGCCCTAACAAGATGTTTGTAATTATTTGGATAGTTATTGCATAAGTCTCTTAAAAATTAATATACAGTAAAGTGATGATGAGTTTGGAAGAGCACTTCTCTTTTCTAAGGGGGCTGACATTACCCACGTCTTTTTAAAGCAGGTTTTATTTTCTCTCTTGCCGTTTCGATGCCTATCCTGCATACCTAGCCTGCATACCTATCCTGCATACCTAGCCTAGACGTACTGTATGCACGCTCACCTGCCTTTGAGCTGTCTAGCCGGGGTTTGAATCCTGATCCAGCTATAAACTGTCACCTTGGTGTTTCACAATCAGGAAGATTCTTCATTGTGTGTGTCATCCCTCGGATGGATGTTAAATGGGATATCCCATCTGCCAGCATTAGTTGGTGGACGTTATAGATCCCACAGCATCCTTCGCGGTCAGACCAAATTGGACAAATTCCAAATTTCTGCTCTAACCTTCTGTACAAGGGGTACTGCATCAGTGGCACAGCTGCATCCCCATCAAATGATGCTACACACAGCCATGTGGTGCATATGAAAGAAGAAGAAGATGAAGAAGGACAATTTTGTGTTAAGAGCTCTTCTTCCTTGTCGTTTATTGGTACCACAGTTGAGTCTGTTCTGTTTTCAGATCTGTGGAAACTTCCAAAGGCTTTTGTGCAGAAACAGCATTCTCTCTGGTGGCCTACATGTCAGATGGAGCAAAAAGATGTGACTGTGACCCTCTGGGCTCCATCAGCCAAACCTGCCGACCACATGGTGGGCAATGTCTTTGTCGGCCTCACGTAAAAGGACACACTTGTGACCAATGCCAGCCTGGTTTCCACAGCTTCCCTGAGTGCAGGCGTACGTATCACACTCTCCCACCATATCATGGTGGTTCTGTTTAAACACAACTTATCGCTGTACCGAAAAATACCTTGCTTAAATGCTGGCGGGAATTGTATTTGTCGCAAAAAGCTGAATTATTGACGCCCCCTTTCACCCGTTAACTCTTAAATGCAGGCGTCAAAAATCCTACATAAACGCAGCCATTGGGCCTCGGAGGCCCAACGGATGTATTCGTGTCATGTTTTTGTTTTGTTTTTATTGATTTTTTTTCTTTCGTATCCTTTTTCAATCCAAGTCGATGCTCATGGATGTGTATTTGCTCAGAAAATGTGAATAATTGATCCTATTAGTTGGAAGAATCCCATATAAGTAATGAAGAATTATTTATTTTTTTACAAAAAAAAACTTTTTTGTCCTTGGTTTTTTTAACTTTTTTTTCTCTAAAAGGTTGAGGCTCATGGAGGAGTATTTGCTCAAAAAATATGATTCACTAATCCTTTTATTTAGAATGTATATGTCCACAACTGTCAAAAATCCTACACCGATGCAGCCATTGGGCCTCGGAGACCCCACGAATGTATTCGTGGAAAGTTTTGAAATTTTCATATTTTTGTCACTGAATTATTTGTAACCAAGTTATAGGAGCATATAATGAGGCTCATATCAAGAAAATAATGATATAACATAGTAGTACAACAACATTTATGCAGGGCCTCAAAGGCCCCAGGCCTGCATTATAATAAAAATAACCACCTTTAGAGGCCATTTTTCCCCGCAAAGCGGGGGTTGGCCTTTTTCGGGCACCGTGGTTGTTGTTGTTTTTCGGTCCCCTTTTTGAAGCAATGTTTTACGGCCGGATGCCCTTCCTGACGCCAACCCTTTTTGCCGCCTTTAACGACAAACAGGGAATTACCAGTGAACTGGTACTCAATTTTGTCGAATAAAGTGGTATTCGGGTGGTTCCGGTATTTGGGACCGCAGGGACGGAAAGTGCAGGTACGGGGTGCCAGGCACTCCCCAGCCGGCCCGCTCTGAAGGTTCGGATCGGGACACCGGGATTCATTCCGGTCGCCCGGTCGGCCCGGAGGTGGGGGTGCGGGGCCTGTCACGGAACGTCAAAACAAACGGCCTGCCGGGGCCGCCCAAAAGTCGGGCGTGAGGGGCGCGTCCACTAATGGAACGCCTCTCGCTTCCCAGATCGAGGGCCACGTGGTCAGGAGAACCTCGTCCCTTCTGGTTGCCCTGCCGTCCCACCGTGAGCGCTGGCAGGGTGTACTTCAAACTAAGCTTAAGTGTCAAGTGTTAAGTTCCTCCTTGCCCTCGCAAGGGAAAGGCTAGGGTCAAGCTCTTCCAAATTTCCAAACACTAGAAATCGGACGTCTCAAATTAATTAATTATTTGTTAATACATCTCAGTCGCCCGCGACCTCTCTAGCGCGGGTGTCGAACCAGTTCATTTCCGGGCGACCGGGCCGAATATCGGCCCGGCCGTGGCCGAAGCCGTTGATTCCGCCGTAGCACGCTAACGCGTAGGCTCGCGCGTCCCCGGTCCGCCGGGGCTCCGCGGGTGTCCTACCGTGCCCACGTCGCCATGTCTCACTGAATAAGAGAGTCAGACGTGGTGCCCGGGGACGGAGTTCGCTGTCTAAACATGGTAGCGCTAGGCCAGTGGGACCGCCGGGACCCACGTGCACTCACAAGTTGTTCTGCGAGTGGGCGGCAGTATCAGACCGGGATGCCCAAACGCTCCCCGGCTAAAGTTCATCCTGAAAGCGCCCACATTGTGCGGACAAACCCCACCGAGTCGAGGGCCACGTGGTCAGGAGAACCTCGTCCCTTCCGGTCACACTGTGCCTATCGGCCGGCCTCGAAGACCGAAATTGTGACTATGTCACAAAAATTTCATTATTGCAGGACCCATGTCGGATTTTCAGGTTATAAGTGAAGAATGAAGATTTTCCCACGAGCCTGAATAAATTTGTTTTTTTTAATGTCATTGAATTTTGTGTAACAACATGAAAGTCGGTGAAAATGAGCCTGATTCCAAAAAAAAATTGTACAGCATAGTTTTTGCAACAAAGAAACCTTGTGGGCCTCCGAGGCCCAATCACTTCATCCAAGGGTTAAGCTAACGAAGGACCCCCACGTGGTTTGCTATGATTATTAAAACTCTGCATCATATTGCAGGACCACATGAACTGATGTGGTTCACTCGTTAAACGTAAAATCAGATTAGTCAAATAACCTTCCAAAATAGGTATTTGCTGTCTTCTCCAAAACTACACTCACAATTTTGATGAAACTTGGCCACAAGCTGCATATATGATGCCTGACGAAGCTTTATTGACCATATCACAGTCTGCACTCATGAAAGGGGGTATACGGGGATGGGGGTCGTTTGACCCACCAAAATATGTATGTGCCCTCTTCTCCGAAACTACACACACGATTTTGATGAAACTTGCCCACGACCTTCATCACCCGTGATGTACCAATGTTTGTTCACGGCATTAAAAATATTAAGGTCTGAGGGGGTCTGTGGGGTTTGAGTGACTGTTGCTCCTGATCTAGGTGAGCTTCAGGATCTGCGGTCCTATTTTTGAGTGTGCAATGTCGATAGCCCCATCTTAATTCTTTATAAGTGTGGCAAACTGCAGTTGTAGAAGCTTTTACAAGGAACTTCAACGCAGGAGGCCATGAGGCCCAACAAGCCCGAAGTGTGGTTGCCAACCTATGACAGTTTGCCCATCCTCTTTCCTTTTAAATGCTGATTGTCCCACAAGGAAGCAGCACGTGCCATTTTTTTAACTCTCTGGTATGACACAATATAGTCTTCCCTAAGATAAGACGATTTTATCAAATGCCCTTTTACTATGGTTTATCAACATATTTTTGAAATTAATATCTGATAATATAATTGATTGTTCATCAAAATCATTTTATTCCCACCAATCTCACCTCAGCATGTGAGTGCACAAGAGGAGTGTGTGATCAGCACACGGGCGCCTGCACCTGTCCCCCACATACCTTACGGCATACCTGTCAAGACTGCCTACCAGGAACATTTGCCTTCCATCCGGTAACTGGTTGCCAGCCCTGCAAGTGCCACCCTCAGGGTGCCATCGACTCTCTGTGCCATCCACTGAACGGGCAGTGCAGGTACACGAGTTTGGCTTTGGGAACCGTTTTTACCTTTATCTTTTGAGGTTTATTTAAGAGTTATATCTAAGTACTGGGGCCTCTCTCGAGGTTGGTGGCGGGATTTGCACTCCGGCTGCTGTAAAAACACCTCATTCCGTAGCACACATAGTGTAGTGGTGTGTGTCGGGATGGTGCTGAGGAATCGTTAAAGGATACATCGACATGCTGATCCAGCGTACGCTCCCATATATATATATATATATATATACAGTGCATTCAGAAAGTATTCAGACCCCTTCACTTTTTTCACATTTTGTTATGTTGCAGCCTTATGCTGAAATCGTTTAAATTCATTTTTTTCCCTCATCAATCTACACTCAATACCCCATAATGACAAAGAGAAAACAGGATTTTAGAAAGTTTTGCAAATTTATTAAAAAGAAAAAACTGAAATATCACATTGACATAAGTATTCATACCCTTTGCTATGACACCCGTCATGAAAGCCCGCTTGGAGTTTGCAAAAAAGCACCTAAAGGACTCTCAGACTGTGAGAAACAAGATTCTGTGGTCTTTCATGTGTCTTTCAATGAGGAGAGGCTTCCATCTGGCCACTCTGCAATAAAGCCCAGATCGGTGGAGTGTTGCAGTGATGGTTGTCCTTCTTGAAGTTTCTCCCATCTCCACACAGGATCTCTGGCGCTCAGCCAGAGTGACCATCGGGTTCTTGGTCACCTCTCTTACCAAGGCCCTTCTCCCCCGATTGCTCAGTTTGGCCGGGCGGCCAGCTCTAGGAAGAGTCCTGGTTGTTCCAAACTTCTTCCATTTAAGAATTATGGAGGCCACTGTGCTCTTGAGAACCTTCAATGCAGCAGAAATTTTTTTTGTAGGCTTCCCCAGATCTGTGCCTCGACACCATCCTGTCTCTGAGCTCTGCAGGCAGTTCCTTCGACCTCATGGCTTGGTTTTTGCTCTGATATGCATTGTCAGCTGTGAGACCTTATATAGACAGGTGTGTGCCTTTCCAAATCATGTCCAATCAATTGAATTTACCACAGGTGGACTCCAATCAAGGTGTAGAAACATCTCAAAGATGATCAAGAGAAATGGGAGGCACCTGAGCTAAATTTCAAGTGTCATAGCAAAGGGTCTGAATACTTATGTCAATGTCATACCGGTATTTCAGTTTTTTCTTTTTAATGAATTTGTAAAACTTTCTAAAATTCTGTTTTCTCTTTGTCATTATGGGGTATTGAGTGTAGATTGATGAGGGAAAAATGAATTTAAACGATTTCAGCATAAGGCTGCAACATAACAAAATGTGAAAAAAGTGAAGGGGTCTGAATACTTTCTGAATGCACTGTATGTATATACAGATTTTTAAATGCATCAATGAATGTTTCAGCTCGATGAGCAAAAGTCATCCAAGTGCCCACCATTGTCATTATTACTACAGTTACTGTATATATATAGTATGGTTTGGGAACCCCTGCCTTAGACCTTTGAAGACCGTTTAAGACCCCAAAGACCCTAAAGACACCATAAAGACTCTTAAGTCCCCAAGATCCTTCAAACTCCTTTTACCTTTTTGACCCTTTTGACACTTTAGACACCTTTAGATCCCCGAAGTACCTTTAAACCCCTTAGACCGTATCACCACTTATACCCTGTAAACCCTTCATACAGATGATACAGCTTGGGCGCTTGACCATTTCGCGCTTTAGACCACTCGGACCTTTTATACGCACACCGCGCAAACATCTATAGTTTTCTTGCAAAACACAGACTATACTTTTTTCAGCAAGTGATGCACAAACTCGATCCACCTTCTGCTGGTGTAAAATCTGCTAGTGTAAAAAATAAAATTATTAACTGTATGTTGAACATCGTGGAAAATTGAGAGTGACTGTACGTTTTGTGTGTACCTGTACCTTTTGTGCACCTGCTTGTTTGATGTAAATGCCTTTGGAGTGTAACTTCCTGCTGAGTGGAGATTGTGCTGTGTGCAGCTGCATAAAGGGAGTAGGTGGACAACAGTGTGATCGATGCTTGCCAGGATTCTACGGTTTTCCATTCTGTCACCCATGTGACTGCAACCACAATGGAACCTCTCAGGTGATATGTGACGCCACTACAGGCCACTGCCTCTGCAAGGTGAGCTATGTTATAAACTGTCCTGAGTCACTTTTGGCTTCTTGGTGCTGGGTGGTAACTCGTACAAACTCAATAATTTTGCTTATTTCTGATCTTCATGTCTGTCTGTTCAAAGTCTTGTGCCTTTCTTGTGTAGGAGAACGTAGAAGGCACACGCTGTGACGCATGTATTGAAGGCAGCTTCCACCTAGACGACAGTAATCCCAAAGGATGCACCAAGTGTTTCTGCTTTGGAGTCACAAACCGTTGTGAAAGTACAAAGAAACGGAGGTCCCAGGTCCGTATACTTGGCTTTCAACTCTAATATGGATCTCTCTCCTCCATCTTAACACTCCTGTTACACCTTATAGCATTTGTACTACCTACATACCACCTTGAATTATGTACTTATTTCTTTAGTCACTAAGTTACATGTAGAATATACACGTCCAATTTTTAAGGTGCAGTTTTGGGGCTGTGCCCTTGATGAGGACATACATCCTTGTTCAAATGTATTACTCTCAATCTCACACCCCTTTGAATTTTATTGGTTTGAATTTTTATTTGCTCCATTATAATAATATGGGTGTTTTGGGTCTTTGGGGTCTTTAAAGGTCTTTGAGATATTTTGGGTCTCTGTTTTTTTTTTTGGATCTTCAGCGTCATTTTGGGCTTCTGGGTCTTTGGGGTCTTCAGGATATTTTGTGTCTTTGGAGTCTTTTGGGTCTTCGGGTTATTTTGGGCCTTTGGGTCTTTAAGAGTCTTTTGGGTCTTTTGGATATTTTGGGGTCTTGGTGTTCTTAATGGTCTTGCAGGACTTAAAGGGTCTTCAAAGGTCTAAGGGGTCTCAGCAGTCTAAACGGTCGAAAGGTATATTACAACAGTACATAATAAATAGACATATGTAATTAATAGACAGGATGCAACCTGCCTTCAAACAGGACGTGATTAATAGATATGTAGTCACACAGCTTCCCCACCTTACCGCTTCACCACCTCACGGCTTTACGGACCGGTTGTGTATATATTTTAAGAAGAAGAAGAAGAAGACGTTTTGGTCACAAATATACATACATATATAACCATGTACATTTGCTCCATTATAATAAGAGGGGTCAGTTTTCTTTACTTTTCCCACTCGCCCTTTAACATATTGAACTTAAACTATGTGCATGGCTATATTATGATAAGATACAGAACAAGTTTCAGTTTCAGAGTGTTTCGGCAATTTTAAAAATGTGTTTAAATTTTTTTTAAACATCCATTGGCACCGGTAGTGGACATGCATTGAAAGCAATTCTTGCTCTTGTTTCTTCCCATTTTTGCTATTTCCTCGTCACTCACTTCTGCTGGCTTCTCTATCTCTTGGGCAATACATCACAATTATTGGATTTATTTAATTCCACATTCTCTTCGTTATCTGCAGAAAAATCCCACTTTTAGTGTTTTTCCTGTACAGAAATTTTCTCATTATTCTCTCCAATTATCCCCTTATTCCATCATAACTTGCTTTGGGGCGATTTGTTCTGATATTTGGCAAATGGCACCCCTTCAACCACTCCCCTTATATGTCTATACCCTCCCCCTTTTGGCGATTTCAATCCAAACATATTTCCCTTCACTCCCCACTCCCCCAACCTCCTATCTCTCCCCAATCATCCTCTCTTCCTTCCGCAGATTTCATAGACGCCTAATTTTGTCGACTTTTTGACATAATAGCATGTTTATGACTCATTCAAGTATAAAGTAAGGCTTTAATTATGTGATAGACGATGAGAATCTGATTCCATATTCTGGTTACGATATTTACCCTCATCAAAGGAGAGGGTATTGCATTTTGGGTCCATTTGCTTCTTTGTTTGTCTGTTTGTCCATACAGAATGTGCTAATGCAGGCCACAAATGCCACCTGGTGGTATCCAGTAGTACATTTTATTTTTCTCAACCGAGTACGTCTATAAAGTATGTACAATTAGAATGTGACTACGTCGATAAAGTATGTACAATTAGAATGTGAGTACGTCTATAAAGTATGTACAATTAGAATGTGAGTACATCTATAAAGTTTGTACAATTAGAATGTGAGTATGTCTATAAAGTATGTACAATTAGAATGTGAGTACATCTATAAAGTATGTACAATTAGAATGTGAGTACATCTATAAAGTATGCACAGTTAGAATGTGAGTACATCTCTAAAGTATGTACAATTAGAATGTGAGTACGTCCATAAAGTATGTACAATTAGAATGTGAGTACGTCCATAAAGTATGTACAATTAGAATGTGAGTACGTCCATAAAGTATGTACAATTAGAATGTGAGTACGTCCATAAAGTATGTACAATTAGAATGTGAGTTCATCCATAAAGTATGTACAATTAGAATGTGAGTACGTCCATAAAGTATGTACAATTAGAATGTGAGTACGTCCATAAAGTATGTACAATTAGAATGTGAGTATGTCGATAAAGTATGTACAATTAGAAGGTGAGTACATCTATAAAGTATGCACAGTTAGAATGTGAATACGTCCATAAAGTATGTACAATTAGAATGTGAGTACATCTATAAAGTATGCACAATTAGAATGTGAGTTCATCCATAAAGTATGTACAATTAGAATGTGAGTACGTCCATAAAGTATGCACAATTAGAATGTGAGTACATCTATAAATTATGTACAATTAGAATCTGAGTATGTCCATAAAGTATGTACAATTAGAATGTGAGTACGTCCATAAAGTATGTACAATTAGAATGTGAGTACGTCCATAAAGTATGTACAATTAGAATGTGAGTACGTCCATAAAGTATGTACAATTAGAATGTGAGTACGTCCATAAAGTATGTACAATTAGAATGTGAGTACGTCCATAAAGTATGTACAATTAGAATGTGAGTACGTCCATAAAGTATGTACAATTAGAATGTGAGTACGTCCATAAAGTATGTACAATTAGAATGTGAGTACGTCCATAAAGTATGCACAATTAGAATGTGAGTACATCTATAAATTATGTACAATTAGAATGTGAGTACATCTATAAATTATGTACAATTAGAATGTGAGTACATCTATAAATTATGTACAATTAGAATGTGAGTACGTCTATAAAGTATG
Organism: Myxine glutinosa; assembly: GCF_964187855.1. Classification (NCBI taxonomy): domain Eukaryota; kingdom Metazoa; phylum Chordata; class Myxini; order Myxiniformes; family Myxinidae; genus Myxine; species Myxine glutinosa. The sequence continues at coordinate 30,808,230 of NC_136271.1, forward strand.
TACAATTAGAATGTGAGTATATCTATAAAGTAATAGAATGTGAGTATGTAAATATAACTCACAATTAGAATGTGAGTACATCTATAAAGTATGCACAGTCAGAATCTGAGTATGTTTATAAAGTATGCACAGTTAGAATCTGAGTATTGCTATAAAATAGATACTATGAAACCACATGAACAAGTCTGGGTGAGGGTATGCAATCTTTGATTGCTTGTCCTAGTACTTACATATATTCATTGTGATGATTGTTTATTCCAGAACTTTTAAAATAATTAGGTGGATGGATTTTTTTCAATTTGTTCACAGATTGTGACAATGAAAGGCTGGAGTCTATACAATATAGAAACTAAAGACGTCAAGATGAGTACTGGTCCTGAGGAGGGAGTGGTAAGGGCAGCCCTGAAGAACAGAGGTGCACATCTGAATGAGATTTACTGGTCTGCACCTGATGAATTTAGAGGGGATCGTGTGAGTACATCCGTTACCAGGTCTGCATGGCTGTGTAAGATGCTTTGGAGACATTATTTTCAAAGCTCAAATGGAAGCACTACCTTTTGGGCGAGCCTTTGTCCCATATTTTCTGTAATTCTCTGCAAATGCTGTCCTCACATTCACACGCGTACACGAAATATAAAGACATACCCAGTTGAGAACATTTTACCCTGTTTAATTTGTACGGTAACCGGTCTCATCTGCTTTGCTGTACAATTATAGAGCATGAATGTGAAGTGTTGACTCATAATTACACCCAAAGTGTTTTGGTTTTTCTAATTTGTAATACATGTAAAAATAGCAGAACACATGTCACAGGTGTTTTATACTTGTCATTCTTTCATGTGCACCTTGTCCTTGTAGCTTATTGAACTGATTATAATATAACCTTGACCTTTTGATACTCTCATTTTGACTTTAGTTGGCTTCATATGGTGGAGAGCTGAAGTTCCGAGTTCAGTCCATGGGTGCACAAGAGGAGAGAGCAAGCTGGGGGCTTCCTGATGTTGTCCTGAAGGTGAGCCATGGGCAAACCAGACTATTGGATATCAAGTTCATTGATACAAGGTCTGTGGCTTAACTTAAAGTTTTTTCTGGCAATTTTTTCAGGGGATAATATCAAGAAATGCAATTGCAGTCCCAGCCATTTATTTAATTTCAACTGATGGGAATTATGATTAATTAGGATGGTTCATGGTGTACCTCATCAGTAGTTAAGTGTAAAACAATCAAACAGAGGATGTATCTGCACTAATGATCATCATTCAGTTCACATTGTAAAGCATAATAATATATGTAAGTGACTTGGTAAAGGGTCATGAGAGTGAGGGCCCATACAGCTCAACTATCAATCATGAATTGGAAAGCCGACAAAGTGTCCATTAGGAAAATCCTTCAAATTTACAAATTAAAGAAACAATTCCATGAAAGGCAATAATAACACTAAAGTATGTCAAACCCTGACTAGGATCAACAAACCATTTGATGACATAAAGGAAGCTACGGTTGGGCAAATCCATGGTGGAATTAAGCACAACAGTCCCAAAAGATACATGGTGAGATGAAGCAATGAACAAAATCAAAACACATCTGGAAAAAATTGACAACAACAGGCAGCCAACTGGTAATTAGGCACATTTTCAGCATTGCATCTCCAGAGCCCATCAACTATAGTAACATCATAATATAGCTCGTGCAATGTGGCACTGCTCACACGACGCCTATTTGGCAACGCTCAAGTCTGACGTTTTGATGACCTGCTCTTCATCTGGAGTTGTGCAGGCATCATATGCCAGGTGCTAAAATATTCTCCCAATGGGGTGAGGGCATGGCATGACTCCAATATCCAAATGGTGAGAGTTTTCCAGTGTGTGTGTCGTTGGTTGTTATGTCCATTTGCGGGGTTCAGGAGGTGGAGTACGGAGTGGAGTCCTCCCAGGACCCAAAGTGTCCACCTCCGCTTCGGGAAGGGATCACGGTTCATGGACCAAGCTGTTCAACTTTTTCAGAGTTTTTCTCCAAGTTCTCTTTTCAGGATCGTCACCGAACCCCGGATTGCCTCCAGTTGTATTTCATTTGTGGTAATGTTCCCGGGAATGGTTTTCAAAATCTCAGTGAGGTTCCTCTTTGTGTGTGTGTGCATGCATGTGCGCAGAGGTTTGACTCCCCCCAAAATGGTGTATTTTTGTACAACTTGTAATGCCTGCTCCCACAGGAGCAGCGCTACAGAAGAACCACCTTTAGAGGCCATTTTTCCCTGCAGAGCGGGGGTTGGCTTTTTTCGGGCACCATGGCCCCCTTTTTGAAGCAATGTTTTACGGCCGGATGCCCTTCCTGCCGCCAACCCTGTTAGTCGCCTCTTGCAACACACAGGAAATTACCAGTGAAGGGGTCCTCAATTGGCCGACCTCGGAAGGATGACAGGCTGAGTTAACCCCCCTGACGTTAATTCAGCGATCAACTGGGATTCGAACCCAGGATCCTAGGATCCCAAGCCGGCACCCGAACCGCTAAGCCAACACCAGGCTAAGCCAATGGGATACCCATCCTGAACCTCTAGGACTATGAGTTGTTTTTACCATGGAAAACATTCCCCTTTTTTCATTGAGCACAGGGCCTCATTCCCCTTGTCACCAGTTTTCGACTCATTCCATCCAGCAATTCAGCAGTGTATGGAATTCAAACAAACAAGACACTCCTCAAAGTATAATATGATTAAGAAATCAAATAATGAAAAAAACAACATTCATAACACAGAAAAAACACACTAATCTGGTTTAACTTTCACTATGCTGTATGTAGTACGTTGTAGTATTCTGTGTTGCACCACACTGTATCATGCTCTCTGAAAGCCTTTATGAACATTGTTGTTCTTATGGTTGATCGCTCCTTGCTTACTGAGTCCGAGTTCAATGTTAGTAATGCCGTACACTCAACACTGTGTGAACTGTAAATATTTACTGCAAAATGCCATTTGTGGAAGTGTTGGTGTTACACATTTTGTGTCGACCGAGTGGTACAGAGGTAATTCACTTACCTTTGAGCTATCTAGTCTGGGTTCGATTCTCCACCCGACTATAAACCGTCAGGTTGATGCTTCATATGCAAGGAGCTGAATCACAAGGTGTGCTATGCCTCACCTGGCCATTGAACAGGGTTTTTCATCTGCTGGCATTGGTTGGTGGATGTTAAGGATTCCACGGTGTCTTTCCATGAAGAGTACGCGAGCTATTGCCATCACCCAGAACATGTTTTCACAATTTCCTACTCTAAATTACAGGGGGCACTGCATCGGCAGTAAAACCCTGGCCATTAGATAATGGTACACAACTATGGCCCAAACTTGTAACTGACTCATGATCCAATATATACATGAAAAAAAAACCAAAAAAAAATTGCGTTAACTATTAATGTGAAAATGCTCAACAGAAGGTTGCAAAATAAATGCTGCTGGTGTGTCTTATCTGGCACATGTTAATGAGTTGATATTTGGTTTCTTGGTAACTAATCCTATGTCTTGTGTTCTTCAGGGTAATCAACTTGCTCTAGCTTGGTCAGCTCCAGCCAGGACTACCAATAGAAGCAAACCTTGGGAGGGCCGCGTGCTTTTGCTTGAGGTTAGTCTGGACAGACGCACCTCCCTGTGGTCTGGGTTTGCATGGGCTGTACTCGCAAGCACTTCATTCATTGTTGTGACAAATCAATTGTGGTGATAATACCTTTATAATAAAGAAAATCTCTCAACACATGCTAATTATACTTGTATTTTGAAATTTGCAGAAATATTTTCACCACATTCACAGCCGAGGCCCCGTCTCTCGCGAGGATCTCATGGTGGTCCTCGAGGATGTTCACCTAATGCTCGTACGCTCGCACTCGCACACTTCTCCTCACACGCTTCTCCTGAGCAATGTCACTTTGGAAAGTTCATCAACCACTGGAAGTGGACCTGTGGCAACCCACGTGGAGAGGTGTCTATGTCCTGCCCAGTACCGTGGAGATTCATGCCAGGTTTGTTATTTGGTGGAGGGTTAAACTGAAGGCTCTTTTTTTTGAAATCATGAGATGATTAAGAAAGAATGAGACATATTGGACTGAGTGAAAGCAAATAAATAAATAAAATGACAAAGGATGTTTTAACCCCTCAGGAGTGTTCTTCTGGATGCTATCGACAAAAGCGAGGTCGTTTCTTAGGGTCATGTCGGCACTGCCAGTGTAACGGACACTCTAGCACATGTACGGATGGTAAAGGGGAATGCTTGGTAAGTCGCATGTACAGCACACATTGCCATTTGTCCCACGATATTAAATAAGTCTGTAGGTGTGTATGTATGTATATCTGAAAATCATAGAAAAAAAAACAGGGTTGGGCTGTTCTTGACCAAATTTTAAATACGTGCGGGGACTCCCTCTCCTCACTCCGGTGAGGGGTTTGTGGGTAGAGGACTTGCCAATGCTCCCGAAGGGAGTTGATGCTTCTCATTCAATAAATAATTATCGTGAGGAAAAATATTATGATCAATAAAATCGAAAGCCTCGACTATTGCTCGATTCAAACACTTACCCTTTTACAGCTGTGTCAAAATATACGTCATGTCCTCATGGTACACAAGTGGGATGCAAAAACTTCTGGGGCACAACACACTCACAATGGTCCAAGAAAAAACAACTTCATAAAATATATTGATCTAAAAATAATATTTCCTTATTAGTTATAAATACTCCTCTATCGAATATATATATATATTTTAAAAATCGCATTTAGGGGACTTTTGTATGTTGCTTTGACAACTTGTTGAATGTCCCTAATAATCTGTTCCCCCTGATTACATTGGAAGACCAAGCTAGTTTGGTTCATCATAGATGTTGGTCACATCATCTCAACACTATGAACGTCTGACCCTGATGGTGATCTGGCTGATTCTTAGCATCGTTCATGGCCACCAGAATAAATCACAGATATCACCGATAACGATCTATTTGCGCATCTAGAAGATCAACCTGAACAATACTTGAATTGATAAATTACAATCCTCTGCCTACCTCTCAGCACCAGTTACATTTTTTGCCTGCATATTATACATGTGTGGGGAGAAAGTGGGTGAGGGACAAGGTAAATCTTACTATAATTCACCAAATGTCTGTCCGTCTGTCTGTCCCTCCGTCTGTCCGTCTGTCTGTCCGTCCGTCCGTTCCCAGGTACCGCAAAAACGGCTGAACCGATCCCAACGAAATTTTGGGAGTGTAATCCTGGGACCCCCTGGAGTAAAATAGTCTGTATTGTTTTTCCAATTTCAGCTTTGGCCTCCAGCATTTTCAGGTTTGGACTCCTGCCTAACGTTATTGTCCCGGGTACCGTAAAAACGGCTGCACCGATCGCAACGATACACCTCCATGCCTGTGGGATTCCCACGGGTTACCCCACTAGTACAAAATAATTAAGAAAATGAAGGAAAAGTGGGAGGATAAGGCAGAAAATATGGTGGGTGGGAGAATTGAGGAGATGGGGGAAGAAAAGAGAAAGGAGTTTTTTTTTTTGAAGTACCATAAGAAGAAGAACCACTCCATTCATGTCTTCAGACACATAGGGCAGCTGAGGCAGTTTTTCATTTGCTAGGGGGCACAATCCCAGACAGAATGCTGGATACTCGAAGGGCTCATTCTTTCCATGGGTATTCATTTTGCCGACCTCAGAAGGATGACAGGTGTATGTATGTATACCATCTGGTGTTATGTTAGTGGCATGGCAGGGGTTCAAACTCAGGATCCTAAGAGCTTAAGCAAGCCACCATAACCGTTAAGCCAACAACAGGCTTTGCGGTAAAAGTCCAGCCATTATTTTTCATTTGAAGTAATACAGATTTCCCTTTTATATATTGATAATAATGAAGGAGTGATTAACTTCCTTTGAGATGTCGTTCAGTAGGTTGTGGAGCCTCTACTATGATGTGAATGAGATAAACTTGGTCCAACCAATTATGGTGGTTAAAATTTGGCCTGGATTTTTGTCTTTACATGTAACTAAACTGTATGTTTTGCAGCAAGCAGGGATTATAGGCACACACCAGCTGAGCATCCTAAACAGGGAATGGCACCCCAAAGGGTTGAGGCTCGTACTATAAAGTGGGGCTATTTCCAGCATCTGTTCCTCGTGATTAAAATTACCACAATGGCGGGTAAGAAGTTGCCTCCACAGTGTCTGCTCTAAGGACAACGATATTTAATCAAAATAATCAATCATTGTAAAAAATTTTTTTTTTAAATGACAAGTATATTAATTCCTAACCTCCTTGGGCCCAAACTGACAAGCCCAAACAAACATAGGACTGTGAACATAAAACCGTACCTTACAGGACAGCCACATGCCTACACAAGCACACATGGGGAAGGAAGGAAAGGTATGGATCTGTGAATTAATGGGAAGCTATGGAAGATGAAAATAACTTGCAAGGAAGGACAGAAGGAAGAAAGATCGTGGGGCTGACTCGGAGGGGTTTGACCTTCTCCGGCCTCTCAGAGGCCTCACTCTACGGTGTCTCGGGTCGTGATTCCAGGTGGCTGGCAGTAATACGGCATCGCAGGTTACGAAGATGCGGAAGAAAACACTTTCTCTGCAGTGACTATTCAAACGCTACCTGGTAACATAATGCGTTCATTTGTCATTTCTTCTTTATGGTTTTTCTTTAGTGTGAATAAATATTTAAGAAACAAAAACTCTTGTGTATTTCTTAAAGAAAATCTGTCAAAAAGGTAAAACAAAAATTCCACATTTAAGGATGTCTTGCGAATAATTATAAATGAAGAGGTGTACAGTATGTTCCCATATGAAGAAAAAATTCTCACCCCTATGGCCATGTCGACGTGTTTAAGAATGTTATTCTGGCTGCTGCAAATAATTCCAACAATTTTCTGGAACAAGACAACTTTCGAGTGATTTCAAGGTTAGATGGACTGGCTGAGAGAGTACATGCTTTTTGCTTTAGAAAAAGGGCGATTACAAGGAGATCGTGTAGGAATTATTAAAACAAGCATTCTGAGTATTGCGCTGCAATACATGTCCCCTACCGGCAGTCTGTCCGGAAAACTGTTGGGGAAATTACCAAAGTTCAAAGTGCCATAACTATGTCAATAAAGTTCATGAATGGTTGCACAGACCCCTACTTCTCACTAAAAGTGGAAACGGAATGTAAATTGGAGTTAAAATAAGCCAGCAAGGTCGCTCCGTGGAGCAGCCTGCACGTATTGCACTATGTGTGAATTATATAATTACCAACTCACGGTCTGAGGTAACTCGGCTAAAACTATCCAATTTGCACCAAATAAAGTTTATGAATGGTTGCACAGACCCCTACTTCTCACTAAAAGTGGAAACAGAACGTAAATTGGAGTTAAAACAAGGAATATTAATAGCATTGACTTACCGCACTCTAAATTATAGTCCGGAAAACTGTTGGGGAAATTACCAAAGTTCAAAGTGCCATAACTTTGTCAAAAATGATCGAAACGTCGTGAAGTTCGAACTTGATCTGTAACTTATCATGACGAAACCATGTACGAAGTTTGAAATCATTAGCATTCAGAGTTTAGGAAAAAAGTCCGGAAACCTGTTCTTTGCATGACGGACTGATGGACTGACTGACAGACGGACAGACGGAGGGACGGAGTGCAAACCTATAGTCCCCTCCGGTGTACACCGGTAGGTGACTAATAATGAAGGGCATTGATAAAATTGATTCTGGGAAACATATTTTCCCAGGATGCAGTAGCAGTGACAGGACCTGGAGGCATCGCTTGATAATACATAAGAGGAGATTTAAACAGTTGCAAATCAGGGGTGTTTCACGTAATCATTAATGGATTCAATAATTTTCCTGGGAAGGTGATACAGCAGGGAGAGTAGACAGATTTGAAAAGGAGTTGGATAGATACCAAGAAGCAAAGGCAATTAGATAGATCCCTCACCCAATAAAACCCTCCAAAAATTCCCATATCCCTGCCTATTGAGTGTATGTTTGGTTGGATTGGGGTTCGTGGATTGGGTGATCGGATGAACATTGAGTGCTGGGGGTGCACTAGCACAGGCTGTCTCAATACAAGGAGGAGTCCAATAGAGGGGTCTTTTTGAGAGATTGAGATTTCCTTGTATTCCTTGTATCTCCTTGTGCACACATTACTCCATCCGTAATAAACAGACCCCAATCAAAAAAGACAGGTCCTGGCAAAGAAGCCAGGCATAGCAGTGTGAAAACTTAGTGTACTGATCTGTTTGTGATTTTTTTTTAATTTTTTTTTTAGCATTGCCAGCATGGTGCTGCTGGTGAACACTGTGAGACGTGCAGGGATGAATTCCTTCAGGCCGACTCACCGAGAAACTCTTCCACTGCAGTATCTTGTTTCTCCTGCCCATGTCCCATGACCATGGCTTCAAACAAGTTGGTGCCCCGCTGATTGAGCATGCATCACACCATTATATACATAGCAGAACTTTTTGACAAATCCTTGTTCACACCTTTGTTTTATTTCCACTTATCATAGTGCATACGAAAGTTGAGGAAATTGGACTTGCAACATGTTGTATCATGTATCAATCTTCACCTGAACTGAGCAACAACAACAACAACAACAGGCATTTTAAGGCCATTTTCCCTGCTAGAGCAGGGGTTAGCCTCACCTGAACTGAGCGATCCTGGAAATTCACCTGCAAATCGCCTCTCCAACAAAATCTGCGCACATGATTCCTTGTCGATACTCTCAAAAGTTGGCCACCCATGTGGTCTGAGGTCCTTTGGGAATGGTCATGCATCATTTAATGCCAAATGGGTTTGCTCACACCATCGGGATAGTTCAAGGTAGGAGGAATCAGGCTGCCATTTCTTCCCAGTGCAATGTTCATCGCAGTGTCATTTCTCAGGCACTGAAAAGGTGCTCTCAGATCCTGGAGTGACGTAGTTACAGGAGAATTTATTATTTAGATGCAGACAGTTGAAAACAGGCTTCATATCGGTGAAAATGAGGTCGAGAAGAAAACTTCTCTGCATTCCTCTACCAGCACATTGCTATTGACAACAATACATGTAATGTGAAACACAACATGCCAACTGGAAGATGAATCGTTGGAGATGTTATTTTTTCACTGACACATGCAAGTTCTGATGTGACTTCAACGATGGATGTACAAGAGCCTGTGCATTTGCTAATTGTGGTGTGCATACCCATCCTTGATGGTAGTACTGTCGGTTTGGTGGAGTCAGCCTGATGGTATATGTTGGCATTCAAGTTGTCTGAAGAAATGATCTTGTTATGAATGGCTTCAGATACAGGGATGGGATTATTATCCCTATATCCCTCTGGCCCAACATCAAGGTCCAAACTTAACTTACAAGTGACAACACCCATGCACACCACATATTTGTTGTTGACTCTGCACCTCAGAACCACAAATTCACTCACATGAACTGACCTGCATGATCTCTGGACTTGACTCCAACTGAACATGTTTAACATTCTAGAGAGGCATGTTTGTGGTGGCCAAATCCATCCACAGTTCATTGATCAAGTGGAAGTGATCCTCGTCAAAGAATGAGGCAATGTCTCGCAGCAAGAGCTCAGATCTTCTGATTTGATGGTTAGTGACAAAACATGCCCAGTTAGTATGTCATTGGGGTCAATGGTGGTCACACATGTTAGGAACGCAATTTCCAACAAAGTAAACTTGGGTGAGATCATTTGTAGACTGACACCATTACAGAGTTGCATGCTCATTTCAGATAAACATGTTGTTCTCACTTAAAAACTTAATTTTATGGCACTCGCTGACACCATGTTTTGTTTAATGAGTGTACAGATCAATGTGTTGGTCCTCTTCATGCAGAATATAAATAAGTTTGAATGTACCGTAGAAAAAATACAGGGCAAAATATTCTGTGCGTGTGCGTGTCGTTGGTTCTTATCTCCAAATGTGGGTGCCAGAAGGTGGAACGGAGCCCTCCCAGGTCTCGATGTATCCACCTTAATTTGTTTGTGTCTGTGTCATTTGGCTGAGGTTGAGCGATGCGAGGCCTAGGGTGTTTATTCCTGATACATGAAACACCCTGCAACACATGCCTACAGAAAACAGCTTTTTTAGAATGTCGGCTGCATTTTCCATCCAATCTTCGTGTAACTTTGTTTAAAATATATCCATGGGTGAGTATTCCTATATTGAAAGTTTAGTCTCCATTGCTCAAGCGGTTGCGGAGAAAACTAATTTAAAAGCGAATAAAGGTGAAAAAGTGAGGGCCTCGGCCGACGTTCCACAACATGGTCAAGGATGGGTATGCACACCTATTGCTAGTGTATATGAATATATTGTGTGTGTTTATATATTTTCTATTGAGTATTAGGGAAAAGCAATGATTTATTTGATCCTTGTAAAAGGTTTTTGTTGTACATTCTGGTAAACCCTCCATGTTCATCTTGCTTACAGTTTTGCTGTTGGATGTGTGAGGGAATCTGGAGAAATCCGTTGCATTTGTAAGGATGGATACACAGGCGTAAACTGTGAAAAGTAAGTTTCCTTGGACATTCGTTTCATAAAGTATCGAATTGTATCAAAAATATTATGGAAGATAATTTTGTAACATTACTTATAATAACCATTGTAATTAGTTACTGATAAATTTGGATGTTGTCATTGCAATGTAACTATCACAATAATAACTCTCTTTATTCCCCTTTTTAATATAATGGAGCAGGTGTATCTATGTCCAGCCACCAGCGGCACCTTTTGCAGCGTTTATCCATGTTGTTTGAGTTCCTGTTAGAGCATAATAAAACAAATTGCATACGCGTTGGAAATTGTTGAGGCAGCTGTCCCTTCTGCCAGCATTCGCTTGGAGAACCGAGAAATTCCATGATTTGGGGTTTTGAAAAGAGGAGGCCATTGTGTGCTGGAATTCTGGTTCCTGCTCTCATTGAGGGCTGCTTCTGTCACACGCTGTGATGAAGTAGGAACCTTTCTACAGTAAATTTTGAACCAAGGAGAATATTCATGACTCGGTATGCTATAGTGGGTACCGAGGATGCCTCTCAGGGTGGTATCGGAATAACAATAGCAAAAACGAGAAAATGTTAGATAGTACGACAAATTATCAGGTCGGCATGGTAAATATGAAGGATATTTTCTCATCAAATGTATATTAGAGTAAAGTGGGGCAAGATATGTCATCACCATCTCCCTCACACCCCCACCTTCCACCCCAATAACATCCTCGGTCATGGTTATATGTTCCGTAAGCTGAACGTTCACCAAAGGCCTTCTGGCCACTGGTATATAATAGGAAATTCCGAATGAAAAATAAATGAGCCAAAGCTCCACATGTTGCTCCCTCTTACCTGCCAGGGACATTCTGCCAAAACTTACTGGAGTTTGAATTTGTCTGTTAACATGAATGACCACACTGTAGTCACAAACTGCGACACAAAATATATATTTTTCGCCTCCTCTATCCCCTCAATTCCCTCATAATTGCTGTTGAATGTATTATACAATTCATTTCCAAGGGTCTTCACTGTTTGGTTCAATATCAATTACGAATCTCACCGACAGCTGGGTCTGGTTTCAGGCAAATAGGAGTGGCAGGAAGAGTTATGTTGTTAGCCTGTGTGGGGTATATAGATTATTTTTTGTGTGTACAAGATCGAGGATCGTGTAAGAGCTAAGATTAATCACATAAAAACAAACTGACACATAAAACGTAAGATAAAGGGAGCGGGAGACAAGATGGGGAGAGAGAGGGAAGCACACAAGTACAACAGCAGAGAACAGGGACATCGGGAGATCTGTGGGAGGGAGAGGGCTTGCGGCACAGGGTATGGGAGGGGGAGGGTGGGTGGGAGAGGTAAAAAACACATGGACACTGTTAGGACTTCCAGGAAAGAAGTCGGTATTTAAAAAAAGTGGATCTTGGGTGAATTAACTGGCGAGAAAAGATCAAGGTTTTGGACGGGGAAAGATAAGAGATGGTGGTGAACAGCTGTTTTAAAGACCTGGAGGGAGGAGTGGGATTGAAGAGAGTGAGGGAGTTTGTTCCAGAGGCGGGAGAAAAGAGGAATGAAAGAGTGAAGGTGAGCAGAGGGTCTTGATTTTGGCAGTTTAACCATAAGAGGGTTGCTGGCAGATCTTGTGCGACCTGTAGGAATATTTGTGGGAGAGAGCTGAAGGAGCAAGGCCGGAGAGGAGTCGGTAGAAGACAGAAAGACCACCAACCTGCCTGCGGTGAGGGAGTGAAAGGCCCTTAGAGTTAGCTTCATCGTGGGAGATTCCAATGATTCTGAAAGCTTTGGTTTCAACAGCGTGAATTACAGATTACAGTAGATCTAGGCTTGGGCCTCAAGAACATCAGAGGTGTATTCAGTTACCCCGTTTCTGCCATCCCTCCCTCTTTGTGGTCATAAACCTTTTGTTCCTAAAAACTGTATGGGGTCATTTGAGGTACATGACCGTGAATTGGCTTTAAAAATCCAGTAATGGACCGATTGGAAAACGCAGATTCAACGCGATTATGGCGCCGTTCAAAAAATTATGTCACGCTATTTTTTTTAAGAAGACACATTTGCGCTTGATTAAACCTTACTAATAACTTAACACTCGACCAAAACAAAACCAATGGAAATCTGATGCAACAAAGCTGGACAGTGTATAATCAGCAGAGGCCCACACAGGCTGAATGTGTTAGGCCCACCAGGAACCAATATGGCGGCCATATAATTTCGTCTTGGCTCTACGGTGTGTGGAGTCAAGTGACAGATGTGGGTGTGGCCCGACAACTGTCCGACCAATGGGTGCACATTTCAAAAATCGACCCATAACAAGAACCCCAACAACAGCAATGCGAAGCTATCGTAGACCTGTGACATGCAGGTAAAAACAAGAATAGAAAGTCTAAATATTATATTTGTGACAATCCATACTGTATTCAATAGAATAGGCAGATTGTAGGCTCTTTTTTTTTTTTTTGTATACTGAATCGAGGCTCGTGAAAGAGCTAACATTTATTTCACAAACAAATCAACCAGACAAACAAAATATATAAAAAGAGGGAGCGGAAAACAAGATGGGGAGAGAAGGGGAAGCACACAAACACAACATTTGAGAGCAGGGAGATGTGTGGGAGGGAGAGGGCTTGCGGGGAGGAGGCGTGGGAAGGGGGTGGGGGTGTGGGAGAAGTATAAAACACAATGACACCAAGGACTTCCAGGACAGAAGTTGGTATTTCAAAAAAGTGGATTTAGGGTGAAATTAGCGGGGCCTCCGAGGCTTGGGCCTCCGAGGGCCTTTCCGAGGGCTTTTCACTTACTCACCGCAGGCAGGTTGGTGGTCTTTCTGTCTTCTACCGACTCCTCTCCGGCCTTGCTCCTCCAGCTCTCTCTGGGCTCTGTCCCCCAAATATTCCTACAGGTCGCACAAGATCTGCCTGCAACCCTCTTATGATTAAACTGCCAAAATCAAGACTCTCTGCTCACCTTCACTCCTTCATTCCTCTTTTCTCCCGCCTCTGGAACAAACTCCCTCGCTCTCTTCAATCCCACTCCACCCTCCAGGTCTTTAAAACAGCTGTTCACCCCCATCTCTTATCTTCCCCCATCCAAAACCTTGATCTTTTCTACCCCCGCTAATTTCACCCCAAATCCATTTTTTTTGAAATACCAACTTCTTTCCTGGAAGTCCTTGGTGTCCTTGTGTTTATACTTCTCCCACCCATCCCCCCCCCCCCTTCCCACGCCGCCTTCCCCCAAGCCCTCTCCCTCCCACACATTCCCGATGTCCCTGCTCTCAAATGTTGTGTTTATGTGCTTCCCCTTCTCTCCCCATCTTGTCTACCGCTCCCCTTTTTATATACTTTGTTTGTTTGTCTGTTTGATTTGTTTGTGTGATAAATGTTAGCTCTTTCACGAGCCTCGATTATGTATACAAAAAAAACAAAAAAACAAACAAATTGTAAAACATTATATCTTGAGCTCGTATTGAGAAAGTTAGGTAAGATATCGAGTTAGCACTTGTGTATTACACCTGTCTTTTGCCATTCATTTTTGGTCTCTTCATCACACATATTTACCTCCACCACTGAAGATGGATACAGGTTATGTTTTCACGACATCACGTATTGTGATTGCATATGTGGCTAAAATGAAACATAAAATTAAAAATAAATTAACAGTCATGTTGAACCAAAAGAGAGAGAGCAAAAAACATTTGTGCTCGCATTGTTTCCCATTTTGGATGGTGGTACAACCATATACCTGTGTATTTGTAGGTGTGATGCGGGGTATTTTGGTAACCCCCTGGTCGTGGGAAGCCAATGTCATCCCTGTCAGTGCAACGGAAACTCTGCCGAATGTGACCCCATCACGGGGAGGTGTCTCAACTGCCAAGGTCACTCCGCCGGATTCCACTGCAGTCATTGTGCAACTGGTTACTATGCGGATGCCATTGATCACAAACATTGCAAAGGTGCGTTTGGCAAGGAAGCATAACCATTGACAAAAACCTAATTTTGGACTTTGATATATTGTAGTTCTATCATTCCTTTTGAGAGTAGGAAACCCCTAATGAGGAGTTAAATTTTCTCCCAACAGTGTGTCCATGTAATAGTTGTGGTACAGTAAACTGTCATCCCAAGACTGGCAACTGCACTTGTCTACCAGGAGTAACAGGACCACTTTGCAATACCTGCAAGGTATATTTTTACATTCTTCAGTTTGACCTCCTCCTCTTTCCTGAATAGTAAAACAAAATTTCATTACATTATATTTTTACCTTTTTCTTTTATATTCCAGCTGGATGAAATAATATTTCCTCCAACACGTGAATTGTCTTGTCATCTTTGGATCTTGCTTAATATTTCCTGTACTTTCTGCTACCTTCCCAGGAGGATCACTTTGGCTTTGGAGGTTGTAACGGTTGCAAGCCTTGTGACTGTGCGGTGGCAGCATTGAACTCGGCCTGTGATTTATCCACCGGGCAGTGTATCTGCGCTCCTGGAACCCATGGCCAACGTTGCGAGCGATGCAAGAAAGGCTTCTGGAACTATGGCCCCAATGGCTGTCTGCGTGAGTTATTGAACAAGAAATAGGAAATTGTGGATTAGCACTCGTGTATTTTCGTGGATCTCTTCTTCATTCTAAAATACGCCATTTCGTGTCTGTCTGTCTGTCTGATGAATTTTTGACGCTAATACATGCCGTCGTTACTTATCCAATCTCAACCGAATTGACAGGATGAGCAAGGGTTACATAATGAAGGTTGTAGTGCATTCCTTTGCCCCCCTCCCCAAGGGGGTTTTCTCACCCGAGCGGGTTTTCCCCGCCATTGCTGGCAATGGCGTTGCGTGTTGAGGTGTATATCAATGTTAAATTAGCTTTATCGTGGCGTTTGTCCAAAGAAGAGGATGTATCGTGGCGTTTTTCCAAAGACGCTTTTAATAACAAAATTAATGATAATGGCATATTGTTAATGTTATTAGAAAACGATATTAATACTAATAATGTCCCACTTCCACCAAGGCATTTTTCCTGCAGTGATAACGTGTAGAAATATCTTATAGTTATATTAGCGTTTCCATGGATGCAACGGCTTCTACAGGAAGTAAAAATATTATAAACCACAAACACGTATGCTTAGCTTTTTAAACAGTCGCTAATGCTCTTCATAACACTAAATGAAGAAATTTGGAGGAATCCTGACATTCGTGAAGTAAGCTTTACTTACAGAACTCAGCGAAGATCTACTGTACTCTATATAACCCACAAAGTTGGGTTAATAACACGGCCCTTTCTGCCGCTACCGTGGCCTTTTTTTAGCGAACTTTTGAAACTCGCTCCTGCTGTTTGATACGAAACTGAAAGGGAGAAGCTCGGGTTGTGCTCTTTCACCAAGCAGCTAGCTAGCGCTTGCCAAGCCAGCCGTTCCTTAACGGTTTTGAATGGAGTGTTTGTTCAAATGCTTAAACCACTTGGCGATCTCTCCACAAGAAACTTGGTAAATGAACACACACCTAATGTTCTTAAGACCCGACCATAGATCGACTGTAATATATGTACCCCGAAGAGGAATGACCCTTTCTGCCCCTCTCGTAGTTAGCAGGTGTACTAGTCTTTCAAATGCAGCACATTGGCTGAGGCTGTGCTACTGATGCAGTGCCCTCTGTAGGTTATGGCAGAAATTTGGAAGTTGTTCCAAGGTGCCGGCGTTAGCTCACCTACTCAACGCGAAAGACACCGTGGGATCTTTAACGTCCACCAACTAATGTCGGCAGATAGGACACCTAGTTTAACGTCCATCCGAGGGCTGGCACACACATTGATGAATCACCATGCCTGTGAAACACCGGTTTGACACCTCTTCTAGCTGGGCCAAATTGGAACCCAGGCTACACAGCTTAGAGGCGAGTGTGCGTACACATATGCCATCCTGGCAGCCTTTTCATGGACTCCCTCTTGTTTTATTTTTCTCCAAATTATACAGACTTACTGATTATCCTGAAAATAATTAAACAAAGGTTTTGCAGATTAAAAGTTGCTTTTCTTACCTTGATAAGGTAAGAGGATAGTTGGCAGGATAGTTCAGAGGTAACGCATTTTCCTTTGAAGTGTCTACTCAGGGTTAGAAATCCCAGCTTATTGAAGCGGATGTTAAACTCCTTTGTCAACATTCATTGATACCCTGGCTTTTAATGATTTTTGCTGTGGTTATCACCTGGCATCACCTGGTTACCTGGCAAAATGATCCCTGGCAAAATTGCCTGTTATCACCTGGCAAAAAATGAATAAATACATCGAATGATGGTTCGACTTATGGCCCCTTTTTCTACACAAAGTCATGGTTTATGGAGAGCAAAAGATGACAGAATATGGAGGTGTATCATGTGACTGTTGGAGAGCAGGCAGACACGGGATGAATAATAAGGATCCTGTGGGAGCAGAGGCCGGGAGGACGGGAAAGGTCATTGGGAATTTGCAAAGATAGAAAATATCATGTGCGGGGATCCAAGGCGACATGTTTTTGGCCTTCTTTGCTGTGTTTCTATTTTTCATTTACTGTCGACATATTGATTCTTTATTTGAAGCATCAGATGACGCATGTGTTTTGATTAGGGTCTGATTCGTTTTGTAATGGTTTTCATGCTTTTGTGGGTATTCTTGGCCCTTTTTCTCCCGTGCTCACCTGGAGATGTTGATATACAGCTTCGTCCTTTAGGATTGTCATTCTTTTTATGCAGTAGCAGTTTCACTTTTCACATTATGTGATTGAACGCATAAGGTGTGATCTGGTGTGAATCTGTTTACAGGATGCAACTGCCCATCTGACTGTTGTGACCCACTGACCGGAGCCTGCGGCTGTGCCCCGGGCTTGATGGGGGATCAGTGTGATCGATGCAATAAGCCGGGTCACATGCCCATGCAAAACGAAAATGGTCGGCTTTTGTGTGATGGTAAGGTCACTTCTTTTCATGTTTCCTCTTCCGCTATGTAGCTACCTCCGCCACCGAAGGTGTGCGTATGTTATGTTTTCACCCTTGTCTGTCTGTTTGTGAACAGGATATCTCAAAAAGTTGTGGACGGATTCAGACGAAACTTGGTGGACAGGTTGGGTGTGTGACAAAGACGAATCGATTCAATATTGCTGAAGGTCCGCATCTGGATCCGGATATGATAATTATTTAATTATTTTTTAAGTGATTCCTCACCATTGGGTGATCAGGCCAAAAACGATATATAGCATCATATTTCAAAAAGTTGTAGACGACTTGTGACAATACTTGGTAGGCTATGAGCCAGACCCCCAAATTGACCGGTCGGTACCATACAGATGGAGTAAGGCTCATTGTGATTTTTAGTAAGATATATGTCCCTAGATATGAAAAAAAAGTGATAGCAGTGTATAACTCTCGGCCATCTCTGTGTTATCACCCGAAATATTATTATACGCCCGCTTCGCTTCGCCAAAAAATGTGATATTTGCTAAAATTGGAATAAATATGTTTTTAAGGACCACAGAGTGCCGAGATCGAGATCGAGATCGTATTTGTTCGAGAGATCATGATAAACCTAGAGTGTGGAGCAAGTTTGCTTGCATTGTGAAATATAATGCAGCTGATGTTACAAACCTACTTTAGGATACTAGCTAATACCAAAAATTACACTGAGATACCAAAAGTAGTAGACGAATAAACCTAAAATGTTCAAAAGCTATGTTTCGTTCCAAAATATCAAAATTAGGGGGTATGGTTGAACATATTTTGAACTTTGCCAAAATATGTGCCCCAAACAACCGCCATATTACAAAGTAATGATATATTCCAATGCAGTGGTTCCTTGCGAAGATTTTGAGGGGTCAAATGTTACTCTGGGAGTTTTCATTTTTGAAATATTGACAAAAATGTACAATGTGAATTCTGAACTCGAAGCGATTTCGACCACTTTTTCACTAAATTTAACATATTTTTTGTCATTATATCAATATTTTGATAAATAACTCCCACAAATGTTCTATATTTCTATTATTATATTAGTTGGCATCCAGTATGCAAATTATTGGCACTCTGTGGTCCTTAAAAACATATTTATTCCAATTTTAGCAAATATCACATTTTTTGGCGAAGCGAAGCGGGCGTATAATAATATTTCGGGTGATAACACAGAGATGGCCGAGAGTTATACACTGCTATCACTTTTTTTTCATATCTAGGGACATATATCTTGCTAAAAATCACAATGAGCCTTACTCCATCTGTATGGTACCGACCAACCCCCTTGGCTCAAAGCCTATGGTGGATGAGTTGGGTAAGTGACAAGAATAACCCGATTAGATTTTGGTTCAGATCTAGATCTGGCCTATCAGAGGGATACATACCGTAGACCAGGGGTCAGGAACCTTTTTGACTGGGAGAGCCATAAAAGCCAAATATTTCTAAATATATTTCATTGAGAGCCATATAGTATTTTTAACGTATAATAAATTAAATATGTCTTACTTTTAATGCGACTTCTGGTGCTGCATGGTTTTGCTGATGGCCTTGTAGTCTGGTTCATACGTGGTGAGGTTGAGCTTCATGCAGGCGTTGAGGCTTCCATCAGTTAAACGTGAGCGTAGGTTGGTCTTAATGTTCCTCATATGCGAGAATGACTGCTCACATGCATATGTAGAGCCAAACATGGTCAATACGGCAATACTCACACGCTGCATTGTGTGGTATGTCACAGGAAGCTCGTTCCAAGTTTTAAGAATCAGCTGGTCTTCAGGTTGAAGATTTTTCATTTCTGTCCACTTGTGTTCCCTCGCCAGCTCTGCTCGCTGTCGCGCAAGACTTTCCAACTCTCCATTAAGTGACTTGAACTTACTCATCCACATGTCTGATGCCTTCAGGTCAGCAACTTCCAGCTCAAAGTCTCCGATAGAGACCCCGGGGATGCATGTCAGGTCGATTTTGTCCACTGCACACTCATGTGGATGAGTGATGAACTTGAAAAGACCAGTGCGCGCACGAAATTCTCACAAAACGTGCTTTGAATGACTGCAGGAGATTGGACGTAAAGCCAGCTAGCTGCTGGAGATCCAGATGTTGAGTGGAGTCACTTGCTAAGCATGCATCTCTAAATTGTTGCAGTCTTTCAAAGTGCAGAAGACGACCTGTTTCAATGTCCCTGAGAAAGACTTCCAGCTTGCTTTCAAATGCAAACACTGCTTGTTGAAGGGATGAGATTGTATTTCCAATACCTTGCATTTTCACATTGAGCTGGTTCAGATGGCCAGTTATGTCCACGAGATAGTGAAACTGCAGGAGCCAGTCAGTGTTGTCTAGCTCAGGATGCTTGACGCCTTTCATTTCAAGAAAAGTCCGGATTTCACTCAGGCAAGCTGCAAAACGGCTGAGCACCTTCCCCCTTGACAACCAACGCACGTTGCTGTGTAAAAGCAGACCGGGATAATGATTCCCAACTTCTTCTAACAGAGCTTTAAACTGGCGATCATTTAAAGCTCGGGCAACAATAAAGTTGACCACTCGAATGACCAGCGACATCACCTCACCAAGCTCCTGGCCACACGTCTGAGCGCAAAGCGCCTCCTGGTGCAGGATGCAATGAAAACTTAGGATGGCTCTCTTTTCATGTTCACGGAGAAGCGCTACAAATCCTTTGTTCTTCCCCAACATACAGGGTGCACCATCAGTACAGACAGAAATAAGTTTATCCATCGGTAGTTTTTTTTCTTTAGCAAACTCCATGAAAGACGTGAATAAATCCTCTCCTCTTGTTGTCCCTTTCATTGGCAAAACAGCCAAGCTTTCCTCACGCAGTGTGTCACCTGCAGCATACCTGGCAATTATACTGCACTGAGATAGATGGCTAACGTCTGTTGACTCATCTAACGCGAGAGAAAAGTATGTCCCGGCGTTTATGTCCTTAATTTGTGTTTCCTCGACTTGATTTGCCATCATGATGCTACGATCGTGCACAGTTCTTGCTGACAGGGGCATGTCTTTTATTCGTTTGATTATCTTGTCTTTATTTGGGAAGTCATCAAACAGTTCATTGGCCACATCAAGCATGAATGTTTTGGCATACTCGCCATCTGTGAATGGCTTTCCATTCCTTACTATTGCCAAAGCACCCGCAAAGCTAGCGGAATTCCCGTCACCTTGCTTGGTCCACACACGTAGTTGCTGCTGACTCGTCTGCACTCTCCGCTGTAGCTCCTCGCATGCCCTTTTCCTGCTGTCCCCCGCTGGATATTTCGATGCAAATGAAGCATGGTGCGTATCGAAGTGCCGCTTTATATTTGACCGTTTCATCGATGCAATTTTATCATTGCATATTAGACATACCGCAGATCCTGCTCTCTCACCAAATGCAAATTCCTCTGTCCACGCAGCCTGGAATGCACGGTAATCATCGTCTTTTTTTCTTTTCGCCATCTTTTCCGTTACAAGGGTTGAAGCGGATAAACTAGTTGGCTATCTGATAAAATTGATTTCTTCACCTTTACAATGACGCGGACATGCTCGCGAGCCATTGGTTCCCGACCCGACCCACGGGTGACCCGTGACCCGTGAAATTTATCTTCAAAACTAATTTCTGTTTACTTTAAAATGACACAGTATTATTAAGAAATATCAGAAGTATTTTAAAATCAGTTCCAAACTGATTTTTTATTTTTTATTTTTATTTTTTCAACTTAAAATTGTCTGGGAGCCAAATGCCGTCACCGGAAGAGCCATATATGGCTCGCGAGCCATAGGTTCCTGACCGCGGCCGTAGACTGTTCAGCCTGGCTGAAGTATGCGCTCCACTGAGTGTCGTTGTAGTTTTGTGTGCAATAATAACCACCTTAACTCTACCTCGCCCCCCTTCCCTCTTTCCCTCCCTGTAAACCACACACATGGTTCCTTCATAAAATCCACTTCCATCCCTTTTCTCCCTTCTCTTCCCACTCATTTCTCAACTCTCAATTGATCATTGCAGCCAGCTCCTTCTCCCCACACACTTGATAAGTATTAGGTGTACCGGAAAGTAGTCGTTTTTTAAGCCTTGTAGTCCTCTTTGAAAAACGACATTACTTCCCGGTACACCTAATAGATGGCCTCTTGTAGCTATCTTCGTAAGACCAACCCACAATTATTTATTTATCAGATATAGATAGCTGGGATAAATGCAAACTGCTGAAGGATAGAGGTTACATGATTTCGGGAAATGGGTCAGGAAATGGCAGATGGTATGGAATGTAAGCTTGCATGGATGGATAAAAACAACAGTGATCGAGATGGTTTGGTTAACCTGGAGATTGTTAACCAGGTTAACCAGGCTCTGTCAGCGGATTGAGCTCTGTAGACAAAACACTCAAGTACTCAATGCAGTTTCATGCTAAAATAAGACAGATAAAAGACCAATGTATAGTTCAACTAGAACGGCACTCAGTAGAGTGCATACCTCCACCTGCTGAACAGTTTACATTTTGGATCCCACTGATAGGCTGGATCTGGATTTGAACCTGAACCAAAATCTAATCGGCTTGTTCTTGTCACCAAACCAACTCATCCACCAAATTTATTCATAACTTGTCTATAACTTTTTGAAATATCATGTTATATATCGCTTTTCATCCGATCTCTCAATGGTGAAGAATCACTTAAAAGTTAAATAATTCTTGTCGCCGAATCCATGTTCAGATCTTAACCAAAATCGAATCTAGTAGTCCTTGTAACACCCAACCGGTCCACCAAATTTCGTCCAAATCCGTCCACAACTTTTTGAGATATCCTGCTATATATCATTTCTGGCCATATCACTCAATAGTGAAGAATCACTTTAAAAATTCTACTAGCTGGATCCGGAACCGGATCCGGATGTTCACCACGATTGAATCGATTCTTCTTTGTCACACACACAACCTGTCCAACAAGTTTCGTCCAAATCCATCCATAACTTTTTGATATTTCCTGTTATATGTTGGTGTTAGCCCTATCTCCCAATGGTGAAGAATCACTTAAAAAATTAAATAATTCTCATATCCGAATCCATAATCAGATCTTCACCAAAGTCGAATCTATTTGTCCTTATCAGACACCCAACCGGTACACCAAGTTTCGTTCAAATCCGTCCATAACCTTTTGAGATATCTTGCTATGTATAGTTTTTGGCGCTATCTCCCAATGGTAAAGAATCACTTTTTAAATTATAGTAGCCGGATCCGAATCACATACGAATCACAAACGCTACATCTCTGCCAAATTTCTTCCGAATCCGTCCACAACTTTTTGAGATATCTTGTTCACAAACAAACAGACAGACAGACAAACAGACAGGGGTGAAAACATAACCTTCGTCCACCTTTGGTGGCGGAGGTAAAGATGTATAAGGTGGGGTTCATGTTGAAAGACCAAAAGACCTCATGTTGAATTCTGAAGAGCAAGTTCGAGCATGATTTAGAAGTCTGATTCAGGGACATTTGGAATAATGTGTTCATATGATGTAAATATCAAAATTCATCAAAAAGTGAGCTCAGACTCAGATGAGCGAATGATGCTGTTTTAACTCGATGGTTCATATGTGAAATAGGTTGGCATGAAATGTAGTCTGAGTAGTAGCAGTTGATGATTTTAAAAAGAAATTGGATAAATCATTAGAGTTGCATGAAAATAAATGGATGCATGTTGTCGTGACAAGATGGCAGCAGGAGTGTGCATGTTCATACTTCCTTGCATCTTCCGCAAGTTTACCGCAACCCCTACCTACTACCAACTGCCTAACCTACTGATGCCATAGTGATGGGTAAAATAGTGGCAAGAGGCTTTGGCTTCGCCTGCTCATTGCGGCTTTGCAGTCGGGTCATATTAAACATTATTGCTGGCAACCTTTTCCTGCTCCTAATTTTCCTAACACAGTACTAGTACCCGACTGCAAAGCCGCAAAGCCTGCTTTCTTGCCGTTTTCAGCCTCCGAAACGCGGTAATAAGCTTTTTTGAAATATTTTTTTCAAATGCTCGAATCTCATTGGTTCCGGTAATTGGTGACGATTTTCATTGAAGATAACCATGGCCCGTGTGGGCCCGGGGAACGAGGTTGGTCTTAAAGTATTTTAATTACAAATTAGAGGTGCATAAGATTGTGAATCAAACAAAGACGGGTGAAACAAACTCCTATTGAACTTTTTCGCAATTTCTTTATGCATACTTCCGCATCCGGAAGATGGCGGCCTCCATTGAGTGATTTGGTTTTTGAAATATTTTTTCAAATGCTCGAATCTCATTGGTTCCGGTGTTTGGTGACGATTTTCGTTGAAGATAACCAGGTCCGTGCAAGCCGAGGTTGGTCTTAAAGTATTTTAATTACAAATTAGAGGTGCATAAGATTGTGAATCAAAAAAAGACGGGTGAAACAAACTTCTATTGAACTTTTTTCAATTTGTTATGCATACTTCCGCATCCGCAAGATGGCGGCCTCCATTGAGCGATTTGGTGCGTCAAAGCTTCGAAATTCTCAAGGGATCCAGCAAAATCTGGCTTTTCAACATAATACATACGCGTTCATTCACAACACCGGCTTCGCCGGCTACTATATTTCCTTGTAAAGATATGACTTATACACTTCTTCTTCTTCTTCTAATCCGCTTCTTTCTCTTCTGCTTCTTCTTTTTCCACCTCTTCTTCGTCTTCTTCTTCTGCCTCTTCCTCCTCGTCTTCTTCTTCTTCTTCTTCCCCCTATCCTTCTTCTTCTTCCTCTGCCTTTTCTTCTTCTTCTTCTTCTTCAAGGAAAGACTGTTATTATTAGCCAAAACCATGCACGTTATGCTCCTAGTTATATATCACCTTCCTTTGACCCCATTTCTACCCCCAAACAATTTTTCTTTTGTGATCCACAAATCTGTAATGTGCCTGTTTTGCAGCGTGTGATGGTTGTGTGACGGGTCTTCTTAGCAAATTGGAAAACAGCAGTAAGATTGTATCTGAAACTGAAAGTGCTCTGAAGAAACTGAGTGTCGGATCATTTACACAAACTCGTCTCAACAACCTCAATCAGGAAGTGGAAAAAGCAAAGGTACGACAGCACTTGTATTTTAGAATTATGAGCCTGGTTTTATTTAGCAAAAAAACATTTAAAGTATATATCATGTAACGACCCTAGTGTGCATTGACTGCAGTTCTTGTTTTGATTGGTGCCCTTTGGGGGGCTTGCATCTGTGGATTCAATCTGTGAACCTGGTTCCTCGTAACACTGGTTGTCCTTAGTCATGTTAGTCCATCGAAATTTGAAAAAGGTAATGCAAGTGCCACAAGTATTTCATGAAAGCTCCATTTATTCAGTTATGAGACAATCATTCCAAATATACCAATCTCTGAATTTGAATAACCAAAACATGCAACGGTGAACCCCTCAGTCTGTATCCTGCATGAAAGTCAAGTTTGCACAGACTCCATTTTATTCAATATGAAGATTACCACCAGGTAGTATAGGTGCAGAGCACACAAGCTCAGGCCTGACATGTTTACCACTGATGGGACTTGATCCTGGGCTGTGCAGGCATTGTGTGCCGGATGTTCATTATCGTCTCGAAGAGAAATACACGGGGACATCATATGTGCCTGCAGCATTCAGATTGCGAGACCAAAGGCCTTTTCATCATCAATTAATGAAATCGACATAACATTATTAACTGGAACAACATTAAGTGAGGACACCCTGTATATGCAATTTGTGTACGGTTGCTTATGAGTACAGTAATATGGTCCTTGGGGCTCCCATGAGCAAGCGCTCTCCAGGATTTTCAGGAATTATGTACAAAATGGACAGATCCTGACAGGCCACCGAGGGATACCAACAGGGGCTTAGGTCATGTCCTAGGTCCCCACATCCACCAGGCGTTACACATTTATGATACATATTTACATAGAAAGAATTGCGGTCCTCCCCCTTCCCCTTGGGATTATGACTTATTTTAATACCTAAAACTTTCCCGTGCACCCCCCAAGTACAACCACCGGTTTCCAACTTATTCCATCCAGCAGTTCAGGAGCATATAAAGTCAAACGAATGAACAAGTTAAGACACTTCTTGCATTTGTGACTATAAATCTCAGTTGTCAAGGACCGGAGTGCCACATGTACGCCATCCCAGGTTGGAGGTGACATGTCCACATCATTTATGCACATGACGTCAGTATCATGTTGCATCTGGGGTCAGTGTTGCACCTTTTGTTCAATATATATATCTACTATATAAGAGAGCTGTTGATCTGTCTGTGTGTCTGTTTGTATGTCGCCATTTTTCTTAGAGATGGCTGAACGGATCTTCGTCAAACTTTCAGAGGTTCATCAGTGAATGCTGGGAGTGTTTTAAGCCAAAGAAAATTCGCTTTATAGTGCCGAAGCCTTTTTGATTAATGACAGTTATATACAAGTACACATTCGCATAAATAAATACAAAACAATTACCAGACATTTGAACACAAATAATCAAACAATTCCGGAAGTGTACGAAGTTGGTGGTAAGGTTTCTTCTTCTTCCTGAACGTCGTCATACTTAACTCAGAAACGTGATGAACGGTACATTGAGCAGCATGTATTTAACGAAAAGGTGAAATGATGATTTGACATTTTTGATGGATCTGATTTAGATGTAATTGCTTTTCCATGATATTTGTCCTCATTTCAAATATGTTAATGTTTCTTTTTTCCTTGAGCAACACCAGGTACTCCAGCTATAAACACTTATGTACTTTACACGGGGTAAAAATACAAATACAACTTTGTCTGTGGGGTAACATAGGCTATGTGGCCGCGGCCTCATTCGGGGGTGTGGGGGACTGGGAGAGGGGCATAATTCTCTATGTAAATGTGTAACATGCAGCGCCACCTGTTGATGGTGGCAGAGGGTATTACAATTTACTTTTTACCTGGGCATCACTGAGGTTATGAAGCACTCTTTGCATAGGAAAAAAAATTCTCCTTCCCCTCCCCCCACCTCCCCCAAAACGGAGGGGCCTGTCAAAGCCCCCCCCCCCCTTGAAAAGATGTATATGTAGTATATTTTTCCCTTCCCTCTCCCCTCACCCCCCCCCCCTTCCACTCTACTTCCCCACTCCCTTCCTCACCCCTCCCTCTCCTGCTTCCTCACCCACCCCACCCCCCTTCCCCCCCCTCCGGCAAAATGCCGGGTACTCCTGCTAGTACATATATTTATACATATATATATATATATATATATATATATATATATATATATATATATATATATATATATATATATATATATATATATATATATATATATGTATATCGAAGAGTATTGTTAAAACTTGTTTTACTCCAACAAGTATTGTGCATCAATCATTCTGTCCTGTCTCTTACAGAAACAGCTCGGGGAGTACACTGCACTTGTTAAAAAGGAGCGCAAAGATGTGGACCTGGTGGATAATAACATTGTGGACTTACGCATGGACATGAACTCCCTGGGGGATCAGGTAATTCTTACACGAGCTTTAATTCTGTATTTTAAAAAGACACACCATCTGTTTTTATCAAATAGCAAATGCCAACTATGCTTATCAAATGAAATCATTCCTTGTGAATAGAGAACTAAAATCAAACCTCTTACATACAAGTGTGATTGGTGACTCAGAACCCATTTGGACTTCCTTACTGTGTCTTACAAATCCCATGCTAATTGCATTCACACTGACAGAATTCACACTTACATAACTCCTTGAAATTGAACCTGTCATCAATGTTCACACCTGGTGTATCTTCAGTACAAGCAGAAGGGTTATTAAAGACATTGTACCTTCTGTACACGAACCAATCCACCCAACATTGGTGCATATACAAGTTAATACCTGTGAATCCCTGATCAACCTGGCCGATCTACAACTCACAAGACAATGTCTCAACCACATGTACAGCCAGCCACATGTGGTGTACACAGTCCCATCACCCGCTGTGGCTAATTTATATTTCAAAAGTGCGTATTTTGATCACTGCGCTTTGCGTTGTGAAATTCATGTGCAAGAACCAAATTTGTAGAAACACTTCGGAAGTAGTGTTGATCTAAAGGTAAATGTTGAGCAAAAAACAATCGTGCACTAAAATAATATCGCAGGTGTGTTTATTACCTTGTATTGCTCCTGAAGGGCATACCTTTCCCAGCCAGCACAACAAAGCCCTCCAGAGCCGACCGGCTATTGTAACAATTGCGTCCCCATGCTTCCGACCAAACAGGCCAATTACAGTTGTCTGTTTGGTTGAAGTTTTTTGAAAATTTATGAATCCACGGATTAAAAAAATTATATTCTAATATTGTGAAAATTTTTGTAATGTTGTGAAAAACACTTGTTCAAATTCTCGTGTTCAATTCTGCATACTCAATAAGTTGGGACTGGTTGGTGAGCCATCAAAGTGAGGAGGTTTGATGTCTAAGATTGTCAGCATCTGTATAAGACAAGTTCCCCCAAAGGAGCTTTATTCAATGCAAGAGGAGGCCACGAGTGACTCGGCCCCTTGGAGCCTGCACAATAGTTGTTGGTCCATCCCCTAACCTTTTTAAATGCTTAACATCAAACAAGAAAGCAGCATGTATATTCGTCTTTGGTATGACTAAGCTGAGGTCAGGTTTGAACCGCCGACCTCCTTGAGTCATGTTATACCACCGTGTCGGGTACTTTGGTGAAAATGTACATCATCAAGTTTCAGAAATACAGTATGTTTGCAAAAAAACAACAAAGAAAAACAAACATAAATCATCCTTGTATGCCATGCTGGAAAATCCGTTTCTCATTGGATCCTGAAAAAATCAGCACTGTATTTTTCTTCTTTAACGGACACAATGAATCCCATGCTCTTGTGGGGTTGGCTGAGGGTAACTCGGTCCATATATTTTGCGAACTGGCTCACCAGGCCTGATGTTCGACTGACGTTCGGGCAGGAATTTGGAATTTGGCCATGGAACTGGCAATATCTCGCCTAAACTTTGCGAAGGACACCGTGGGATATTTAATGTCCAGCAACTAAAGTCGGTGAACGGGAGGTCGGTTTAACGTCCATCCGAGGGACGGCGCACACATTGATGAATTGCCCTGCCTGTGAAACACCAGGATCACAGTTTACAAGCTGGGTCAGCAATTGAACCCAATAGGCGGCTCGGAAGTGAGTGATGCCTACCTCTTGGCTTCCTTCCAGCCCTATCCATTTGACAGACTTTTTAATATATATATATATATATAATAATATATATACGTATATACAAGATCGAGGCTCGTGTAAAAGCTAACATTGATCAGAAAAAGACAAACTGACACATAAAACATCATAAAGGGAGCGGGAGACAAGATGGAGAGCAGGGACATCGGGAGATCTGTGGGAAGGAGAGGGCTTAGGGGGAGGAGGCATGGGAAGGGGGAGGGGGAGGACTTCATATGTGAGTCACGGATTTCTTCTTCTTCACTCCCTTTGTTCAAATTTGCTTTTGTTTATTCAATGTCTTCCCCATCTCCCACCCCCAACCACCATTCCTTTTGTATTCCTGAATAAAACCCTTGATTAATGGTTCATTTTAGTGGTAATGTCACCTTCACGGTTGTCTATAAATAGTTTGTTGATAAAGCAAAGGCCTCGTCATTACTTGTGTAATTCTTTCTTGTATTCTGATTTTTCTTACAGACAAATAAAACCACATTGAAAATGAAGGATTTGGAAGATTCACTGCAGAAAATGTACGCGAAGACTGGAGTTTCAATCGACGAAGTTACCAAGGTCGCCCAGTTTGTCAATGGTAAATGTGTGGTCATCTTTCACTTTATATCCTCGCACACCGGCTTTAAGGTACAACCACAATTAAAAGGTAAAATAAATAAAATAGTAATGACGATGATGGATAAAGCATGAAAACGAAGGATTTTCAAAAGGAAATCAAGATAGGAAAGAAAGGAGGAATCTAGAGCAGTGAAAACACAGCAAACATGTTAATCATCTTTTTAATTCAGGAAGAAACAGGTGGTGCAGATGATAATGATATTGGTGTGATTTGCATATGAAAACAGTAAACCTCATGACACGAACACCATCTTATTGACCTTATACTGGCCTGTGTTTGGTAATAACGAGGTAACATACAAAATAGTGCAGTTACTGTACGGCAGTTAATTTGTAACCTCTTCCATGTTTCCACCCTCCTCCCAACCTGTCTATATTGAAAAGCTAATCAAAGGCTGATATACCTCCCTAATTACCTTGATGTCACCATTCTAAAAAAACATATCCAGTATTTCTCGAGTTGACAGCTTTAGGCCACAGGGCCTAAAGCATCATCTCTTTATATATATATATATATATCTTCTATCTATCTATCTTCTATCTATCTATCTTCTATCTTCTATTATTATTATATTGTTACGGACACGGCTAAAGATGTTGCTTGACCGAGCGGAATGGCCGCCGTGTTCGTACAGTTTACCCGATTACCCCGAACGTTGGCCAAATCGCGTCACAGATATTCAATTGGGGAAAACTCTAAAGCGATCGAATGGAAAGAGGAAGAAGAGGACGAAGACGTACAGAAGAGGAACAGGATTTATTATTTATACCACACAAACGAAAAGGAGCAGTCAAGGTTATTTACAGCAGGTGACACAGTGCAAAGATTAGCTTATCTAACTGGCTTACTTAGGCCCAGACAGACCACGGACAAACGGACAAGGCTGACTCACACAGGGATTGATGGCAGGTAGACCGATGGCACAAGGTGCACCTTGGCTCGGGGACAGGATACAGCTCAGTCTTTGGGAGGTCTTTCTTAATGGCAGAGGTCTCTCGGCGCTCGGAGGGTGCGTCCTTTCTCCTTCAGCTCTGCGCGCATCTCACGTCACCACTCCCTCTACTGCGCATGCTCAACGGGGAGTGACACGCCCTCGGCTGGTTGGCTCCGCCCCACTGGGCCCGGTCCGCCGCTTCCATTGGGTGCGGGGGTTACCGGGCTCCGCCCTTGACGAGGAGCTGACAGGGAGCCCCTTTTTGGTAACCCCGTCGAGCACATGTTCGATGGCGGCTCGTTGGGAAGGGCTGGTGCCCTCCCAACACCCCCTACCAACCAAGCCGGAGTGAGGACGCGCACTTCCCGCGCCCGCTGCTGCCGTTGCTGTTGTTGTTGTTGTTGTTGCTGAACCATGAGGAAGAGCTGCGGGGAGGTATCGGGAGGTCCTAAACTTCCTAACGGTGCCATACAATCACATTCTGGTGCAACGAAGGGTCAGAATTAATGGAAACGAGTCCTTAACTGACATAGACTAAGAATAACTAGCAAGATGTCCTATAGTTGTCTTACATGAGATGCGGTGAACCTGGGCACGACATTCAATGGGGGAAATAGGGAAGGGTCGGGTCTACATAGTGTTGTTTACAGAAAATGGGACTAGGGAATGGGGGATTGGGGATAGTTGGGAAGTATTGAGGAAATAGGGGAATATTTACAAGCGGATATGGATGGATGCAAATCCCATATCCGCAACAATATTATATTATTATTATTATTATTATTTTATATATAAAAAAGTTTTTGTTTGTTTGTCTGCACGCGCTAATCTCCTGAACGGTGAAAGATAGGAGGAAACCTCTGAAACAAAAAATGTCGGGACGGGCCCCGGGAAGGTAATAGGCTAGGTGGCGAGGCCGGGCTGGGCCCATTTCGCAATTAAAAGCTGAGCTGAATTATAGTAGTCAATCTTCTACGGCCGCGGGTAAAAGCTGAATTATAGTAGTAAATTCATTCAAAAAGAAATAAAAATGTCGGGACGGGCCCCGGGAGGTTTATAGGCTAGGTGGCGAGGCCGGTCGAGGCCCACCTTGGCCGGGCTGGGCCCATTTCGCAATTAAAAGCTGAGCTGAATTATAGTAGTCAATCTTCTATGGCCACGAGTAAAAGCTGAATTATAGTAGTAAATTCATTCAAAAAGAAGTAGAAATGTCTGGACGGGCCCCGGGAAGGTTATAGGCTTGGTGGCGAGGCCGGTCGATGGCGCCTCGGCCGGGCTAGGCCCATTTCACAATTAAAAGCTGAGCTAAATTACAGTAGTCAATCTTCTACGGCCATGAGTAAAAGCTGAATTATAGTAGTAAATTCATTCAAAAAGAACTAAAAATGTCGGGATGGGCCCCAGGAAGGTTATAGGCTAGGTGGCGAGGCCGGTCGAGGCCGCCTCGGCCGGGCTGGGCCAATTTCGCCATTAAAAGCTGAGCTGAATTATAGTAGTCAATCTTCTACGGCTGCGAGTAAAAGCTGAATTATAGTAGTAAATTCATTCATAAAGAACTAAAAATGTCGGGACGGGCCTCGGGAAGGTTATAGGCTTGGTGGAGAGGCCGGTCGACGCCGCCTCAGTCGGGCTGGGCCCATTTCACAATTAAAAGCTGAGCCAAATTATAGTAGTCAATCTTCTACGGCCGCAAGTAAAAGCTGAATTATAGTAGTCAATCTTCTACGGCTGCGAGTTAAAGCTGAATTATAGTAGTAAATTCATTCAAAAAGAACAAAATGTCGGGATGGGCCCCGGGAAGGTTATAGGCTAGGTGGCAAAGCCGGTTGAGGCCGCCTCGGCCGGGCTGGGCCAATTTCGCAATTCAAAGCTGAGCTGAATTATAGTCGTCAATCTTCTACGGCCGCGAGTAAAAGCTGAATTATAGTAGTAAATTCATTCAAAAAGAACCAGGGCAACGCCGGGTGCTTTCGGCGAGTATATATATATAAATATATATATATTTTATATATATATATATATATATATATATATATATATATATATATATATATGTATATATATATATATATATATACATATATATATATATATATATATATATATATATATATATATATACACACAAAGAATTAAGTTAAGCACCCCTACACAACGAATTAAGGTAAGCACCCCCTAATATATATTCTTTGTGTATATGTATACATTGGCATATATTCTAAGGTATGTGAGATCAAATAATGAGTGGTATGACATTAGCAATTATCCATTGATGAAATGCAGATGAGTGCACTCGTAGGGTTGCGTTGGGTTGAGTAGTGATCCGATCACGTGGGTCCTACACACGTTATTGACGCAAAGATCGCTAGAGGTCTTCTCAGAACAATGACTGTACGTTAGAAAACATAAACGTCATCCACACTGTCCGTGATGGACCTATAGCTCCATACTTAAATTGAGGTGAAAATATGCCTAAAATTCCCAAAAAATTTCACCTTAAATTATTCAGAATAAAATATTGAAAACGGCATGATTTTTATGTTTTTATGTGACCATAATATCACTTCTCCAGAAAATATAGCAATATCATGGGTATATTACACTGTTTTGACGACAACAAACTTGTAATGTGCGAGGTTGTAAAAAAACGGGGGGGGTGCTTAACTTTTTTTTTTTTTTTTTTTTTTTTTTGTATACAAGATCGAGGCTCGTGAAAGAGCGAAAATTAATCACACAGAAAGACAAACAGACACATAAAACAAATAACATCGGGAGCGGTAGACAAGATGGGGAGAGAGGGGGGAGGACACAAACACAACATTTGAGAGCAGGGACCGAGAGACATGGAGACATCGAGAGATCTGTGGGAGGGAGAGGGCTTTGGGGGGGAGGCATGTGAAGGGGGGAGGCATGTGAAGGGGGGGAGGCATGTGAAGGGGGGGGGGGGTGGGAGAGGTATAAACATATGGACACTGCCAGGATTTCCAGGAAATAAGTTGGAATTTCAAACAAGGTGGATCTGGGGTGAATTAGTGGGGGTAGAAAAGATCAAGGTTATGGATGGGGGAAGATAAGAGATGGTGGTGAACAGCTGTTTTAAAGACCTGGAGGGAGGAGAGGGATTGAAGGGAGTGTGGGAGTTTGTTCCACAGGCGGGAGAAAAGAGGAATGAAAGAGTGAAGGTGAGCAGAGAGCCGAGATTTCGGCAGTTTAACCATCAGAGGGTTGCTGGCAGATCTTGTGCGACCTGTAGGAATATTTGGGGGACAGAGCACGGAGAGAGCTGGGGGAGCAAGGCCGGAGAGGAGTCGGTAGAAGACAGAAAGACCACCTACCTGCCTGCGGTGAGTGAGTGAAAGGCCCTCAGAGATAGCTTCATCGCGGGAGATTCCAATGATTTTGAAAGCTTTGGATTCAACAGCGTGAAGCCGAGCCAGGTGTGAGGCAGGAGCACCAGCCCATAGGGGAGAACAGTATTCCATTGAGCTGCGGATGAAAGCCTTGTATGTGGTGAGGAGCTCAGGTGTGCCGAGGAAGGACTTCGCACGACGGAGGATGCCCAGTCGGCGACTGGCTTTGGAGGCCAGCTTGGAAATGTGGTTTTCCCAAGAAAGATCATGGCAGATAGTGAGACCCAAAAGCTTGAGTGACAGAACTTCTTGGAGAGGATTGTTGAGAAAGTAGATGGGAGGGTTGTCCAGTCGATCTTTTCGGAGAGACATAGTAAGAGAGTGAGATTTGGCAGGATTGAAAGACATGTTCCACTTGTTTGACCAGTCTGTGATTTTGTCCAGGTCTTCAGAGAGTGAGGAGGCTGCAGACTGCCTATCTGAGGGAAGAGGAATGGAGCGGCAGAGAGTGGAGTCATCAGCAAAGAGATAGAGAGGATTTTCCAGAGAGTTCTTTGTGTATTCTTAATTCTTTGTGTATATATATATTTCCTCTTCCTCACTTTCCCATTCGTTTCTACTCTCTCTCTCTCTCTCTCCCCCTATCTCTCTCTCTCTCTCTCTCTAGCTCTCATCTCCGAGGACTCAAAAGACCCTAATGACCCAAAAGACCTCAGGGACCCCTAAATACCGTGAAGACCCCATGGACCCAAATGATACTGAGGACTCCCAAAACTCAAAAGACCCTGAGGACCCCTCATATATATATTTTTTATACTTAAAATCCAATTCTGAATTCAGTTTTATAAAGAGGATGTCATGGGTCACGTGTCCAATCAAAGCAGGTTTGTATCATTTGGGGCAGATTGGATTCAGGTCATAACTGCCTGTAGTTATAAGGTGGCCCGTCGTAGGTGGCCCATTTAGTTAACTTTTATACAGTAAATCAAATAAAAATACATTATGATAAAAGGTAAAAAAATGATATCAGAAATGTTATTTTTAGAAGAATCATTCAGGCTGTCCAACTTGACCTTCCTTTAACTTTCTATTTTCCTTTTCATGTGTAAGATTCATCATGTTTTTTTTCTTTTTGTTTCACTTGTCTACCAGACGTCGTCCGCATGACAAATGTAGGTGCAATGCCTGGCTTGCCGATCTCCTCCAGCGAGTTCCAACGCCAACTTGCAGAGGCAGAACGTCTTGTCTCAAAGTTGCGTGCTCGGAATTTTAAGGGCCTGAAGGATATGGCACTGCAAGAAAAGAAATTGGCAGATGAGTGTGAGTATTAAGGCTTGGATGCTCTTAAATGTCACCAGTATGTCATATTATTGTTCGTCAAATTTAAAATGTCATGTTTACATTAAAAATAGAATACTAATCAAAATTATATGTATACTGCTCAAGTAAATCTACATTATTTATATATTACAACTCTTGAAAAGTATGACTGATGTTTCTCAATACTTTCCATCACCCATCACCTCGCTGAATATACAAAACAAATGTGATTTGCAACTAGTCTTGTGATCTGTTATGCAATTGTCAGTGCTGCTCGTAAGAGTAAACTAGAACGGCACTCGGTAGGGTGCACACCTCTATCAGGCTGAACAGTTTACGTTTTGTATCCCACTGATGGGCCGGATCTGGATTCGGACCTGAAACAAACTCTAATCAGCTTGTTCGTGTCGCCTAACCAACTCATCCACCAAGTTTTGTCATAATCCGTGTGCAATATTTTGAAATATCGTGCTATATATCATTTTTGGCCACATTTCTCAATGGTGAAGAATCACTTATGAAATTTTAATAATTCCCGTACCTGGATCCGGATCTGGATTTTCACCAAAATTGAATCACTTCATGCTTGTCACGCACCCAACATGCCCACCAAAGTTCCTCCAAATTCGTCCATAACGTTTTGAGATTTTGTGCTACTAGGACGTGCCCGTACGTGGGTGCCCGTTCCTTGCCAAAAAAAAAAAAAAAAATGTCTTCGCCCATGCATGCATGGGCGTGCCCGTAAGTGCGTGATGTGACCGTACAATGAATGTATCGTCCCGACGCCGCAGCTCGGATGGCGCTGCAGTTAATCGGGCCTGTATCGGCAGAGTTATTATAAACGTGTACTACAATCGATCGTACCTTACAGCGTCTGCTCGCCACGTTCAGCATCAGTACGTCATCACTATGACTATCCGTAAGTCCGGAAGTGACGTCCTCATTTGACTGTCCGGAAGGTCGCATATCGCAGTTACGATGAATCGCAAATTAGTTTTAATTAGTTTTAAAACATAGTTTAACGCCAACATAGTTTGCCAACGTGAAATAAATGAATACGCTCTCAAATGTGCCGTCCGAGGCAGAGTCTGTTCGCCACGTTCGGCACACGTGATAGCTCGCTGCTCTCTGATTGGTTGAATCGTTTTTTGGACATAGCTCGGTAACTACTTCTCCGATTAATATGAAACCTTGAAAAGGCACATCCTCGGGTCCCCAGCAATATACCTGGCAAGTTTCAAGTATATCGGACCCGTGGTTGTCGAGAAACAGCGGTCACAGACAAACAAACACACAGACACACAGAGATTACTGGAATTATAGATAGACTAGGGCATGCCCGTACTATATATATATCTAAAATTATATCCCCCCCCTCTATTTACATGAAATGGTTTGGTCCATTCGCAAAGCCAAAGCGAACGGCTTGCAAGTACGGTGGCAATCCCCCCCCCCCCCCTCTATTTACATGAAATGGTTTGGTCCATTCGCAAAGCCAAATCGAACGGCTTGCGAGTACGGTGACAATCCCCCCCCTCTATTTACATGAAATGGTTTGGTCCAAAGCGAACGGCTTGCGAGTACGGTGACAATCCCCCCCCCCCCCCCCCTCTATTTACATGAAATGGTTTGGTCCAAAGCGAACGGCTTGCGGAGTTTGGTAAAGAAATCGCCATAGCTCGGTAACTACTTCTCCGATTAATATGAAACCTTGAAAAGGCACATCCTCGGGTCCCCAGCAATATACCTGGCAAGTTTAAAGTATATCGGACCCGTGGTTGTCGAGAAACAGCGGTCACAGACACACAGACACACAGACATACACACAGAGATTACTGGAATTATAGATAGACTAGGGCATGCCCGTACTATATATATATCTAAAATTATATCCCCCCCCCCTCTATTTACATGAAATGGTTTGGTCCAAAGCGAACGGCTTGCGAGTACGGTGACAATCCCCCCCCTCTATTTACATGAAATGGTTTGGTCCAAAGCGAACGGCTTGCGGAGTTTGGTAAATAAATCGCCATAGCTCGGTAACTACTTCTCCGATTAATATGAAACCTTGAAAAGGCACATCCTCGGGTCCCCAGCAATATACCTGGCAAGTTTAAAGTATATCGGACCCGTGGTTGTCGAGAAACAGCGGTCACAGACACACAGACACACAGACATACACACAGAGATTACTGGAATTATAGATAGATATATCGTTTTTGGCCCCTTTAGAAATGGTGAAGAATCACTTGTAAAAATTTAAAAAAATAATATCGTATCTTGATCTGGATCTTCCCCAATATCGAACCATTTCTTCCTTTTCACACATCCATCCTCTCCAACAAATTTCATCTGAATCCGTCCACAACTCTTTGAGATGTCATGCAATATATCGATTTTGGCCCTATCTCTCAATGGTGAAGAATCACTTTAAAAATTCTCATATCTGGATCCGGATCTTCACCAAAATCTAATCATTTTGCCATTGTCAAACCCCCAACATGTCCACCAAATTTTGTCTAAATCCATTCACAACGTTTTGAGATATCCTGTTCATAGACAGACAGACAGACAGGGGTGAAGACACAACCACCGTCCACCTTCGTTGGCAGAGGTAACGAAGGACCCACAATTGCACTGAGGCTGAACGCTATGTGAGTGTTTCTGAATACTCCATCTATGTCCCCTCTCCTCACAATTACAATTCTGAAGATACTTTGGGATGGATAAGATGCAAAATGACAGAAATGGAGAGAAAATAACAGAGTAGCAAAATAATGGAGAGAAAATAACTGAGTCGCAAAATGAAATTGTAGAAAGGGGCCATATTCTATTTCATATGCAAATTTGGCCGGATGTACATATCCTGCTCTCATCCACACCCCTTCCCCACTCCCCCTCCCCCACCCTTTACAATTTATTATTAGTATAAACATGATTTGCTTGTTGTATTCTATTGCAATCCTGACAACTGTTTTAAGATATTTTAGCAATGGAAACACAACGTTTTTTGTCAACAGAAGGTGAGGGCCATGGAAGAACTAAACGACAATGGAACCACCTTTAGAGGCCATTTTCCCCACAGAGCGGGGGTTGGCCTTTTTTTGGCACCGTGGTCCCCTTTCTGAAGCAATGTTTTATGGCCGGATGCCCTTCCTGCCGCCAACCCTGTTAGTCGCGTCTTCCCACACACAGGGAATTACCAGTGAACTGGTACTCAATTTGCCGACCTCGGAAGGATGACACGTTGAGTCAACCCCCCTGGCGTAGGATCCCAAGCCGGCACCCTAACCGCGAAGCCAACACCAGGCTACAACTTAGCGACAATGAGTGAAAGATTAACAGACTGACATAAGGTACAGGGGATCTGGCAGGTGGCAGATTAACAGACAGATACGCTACAGTATGAGAAGGGAGTAACATGGAGAGAAAAGGGGAAAGGGCGCAGTGAGATAGGAGGAGCTCAGGAGAAGGCATGGAAGAAATCATGAGCCATCAAAAGGCAACCATATTGAAGGACCGGAAGGGAGAGCACAATACAACAAACACAAAGTCGGTTGCACAGACAAGAGAAGAGTGGGATGAAGAAATGGATGTAAGCATGATCAAGATTAGACTTTGAGAAGATAAGTAGGTGTGAGTTTCTGGAAGCACTCGTTCTGTGACTTATCTTCTCATGTTTATTAAAATGAATATGGTGAGAAGCAAACCCTGGAACACGGCCTTCCCCGACAGATTCCAATAACTCAAAGAGTCTTCAATGCAACAACCTCCAAGAGAAGACAATGGGAAGCAGGTACACCATCTAAGAGTGGGGAGTTGTACTCCACGGCACTCCATATGATCGAAGGCCTTGCACACAAGATTGTGAGCAGTAGAAGACTGAATGAACTTGGATCTGAAAAGAATACCAAATGTATACCAGCAATAGAGAGCAATTCGTGGAGACATGGTTCTCCAAGAATAGTTATGAGCATTAATGAGGCCGAGGAGCTTCAGAGTACTTCTTCTTCCAAGAGTCGCCACAAAAAAAGATGGGGATTTACCAACTGTTTTTTATGGAGTGAAAAGTTGGAACTTTGCTGCATTCAAAAACATGTTCTAAGTAATTGACCAGTGACTTCTTTTTTCCCAGATCTGCAAATAGGGATGACACAGCAGCCTTACACCTTATCTTAATACTTATATACCTTATATATACCTTATACCTTAATACCGTATCAGGTGTTTTGCGGTATTGTCCTGCACATGGTGGAGTCATCAGCAAAATGTTAAATAATTTTACAGAGAAATAGAAATGTCATTGATGTAGAACAAGAATATGAATGGTCCCACTGTCCTGCATAACAGAAGAAATCTGGAGGATGGTGGTTCGAATCCCGGCCGAGTCATACCAAAGACTTGGAAAAACGTGCGCTTCCTTGCTTGATGCTCAGTATTTACAAGGGGTAGAGCATGGACAAACAGATCTGTTGGAGTTATCTTGTAAGAGAAGCAAAGTATAAAATTAGAAGTATAAAATTTATAAAATAAAAATTTAGAAGTATAAAATACAGTTAAAGCAGTATAATTTGACGTGCATGGAAAAAAAAAATCCACATTCTCTGGTCTGGAGCTGGAGGGATTATTCCATAAAATGAGACAAATTCACAGTTCCTGATTATAAACAATTATTTTGTCCACTGGAAGCAAGTTAAAAATAAAACATAATTGAAAAGCCAAGTGCTAGCTCTATGACGTCAATGCTGAAATGTTGGAGGTACATGGATTGCTGGCTTCTCAACACCCAGAGCTCAGAACATACTCTCACACACCGAAGAGTGACAAAAATACTGCGAAACAATATGGTGCTTGCTCCACAAAGGCAGATGATGGAGCTGCACTAATTTTTCAGAGATATGTCCGTTATAAATTAGATAACGTGAAGTGCTCATTTATTTTGATCGCCATTGGTTCATTTCAATCGGCCAAGGTACAAACTGTCATCTCGGTGTTTCGCAGGCATGGTGAATCATCAATGTGTATGCCATCCCTCGGGTGGACGTTAGACTGATGTCCTGTCTGTTGGAATTAGTTGGTGGACGTTAATGATGCCACGGTGTCCTTCGCTAAGAGTAGGCGATCTATTGTTGGTACCCTGAACAAATTACAAGTACCTGCCTTAACCTACAGTGGGCACTCCATCAAGGGCACAGCTGTGTAAAATGAATGACTGACACTGAACTGATTTATGTGTGGAAAGAGGTGGGAGAATGGTAGAGGTGGTGGCTCTGTGAAGACCAAGCTACACTGATATATATATATATTGTATACAAGATCGAAACTCGTGAAAGAGCTGACATCAATCGCAAAAAAACAAAGCAAAAAAAAAACGGACACACAAAACATACAATAAAGGGAGCAGGAGACAATATGAGGAGAGAGAGGGAAGCACACAAGTACAACAGTAGAGAACAGGGACATCGGGAGATCTGTGGGAGGGAGAGGGATTGGGGGGAGGAGGCATGGGAAGGCCGGGGGGTGGGGGGAGGGTGGGAGAGGTATAAAAGACATGGACACTGTGAGAACTATCAGGAAATTCTAAACTTCTAAATTTTATACTTCTAAATATGTAAGGTAGAGTTTACCTGATTGTTTGAACCATCATTTTTTTTGCAGTCGTTTTATGAGGTTAATAAAACGACACAATCCGTTTTCTTTTTCACTTGTGCTCTCAGTGTTGAAGAAAGTTCAGATTGAATTTCAACAACGTGTCCAGGAGCTTGGAGATGAAAAGACGGAGGCCAGTCAACTACTCGACAAGCACGAACTTCTCCTCGCTGACATCTTGGTAGCGGTCAATAGTGCGAGGGAAGCAACAAACCTCGCCGATTCTCAGAACCGTGCCAACGAAGACACCTTGGAAGAACACAAGGTCTTCCATTGTTTACGTCTTTTGTTGCTATTGTGACGTCTTAACGTTGTTTGCTCTTGCATTGCTTTTTATTCATCCGATAAATTAAACTAATGGTCTAAATTAGTCTGGAGCAAGTTGTGCTTAATTGATTACGAGGTGTTAATTTAACATTATTTGTGCAAAAATGTGGACATTTTTGACTCTCAACTCCAACGTCCCTCCCTTTTCCTTCTATTTTTTATCTTCTCTGAACATCCTTTGCTTTACCATCTGCTGGCGTTAGTTGGTGGATGTTAAAGGTCGCACAGTGTCATTCGTGAAGAGTAGGCGACATATCACCGTAACCTTGAGGAAATTCCTGCCCTAACCTGCAGAGGACACTGCATCAGCGGCACAGTCGTTGCATTACAAATCTGTGCGCTGCGTTACAAACGAGGACCACACCCTTTTTCTTTTTCCGTTAATGTTTCTCCAATTCCCTTTCCATGTGTTTCTTGCCATGGAAAAAAGGGATTTGGCTGATTTTTCGAGCATTAGCCCTTCATCAGTGCAAAAGTTAGAATTAGCCCTGCTATCCTCCTCAGAACCCTCCCCTGGTTCACCTCCCAAAATCCAGGTAAAATGCAAACTTCCACCCTTTACCTCCACCACCAAAGGTGGATGGAGGTTGTTTTCATCCCTGTCTGTCTGTCTGTTTGCTTGTCTGTTTGTGAACAAAACATCTCAAAAAGTTGTGGACGGATTCGGACGAAATTTGGCAGAGATGTAGCATATATCACAAGGACGAAATGATTAGGTTTTGGTGAAGATCCGGATTCGGATCCGGCTACTAGAATTTTCTTTAGTGATTCTTCACTATTGGGAGATCGAGCCAAAAACGATACATAGCGGGATATCTCAAAAAGTTGTGGACGGATTTGAACGAAACTTGGTGGACCAGTTGGGTGTCTCACAAGGACGATTCATTTAGATTTTGGTGAAGATTTGAAAATGGATTCAGATATGAGAATTAATTAATTTTTAAGTGATTCTTCACCATTGGGAGATATGACTAAAAACGATACATAGCGGGATATCTTAAAAAGTTGTGGACGGATTTGAACGAAACTTGGTGGACCGGTTGGGTGTCTCACAATGACGATTCAATTAGATTTTGGTGAAGATCTGAATATGGATTCGGATGTGAGAATTAATTAATTTTATAAGTGATTCTTCACTATTGGGGGATCGGGCCAAAAACGATACATAGCAGGATATCTCAAAAAGTTATGGATGGATTTCGACGAAACTTGTTGGACAGGTTGTGTGTTTGACAAGGAAGAATCGATTCGATGTTGGTGAAGATGTGAATATGGATTCGGATATGATAATTATTTAATTTTTTAAGTGATTCTTCATCATTGAGTGATATGGCCAACAAGGCGGAGTGCCGTTCTAGTTTGTTCTTGTTTTATCCTGTCTGCCAAAACGCCTTCCTGTGGCTGTTCAATTCCACTCTACCCTCCAGGGGTTCAAGCATGTGGTGCACCACTATGTAAGGTCAACTACCCTCCCCAATCCCTCAACCCTACCCACCATCTCAAATCTACACCTCCATCAACTCTTACCCTCCCCAACTCAACCCTCTTACCTGCAGGATACTGTTTCCTTCCTTCTTCTCTCTCCTCTTTTCCTGGTTATTCATTTCCTTCTTTATTGTGTCCAACTGCAGCTGCACTGTTCTACAGTCATTACAATTGCCTTTTCACCCTCTGTCACCTCGTTTTTCCATGAGCCTCGATTTTGTCTAGAAAAAAATATTTCATTGTCTGGCATACGAATTAGCATGATCGTCGATGTTCCTGCGTGGTTAACTTAATTTTTGGGTGGACAATCCAGTAGAAAAGTTTTCCAAAAACTGACTGAGACTTTTTTTTTTCTTCTTCTTTTTTTTTGTATACTGAATCGAGGCTCGTGAAAGAGCTGACATTTACTTCACAAACAAATCAACCAGACAAACAAAATATATAAAAAGAGGGAGCGGAAGACAAGAGAAGGGGAAGCACACAAACACTTGAGAGCACATAACATTTAAGAGCAGGGAGATGTGTGGGAGGGAGAGGGCTTGGGGGGAGGAAGCGCGGGACGAGGGAAACGAGGGGGGGAGAAGGAAACGAGGGGGGGAGAAGTATAAAACACAAGGACACCAAGGACTTCCAGGACAGAAGTTGGTATTTCAAAAAGTGGAATTGGGGTGAAATTAGCGGGGATAGAAAAGATCAAGGTTTTGTTTTGAAATCAAAATCAATAGATCAATAGAAAAGGTTTTGGATGGGGGAAGATAAGAGATGGTGGTGAACAGCTGTTTTAAAGACCTGGAGGGTGGAGTGGGATTGAAGAGAGTGAGGGAGTTTGTTCCAGAGGCGGGAGAAAAGAGGTATGAAGGAGTGAAGGTGAGCAGAGAGTCTTGATTTTGGCAGTTTAACCATAAGAGGGTTGCAGGCAGATCTTGTGCGACCTGAAGGAATATTTGCGGGACAGAGCCCAGATAGAGCTGGGGGGGGCAAGGCCAGAGAGGAGTCGGTAGAAGACGGAAAGACCACCAACCTGCCTGCGGTGAGTGAGTGAGAGGCCCTTGGAGTTAGCTTCATCGCGGGAGATTCCAATGATTCTGAATGCTTTGGTTTCAACAGCGTGAAGACGAGCTAGGTGTGAGGCAGGAGCACCAGCCCAGATGGGAGAGCAGTATTCCATTGAGCTGCGGATGAAAGCCTTGTATGTGGTGAGGAGCTCAGGTGTGCCAAGGAAGGACTTCGCACGACGGAGGATGCCCAGTCGGCGACTGGCTTTGGAGGCCAGATTTGAAATGTGGTTTTCCCAGGAAAGATCATGGCAGATAGTGAGACCCAAAAGCTTGAGTGACAGAACTTCTTGGAGAGGATTATTCAGAAAATGGACAGGAGCGTTGTCCAGTCGGTCTTTTCGGAGAGACATCGTAAGAGTGTGAGATTTGTCAGGATTGAAAGACATGTTCCACTTGTTTGCCCAGTCTGTGATTTTGTCCAGGTCTGCAGAGAGTGAGGAGGCTGCAGACTGCCGATCTGAGGGATGAAGAATGGAGCGACAGAGAGTAGAGTCATCAGCAAAGAGATAGAGAGGATTTTCAAGAGAGTCAGAGAGATCATTGATGAAGACCAGAAAAAGCACAGGGCCCAGAACACTGCCTTGGGGAACTCCAGCCTGAACAGGAAGAGGAGATGAGAGAAACCCATTCAGGGCCACACGTTGACTACGATTAGAGAGGAAGTCCGCCAGCCATGTGTGGAGATTTCCATGGATACCA
The DNA here is from genome assembly GCF_964187855.1 of Myxine glutinosa. Lineage (NCBI taxonomy): Eukaryota > Metazoa > Chordata > Myxini > Myxiniformes > Myxinidae > Myxine > Myxine glutinosa. The sequence continues at coordinate 30,852,386 of NC_136271.1, forward strand.
AAAGAGGAGAGTTTGGTGAGCAGAGCGGGGTGCCAGACCGTATCGAAGGCATGTGATATGTCAAGGGAGACAGCTCTAATTTCCTGTTTGGCATTGAGGACCTCCATCCATTGTTGAGAAAGCAGAAGCAGCATGTCCAGGGTAGAGTGACCAGGTCTGAAACCAAATTGCTGATCAAAGATCAAGCCATTGGAGAAGAGGAAAGATTTCATATCTGAAGCAATGATGGATTCCATGACTTTGCTGATAATTGGGAGAAGGCTGATTGGTCTGTAGTTGCTGGGATCTGTTTTTGCACCTTTTTGTGCAAAGCTGTGATGTTGGCAGATTTCCAAGCAGATGGAAGATGACCTTGAGCAAAAGAGAGGGTGAAGAGAACAGATAGAGGGAGTGAAAGAGCGGAAGAACAGGATTTTAGGACCCGTGGGCTGATGCCGTCAGGTCCAGTTGCAGAATCAGAGTCGAGGGTTGACAGAAACTTTTCCACCTTGTCAGGAGGAAAGGACACAGAGTCCAGGAGCAGCTGGGTACGACTGGGTACGGTGGGTACAGAGAGGGATGGGTTTGGGACACAAGATTTAGAGGCAAACACAGAGTTGAGGCATCCAGCTTTTTCACGTGGGGAGTCAGCCGTGTGGCCGTTTGAGGTGAGGGAGGGGATGGAGGGGGAACAAATACCAGAAACAGATTTGACCAGACGCCACCAGGATTTGGAAGAGGGAGACAGATAAGAGAGTTCTGTCCTGAGAACGGAGAGATATTGTTTCCTGGCTCTCCTGAGGGTGGACACACACTTGTTTTGGGCTTTGTGAAAGGAAATGAGATTTCCGTCCATTGGATTTGCTTTCCAGGAGACGAAAGCAAGTTGTTTCTGGGCAATAGCCTCACCACAAGATTCCGTGTACCATGGATGGGAGGAAGGGTATGGCAACTGAAGACGAGATGGGATAAATCTGTGCATGAGAGAGAGCAATTTACTTTGGAAGAATTCCCAGGATGAGTTGATGTCAGAGGCGGTAGAGATGGGAGACCAGTCCAGATGATTGATGGCTGCTTGAAGACCATGCCAGTTGGCCTGAGTGAAATGTCAGACTCGTCGACGCTGAGGAGGCTCTCTGAGAATGGTCAGAGAGATGTCCACTTTAACAAGCACATCATCAGAAGAACCGATTGGAGCAGAAGAAGAGCAGCAGACATTTGCAGGGAAGTTAGTCATAACCAAGTCCAGAAGAGAAGATGCTCCATTGACTGAGATCTGGGTCGGGAAATAGACAGATTGTGTCAGTCCCAGTGAGTCACAGAAGTCCTTTGCTGAAGAGCCATGGCTGGTGAGAGAGGTACCCACACCCAGCCAACTGGCATGGTGACAATTGAAATCACCACATATGAGGAAGAGAGAGTTGGGATGGGTAGATGGGTAGATAGACTTATGTAGGGTGATTAAGTTTCTCCAGTTGGTGAGACGTAAGGAAAATCCTGAAAGTTCTGTTTGAATTTGGAATAATCATCTGTGAACAATAATGCAAGTTCCCTTACAAGAAGCCTCAACACAGAAGGAGGCCATTAGGCCCATCAAAAGCCTCTTCTAGTGGAGGCTTTTTATCAACCTGTGGTTTATTGTCCATGCTCCATCTTTTTTAAATGCTGAGCATCAAGCAAGGAAGCAGCACGTTCCATTTTCAATCTTTGGTTCGAACCTACCAAACCATTACACTGCTGAGTCTGGTATACAAGAAAAACAGAAGCTCATTTAATATTTAAACTCAAGTTGGAGATAAAGCTTTGACACAAACTAGCAGCCATAATGGTCGCCAGGTTGTTGCTTTCAGTAAGCTAAACTAAAAGTGGTGATATTTGTCAATAGCCGGACCACCTGTCTAATTAATCTGTCTAACCATGTCAAATGTATGTGTGGAAACAATAAAATTGCATGTTGTGTGTCGCGTACACATTAGCCTTTGTATCAAAAAGCGTATCCATGGAAACAAATCCTGACGCCCACCTTTGTGATATTTCTACCAACTGTTTACATTTCTGGAAAGCATAAATTAGCATTTCTCTCTATCATACAAAGGTTCACAAGTGCTACAGCAACTGAAGGATACATATTGTTGCAGATCGCAGAGTACGGCACTCCCGTTAGCAAGGGGGGGTTAATCCCCTTGTCTTGTTAAGCTAGCCATCTTCGGTCCTGGAACTATCCCGCTCCTTTGCGGGATGAGATTGGCCAGGGTGATTGGTCAATGGTTTCCCAAATACCTTCACCAATCTCTCTGCAAAGCATATTAACTATCTAAAAGAGGAAACGAAAGAAGGGAATATACAAGAAGGAGGAAATAAAAGGACATAGGGCAAGCTTATCTAAACAGTCTTAACTTATCACGACCCCAGGACAAACAGACAGACTCACACGGATTGGTAGCTGGTAGGGGAGGAAGGTCCGGGCAGATGGTCCCAGGCTCCGGGTCCGCCGTGAGGAATGGCAGGCAGCTGGTGTCGTTGGCGCGCGGCCGGACCTTACAAATGCGAGGGGCTGGAATGCGCGTACATATAGCGTACCGAACGCTCTCAAAACCAACGGCAGTTCGTATCAAAAACTATCGTCCCAAATGATCCTCCGCGCATTGTTCTTATATTCGCCGCCTCTGCGCTGTTCTCTCGAGTTTGCCGATCTTCTCTCCTCGCATCTGCCGATCTCCCCCGCATCTCCGCAAAAGGGCTTCACGCTCGCGCTTTTATCACAAGCCTCGCTATCAAGCCGCGTCCGCTTTGCTCCGCCTACCGGTGAACACGCCTCGGCCCGGATTGGTCACGAGGGTTCATTGGTACCTCCCCTCGTGACGCGTTGATGGGGCCATGCCTATGTTCCTGGCCGCTCCTCCCTTCTCTCCCACTCTGACCGCGTGCATAATGGCATCTTGCTGCGGCTGGCAGAGTAGCGCAATATGTTGTGGAGAGCAGTTTACGCCGCAATATGAATGGAATCGGAATTTGAGAAGGGCGCTAGGTTATTTGATTAATACAATGCAGATTCAACTATTGGAAACAGATCCTTACCTGAAACACATACTAATGAAATAACTAAAGAAGAAGCCTATGGTTTGCTACGTGTTGCTCGTGGCCTAACTAGGGTGCGACCTTTGACCTTTACACCAACAATGGGAGTATTTACAGGGGACATTTACAGATTAAGGGAACATTTACAAAAATTTACCAAGTGGAGGGTTCTAAAAACCACAACAATATATTAATTTACCTAATCTCTTGTGATCAGCCTAATTATATGTAATGTCTGTCTGACGCAGATTCGTACTCGGGAAGTCCACAAGCTTAAAGATGGAGCTGAAAAAGCGTTGGGAGAATCGGAGAACAAGCTGGAGGAGCTACGCGATCTGCTGAACGATTTGGAGACGACAAGAAAGGTCTCACACATTTCGATAGAAACATATGCAGACACAGAACCTTTGATTATCGGGTAAATTACCTTCAAAAGGACTGGCAAGATGGCCAAAAGGTGTACACACGTGCCTATAAGCCAGCGAGCCTGGGCTCGAATCCTGACCTGGCTATAAACTGCCATCCTGATGTTTCACTGTGTATATATATATATATATATATATATATACACATACATACATACATACATACATATATGCAGTGCTTTCAGAAAGTATTCAGACCCCTTCACTTTTTCACATTTTGTTATGTTGCAGCCTTATGCTGAAATCGTTTAAATTCATTTTTTCCCTCATCAATCTACACTCAATACCCCATAATGACAAAGAGAAAACAGGATTTTAGAAAGTTTTGCAAATTTATTTTTAAAAAACAAAAACTGAAATATCACATTTACATAAGTATTCAGACCCTTTGCTATGACACTTGAAATTTAGCTTAGGTGCCTCCCATTTCTCTTGATCATCTTTGATATGTTTCTACACCTTGATTCGAGTCCACCTGTGGTAAATTCAATTGATTGGACATGATTTGAAAGGCACACACCAGTCTATATAAGGTCTCACAGCTGACAATGCATATCAGAGCAAAAATCAAGCCATGAGGTCGAAGGAACTGCCTGTAGAGCTCAGAGACAGGATTGTGTCGAGGCACAGATCTGGGGAAGCCTACAAAAAAAAATCTCTGCTGCATTGAAGGTTCCCAAGAGCACAGTGGCCTGCATAATTCTTAAATGGAAGAAGTTTGGAACAACCAGGACTCACTCTTCCTAGAGCTGGCCGCCCGGCCAAACTGAACAATCGGGACAGAAGGGCCTTGGTAAGAGAGGTGTCCAAGAACCTGATGGTCACTCTGGCTGAGCGCCAGAGATCCTGTGTGGAGATGGGAGAAACTTCCAGAAGGACAACCATCACTGCAACACTCCACCGATCTGGGCTTTATGGCAGAGTGGCCAGACGGAAGCCTCTCCTCAGTGAAAGACACATGAAAACCCACTTGGAGTTTGCAAAAAATGCACCTAAAGGACTCTCAGACTGTGAGAAACAAGATTCTGAGGTCTGATGAAACCAAGATTGAACTGTTTGGCCTCAATTCTAAGCATCATGTCTGGAGGACACCATGCACCGCTCATCACCTGCCCAATACAATCCCAACGGTGAAGCATGGTGGTGGCAGCATCATGCTGTGGGGGTGTTTTTCAGCAGCAGGGACTGGGGGTCTGGTCAGGGTTGAGGGAACAATGAATGGAGCAAAGTACAGAGATGTCCTAAATGAAAACCTGAAACAGAGCGCTCAGCACCTCAGACTGGGCTGAAGGTTCACCTTCCAACAGGACAATGACCCTAAGCCCACAGCCAAGACAACGCAGGAGTGGCTTAGGGACAACTCTGTGAAGGTTCTTGAGTGGCTCAGCCAGAGCCCTGACGAGAACCCAATCGAAAATCTCTGGAGACCTGAAAATGGCTGTCCACGGACGGTCCCCATCCAACCTGACAGAGCTTGAGAGGATCTGCAGAGAATAATGGCAGAAAATCACCAAATCCAGGTGTGCAAAGCTTGTCGCGTCATACCCAATAAGACTCGAGGCTGTAATCGCTGCCAAAGGTGCTTCAACTAAGTACTGAGTTAAGGGTCTGAATACTTATGTAAATGTGATATTTCAGGTTTTTATTTTTAATGAATTTGCAAAACTTTCTAAAATCCTGTTTGCTCTTTGTCATTATGGGGTATTGAGTGTAGATTGATGAGGGAAAAAATGAATTTAAACGATTTCAGCATAAGGCTGGCAACATAACAAAATGTGAAAAAAGTGAAGGGGTCTGAATACTTTCTGAATGCACTGTATATATTTATATATATGTACATATATCTTATAAACTCTAGAAAAGTATCGTGACTATTATGAGTTTATTTCTCTTATTCAACAAAATGTTCACAAGCACTCCTGTTGACAGCACTACCTAATGATAAATGCATGATCATCAAAACTTTGATGACTCGTACCTGCCAGAACGTGTTGTTTCTCAGGATGTAATTTTGTATGGGCATTTTTTTTTTTACTCATGCCAGGAGTTTGAGAAATTGGCTGCTGAAGTGGATGGGGCAGAAAAACCCCTATCTGAGCACGTGAACCGTCTGAGCCAAGGTGCCTCACAAGAACCTTTGGTGCAGAAGGCAGAAGAACACGCACGCTCATTGCGCAATGTTGCCAAACAACTGGAAAGGTGGAAATAACCGTTTTCATGTTTAAAACCCTGATGTGTCACTGGGGTGTGGATGAAGCAGAGGTATGATAGGCCTCCTCCTGTGTCCCTTAAGTAAGGTGAATCCAATAGCATAATGTGTGATCAAGATTATGGTGAAATGATCACTTGGTTGTGAGCATAAAGTTCATGGTTTGCATTAATTTCGCTTTTGTTTAGAAATACAATGTTTGTGCATTAATTCGCTGATATTAAAAAATATGTACCACAAGCTGGGAAAAATGATTGGCCTTCACGAGCCTGTTGGCATGAAGTTTGAGATTTCATTAACCAGATAATCTCAAGAACATCTAGCCTGTACAGAATGCTCCTGCAATCTCATTTTTAACATTCTATACTCCAATACAGTCCAATCTTAGAAATACCAAAAAAAAAAAAAAAAATCTGGAAATCATACAAATTGGTGAAAAATCGAATTGGCGACAATTTTCTTTGTTTCTCCCACCTCACCAGATTGAGCGTAACTTAGTCAGGTAAGTATTTTTGTCATCCTACAACACCAATAGGAATATGAACATTTTGAATAAAATAACAGTTTGAATACAGCAAGCAGAGCACGTGGTAATAAACCGCCAGACAGGAACAAAGATGCGGGAATCAGGTAATCAATCAGGTATTAATGTATTATAACTATAGTAGAAGATATGTCTGATGGAAAGATGTACATTTTAGGCAGTAGGTTGTAGACAGCAACCGCCCAGGGTAGTACTACCGTTCGGACTTCGGAGTGTTAAAGTGGTGCCCGGAACCATCTTACACTCTCCGTGTCAGGATTGCTGGTCTTACTTTCTGTCTCACTCAAACTATAGCTACCGGGCTAGCTTAAATCTCTCTTTCTCACAAACAAACATCATACACTTTTCATCATACACTTTTCTTCTCTTTTATTTAAGACCTGGCCTTGACGGCTATATAGTCCGTGCCTGGAGCCTCCAACAACAAAAAAATTAATAAATCAAGCTTTCACAGTGGGTTCAAACAGAATCCAACGCAATCAAATAAACCCCCATTGAGATCAATGGGCCAAATCTCTATTATGTATGATGGGGAGAGGGGGGTAAAAAATGGGGAAATTTAAATTGAGAGATGGGAGGAGAAGGAATGTGTGCGGGGTTGGGAGGTTTGGGAATAGCGAGCGAGTTGAAAATAATGACTTTTCAGTCTGAAATACTGACTTTTTAATGACCTGGCTTGTACATTAAACCGTAACTTTAAACCTTTCAACAGAACCAATGTAAGTGTCATGTTAGGCACCATTAAATATACATAATATCAAATACTCAGCCATTTTTTATGATGAAAAACGAAAATTTTTAATGAACTCTTAATTAATTAATTATGAAAGAACTTGAGTAATAAAAAAGAAAAATGAGCTTTCCATGTTTGCATCGACTTCTCGCATTGACTTATTGTTGGTGGTTTTAACATCTTTGACATTGGATTACTGCTTCGATTGCTTTGGCAAATATTGCAAATATATTGCTTATGAGAGTAAATATAATGACTTTTTAAGAGCCTTAAAACCAGAGGTCCAAATATAATGACTTTTAATGATGCACTGGAACGGAGGAGAGAGGGGTGGGAGGGAGGGAGATTTGGAGGGATATAGGAGTTAGGGTAGGGAAGGGGAAATTTATGAAGCATGGTAAGGGAGAGTCAAATGTCCTGCCACATTTATGTATATAATATATGTATAAATGGCCCCTGATGGGAGTTTTTAAATACAGATATCAAATGTTTGATCCCAATCTCCATAAAGCCTTTTGGGATAATTTTTATGAGTCATCAAATGTGTTTTTGTAATTCATCGTGTTCAAATTAAGTTCACTTGTGGCTCACCATCATGATTTCCTGGAAGCACTTAGTTCAATGTACGTACAGTAAAAGAGCATAAGGGAGTGCATGAGGGTTTTATTTGTTGTCAGCCAAATGGCAGCGCACTTGGCAAAGCTGAGTCAACAGAATGTTCGACTGTAGAAGTAATAGCTTCAAAAAGAAAAAGCGGCCATTTTACAATTGCTACCATTCATGCTGGTGAGATGTACATCGGACCCTATTCTACTCGGTGGTTACTACTACTCTGCACGTGAAGCGAAAGGCGCGGTTGAGCAATTGGTTCACTTTGTCTCTGTCTGTCTGTTTGCCTGGTGTTGCCTGGTGTTGGCTTAGCGGTTAGGGTGCCGGCTTGGGATCCTAGGATCCTGGGTTCGAATCCCGGTCTAATCGCTGAATTAACGCCAGGGGGGTTGACTCAGCCTGTCATCCTTCCGAGGTCGGCAAATTGAGTACCAGCTTGCTGGGATGAATGATCCCGGTGTGTACCCCGGTTTAGAATAGGTACACCGTATCCCTGCGCATCGTAAGAGGCGACTAAGGGTTGGCGCCAGGAAGGGCATCCGGCCATAAAAACATTGCCTCAAAGAGAGAACCATGATTGTCATGGGGCCCGCAAGGCTAACCCCCGCTCTAGCAGGGGAAATGGCCTTAAAAACGATCATTCTGTCTGTTTGTCTACACACGTGATCCAGTAACTGCTTAATTTCAATTGAATGATATATTTTGAACACTGTATAACGCGAATCGGAACATTAACCTGCAGTTAGCAAAACTTTGGCTGTGAATTTGGCAAATTGTATGGAATCTCATCCAGATCGCACTTGTGCACAGACTGTATGTAGTAAGATCATTTTAAAGCAGTGAAGCCGCTTCAATATTTGACTATGTCCTTCCTTCCATCCGTCCGTCAAAAACGAAGAAGAAGAACCTTTCTAACCCACCGTATTTAATTCTAAAGGATCTTAAATGGTAATTATAACGTGTCCTAAATTTGTCAGCATCTGAAAGTCCTGTAACTTGCATGGACTGCACACATACCACCAAACTGCACCGCTTTCTTCGGACAGACACCGGTGCGATTTTGTTTCACTCTGTCTGGCTGTCTGGAAGTCAAACAAAATTGAAAATCATTCCAAACAGGAAGCTTGCTGTTTTTGGGGCAGTCATAAAGCACAAAAATAAGCATGAAGACCAATTTACCGTGTTAAATAATGTGGTGTAAAAGATGGTGCATCAACAGCAGTATACTTTAGAAAAAAAAAATTATATATCCTTTAAAACCTTTTATTTTATTTCAATCGAATTTTATACTTGAACACTGTAGAACACAAGTCAACTTCTTGTCACTTGCACATGCCTCCAGTTTAGTGGTACGTTGACAAAATATTATGCCATGTTATGCCACCTCGACCAATCAAATTTGCCACTCACGCTCTCAGCATTGGGGAATATCGAGATTCAGACAAAATGGCGTCTCACAGGAAATATAAATTGTGCTCGGAAATGCAAAGCAAGAGTGGAAAAGACCCTTCTCGTGTCCTTTTTCTCAAGACTGTGCAAGGATAAGGTGTTCTATGAACTCTCTAGTTCAAATTTGTGACAATCGACTGTACTTTTTGTCCTTGCTCATCTATTTTTGTGTTTTATTTAGCCTTGTGAAGAACATCAGCCAGGATGAGTTTGTGCAGAGGGCAATCACGATGTCCGACACCTACGCAAACATTGTGAACATGCTCCGGAAAGCCGAAGAAGAGGCCAACAAAGCATTGAATGCAGCAACTATAGCAGAGGGGGTGATTTGCACATAAAACACAACTGTCATTACACAAAACTTCCGGCCTTTGTACATATCCACGCATGCACCAATTGACACAATTTTAGAGACCTGTTGGCACTGATGTGTGTATGCTGTCTCACCAAAAGTCATGTGATTGTGATAACTTTCCCACATATACGTCTCACTTGCATAATTGTTAAACTAAAACAAAATATAAACACTCAGGGAAGAATCTCATTGTTCAGTTTCAGAGTGTCAAGTCAGAGAGAGAGGAGTAATATGAGTTTAATTGAGGAAGCATATTCCATTTTTAGCCATTTTAGCCATCCCCATATAAACAACGGAGAACGTTCTCATGAAGCAGAAAATTTACAGTCAAACTATTCCTGATCATCGATCTGACAGATCATTAACAATCACTTCAAGATGAACCTCTGGCAAGCCCGAAGATATTTTAAATGGTTGCACCCCAAGGCTTGTTTTGCGTCGTCATTACAATTGCATGTCCTATGACTTTTGGATAACATAAGGAACATCATTAACTATGCAAATTAACTAAGGCATGTCAGTCAAGTAGGTAGTAGGTTGTAGACAGCAACCGCCCAGGGTAGTACTACCGTCGTGACTTAGGAGCGTTAAAGTGGTGCCCAGAACCATCTTACACTCTCCGTGTGAGGATTGCTGGTCTTACTTTTTGTCTCATTCAAACTATAGCTACCGGGATAGCTTCAATCTCTCTCTCGCAAACAAACACCATACACTTTTCGATGACGACTATACAGTCCATGCCTGGAGCCTTCAACATAAAAAATATATAAAAAAGTAACTCTTAAAGTAACTTTTAAAATCAACTCAAAAATATATATATATATATATATTTCCTTCTCTGTTCTTATTCCTTGTTCTCATTCGTTTATTCGTTCTTATTCGTTCGTTCGTTCTTCGAACGACGTTCACTGTTATTACTGTTACTGTAATAACAGTTATTACTGTTCACTGTTAACGGTCACTGTTATTAACCTTATAAATAAAATGTTTACACTTTCCCCTCAAGTTCTGTATTCCGTCATATATTATAACACCTTTTTCTTCTTCTTCTTTAAAAGGTTGCTTTCGACTTGCTCACCAAATCCATCCATCCCCCCAAAAAATTCCATCTCTTTCAGTGCCTCTTTTCGACATTCCCTAAACTCTCCTGCACTCCATCCTCCCTCCAGCATCCTTAAACGTATTTTTGACTCGAAGGTCACAAGAAACTCATTTTGCAATAAATGTTCGTTTCCCATTAATCGTACACTTTCTAAAATCCAATCTCACCCCTCCCCTCCAAATCTTCCCCATAACCCCTCCCATCCAAATCTTCCCAATCACCCCTCCCCTCCAAATCTTCCCCCTTGCCACTCCCCTCCTAATCCTCCCCATCACCCATCCCTTTCAAATCTCCCCCCTTTCCCCTTCTCTCCTAAACTCCCCCCACACCCCTCCCCTCCAACACTCCCCCTCGCCCCTCCCCTCCTTGACTCCCCCCTCACCCCTCCCCTCCAAATCTCCCCACCCTCATTTCTTCTCAATTTCCCCCCTCTCACTCCCCCTCCTCAAAGCGTCCTCCCCACTTCTTCCCTCTTCCAACTCTCACCTCCATCTCCCCCAACCTTCTGCCTCGCTCTTCCCCCTCCTCAAATAACACCTCATTGTGCCTCACCCAATCACCATCAAACCTTTTGTCCACCCCATCCTTCCCTTTCTCCGAGCTATTCTGAAATCTCTGACACACCTTCAACAGCTCTCCCTACCTCTTCCACCTCTTCCACATCTTACCCTACCCCTCCTCCCCCCTGTTCTGTATCTGATGCTCCCCCTTCCTCTTCATTAACTGTATGGACCTCAAACATCCGGGGCCTTCGTTCAAACTCAACTGATCTCTCCATACAGGTTGCTTCTGTAAAACCAGACATGATCTGCTTAACAGAAACTTTCCTCCTTCATGATATCTCTGATTCCTTAGTATCTCTCCCGGGTTACTCCCTCCTCCGGTATGATAGACCTGAGCCTCGTCCTGGAGGTGGGGTTGCTATCTTTATCAAAAACTCTCTTCCTCACTCGCCCTGCACTGCACTCTCTCCACCTCACCCCCAGGAATACCTCTGGCTACGGCTTCCCCTTCGCTCCCACCTCTTGTTCATATGTGTGTTGTACCGTCCACCAAACAGTGATGACTCCATCTACATCTCGCTGTCTGATAATATGGACCAACTTCTGTCTACTCATCCTATCTCTCTCTTCCTCATATGTGGTGATTTCAATTGTCACCATGCCAGTTGGCTGGGTGTGGGTACCTCTCTCACCAGCCATGGCTCCTCAGCAAAGGACTTCTGCGACTCACTGGGACCGACACAATCTGTCAATTTCCCGACCCGTATCTCAGTCAACGGAGCATCTTCTCTTCTGGACTTGGTTATGACTAACTTCCCTGAAAATGTCTGCTGCTCTTCTTCTGCTCCAATCGGCTCATCTGATCATGTGCTTGTTAAAATGGACATCTCTCTGACCATTCTCAGGGAGCCTCCTCAGCGTCGACGAGTCTGGCATTTCACTCAGGCCAACTGGCACATTCTTCAAGCAGCCATCAATCATCTGGACTGGTCTCCCATCTCTACCACCTCTGACATCAACTCATCCTGGGAATTCTTCCAAAGTAAATTGCTCTCTCTCATGCACAGATTTATCCCATCTCGTCTTCAGTTGTCATACCCTTCCTCCCATCCATGGTACACGGAATCTTGTGGTAAGGCTGTTGCCCAGAAACAACTTGCCTTCGTCTCCTGGAAAGCAAATCCAACGGAAGGAAATCTAATTTCCTTTCACAAAGCCCGAAACAAGTGTGTGTCCACCCTCACGAGAGCCAGGAAACAATATCTCTCCGTTCTCAAGACCGAACTCTCTTATCTGTCTCCCTCTTCCAAATCCTGGTGGCGTCTGGTCAAATCTGTTTCTGGTGTTTGTTCCCCCTCCATCCCCTCCCTTACCTCAAACGGCTACACAGCTGACTCCGCACGTGAAAAAGCTGAATGCCTCAACTCTATGTTTGCCTCTAAATCTTGTGTCCCAAACCCATCCCTCTCTGTACCCACCGTACCCAGTCGTACCCAGCTGCTCCTGGACTCCGTGTCCTTTCCTCCTGACAAGGTGGAAAAGTTTATGTCAACCCTCGACTCTGATTCTGCAACTGGTCCTGACGGCATCAGCCCACGGGTCCTAAAATCCTGTTCTTCCACTCTTTCACTCCCTCTGCCTGTTCTCTTCACCCTCTCTTTTGCTCAAGGTCAACTGCCATCTGCTTGGAAATCAGCCAACATCACCGCTTTGCACAAAAAGGTGCAAAAACAGATCCTAGCAACTACAGACCAATCAGCCTTCTCCCAATTATCAGCAAAGTCATGGAATCCATCATTGCTTCGGATATGAAATCTTTCCTCTTCTCCAATGGCTTGATCTCTGATCATCAATTTGGTTTCAGACCAGGTCACTCTACTCTGGACATGCTGCTTCTGCTGTCTCAACAATGGATGGAGGTCCTCAATGCCAAACAGGAAATTAGAGCTGTCTTCCTCGACATATCACGTGCCTTCGATATAGTCTGGCACCCCGCTCTGCTCACCAAACCCTCCTCCTTTGGTATCCATGGAAATCTCCACGCATGGCTGGCGGACTTCCTCTCTCGTCGTAGTCAACATGTGGCCCTGAATGGGTTTCTCTCATCTCCTCTTCCTGTTCAGGCTGGAGTTCCCCAAGGCAGTGTTCTGGGCCCTGTGCTTTTTCTGGTCTTCATCAATGATCTCTCTGACTCTCTTGAAAATCCTCTATCTCTTTGCTGATGACTCCACTCTCTGCCGCTCCATTCCTCATCCCTCAGATCGGCAGTCTGCAGCCTCCTCACTCTCTGCAGACCTGGACCAAATCACAGACTGGGCAAACAAGTGGAACATGTCTTTCAATCCTGACAAATCTCACACTCTTACGATGTCTCTCCGAAAAGACCGACTGGACAACCCTCCCATCTACTTTCTGAATAATCCTCTCCAAGAAGTTCTGTCACTCAAGCTTTTGGGTCTCACTATCTGCCATGATCTTTCCTGGGAAAACCACATTTCCAAGCTGGCCTCCAAAGCCAGTCGCCGACTGGGCACCCTCCGTCGTGCGAAGTCCTTCCTTGGCACACCTGAGCTCCTCACCACATACAAGGCTTTCATCCGCAGCTCAATGGAATACTGCTCTCCCCTCTGGGCTGGTGCTCCTGCCTCACACCTAGCTCGTCTTCACGCTGTTGAAATCAAAGCGTTCAGAATCATTGGAATCTCCCGCGATGAGGCTATCTCCGAGGGCCTTTCACTTACTCGCCGCAGGCAGGTTGGTGGTCTTTCCGTCTTCTACTGACTGCTCTCCAGCCTTGCTCCCCCAGCTCTCTCTGGGCTCTGTCCCCCAAATATTCCTGCAGGTCGCACAATATCTGCCTGCAACCCTCTTATGGTGAAACTGCCAAAATCAAGACTCTCTGCTCACCTTCACTCCTTCATTCCTCTTTTCTCCCGCCTCTGGAACAAACTCTCTCACTCTCTTCAATCCCACTCCTCCCTCCAGGTCTTTAAAACGGCTGTTCACCACTATCTCTTATCTTCCCCAATCCAAAACCTTGATCTTTTTTACCCCCGCTAATTTCACCCCAAATCCACTTTTTTGAGGTGACTTTTGTCTCCTTTCCTGGAAGTCCTTGGTGTCCTTGCGTTTTATACCTATCCTGCCTCTGCCCAGGCCCTCTGGCTCCCACACATCTCCCGATGTCCCTGCCCTCAAATATTGTGTTTGTGTGCTTCCTCCCCTTCTCTCCCCATCTTGTCGACCGCTCCCATTTTTATATACTTTGTTTACTTGTTTGTTTGATTTGTTTGTTTGATAAATGTTAGCTCTTTCACGAGCCTCGACTCTGTTTTCAAAAAAAAAAAAAAAACTCTTTACTGGCTGCTCATTCCTCATCTGAGAGTTCTTATCAGTTTTGCTTGGGTGTTGTGTGATGAAAATGTATCTGGATGCATCTCAATGGAAAACTGGAACATAGATACGAAGTCTTTGTTATTCCCCATGCGTTGCAGGAAGTTAGACGAGAAGACCTCGGAAGAAAGGCAACTGATGCCAAGGCCATCAGTGACCGACTTCTTGCAGAGAGTAATAACAGATTGGGACTCGAGCGTAAGTCATGAACTGAGACACCTTTATTCTACTTCAGCCATTGCTGTCTCAGGGATTGGTTCATAATATGCTAATTTGTCTAATTATATGCATATAATATGCTAATTTGTTCATAATATGCATATTAGCGGGACATAATATGCTAATTTGGCTAATTATATGCATATAATGTGCTAATTTGTTCATGATATGCATATTAGCAGGACATAATATGCTAATTTGTTCATAATATGCAAATTAGCAGGATATAATATGCTATTTTGTCTAATTATTGCCTCATTAGTTCTGCAATATGTTAATATGTATGTCTTAGACAACATGCTAAAACACTCAAAATAAATTACAGGCCAATTAATTCACACCGTCAGTGTCCTAATGCCTGTATCCCGTATTCACATGTGTGTATTGTACATAGACATATGCAAAAATTGCAGTTTTTTTTAGAAAATGTGACTACTAATTGTCATGTGACACCTGAACGGTAAGTCTTATTTGGACGTAGACTATGTGGTATAAAAATGTGGGCAATGCCCGAGAGAAAAATGTCACGCGGGGAGATATCGAAATCCCCTGTGGTTGCGAAAAAAATGTGCGAAAATTTTCGAGGAGGGGGGCTCCCCAACCTTCCCCACCCCCCTCCCTACATCAGTGCATTTAGGGTTTAAAATGGTAGGCGTTGCCTCCTTGCTTGATGACAGAGCACGGACAAACAACTATAGGTCGGCAATCACGACTTAGAATTGCTGGGCCTAATGGCCTCCTGCTGCTTTGAAGTTCCTTCGTAAGGCATTTCATATTATATTCCCCTGCTCCTCTTACAAGGTCGGAGACGGGACATTAAAATGAGCTCTGACCA
This sequence comes from Myxine glutinosa, assembly GCF_964187855.1. NCBI lineage: Eukaryota > Metazoa > Chordata > Myxini > Myxiniformes > Myxinidae > Myxine > Myxine glutinosa. The sequence goes on from NC_136271.1 coordinate 30,867,819, forward strand.
ACCGACTGATCATCTGTCCATGGTCTTTTGTGTACATGACATTTCAAAAACCCTCGAACATTTAGCTTTCATGTTGCAGATATGTATTCCTCATGACATTATCTCAACCTGATTAGATCAAGGCTGTGATTGGATGAATTATGTTGCCAGGGAAACCATCTCAATAACTTGGCTTGTGCATGCAATATTTATAAAAACATTCAAGATTTAGCTTTCATATTACACAAATCTATTTCTCATACCACCCAAAAGGCGAGGGCCACGAGTATCAGATCCTTGTATTAACTAAAGAACACTGAGACTTTAAAAGTTGAACAACCGTTGATTACTATACGAGAGTCAAAAAAGTATTTACAATAGCTATATGAATGAAATATATATATATATATATATATATAACATAAGTTATATGAATGAAATATAACAGTCCAAGACATATCAACCGTTTATTTTTCAACACAATGGTATATGTCATTGTAAAGGAAATATATAAAGTATTTTTTATTTGTGCGTATGCTTCGATATCCTTAAATATGTTTAAGGTCCAAAGCTCCTGCCTCACACCTGGCTCGGCTTCACGCTGTTGAATCCAAAGCTTTCAGAATCATTGGAATCTCCCGCGATGAAGCTATCTCTGAGGGCCTTTCACTCACTCACCGCAGGCAGGTAGGTGGTCTTTCTGTCTTCTACCGACTCCTCTCCGGCCTTGCTCCCCCAGCTCTCTCTGTGCTCTGTCCCCCAAATAATCCTACAGGTCGCACAAGATCTGCCAGCAACCCTCTGATGGTTAAACTGCCGAAATCTCGGCTCTCTGCTCACCTTCACTCTTTCATTCCTCTTTTCTCCCGCCTCTGGAACAAACTCCCACACTCACTTCAATCACACTCCTCCCTCCAGGTCTTCAAAACAGCTGTTCACCACCATCTCTTATCTTCCCCCATCCAAAACCTTGATCTTTTCTACCCCCACTAATTCACCCCAGATCCACCTTGTTTGAAATTCCAACTTCTTTCCTGGAAGTCTTGGCAGTGTCCATATGTTTTATACCTCTCCCACCCCCCCCCCCCCCTTCCCATGCCTCCTCCCCAAAGCCCTCTCCCTCCCACAGTTCTCTCGATGTCTCCATGTCTCTCGGTCCCTGCTCTCAAATGTTGTGTTTGTGTCCTTCCCCCTCTCTCCCCATCTTGTCTACCGCTCCCGATGTTATTTGTTTTGTGTGTCTGTTTGTCTTTCTGTGTGATTAATGTTCGCTCTTTCACGAGCCTCGATCTTGTATACAAAAAAAAAAAAAAAAAATCTCCTTTTTGCATGTTTCGGACAGAGCAGAGCATCTCATCCATATAAACTTTTGACCTCCTCAAATATAATTACCTCTCCTCTCTCCCCCATCCTGCCACCTTGGAACCTCCTCTTCCACACCCGACACACTTCACACAGTAAACACATTCACTCGTGAAAATAACAAACAATGATGAGCTTTTTTGCAGATATCTCTATAGAACTAGAAAGCATTTGAAAATGCAAAGCCCATCCGCATCCACTTTTGTATTTCGACGTCTTCTTCTTGTTCTTCTACCGAATACTTAACATCACAAAAACAACTGAAAAAAATACAAAATTAAAATTGCGATTTTTATACAACCTTGACCTTTGACCGAAAAGAAATCGGCTTCTCGCTTTTGATTGGTGAAGCAATTCAGTGACCCAATGAATATGCAAATTCTTAAAATTTCAGGTCAATTTAATGAAAATTGATGATCATATGTGATGCTGACCTTTGGACCTTTTAACCTATTTATTAATTTGTCTACTCCATATTCTCATCATAAAGCTTTGTTGAAGATTTGGTGACAAAGCTCAAATGGTAAATTGAAATTTCAGATCAATTGGATGAAAATTGATGATTTTAGGTGATGCTGACCTTTGACCTCTTGATAAAATTATTCATTTGTCTTCTCCATATTCTCATAATAAAAGTTTGTTGAAAATTTTATGACAAAAGCTCAAATGGTTAAACAGTTGCGGCCCAGCCAGGCACACATACACACACAATAATAAGAATAACAATGCTCGGTTCACATAGCGCATGATGATAATTTAATATCCCCAACTCCCTTTACAAATAAAATCAATTATAATTAATTAAAATTAACAGTATTCACAATAACCAACATTTATTTCAGCAGAACAAACTAGGGCAGTAACATGAAGTAGAGTGGCCAAAATGAAAAAGAGGCCTATTTAAGGAGTTGGGTTACTTCGTCTGGTAGAAAGTTTTCATTGGTTTGTGTTGTTAGGTACATATATGGAGGTCATGGTCATCCCTGGTCATCACCAGGGTAGATGTAGGTTTTGAAAGCGTTGCAATTTTTTAGATTTTCTTTATAAAATGACCTGCGATTTTATGCAACCTGAGTTTTATGCAATATGCAATCTTGGATTCTCCTGCTAAAGGTACAAGGGGGAAAACATAGCCAGTTATATGTATTATTCACCACTTTTTTTTTTTCCTTGTTGAGGGGAGGTAAAAGTGGAACAAATAGACAAAATGAAAATCGAGATTAAATATTTGTCTTTAAATTTTTTTTCATGATTATAGTGAAACATTATAAAAATGCCATTTCCCATTAAAATGTGTTATACCATAAATACTTTTTTTGTAAGTCATATTTTTCCAATACCAAACTGTCAAAACCCTCTCTGTCAACTAAATGTCATGTTTGGTAGTATTCCAATGTTAAAAGACCAACATACTATGGAAAATGGTAGCGAATCCTAACCCTAACAGCCCTAACCCTAACCCTGACCCTATTATTATTGTAATATGATACATATACGTTTATGTATCGTCATTATCCACATAATTCAAAGCTGAATCAAAAGTGTTCATTGTAACATCTTGTAAATTTGTGTATACTTGGGTGATATATTGTAGAAAATTACTTGTATACTGTTGTAGATATAATTTAATTGATGAAAATGAAGGAGACATTCATTCATTTTCAAGTACAGATATATTCAAAGTACACCGCCCCCATGCCAAGGAAATAAATAACATCCTCCAGCATGCGACATTGCCGGGGCCCCCAAGGCGAAGGCCGAAGGCGCCCCGTAATGCCACCATGCAGCACGTAGAGACAGTTTAGGGAAGGAGACACACAACAACAACAACAGACATTTTAAGGCCATTTTCCCTGCTAGAGCGGGGGTTAGCCTGTATAGGGAAGGAGAGATGTACAATTAATTGACTGATTAATTGCGTAATTAAATAAATAAATGCTAAACGTCAAATAATTAATTTTTTTATCAATTGGCTAATAGCATATCCAAACCACAAGTATTTCATCCGAAGGTGTAACTTTTTGAAAATTAATTAAATTGATCAAAAAGTAAATAATTTATTCATTACTTGATTAATCAATAAATTAATTAATTGATTAATTTGATGAATCAATAAATCAAAAATACCCTTCAATAGCCAAATCACTTAGTCATTGTGTGTCCATATATCAGTTTCCTAGCTCAAAAAATGACTGAGATATTGTCTGGATGAGAAAGAAAATAAATAAGTGATTAATAATTAAAATAAATAAATAATAATGATGAAATAATTAATTTATTAATCATTTGGCTAATAGCATTCCTAAACCACCACCGTTTCATCCAAATCTGTAACTTTTTGAAAAGTAATCAATAAAATAATTAATCGAATAATTAAAAAATAAATCGATTAATTGATTAATCAATAAATCAAAAATACCCTTTACAGCCAAATCACTTGGTCATTGTGTCCAAATATCAGCTTCCCAGCTCAAAAGGTGCCTGAGATATTGCCCAGATTAGAAAGGAAATAAATAAGTGATTAATAAATCGATAATAATTAGGTAACTAATCAATTAATTGATTAATCAAAAAATCAAAAATTATCGTTTTGCCAAAGCGCTTACTCACTATTGCGGCCAAATTTCAGCTTCCGAGCTCAAAGAATGGCTGAGATATCGCCCGGACAAGCAAACAAACAAGTACAGATACATTCATAGTACACCGCCCCCATGCCAAATAAAAAAATTAATAACATCTTCCAGCACAGCATTGCCGGGGTGCCTTCGGTGGCTGATTTGCCAGTTCTCCATTCTAGTGCTTGTAAACCTCCTTTTCGTTATTCAGATTACAAGGCTTCTGCAAGTGGAATAATTGAAAATGAACTTCTTCTTTTCCCAGGCCTCGAGGATGACCTCAATAGAGCACAACAGAAAGCAAATGTTGCAAAGCAAAAGCTCGCTGACCTGCAATCTGAACATCATAAGGTGCAGGGTGACCTCAATGGAGTGAACAGAGGTATGGTTTACACCTTGCACGAATAATCCTTTAAAACTCTTAATCATAAATATTTTAGTCTCAGTTAGCGTGTTTTGCTTTCCATGTTTGTTTTTTTTGCATATTGGTGACACTGAGTTTCCTGCCATTCAAACATTGAAGAGATCTTCACCTGGCATTATGTTATACCTCTACCAAGAGAAGGAGCATGCAATGTCCATATATGATTTACAAAAGTTTATATGAACACCATTCTTGAGCAGCAGGCTTCTTCTGCAGGCCAAGATGGTTATTATAACACTTTTTTTGCAATGCCCTTAAAGTTGAAGGACACCGTACATACAAGGGTGCAGAAACCACATAAAAACCTTACTGGCAAATATATGGAGAACTGGAATAACACTCGCTGGAGTGCTCTTGTCACCTACCCGACTCATCCACCAAGTTTTGTCAAAATCCGTCCTCAACCTTATGAGATATCGTGCTACACATCGTTTTTGGCTCGATCACTCAATGCCCAATGGTGAAGAATCACTTTTTAAAAAAATTTTAAATTCTCGTATTCGGATCCATATTCAGATCTTCACCAAAATCTAATTGATTTGTCCTTGTCCTTGTCGCACACACAACCTGTCCGCCAAGTTTCGTCCAAATCCGTCCACAACTTTGAGATATCGTTGCTTGCCCCATCTCTCAATGGTCTTGTTCTTATCGTGTGCACGGACAGTCTACACATGGCCCAGCCAAACCTGGACACATTTTTGCACCTTGTTGTTGAATTCAGCAAGATCTGCAACAGTGCAGGGTTCCTCCTCAGGAGATGTTGCATGGTCTGTGGCTCAGTTCCAGTCGGGCTGGTTGTGTATCCCCATTTGTTTAGTGACACATTTGAACGACCTACACCAGTCCTAAGTCTGTTAAGGCACTTCCATGTTACCCAGTTGCAATTAGCTCCTGGGGGGTCGGGGGGGTGGGGGGGGGCTTTCATCAGGTAGAATTTCCATCGCTGGGGGTTGTCCGAGACTGGCAAGCCTGTCTTTCTACAAAGTGATGCGGGTTTTAGATGGGGTTGATTGTAATGAAACGACACTGTTCACGAAGCTCTTCCTTGACTTTCGGCGGCTGAGTGTCGGTGTATGACCATGCAGAGAGTGCCTCTCATCTGATGTTTGACGGTGTCGCTCTTTCTTGCTGCCTACCGTTCTTCTTATATCAGGGGGAGCTACACCCGCCAAGAACTAAAAGTGAGCGCACGAAATAACATCCTGAATAAGGTCACCAACACAAGATGGGGAGCAAGCTCGAAAACATTGGGAACCAGTGCACTTGCTCTCTCTCAATGGTGAAGAATCACTTAAAGAATTATCAGATCCAGATCTTCACCAAATTCTAACCATTTCATCCTTGGCAAACAAGCAACCTGTCCACATAGTTTTGTCATAATCTGTCCTCAACTTTTTGAGATATCCTGTTCACAGACAAACAAACAGACAGGGATGAAAACGTAATCTCCTCCCACTTTCGATGGCGAAGGTGAAGACAAGGCAAGGTTAGAAATAAAAAATATTAATAAAAAGAGAGTTATAAAACAGGTGAGGATAAAAGAAGAAGAAGAATTTTTATAATTATTATTATTATTTAAAATATATATTTTTGGAATAATATTTAATTATTCTAAAAATATTTTTAAAATTAATTTTAAAAATAAAGATAAATCATATTTTTTAAAGGCAAAAAGAAGAAAGGCCAGCAAATATGAATGTGCTTCACAAGCCCCTGATGTATATGTTTATTATAATGAGTGGATTAACAACTCACAAGGAAAGATGCATTTGGTTAATCGTGTGTGTGTGTGTGTGTGTGTGTGTGTGTGTGTGTGTGTGTGTCAGATGGAATGCAGGACGCCATTGATGCTGCCCAACGAGACGCAGATGATGCATCTCGTGTGGCAAAGCAAGTCGAGGATGAACTAAAGCTCCTGCAAGAGGAAGCTGAAAAATTAAAGAGATCTATTTCAAGCAGCGCAAATATGGAATTTGAACGCGCTCTCAATGAGACCAGCAGGATAAGTAAGTCCTGTGTTTTACAAAAAACTTCAATCTGGAATGTTGAATTATGTTCCCTGCATGTATTTTGTGATAAATTCCATGGATATGAGTTTTTCATTCAAGAGAAGCTTTCCTCTTCCATATGGGGCACATGGCTCTGCAGAGCACCTTTTCTGTGGTACAGCTGTGCTGCTGATGCATTGCCCCCTGGTCGTACTCCTGGCAGATACATGACTCAACTGAATTAATTTCCTGAAGTAAGTTGATGACGTTTATGATTCATTCAGGAAGATATAATGACAAGAGGTTAAATGAAGTCCTGGAATTTAAATCTATTTGGAGAGAGGAGTAGAGGAAGCTATTTGGGGGAGATTGCAGGTCTTCGCTTCAATTCATCCCAAGCCCCTACATATGGCACTGGGTGCTTGGGAAGGTTCATCGTTGTCTGCCATGTGAGCAAAAACGGTCATGTGAGACTCAACAACACTCGTCATGTGACATTTGCCACCAACGATCATCACGTGACATTCTCGTACAGCATATAAGAGGAGTGGACAACCCAACCGAAGTCACTGTCAGCTTGAGCCAGCTGGGTAATCAGCACAATATCGCATATGGAGTATGTCTAACTCCAGTGTTTGATGTAATCTCGTATCATTTCTGTATTAAGCCTTGTGCATCATCGTGTTAGACTTTGGGGGTTAGTACTGCATTTGAGAAGTGACAACACTCAAATAGTATGAGACATCATATCTTGTAATCATCATCATATCCCCCCCTTTCCCCCCTCCCCCCTCCCCCTCCCCTCCCCCCCTCCCCTCCCCCCTCCCTCCTCCCCTCCCCCCTCTCCCCTTCCCCCCTCCCCTCCCCCCTCCTTCTCCCACTCTTCTCCCCTCCCCCCCGTTCCCCTCCCCTCCCCCCCGTTCCCCTCCCCTCCCCTCCCCCGCCCGGCAATGTCGGGTACTTCTGCTAGTATCTTGTAAAGCAATATGGTGATTTCATACCATTTCAACGTTGCCACCTAATAATTGTAGTACTTCCTTAATGGAATGTAAAAATAAAAACTATTGAAAAATACAGGGAGCAATGGATTGATAGCCAAACGAGGACAACTGGAAAGCAGTCAGGTAACAATAAATGGATGCATCGCAGCGTAAGAAGAGCAATATAATTGCAGAAGGGCGAGAAGAGAATCTCAGTGGGTGTAGTAAAGCTCAGTAATTGAATTATGGGAGAAACCATGAGGTCTCTTCCATCTCCTTGAATAATACTGTTTCAACAAGTGTTCTCCAGTAAGTATATGACCTATTGTCATTGTCATTAATGCGACCATTTTTACCTGCAACATGTCGCAGGTTTTAAAGAGATTTGCATTGCTGTTGTTGTTGTTGGGGTTATTGTTGTTGTTGGGGTTCTTGTTGTGCATCGATTTTTGAAATGTTCACACATTGGTCGGACAACTGCCGGACCACACCCACATATTTCACTTGACTCCACCCACTGTAGCACCGAGACAAAATTACGGTAATCAAGCATTACGTTGCATAACCATGCATTGCGTTACGGAAATTACTCATAAAAAATACCATTGCGAACAATACTATTATGGCCATAATGTGAAGTTTAAAAAGACCGTTACGTAATTTTTGAACGGTCCCATATTGGAGTTAATAAATTTGTGACCCTGTGACAAATCAGCGTGTTCTGATATAACCGTGGTGGCGAGTGACATGGATGAGAAGTGTCGAGTTCATCTTTTAATAGCGCAATAAATGTGTTTCCCAATCACGCTGTTCATCTTTTAAGAGTGCTTTAAATGCACGTTTCCTAATCGGCCCGTTACCGGATTTTGTCATAGGTTGTGACCACAGTGTGGTCGTTGTTGTTTACCTTTTTCCTGAAGAATCTCCTTTAGGCTCCTTTACCTTAAGACAATCCACAAGGGTGTTACAATTTTTGACCCATCTCCCCCCACCCCCTTCCCCCCTCCCCTCCCTGCTTCTGCATGGCAAATCCCTCCATATGGCTTCTTATCTTCTTTCCTCTGATTCCTATCTCTTCTATGCTCACTTCTCCCTTCCTCCCCCCCTTTCTCTCTCTTATCATCCCACCTTCTCATCCTTTTCTCAGTTTTATTTTCTCAACTTAAACAATATTGTCTTGAAGACCCTCCAAATCGTTTGAATATCTCACAATGTAGCTGAGTCTTTGGGCCTATCACTTTCACTGTAGCTGGGCCTATCACTTTCACATCGCAGACAGGTCAGTAGCCTCTCCGTCTTCTACCATCTCCTTTCTGGTTTTGCATCCTCTGCCCTTTCCATGCTATGTCCCACCCAGGTTTCTACAGGGTGCACACAATCTGTCCCCTTTTGGTGAAACTCCCAAAATTCAGACTCGTTGCTCACCTTAACTCCTTTGTTCCTATTTTCTCTCATCTGTAGAACCAACTTCCTCAGTCTGTTCTATCCCACTATTTCCTCCAGGCCTTCAGGGCACTTGTTCACAACCACCTTAGGTCGTCCCCCGTCCAATCTCGTAATCGTTTCTACCCTTATTAACCATCCGCTGCGCCCACACTCTTTTCAATTTTCTTGTTCTACTTATGTTTCATCACTGGTTTTGCCTTCCTCCTCTTGCTGTGCTTGACCTGGTGTCCAGCTTGTTCACCCTCATGTGTCCTCTCCTCCAACTCCCCTCCTTTCCTTCCTGTTGATCTCAATCTTCCTCATGCAAATTCGTCCTCCAAGTGTCCCTCTAGAATGCTGTTGGTGTGTTTCCACTCCCTTTCCACTATGTCCTCCATATACTACAATGTTCTGGTCTGTTTTTCTCCAAAATTATTATTCTCCAAAAAAAACTTTTAAACAAAAGGCAATGTGCAGAAAGAAGGTCCTTTGCTGATGGTTTTTGCAATATGCCTGCAGTAAATGAAGCGGAGAACCTGATACCAAGCCTACTAAAACGGTTATCAGAGGTGGAGATTCTAGGGGATGCAGCAAATGCCACTGTTGACATTAACAAAATCCGTGACATCATTGAAGAGGCCCGGCGATCTGCAAATCGGGTATGAAATCCATTGCATTATGTCTACTTTGAGCTTTCTTCCATCATTTCATCAGAGCTTTCTTCCATCGTCTTCCATCATTAATCACAATTGTTATTGCATAATGTGGGAGGCGTTTGTGTACATTTGTTTCCTTTCCATATAAAGTGAGCAAACGTTTGCCTTACAGGTAAAGGTATCAATGAAGTTCAACGGTAAATCCGGTGTGGAAGTGCGTTTGCCAGAGGGGCTGGATGACCTCCGGCCATACACCTCCATGGAATTCTACATCCAAGACATGGAACCACCGAATCGTGGAGATGATACGGTCAACGAGAATCAGTTCCTGCTATATCTGGGCAAAAGAAATGTACGTACGTGATGTACGTGGGAATCTTTGAAGCATGAGTAAATCTTGCAGTGTAAAAAAGCATTGTGCTTGTTCTATCATCATATACTAGCCGAATGCACTCGGCTTTGCGCGGGTTCTTTTTGAATGAATTTACTACTAGAATTCAGCTTTTACTCGCGGCCGTAGAAGATTGACTACTATAATTCAGCTCAGCTTTTAATTGCGAAATGGGCCCAGCCCGGCCGAGGCGGCCTCGACCGGCCTCGCCACCTAGCCTATAACCTTTCCGGGGCCCGTCCCGACATTTTTTGTTTCAGAGGTTTCCTCCTATCTTTCACCGTTCAGGAGATTAGCGCGTGCAGACAAACAAACAAACAAACAAACAAACAAAAACTTATCTTTTATATATATATATAAATAATAAATAATATATAAGAATGAGAAGATAGAAGAAGATAGATAACCAGACTTTTACTTGCAGCATGACTTTAACGGCTCACAATCTTTTATGTAATTGCTTGTGATAGGTGGTATAGCCTGGTGTTGGCTTAGCGGTTAGGGTGACGGCTTGGGATCCTAGGATCCTGGGCTCGAATCCTGGTCAATCGCTGAATTAACACCATGGGGGTTGACTCAGCCTGTCATCCCTCCAAGGTCGGCAAATCGAGCACCAGTTCACTGGCAATTCCCTGTGTGTCGCAAGAGGCGATTAACAGGGTTGGCAGCAAAAAGGGCATCCGGCCATAAAACATTGCTTCAAAAAGGGGACCACGGTGCCCGAAAAAAGGCCAACCCCTGCTCTGCAGGGAAAAATGGCCCCTAAAGGCGATTCCTTGTGATAGGTGGTGCTGCATCAAGGTTATCCTACATTTTTTGTGACCATACGAGAGCGTATATTCACGACGAGCAATATACATGAACATTCAAAACATAATTCGGCCGAACAAGTTGGTGCTCTTTTTTTTTCTTTATAAATGATGGTGGAGAGACATTCAAAGTAGACATGCTGGCACAGAGCATCCGCTGTGAGTCTGGGAGGAAGGTGGTTCAATTGCAATCTAAAATTTGTCCATAGAATGGAAGGACAAAGCTTTCCGGATTCAGGATCTACAGTTTCCGAAGGAGTCTGCATCAAAAAGCCAAGTCATTAATCTTCAAAATCAAAGGGCGTCCAACAAAATAACTGTTAAATATGTGTCCAAAGTAAGTTAAAAAATGCACTTAACACCACTAGAGCACACTTAACACTGAATTTTACAAGTAAACTCCTTTAAAGTTCAGTCGTTTTGACATTTTAATTTCCCAGAAGCTTCATCACATAATGCTGTTCCTCAGCACATGACATGTTCAATGATGTCTCGGAACTGCCGGCTTGCTTTGTGCAGCTGTTCCATTGCCTTGCACGGAAATTGCAACAACCCATTCCACAAACCTTCAGTAGTCTAGCTTTTTAAAGATTATCTAATTTACCAATACGATGGATGTTAATCTTGTACCACCCTCGAAGATCTTACAGCGGAGCAAAATGTGAGTAGATTGTTAAAAAAAAAACCTCTATACTTTGCTTTGACTTCATGTAGGGGGACTACATCGGTGCATACTTGGAGAACAAGCAGGTGGTGTTTGTGTGCAACCTTGGGGATGGAGAACGAAGCATCAGATTCCCAAGAGACGATGCCAAGATCACAAGAGAACGCTTTGCAATGATTCGATTTGAGAGGCAAGTTCTGTATTTTGCTGCAGTTTACACATACAATACTTACTTAGTACTTCTCATCATCATATATTTCGACAAGTAAGATCTTACATCTTCTGTAGCAAAGTACCAGTTTACACCGACAGACTACTGGCTCGTTGCCAAACCCCCAACCTGGAGGACCTGTGGTAAAAGAGTTTTTAATAGCCACATGCCCTTTCCGTTGCTTAACTGGAATTGTGGGTAGTGGGCTTAGCCTTTGATCAGCCAAAACCTTTCTTGCAAGGCAACAGGTAGCCAAGTCATTGTATGTAATTGTCGCCCCCGACTTCCGAGCATTGCTGGAGTTATGTAATTGTCGCCCCCGACTTCCGAGCATTGCTGAGTTATTTAACCACCGCCCCTGACGTCATTGCATTGCTGAGTTATTTAACCACTGCCCCCGACTTCCGAGCATTACTGAGTAATTTAACTACCGCCCATGACTTACTAGCATTGCTGAGTTATTTTACCGCCGCCCATGACTTACTAGCATTGCTGAGTTATTTAACCACCGCCCCTGACTTCCTTGCATTGCTGATTTATTTAACCGCCACCCCTGACTTCCTAGCATGGCTGAGTTATTTAACCACTGCCCCTGACTTCAGAGCATTGGTGAGTTATTTAACCACCGCCCCTGACTTCCGAGCATTGCTGAGTTATTTAACCACCGCCCCTGACTTCAGAGCATTGCTGAGTTATTTAACTGCCGCCCCTGATTTTATGGTATTGCTGAGTTGTTTAACCACTGCCCATGACTTACCAGCATTGCTGAGTTATTTAACCACCGCCTCTGACTTCATTGCATTGCTTAGTTATTTAACTGCTGCCCCTGATTTTCTGGCATTGCTGAGTTATTTAACCACCGCCCCTGATTTTCTAGCATTGCTGAGTTATTTAACCTCCGCCCATGATTTACTAGCATTGCTGAGTTGTTTAACTGCCGCCCCTGATTTTCTAGCATTGCTGAGTTATTTAACCTCCGCCCCTCATTTTCTAGCATTGCTGAGTTATGTAACCACCGCCCATGGCTTCCGAGCATTGCTGAGTTATTTAACCACCGCCCCTGACTTCATTGCATTGCTGAGTTATTTAGCTGCCGCCCCTGATTTTCTAGCATTGCTGAGTTATTTAACCACCGCCTCTGACTTCCTTGCATTGCTGAGTTATTTAGCTGCCGCCCCTGATTTTCTGGCATTTCTGAGTTATTTAACCACCGCCCATGACTTACCAGCATTGCTGAGTTATTTAACCACCGCCCCTGGCTTCATCGCATTGCTGAGTTATTTAACCACTGCCCCTGACTTCATCGCATTGCTGTGTTATTTTACCTCGGCCCCCGACTTCCTGGCATTGCTGAGTTATTTAAACACTGCCCCTGATTTTCTAGCATTGTTGAGTTATTTAACAACCGCCCATGACTTCCAAGCATTATTGAGTTATTTAACCACCGCTCCTGACTTCCTAGCATTGCTGAGTTTTTTAACCACCTCCCCTGACTTCCTAGCATTGCTGAGTTATTTAACCATCGCCCCCGACTTCCGAGCATTACTGAGTAATTTAACCACCGCCTCTGACTTCATTGCATTGCTTAGTTATTTAACTGCCGCCCCTGATTTTCGGGCATTGTTGAGTTATTTAACCACCGCCCCTGATTTTCTAGGATTGCTGGGTTATTTAACCTCCGCCCCTCATTTTCTGGCATTGCTGAGTTATTTAACCACCGCCCCTGATTTTCTAGCATTGCTGAGTTATTTAACCTCCGCCCATGATTTACTAGCATTGCTGAGTTGTTTAACTGCCACCCCTGATTTTCTAGTATTGCTGAGTTATTTAACCTCCACCCCTCATTTTCTAGCATTGTTGAGTTGTTTAACTGCCACCCCTGATTTTCTAGTATTGCTGAGTTATTTAACCTCCGCCCCTCATTTTCTAGTATTGCTTAGTTATTTAACTGCCGCCCCTGATTTTCTGGCATTGCTGAGTTATTTAACCACCGCCCCTGATTTTCTAGCATTGCTGAGTTATTTAACCTCCGCCCATGATTTACTAGCATTGCTGAGTTGTTTAACTGCCGCCCCTGATTTTCTAGTATTGCTGAGTTATTTAACCTCCGCCACTCATTTTCTAGCATTGCTGAGTTTTTTAACCACCGCCCATGACTTCCGAGCATTGCTGAGTTATTTAACTGCCGCTCCTGATTTTCTGGCATTGCTGAGTTATTTAACCAGCGCCTCTGACTTCCTTGCATTGCTGAGTTATTTCGCTGCCGCCCCTGATTTTCTGGCATTGCGGAGTTATTTAACCACCACCCCTGACTTCATCGCATTGCTGAGTTATTTAACCACTGCCCCTGACTTCATCGCATTGCTGTGTTATTTAACCACTGCCCCTGACTTCCTGGCATTGCTGAGTTATTTAAACACTGCCCCTGATTTTCTAGCATTGTTGAGTTATTTAACAACCGCCCATGACTTCCAAGCATTATTGAGTTATTTAACCACCGCCCATGACTTACCAGCATTGCTGAGTTATTTAACCGCCGCCCCTGATTTTCTGGCATTCCTGAGTTATTTAACCACCACCCCTGACTTCATTGCATTGCTGAGTTATTTAACTGCCGCCCCTGATTTTCTAGCATTGCTGAGTTATTTAACCACCGCCTCTGACTTCATTGCATTGCTTAGTTATTTAACTGCCGCCCCTGATTTTCTGGCATTGCTGAGTGATTTAACCACTGCCCCTGATTTTCTAGCATTGCTGAGTTATTTAACCTCCGCCCATGATTTACGAGCATTGCTGAGTTATTTAACTGCCGCCCCTGATTTTCTAGTATTGCTGGGTTATTTAACCTCCGCCCCTCATTTTCTGGCATTGCTGAGTTATTTAACCACCGCCCCTGATTTTCTAGCATTGCTGAGTTATTTAACCTCCGCCCATGATTTACTAGCATTGCTGAGTTGTTTAACTGCCGCCCCTGATTTTCTAGTATTGCTGAGTTATTTAGCCTCCACCCCTCATTTTCTAGCATTGCTGAGTTGTTTAACTGCCGCCCCTGATTTTCTAGTATTGCTGAATTATTTAACCTCCGCCACTCATTTTCTAGTATTGCTTAGTTATTTAACTGCCACCCCTGATTTTCTAGTATTGCTGAGTTATTTAACCTCCGCCACTCATTTTCTAGTATTGCTTAGTTATTTAACTGCCGCCCCTGATTTTCTGGCATTGCTGAGTTATTTAACCACCGCCCCTGATTTTCTAGCATTGCTGAGTGATTTAACCTCCGCCCATGATTTACTAGCATTGCTGAGTTGTTTAACTGCCGCCCCTGATTTTCTAGTATTGCTGAGTTATTTAATCTCCGCCCCTCATTTTCTAGCATTGCTGAGTTTTTTAACCACCGCCCATGACTTCTGAGCATTGCTGAGTTATTTAACCACCGCCCCTGACTTCATTGCATTGCTGAGTTATTTAACTTCCGCCCCTGATTTTCTGGCATTGCTGAGTTATTTAACCACCGCCTCTGACTTCCTTGCATTGCTGAGTTATTTAGCTGCCGCCCCTGATTTTCTGGCATTGCTGAGTTATATAACCACCGCCCATGACTTACCAGCATTGCTGAGTTATTTAACCACCGCCCCTGACTTCATCGCTTTGCTGAGTTATTTAACCACTGCCCCTGACTTCATCGCATTGCTGTGTTATTTAACCTCGGCCCCCGACTTCCTGGCATTGCTGAGTTATTTAACCACCGCCCATGACTTACCAGCATTGCTGAGTTATTTAAACACTGCCCCTGATTTTCTAGCATTGTTGAGTTATTTAACAACCGCCCATGACTTCTAAGCATTGCTGAGTTTTTTAACCACCGCCCCTGACTTCCTAGCATTGCTGAGTTATTTAACCACCGCCCCTGACTTCCGAGCATTGCTGAGTTATTTAACCACCGCCCCTGAATTTCTGGCATTGCTGAGTTATTTAACCGTCGCTCAGCTTTTGACGTTGCTCTGGTCGGAAAAGTCAAAACAGGGCCACCACATGCAGGCTTCAGAGCACCAGCCACTATAGTCTGGTCTGTTAGGGGGATTTTAAGGGGGGATTGTGCAAATTTGTCTACAAGCATGAAACTTGGCACACTTGTAGTTTGTGACCTGCTGAATTCAAATCTGCCAGGAGCCAAAGCCAATTCTCAATGGGAGCGCCATATTTGACACTTCAAAATGGCCGCCACTCAAAAACTGACTTTTCCGTTACTAGCCAACCAAAAGTCACATAATTACAATTAAAAGCACTTTTCTAGGGTTTTGGACCTCACTGATTCTAAATCTGATGTCTGTTTGACAGTAGCCTTGACAGGGATCGCCAAATTGGAAAATCCAATATGGCCGCCAGTGAATATTATAATAAATTTTGCATAACTTTGACACTTAAAGTCATAAATCAGGAAGTAAAACAAGTAAAACCAAGAGATCAAGGTATCCTTTATTGATCAACAAAATCAGGCTAATAACCATAAAGCACTATGTTAATATTAATTAATTAATTTACATATATTAATAGTAAATCAATCAATCAATAAATGTATCAATCATATCACGTGCTGTGACTGGTGTCACACTGATTCATGAATTCTCATTGTTCACACATCCACCTTCGCATTTGCACAAAATTGTGCAACGAACGCCAGCTCTGCAGCACTTGCAGTTCCCTGTGCATGACTTCGCACAGCCACACTGCAAAAGGATGGAACAGGCCTTGCTGCTGTCCTCAAGGGTTGTCCAGAAGGGCAACCACCCACCACTGCTGTCCTTGTGCCACCCCCAGTCATGGAAGTCAGGGATGTCCTGGTAAACAGACGTTGCCTGACTCCAGAAGAAGCTGGCCTGCAGCATTGCTCTGCGGATGTGTTGATATAGAGCAGCTTGTGTTGGTGGTAAGGCCTCTAGTGTCTTCTTCCCACTTGTGAAGAGTCGAAGCCTCATTGACTCTTTCCAGACCACAGCCCTTGCTGTACATGACTACAACAAAGCGCTCTAGAGTGCACATGTGCTGGGACTGTGGGCTGAGCTCTTGGGGTTCACTGGTGAGGGCAACAAGGGTGTCCGTCAGTCCTGGTGTGCTCTGCCAGGCTGACCAGGCTGACTTCTTACCACATCCCAGGAAGTGTGACACAGTCTCACAGCCTGTGACCGCGTGGAATAGTGGCAGTGCCAGGCACGTTGATGGTCCCAGCTGGGCAGAGAGAGTGTGGATAGGAATGTCACGCATCTTCTTCCCACTGCCGAGACAGACCCACAACTGGGACAGCCCAAGTGATGAAAAGAAGTGAATGGCCAGGATGACCACATCACTGTCGACTGTGCGCACCAAGGCAACCTGGTGGCGCTGCTGTGCTGCATGGGCAAGATGGAGCAGTATCCTGGTATCAGCCTCAGTGTGGTTACATGGCTGAAGACCAGACACGTCATGTTGTTTGTTGGAGAGAACACTCTCCTTGTTGGTGCTGAGGAGAAGTCTCCCACCCAGATCCTGCTTTACAAGCTGTGCACTCAGGAAGGGGAACAGTTCCCTCTTGTTGTCAGTATTCTTGAGGAACCCAGTGTTCCAGTCCTTCTTTGGAATACGGGTCTGGCCATCCCCAATCCTGGTACATGGGCCGAAGCCACGACGATGGTGTGTCAGGGTTTTGAGGTTGTCCTCTGGGTAGGTGTCCCAGACAGCATCTACCCGTGTGACAGTTGGAGTTACCTGTGACTCCACAAATGGCACCAAATGCTGTGACACATAATCAGTGAATGTGTGTGCTGAGGTCGGCCGCACCATGTGAACAACAGCTGCCATGTCAAGTACCACAACTGTGGCTGCTTTGGCTGCAGCTGAGCGACCAGTGGGTGCCTTTAGGTGCTCTAGAATGTCCGACTTTTTGCCAGACCTGAGTGATCCTTGGTTTGAGAGACTAGGTGGTTCTCTCTGATTCTCATACCGGAAGAACTCTTCCATGTCTGCATCAGGTCGAGACTGCAAGGACAGGAAAAGCTTGGTTATGAGAGAAGAGTTTCTCTGAGCACTGCCTGATGTGCCTCCCTTTTTGGTGGTAACAGGGCGATTGGCAAATGTGAGGACATTTTGGCGTTTGAGAGTGTTTGTTATTGGCAAAGTGTCCTGGTCTAGAGTCTGTGTTACAAACTTGGCATGCAGATCTTTTCCAAGGTTATGAAGCTGGGCAAGCGATGCAACAACTTCATCTTTCATGACCCCCTGTGTGTGTAGAGCCACAAGCTCATGGCCATTGGCAAAGGGATTACCTAGCTGTTCAGCTATCTCCACAAATGACAGAACATCTTTCTTGTACTTAGTCTGCAAAGCACTTGCTTCTTCGTGATGGGTAGTGCGTGAGCTTGCAGTGTCCAACACAGCCTCAAACTCCTCGATACATCGAGAGCAGTCGGGACCTGCTAGCATGAAAAGAGTGAGGGCCTCAGGGTTTTCATACAGACCAACTGCACCACCATGGGCCTGAAGGTTCTTGTTTGACTGCTCATGAGATTGGTCCTTGCCAATGAGGCTGAACTTGTGAGGTGACCTCTGGACAACAAAGTTCCCCTTTAGAAACTCAGCATACAACTGTGGGTGCTTCTCAGGCAACTGGACCATATCCCGCACATGCACTGGTAGCCAACGAGCATAGTTTGTGTGGTCCATCACATGAAAACAGGAGCACAGCTCATCACAGACCTGCACATACAGCAGGAAGTCTCCCTCACGGAGAGAAAGGATGAAGCGGCACATTAGGAGCTCCAGGTCCACGATGGTAGACCAGAACATGAACATGGGATTGTGAGTTCTGGACCTTTGAGCCCAGATCTCTAGAGACTCAGGTGGTCCCTCAACACCAGAGCAGTAATTGGAGTATGACTTCTGTCTGAGGAGATACAGACCCATGACAGAGACCTGGTGAGCATAGCGAGTGCGCTTTATATGATGCTCATGAAGCACAGACTGGGCATGGCCAGATGTGAGGACCTGGGCCTGAGTAAGAATGTTGCTCCACCCAGAGTCCCGCAGCAACTTACCAATCATCTGGTGCATTTTGTCCTCTATGTGTAGAGCGCCCATCATCAGGACCAGCTTATCTTCCCCCATTGTGTCAGGGAATGACCACTGCAGCTGCTTAGCGATGGCATACAGAGGCTGGTCACCACCAAGCACAGGAGTTTGACCAGGGTTGAGGGCCTCTGTGCCTTGCATGTTTCATCATAGAAGGTGTGGCTGCTTTGTCAGGGAACAGAGGTAGAACCCCTATCAATGCCTTAGGCTTCACAGAGTCATCACTCATGAGTCGGGAGTTGTAGCCTGACCAGGTGATGACTTCACCTTCTGGCAATGTGTCCTGTTTCAGCACTGTGGACACATGTGCCATCCAGGACTCATCCTTGAATTTGGCTCCATGTAGCAGATTATGAGATGGCCGAGAATTGAGATCTGGAGTACATGGTACATGCAAATCATTGCTTGAGAATTCAGCTGGCTGAACCACTGTGTAGGATTCAGGAAGTTGTGGTACAGTAGTGTCTGTAGGATCCAGCTCGATAGAGGGTCGCTGTACTCCTTGGTTGTCCCAAGACAGGTGGTTTGTCACGCTGATTGCTGTCCCATGGAACTCATCATGGGAGAAGTTACCTTGGTTGCTGCTATACAAGTTGTCTACATCAAAGGTCACGAAGACCCCACTACGGATGTTTGTGGGCAGCACAACTCCATCCTGGACAAACTGTTTGACGTGTGCTCGTGCCATGGATCGCCTGATCTCCAAGACATGACTGTAAGACACAGAAACCCCAAAGGCATTGGCATTATTGATCTCTTTCTTCCGCCTACCCTCACCATGCAGCTTGAGGCCCTGGTACAAAGGGAAAGGGGTCTCATGTTCTTTGTTGTGACGGATGTTGCTGGACTTTGTGGCATGATGTGAACCACTGCAGGTATTATAAATAATCTGCTGGGCAATGGCGCTTGCAACTCTTGCCCTGCCTTGTACCTGTGCCTGCAACTCCTCATTGCTCTGTTCACGCAAGATTGAGGGGCCCTGGAGCAGGATGTTGAGGAAGCTTCTCAGCTGTCCAGGGATAGGAGATGTCAGGGAATCAGAGGCAAAAGAACCAGTAAATGGTTCTTGCCTCTGGAGACAGCATTTCCTAAGTATTACTGCTGCTCGCATCAACAACAAAGCATCATCCTGACCTATCTGGGACTTATGGGCTTCAGCTATTAGATCTCCAACGTTCTGGTTGCTAGAGATATAGACTTCCTTGCCCTGGGAGAACTCTGTCGACTCAGGAAGCAGCTTCAGAAGATACTCCTTGAACCGTGTGGCATGTGGTTCCCTGGTATCAGAACAGGGAATTCCCTGTTGCTCCACAAGTGTTCTATATAACTGTCGCAAAGCAGACAGTTTGAAGACTGAGTCAGAGTCCTCGACTAAAGCAACAATTTGCGCAATGGCAACTGAATTGAAGTGAGGGGCAGGAGGACCTGCAGATGATCTGCGATCCTCAGCACGAGCTGAGTCTCTCAGGTGCAAGTAACACTGTACATGATAGTAAGTGTCACCAGCGCGGGCATCAGCTGCGTGGGCAATCAGTTTGCCCAGAAGATTGAAATTGTTGGTGCTCTGAGCCCAGGTCTTTAAGTTTGTGTCTACATTAAATGTTTCAACTTTACGTAGATTCTTTTGGTCCTGTCCCTCACATATTATGCAACAAGGAGACTTCTGAGGAGCAGAAGACACTGCAAAACTGGACCGTAGTTTCTTAGGTGAGTTTTGGTCACTAGAATCCTCTTTTTCAGTGAACCTTCTCAGGCGAGAGTTACTGCAGTAGGTTCTGCAAACGTTGTGATATTTGGCATTGTGTGTCTGAAGCGTCTTAGCAATGCCCTGGCCCTCATCAAGCTGAGCCCATGACACTTTCAAACAACAAGGCATGACACCAATGGCTTTAAAACCATTCCTGAGCTTTCTCAATTGAAGCAAGGCCCTCTTCCGTTGGCGTCTGCAACCGTTCATCCTTTTCTTCTTGGCAGACACAGCAAAGCTCCCAGTTGATGGCATCCATCCTTGCCATCCACCACCAGTACAGCTAAGACTCTATTCTCTATTCTTCTATTCTATTCTTCTATTCCCACAGCAGAACGACAGGCACCTGAAATAAAAAAATTAAAAAATAAAAATAAAAAAATTAAAAATTAAAAAATTGTCAAACATAAAAAAAAAAAAAAAAGTAAAATTTCCTGTCAAGGCTACTGTCAAACACACATCAGATTTAGAATCAGTGAGGTCCAAAACCCTAGAAAAGTGCTTTTAATTGTAATTATGTGACTTTTGGTTGGCTAGTAACGGAAGTCAGTTTTTGAGTGGCGGCCATTTTGAAGTGTCAAATATGGCGCTCCCATTGAGAATTGGCTTTGGCTCCCGGCAGATTTGAATTCAGCATGTCAAAAACTACAAGTGTGCCAAATGTCATGCTTGTAGACAAATCTGCACAATTTTTCCCCTAACAGACCAGACTACTAGAGCAAATACCATAACCAATGATTAGCTCTTTCAGTATTTCTTATTTCTTGCAACCTTGCCCCGATATAGCTTTAAATCATTTTTAGCATCACTAGTTCGAGTACAGTGCATTCAGAAAGTATTCAGACCCCTTCACTTTTTTTTACATTTTGTTATACAACACAACAACAACAGGCATTTTAAGGCCATTTTCCCTGCTAGATTGGGGGTTAACCTTGCGGTCCCCATGACAATCTTCTCCATTTTGCCCTATTTTCTGCATCTCTCCTTGTTAACCCCCTTGCCCGCATTTCTTCTTCCACCATCTTTAGCCAAGTCTTTCTCGGTCTTCCCCGTCCTCTACTTCCTTCTACATTCATTTCCATCACTCTTCTCAACCAGTCACTTTCATCCTTCCTCAACACATGACCAAACCATCTCAACCTGTTCCTCTTCACAGCATCCATCACAGTTCATCATTTGTCTTCCTCTCTCTCAACAATACTCCACACATCCACCGAACCATTCGCATTTCCACCCTTTCCAACCTTCGTTGCTGCTCTAAGTTCATTACCCATGTCTCGCTCCCATAAATCATAACACTTCTCACACATGCAGCATACACCTTTCCCTTCAGCTTCAGCGACACTCTCCTCCTCGTCAGCACGCCACTCAGTTCCCGAAACTTCTTCCATGCACATCTCACTTTAGCAACCGTTGCCGAGTCTGATCCACCTTCTCCATTCAGCATGTCTCCGAGGTAGGAAAATGTTTTCACAACTTCCAGCTTCACGCCGTCTCCAAGATCCAACTCAACATTTCCTCCATTTGCAGCTCCCTCTGTGCACACCTTACACTTGAATGTAGGTGCCACACTGGTTAATGACCCTCTCAAACCACTACATTTTTGATGAACCCACTCAGCGCACATTGTACATTGAATGGAGTTCACTCCGACACCCTTCCTGCACACAGCACACGGCCACTTCCCAGTTCTTTCCACCTCACCACATGCTTTACCACTTGCCAACAACTTCGTTTTTCCGATATTCACCTTCAGACCTTTTGTCACTAAACATTCCTTCCACTTGTTCATCTTCTCCTTCAGTCCATCCATACTTTCTGCAATCCTTTTTGAGGCAATGTTTTTATGGCCGGATGCCTTTCCTGACGCCAGCCATTTTAGTCGCCTCTTACGACATGCAGGGATACGGTGTACCTATTCTAAACAGGGGTACACACCGGGGATTTTTTCGGGGTACACACCAGTACACATTTTGTTATGTCGCAGCCTTCTGCTGGAATCGTTTAAATTCATTTTTTCCCTCATCAATCTACACTCAATACCCCAACATGACAAAGAGAAAACAGGATTTTAGAAAGTTTTGCAAATTTATTAAAAAGAAAAACTGAAATATCACATTGACATAAGTATTCAGACCCTTTGCTATGACACTTGAAATTTAGCTCAGGTGCCTCCCATTTCTCTTGATCATCTTTGAGATGTTTCTACACCTTGATTGGAGTCCACATGTGGTAAATTCAATTGATTGGACATGCTTTGGAAAGGCACACACCTGTCTATATGAGATCTCACAGCTGTCAATGCATATCAGAGCAAAAACCAAGCCATGAGGTCGAAGGAACTTCCTGCAGAGCTCAGAGACAGGATTGTGTCGAGGCACAGATCTGGGGAAGCCTACAAAAAAATTCTGCTGCATTGAAGGTTCTCAAGAGCACAGTGGCCTCCATAATTCTTAAATGAAGAAGTTTGGAACAACCAGGACTCACTCTTCCTAGAGCTGGCCGCCCGGCCAAACTGAGCAATCGGGGGAGAAGGGCCTTGGTAATAGAGGTGACCAAGAACCCGATGTTCACTCTGGCTGAGCTCCAGAGATCCTGTGTGGAGATGGGAGAAACTTCCAGAAGGACAACAATCACTGTTGATTCAACAAGGTCTGAAACTCCACCGATCTGGGATTTATGGCAGAGTGGCCAGACGGAAGCCTCTCCTCAGTGACAGACACATGAAAGCCCACTTGGAGTTTGCAAAAATGCACCTAAAGGACTCTCAGACTGTGAGAAACAAGATTCTGTGGTCTGATGAAACCAAGATTGAACTGTTTGGCCTCAATTCTAAGCATCATGTCTGGAGGAAACCAGGCACTGCTCATCACCTGCCCAATACCATCCCAACGGTGAAGCATGGTGGTGGCAACATCATGCTGTGGGGGTGTTTTTCAGCAGCAGGGACTGGTCCGGGTTGAGGGAACAATAAACGGAGCAAAGTACAGAGATATCCTTAATGAAAACCTGAAACAGAGCGCTCAGGACCTCAGACTGGGCCGAAGGTTCACCTTCCAAAAGGACAATGACCCTAAGCACACAGCCAAGACATCGCAGGAGTGGCTTAGGGACAACTCTGTGAAGGTCCTTGAGTGGCCCAGCCAGAGCCCTGACTTTAACCCAATCGAACATCTCTGTAGAGACCTGAAAATGGCTGTCCACCAACGGTCCCCATCCAACCTGACAGAGCTTGAGAGGATCTGCAGAGCAGAATGGCAGAAAATCCCCAAATCCAGGTGTGCAAAGCTTGGCGTGTCATACCCAAGAAGACTCGAAGCTGTAATCGCTGCCAAAGGTGTTTCAACTAAGTACTGAGTTAAGGGTCTGAATACTTATGTCAATGTGATATTTCAGGTTTTTTCTTTTTAATAAATTTGCAAAACTTTCTAAAATCCTGTTTTTCCTGTTTTGGCTTTGTCATTATGGGGTATTGAGTGTAGATTGATGAGGGAAAAAATGAATTTAAACGATTTCAGCATAAGGCTGCAACATAACAAAATGTGAAAAAATGGAAGGGGTCTGAATACTTTCTGAATGCACTGTACTTGGCAGTGTCTACTGTAGTTTTCTGGTACTTGGCATAATGTTTGCTTTGGTTTACGGTCTTCTAATTGGCACAAACAATGTTTAATACCTTGTTTGTACAAATACAAAATCTACCATACAATACATCTTCGCTCAGTCTCATGAAATTAACAATTTATCTTAGACTTTAACCAACAAGGAAAACTTATCCACAGGTGAGTCTTTGTTATGGACTGTGGAATCAAACATTGTGTGCTGATTGTGTCTGTGCAAGCAGGATTTATGACATGATGATGCTCGAATATACGACACCTGACGGCAAATTAGTCGAGAAAGAACGTGGGTTACCTTCTGATTACCTCTTCGACTTGGATCCTGAAAACACGATGTTTTACATTGGCACTGCTGATCCCATTTATGCCTCAGTAAGTGTACCACACTCAACGCACTCGTGGTATTCCCAAAGCTAAAGTATTTTAACACTTACAGTACATGTTACGTGTATTGTCAACATAATTTTGAGTTTGAGACATCCCTAATCCTAAACCTAACGCTAATCCTAATCCACACCATCGCCCATTCTCATTACCTTTCTGCAAAACTATTCCAAGCTATTCTAACTTCCCCATCTATGTATACCATCCAATTCTCATATAAAGTAGTCATGTTTAATACCATCTGTCAGTTATCCTTTGTATGCCGACACACCGTGCCCGAGCTTTAGCTATGATGATTATTTAGCAGAATGTTTGGAATTGGCACACTGATAGAGCGAAAGGTAATGCCAAACATCTTTATACAAGTAAAACGCCATCATCAATATATGTATACAGTCATGTGAAAAAGTAAGTACACCCCATGTAAAGTTTTGACTTTTTCAACATATTTCATCATACAGCTATTTGATCTTCATTTCAACAATATTGATAGATAAAGGTGATATAATACAACAAATATCATGAAACATTTACATTTTGTAGTCCATTGTATAATTTAAATAAACATAAATGCAAATTTCGCATGTGGAAAAAGTAAGTACACCCCTACATTTATCACTACTTAAAATACCTAAAATTAGAATCAGGTGCACCAGCTCAGGTGCAAATGATTAGAACATCGTTAGAGAGGATCTTGGAGGAACCTGTCTTATTTAAACCTCAGACATTTAGTTTGGTTTGCTCTTTGTTGTTGAAGTGTGCGGCATCACCATGCCTAGATCAAAAGAGCTCTCTGAAGCCTTCAGAAAGAAGGTTATAGATGCCTACGAGTCTGGGAAGGGATTTAAAAAGATCTCCAAACAATTTGAAATCAATCATTCGACTGTCCGGAAGATCATCTACAAGTGGAGAAGATTCCAAACAACTGCCAACTTGTTCAGGCCAGGCCGCCCCAGAAAATTCAGCCCAGGAGCAGACCGCAAGATGCTGAAAGAAGTCTCTAAGAACCCCAGAATGTCATCACGGGACCTACAGGTAGCTCTTGCCACTGTTGATGTCAAAGTGCATGAGTCTACCATTAGAAAGAGGCTGCACAAATTTGATCTACATGGGAGGTGTGCCAGGAGGAAACCTTTGCTGTCCAGAAAGAACATCAGGGCAAGACTAAAGTTTGCCAATGAACACCTCGGCAAAGACCAGCACTTCTGGAACAATGTGCGTTGGACAGATGAGTCAAAGGTAGAGCTATTTGGCCACAGTACCAGAAGACATGTTTGGCGAAAACCAAAGACAGCATTTGACCACAAGAACCTGATACGAACTGTAAAGCAGCATGGTGGTGGAAATATTATGGTTTGGGGCAGCTTTGCTGCATCAGGGCCTGGGCAGCTCACCATCATAGAATTCACGATGAATTCTTCATTGTACCAGAGGGTGCTTGAGGATAATGTGAGGCCATCTGTCAGAAAGTTGAAGCTCAATCGAAGGTGGACCTTGCAACATGACAATGACCCGAAACATACCAGTAAATCCACCAAGGAATGGCTGAAAAGGAAGAAATGGAGGGTTCTGGAATGGCCAAGTCAAAACCCGGCTCTAAATCCCATCGAGATGTTGTGGGGGGATTTGAAACGAGCTGTGCATGCATGAAACCCCTCAAACATCGCACAGCTGAAAGAATTCTGCATGGAGGAGTGGGCAAAAATTTCTCCCAATCGATGTCAGAGACTGGTAGACAGTTATAAGAAACGCCCACTTGAGGTTGTTTCTGCCACAGGGGGCAATACCACCTATTAGAGCCAAGGGTGTACTTACTTTTTCCCCATGTGAAATTTGCATTTATGTTTATTTAAATTATACAATGGACTACAAAATGTAAATGTTTCATGATATTTGTTATATTATATCACCTTTATCTATCAATATTGTTGAAATGAAGATCAAATAGCTGTATGTTGAAATATGTTGAAAAAGTCAAAACTTTACATGGGGTGTACTTACTTTTTCACATGACTGTACATGAAGCTGTGATCATGAGGATTTTTGGATGCGCGCCTGGCTGATCATTACACATGTCCCTATCTCGCTTTGCATTCACTGCTCTCCCATTTTCCCCCGATACCAAATTGAGCCTTATGGAAATGCGAGTTCATTGACAGGGGGTAAAAAGGCAACATAGTGACAGTGTGGCAACAGTTGTATACAGCTCGCAAGGGAGCTAAGGCTCCAGAAAAGCAAAAACTAAAGCTAAAACAGGAGATTGAGGAGGAGTAATGGTAAGGGAGGAACAACAGCAACCTGCAAGTACGAGGATTGGGTTCAGTGGGGTGTAGGGGGTGAGGGTGATATGGTGTGGTTATACGCACCATGCGCTCGATCAGTTGCATTTTAGTGCCCACCTTAGGCTGCCATAAATGTGTTATGGGTTAAAATAAAAAAGAGTGGACAAACATTACAAGTTGACCAGCCTGGGCATTTAACCGCCTCCCTGGAGGTTACTAATAAGGCAGCTGGGTCTTTTTTAACTGACGGTCCAATAGTATTGTACTAATTCTGCTGAGAGTAGGCCAGGTTCCAAAAGCATAGAAGTTGCCTGCAACTAGAGTTTAACCTATAAACTCTGAACTACCAGTCCAGTATCTCCACTACCTCACCCATGAGTTTACTATTTAAACCAACAAGGCATGGTTGTGTGTAACTTCTTGTTATCCTTGTTTGTAGTTATGCATCACCCTTTAGAGTTTAGATTATAACTTTTTGTTACATCACTTCCACAAGATTTCCCAAGAGACTCGACAAAGCATACGAAGCAGCATTTACTTGATTTGATGTTCTTTGTGCAGCTTCCTCCCAGTCTGCAGTTGCCAAATTTTAAAGGATACTTGGAACTGGCTTCTGTGAATGACAAGCTCGCAAGTCTGTACAACTTCGTCAAGCTCTACAACATGGATACCAAAACGGATGTGCCGGCCAAGCGGTAAGTTCCTGTTTCTTATGTCCATAAGCACATAGTCAGGAAACACAATGTAACGTGGTGGAAGAGTGCTGAGGGCAACCTCAGTTTGATTCTGCGAGCCAAGGCCTGAGGACATCGGCAGCCTGTAAAAGAGCACAGTAGTCAGGTTCACTATGTCAATAAATTATATTTCGTTCAAAATCATGGTAGATTAGCAAACCTATACATTTTTGGAAAGGTTATAGCATAAGGAAACTAAAAATCAATGTTTACATTTGGAGAGATACCTGTATGGCGGCCATTTTGGATTTTCAAAATGGCCACTGTAAAATACATATTTTGTTCTATTTCTGCCTCTAATTACCCTAAAAACTTTTAAAAATATACTAAACCTATATTTTCAGGGACAAGGAATCCAATGAAAGTATCAAATTAGTGCTATGGGGAATGGTAAGGCACGAATCAAAGGTTTTGAATTGCAAAATACTGTCTTTATATTCGCGATAAGTTGCATAATCAAATACATGTTATCATTTTGTACAGGCAGTTAATAACATCAAAATGTGTCACAATAATTCATATCACCAAACATACACAGGCAGTCAGCAACATCATATATACACATGCAGTCAGTATAACTTCACATCGACACAGGCAGTCAATGACAAAATATACACAGGCAGTCAATGGCATCAAACATACACGATTACAGAATATGCCATTTAGAGTTCGTCATCACTGTCCCGTGTGTCGTATCCGACAATATAGTCCGCATCGTTTTCACAGTCCGTTCCACACAAGCAAAGGTCGGTCAAATTGATTGGCAAATCGAATTGGTCGAATGGTCGATCGAATCGAATTCGATGAATCGAATCGAATCGAATCGATCGAATTGTCGAATGGTCGATCGAAGCGATTGGTCGAATGGTCGAATTGGTCGAATGGAATTGGTCGATTGGTCGAATTGGTCGAATTGGTCGAATCGAATTGGTCGGAATTGGCAAATGTAAACATTGATTTTCAGATTTTCCATGTAATAACGTTTCCAAAAATGTATCATTGTATAGGTTTGCTAATCTACCATGATTTTGAACGAAAAAACATAGTGAACCTGACTAAAGTAGAAATTCAGACTTAAGAGAAGAGATGCAAATGCCGCAAAACCAGAAGTGCTCCTTGAGTCCTCACTCGTTGTCCTCCACCCTCAGTGCTCATTTGAACCAGCTAATCAATTGGGTAGACTGTTATTGGCTATTCGAATAGGCCATAGGGAGTGGACATGCAAATGCATGTTAAAATGGCCAGCTCACCCCAAGCTGGTAAATAGTGCAGGTTGTGGGGAAAAGTGTAGAATAAATTAATAAGGGACTAGACAACTGCATACTCGACTTCTAACACTTACTCAGCGTGGCGCAACGATCTAATATTCACATCATGGAATTACATCACAGGAGTAAAACACATCATTTAACAAACTATGCACATGAAAACCACCGTTTTCATAAGAATCTGTTACAACAGGTCATGTTTTAACGATGAACTGTTTAAAGTTTATTTCATAGCTCTCTCACCTGCCTGTGCCGTCTCGTTGATCGACTCGTCATGTCCATTGTTCTTCCTGTCCACATGCAGGTACAAAGAACCAAAAGGTGGGCAAGAGTTCTACTGTGAGGGTACTGGATTCGCTTTGGTGAAACTCGCAGAAAAGAGTTTTTTTTACAAGTTTGAATTTCAGATCCGCAGTGCCACAGACAATGCAATACTTTTCTTCCTTGAAAAGAACGTGAGTACAGAGTTGATAACATCAATATGTGTTATTAATTTTTGTACTATTATTAATGGATCTACCATTTTGTACTATTGTAATTAAACTCTTTACAGAATTGAACATCACACGTTACCTGCCATTTTGTATTATTATCCATTAAGGAACTAGAACGGCACTTGATACAGCATATACCTCCGCCAGGCTAAACAGTTTACTTGTATGTTTTGTATCCCAATGAGAGATCAGATCTAGATTCGCACCTGAAGCAAAATCGAATTGGCTTGTTCTTGTCAACTAATCAACTCGTCTACCTAGTTTTGTCATAACTGGTGTCATAACAACGTTTTGAAATATCAAATATGTCATTTTGGTCCAATTTCTCAATAGTGAAGAATCACTTAAAATTAAATAGAAAAGATCGTATCCAGATCCAGATGTTCACCAAAATCGAATCTATTATTCCTTGTCACACACCTAACCTGTCCGCCAAGATTCATCCGAATCCGTCCACAACTTTTTGAGATATCGTGCTATACATCTCCAGAAGAAGTGAAGTATTCTCATTCAGTGAAAGAAGGCCGCATTCCAGTGGCTTGGGAACTGAGTACCCTCGTCCCTCCATACAAGGGGAAAGGTGACCCTCTGGACTGTGGCTCGTATCGAGCGATAAAGTTATTGGAGCATGGAATGAAGGTATTGGAAAGGGTGTTGGAGAGGAGGATAAGGAAGAAAGTGAAGTTTGACGAAATGCAGTTTGGATTTATGCCAGGAAGAGAAATGACAGACGTGCTTTTTATTGTGAGGCAGTTGCAGGAGAAGTACATGGAGAAGAGGAAGAAGTTGTTTCTTGTGTTTGTTGATCTGGAGAAAGCAATCAATAGGGTTCCACGTGAAGTAGTGACATGGGCATTGAGGAAGTTAGGAGTGGAAGAATGGATGATCAGAGTAGTGATGGCGATGTACGAGAAAGTGCGCACAGCTGTAAGGATGAAGGACGGGAACAGTGGTGAGTTTGAGGTGAAGGTGGGAGTGCATCAGGGGTCGGTACTAAGTCCACTACTATTTGTAGCTGTCATGGAGGTGCTGGCTTGGAACGTAAAGGAGGGTTTACCGTGGGAGTTGTATGCAGATGATCTGTTGTTGATTGCGGAAAGTATGGATTGACTGAAGGAGAAGATGAACAAGGGGAAGGAATGTATGGAGACAAAAGGTCTGAAGGTGAATATCGGAAAGACGAAGGTGATGGCAAGTGGGAAAGCATGTGGTGAGGTGGAAAGAACTAGGAAGTGGCCGTGTGCTGTGTGCAGGAAGGGTGTCGGGGTGAACTCCATTCAATGTGCAATGTGCGTTGAGTGGGTTCATCAAAAATGTAGTGGTCTGAGAGGGTCATTAACCAGTGTGGCAGCTACATTCAAGTGTAAGGTGTGCACAGAGGGAGCTGCAGATGGAGGAAATGTTGAGTTGGCTCTTGGAGACAGCGTGAAGCTGGAAGGTCTGAAAACATTTTGCTAAGGAGACATGCTGAATGGAGAAGGTGGATCAGACTCGGCAACGGTTGCTTGAGTGAGATGTGCATGGAAGAAGTTTCGGGAACTGAGTGGCTTGCTGACGAGGAGGGGAGTGTCGTTGAAGCTGAAGGGAAAGGTGTATGCTGCATGTGTGAGAAGTGTTATGATTTATGGAAGCGAGACATGGGTAATGAACGTAGCGCAGCAATGGAGGCTGGAAAGGGTGGAAATGCGAATGGTTCGGTGGATGTGCGGAGTATCGTTGAGAGAGAGGAAGACAAATGATGAATTGCGAAAGATGATGGGAATAGAGCCTGTGATTGATGCTGTGAAGAGAAACAATTTGAGATGGTTTGGTCATGTGTTGAGGAAGAATGAAAGTGACTGGTTGAGAAGATTGATGGAAATGAATGTGGAAGGAAGTAGAGGATGGGGAAGACCGAGAAAGATTTGGCTAAAGGTGGTGGAAGAAGAAAGGCGGGCAAGGGGTTAACAAGGGGAGATGCAGAAAATAGGGCAAAATTGAGAAGATTGTCATGGAGCCCACAAGGCTAACCGAAAATGGCCTTAATATGCATGTTGTATATCGTTTTTGGCCCTGTCATCAATGGTGAGGAATCACTTCAAAAAATTGTTGGATCCGGATTCATATCTTCACCAAAATCGAATCAATTATTCCTTGTCACACACCTAACCTGTCCGCCAAGTTTCGTCCGAATCCGTCCACAACTTTTTGAGATGTCGTGCTATATATCGTTTTTGGCCCTATCTTCAATGGTGACGAATCACTTAAAACAATTCTTGTATCCAGATCCGGATTCTGATCTGCACCAAAATCGAATCAATTCTTCCTTGTCACACACATCTGTCCACCAAATTTCTTCCGAATCACCCTTTGATGGTGGAGGTAACAAATATTGACATTCACAGAATAAAAATGTTCACACATTCACATTTAAAAGTGCATCATCAGCGAATCCACTCGTTATTGCATCATAAAAACTTATATTACTTCTGGAAACCTTTTTTCCACTCGCCACCTTGAGCATAGCAGGACGACATCATTAAGGTGGTTGTGGTTCGTATGCAGCCTGTGGTTGCTTGGCTGCATCATTTTCTGGAGGCGCGACTCTGCCGCTGATGCAAAAATATTAAAATGAGTTCCATTGCGAGGAACTTCAACACAGGAGGAAGACTTTAGGCCTATTAAGGCCTGTACAATGGTTGCCAACTTATGTTGTTTATCCATGCTCTATCCTTTTCAATGCTGAGCATCTAGCCAGGAAGCAGAAAGTACCATTAATTTATAAGTCTTTCGTATGACTCAGTTCTAAAAGCCGATCTCCCAGACTCAGAACGGACGCTCTAACCATTATGCCACTGAGTCTGGTAGTTTTGATGTTTTTTTCAAAGACAACTGAGATTTGAAGTCATAAGATAAGATAAGATAGTCATCAAACATTCCCAGAATCTCACCTTGTTATTGATATGAAAAATGGCTATTCCTTTTTTTCCCCTCTCAAGATGCCATATTCCCATCCCTGCCTTTCAGGAATTGTTTTTTTGCGCCTACATCTATGAAGGAAATCTCAAAATTGTATACAATTTTGGTGCTGGTGTAGAAAATGTGGAAGTCAAACAAGTCAACCGAAACATCTTTGACACGGTGAGACCCCCTTTTTCTTTCTTCCGACATACGCAAACAGTGCGCCAAAAATCCTACCCCCGCTAATTTCACCCCAAATCCACTTTTTTGAAATACCAACTTCTTTCCTGGAAGTCGTTGGTGTCCTTGTGTTTTATACTTCTCCCACCCCCCCCCCCCCCCATTCCCACGCCGCCTTCCCCCAAGCCCTCTCCCTGCCCCACATTCCCGATGTCCCTGCTCTCAAATGTTGTGTTTATGTGCTTCCCCTTCTCTCCCCATCCTGCTCCCCTTTTTATATACTTTGTTTGTTTGTCTGTTTGATTTGTTTGTGTGATAAATGTTAGCTCTTTCACGAGCCTCGATTATGTATATAAAAAAAATAATAATAAAAAAGAATATAGGTTCAAAATGTTCAAAGCACTTTCTAATTTATCTGTGTAATTTTCATCTTTATTATTCTATGGTGATTGCAATGCAAACAGTGCACCAAAAATCCTTGCACAGGTAGATATAATTATATATATATATATATATATATATATATATATATATGTATCAGAGGTATAATTGTGATATTCTCTCTCTTTCTAACCCCCCCCCCCCCCCCCCCTCTCTCTCTCTCTCTCTCTCTCTTTGCAGATAAAAATTACTATTTTACCCCATAAAAAAGAAATAAAGTTTGAGGGCTTGGAAACGCATTCCGACCCAAATATGCCTGACAATTTTGATCTTTTCAATAAACTTGGGGACACGGCTTACATTGCTGGTGTACCAAAAGGTCGGATACCTGACAGGTAACTGTACCAATTTTTCAAGTTGTGCCTCTTGGCTTTGAAAGTAATTTTTTTTTTTATGAAAAAGCAATGCAGTGGAAACTTCAATTGTAATTGCTTCTCAAACCTCAAATAAGCTCAATCAAGAGGAGATGTTTAATTACTGAGATGGCAATAAATGTTATACATGGTAAATGATACAATTACAAAGAACAGCACACTTGTGATCACTTCATTTTGTAAAAACCATGTTTCTGCTTTGCAGTATTTTGAAAATTCTACCTGCCAAGAATTCTTTCCAAGGATGCATTCGAAGCCTTGTAGTTAATAATCCTGTTGACCTGAAACAGGAACAAACGAATGGAGTAACATCTGGTTGCAATGACAACTTTTTGGTAAGCTGACTCGTGATCTGTTGAGATTTTTCTTGCTGTTTCCAGGATGTGTCTTATGTTGCTTATCTACTACCAAGTTCATATTTCGGGGGAGGGGGGAGGAAGCATTCTTGAAATGAAATATCAGAAGGAAGGTGATCATCTGTCTGCAATGAATGCTTGTCGTGAGAATTTTTATTTTTTGTATTTGTACGCATTTGACTCAAGAAAGAAATTAAACTGTCGTGTGATGTCGCTCGTGTTTGCAGGTGTCTCGACATGCAACATTCAACGGCAAAGGATTCATTAAATTCAAAGTAGATGGTTTTGACAATGACCATTTTGAATTTGGCCTGACAATACAAACAGACCAACCAAATGCAGCTCTGATTTCATCCAATGATGGGGTTTGTCATACAATTGCACCTTCGCTACTTTCACAATTAATGCGCGGTACTCTAGAATGTCTATGTACACCCTTACAGCCTTACGTACAGCTTATGTACTTATATAAAGCCTTATCCATGTCCAAAATGTTCCCAATCAAATGATGATATTTGCAGTGCTAACTACAATGACAACAAAAAGGCAAAGTGATATTTTGAGATAACTGCATCTGCTCCCATAGGCCATGTTTGATACATCCGCCAACTTCCAAATTTCTGCCTCGACTACTGCTGGGAAGGCAATTACAAACCACCCAGTGTATTCCCTGCCATGAAACTGAGGTTCCTTGAACAAAACGGACAAATAGATTACAGAGCCGTGGTTCGCATGGAAGCGAAGCCGTGGAACCACGATGGGACGTGATAAGCAAATATATACTGTAATTTCGGAATTCGCCAAATTCTGAGACTAAAATAATTCCATATTTTAATTTAATAGCTGAAGGACTGGCCTGTTATTATTCCCATCTGAAGACCTTGCTCATGATACAGGAAATCCAGGTTCAAATCCCATGTAATTGTTTGTTAATTGTCCACTAATGTCCTTTTATTTCATGGAATTTATGTAATTTTATCATTTATCTTTGTCCAGCATGTGATTTGCAGTGCATTCAGAAAGTATCCAGACCCCTTCACTTTTTTCACATTTTGTTATGTTGCAGCTTATTAGAAACCTGAAAGAAAATAAAGAACCTGAAATTTATTAAAAAGAAAAAAACCTGAAATACCACATTGACATAAGTATTCAGACCCTTAACTCAGTACTTAGTTGAAACACCTTTGGCAGTGATTACAGCCTCGAGTCTTCTTGGGTATGACGCGACAAGCTTTGCACACCTGGATTTGGGGATTTTCTGCCATTCTTCTCTGCAGATCCTCTCAAGCTCTGTCAGGTTGGATGGGGACCGTTGGTGGACAGCCATTTTCAGGTCTCTCCAGAGATGTTCGATTGGGTTCAAATCAGGACTCTGGCTGGGCCACTCAAGGACCTTCACAGAGTTGTCCCTAAGCCACTCCTGCGTTGTCTTGGCTGTGTGCTTAGGGTCATTGGCCTGTTGGAAGGTGAACCTTCGGCCCAATCCGAGGTCCTGAGCGCTCTGTTTCAGGTTTTCATTAAGGATATCTCTGTACTTTGCTCCATTCATTGTTCCCTCAACCCTGACCAGTCCCCCAGTCTCTGCTGCTGAAAAACACCCCCACAGCATGATGATGCCACCAAAATGCTTCACCTTCATTTACTGGATTCACTGGAAAAACACCTTCACTGGATTTGGGGATTTTCTGCCATTCTTCTCTGCAGATCCTCTCAAGCTCTGTCAGGTTGGATGAGCTTCATCCGCAGCTCAATGGAATACTGCTCTCCCCTCTGGGCTGGTGCTCCTGCCTCACACCTAGCTCGCCTTCGCGCTGTTGAAACCAAAGCATTCAGAATCATTGGAATCTCCCACGATGAAGCTAACTCCAAGGGCCTCTCACTCACTCACTGCAGGCAGGTTGGTGGTCTTTCCGTCTTCTACCGACTCCTCTCTGGCCTTGCCCCCCCAGCTCTCTCTGGGCTCTGTCCCGCAAATATTCCTACAGGTCGCACAAGATCTGCCTGCAACCCTCTTTTGGTTAAACTGCCAAAATCAAGACTCTCTGCTCACCTTCACTCCTTCATTCCTCTTTTCTCCCGCCTCTGGAACAAACTCCCTCACTCTCTTCAATCCCACTCCACCCTCCAAGTCTTTAAAACAGCTGTTCACCACCATCTCTTATCTTCCCCCATCCAAAACCTTGATCCTTTCTACCCCCGCTAATTTCACCCCAATTCCACTTTTTGAAATAACAACTTCTGTCCTGGAAGTCCTTGGTGTCCTTGTGCTTTATACTTCTCCATCCCCCCCCCCCCCCTTCCCATGCCTCCTCCCCCCGGGCCCTCTCCCTTCCACACATCTCCCTGCTCTCGGATGTTGTGTTTGTGTGCTTCCCCTTTTCTCCCTATCTTGTCTTCCGCTCCCTCTTTTTGTGTATTTTGTTTGTCTGGTCGATTTGTTTGTGAAGTAAATGTTAGTTAGCTCTTTCACGAGCCTCGATTCAGTACACAAAAAAAAACAAAAAAAAAAAAACCGTTGGGATGGTATTGGGCAGGTGATGAGCGGTGCCTGGTTTCGTCCAGATATGACACTTAGAATTGAGGCCAAACAATTCAATCTAGGTTTCATCAGACCACAGAATCTTGTTTCTCACAGTCTGAGAGTCCTTTAGGTCC
Source organism: Myxine glutinosa (assembly GCF_964187855.1). NCBI lineage: Eukaryota > Metazoa > Chordata > Myxini > Myxiniformes > Myxinidae > Myxine > Myxine glutinosa. The sequence goes on from NC_136271.1 coordinate 30,903,899, forward strand.
TTTTTTGCAAACTCCAAGCGGGCTTTCATGTGTCTTTCACTGAGGAGAGGCTTCCATCTGGCCACTCTGCAATAAAGCCCAGATCGGTGGAGTGTTGCAGTGATGGTTGTCCTTCCTGAAGTTTCTCCCATCTCCACACAGGATCTCTGGGGCTCAGCCAGAGTGACCATCGGGTTCTTGGTCACCTCTCTTACCAAGGCCCTTCTCCCCCGATTGCTCAGTTTGGCCGGGCGGCCAGCTCTAGGAAGAGTCCTGGTTGTTCCAAACTTCTTCCATTTAAGAATTATGGAGGCCACTGTGCTCTTGGGAACCTTCGATGCAGCAGAATTTTTTTGTAGGCTTCCCCAGATCTGTGCCTCGACACAATCCTATCTCTGAGCTCTGCAGGCAGTTCCTTCGACCTCATGGCTCGGGTTTTGCTCTGATATGCATTGTCAGCTGTGAGACCTTATATAGACAGGTGTGTGCCTTTCCAAATCATGTCCAATCAATTGAATTTACCACAGGTGGACTCCAAGCAAGGTGTAGAAACATCTCAAAGATGATCATGAGAAATGGGAGGCACCTGAGCTAAATTTCAAGTGTCATAGCAAAGGGTATGAATACTTATGTCAATGTGATATTTCAGTTTTTTCTTTTTACTAAATTTGCAAAACTTTCTAAAATCCTGTTTTCTTTGTCATTATGGGGTATTGAGTGTAGATTGATGAGGGAAAAAATTAATTTAAACGATTTCAGCATAAGGCTGCAACATAACAAAATGTGAAAAAAGTCAAGGGGTCTGAATACTTTCTGAATGCACTGTATGTAAAAGCTCATCCATGAGTCTTAGTCTTAAAACTTGTGTTGGTATGGGACATGTCAGAAGATGAATTCTGTAAAGAAAACAAAGCTTGTGGTAGAAGGTACAAAGTCAAGAGGACATTCTAAAAAGACATGGATTGAAAATGTCAATAAATATATGGAATGTTTGGGTTTTTCACGAAACTTAAATACCTCTGAAAAAAGCGGAAAATGGTTGCAAAACGTTGTTGTTGTTGTTGTCATTTCCTATCCATTAATCAGAGATCAATGAGTTGCTAACTATACTGAGAACAAAAAGAAAGGTGAAGTGGCATGGGTTTGTCACTTTTAAAAAGTTGCTTCGTATGCAAATAAATCTGATTAAATAGTCTTTTTTTGTTGAAGACAAAAATATAGTTTATCCAAGTTAAGGAAACCTTCCTCCAAATATTTGATTTATACAGATTTATACAGTTTATTTGGTGAATTTATAATTGAAAAAGGCTTGAAAATTCAGACAAATTAAAGAATGAATTTTAAGCAGCATTTGCTCATATCATAACTAAAAGGAATGTTTGTGCACAATATTATCACAGTTATTAATTGTTATAATGCTTCATGGGCATCAGGAACTAATCAACATTGTGTTTACAGGAGTTAAAACTGGTGCTGCAGGACGGAAAAGTGGAATTTTTATTCCGCAGAACAAAGATCATCTCTACAAAAGAGAACATAAATGATGGACGTCCACATTACATCAGAGTTCGTTACCTGAGCGCTGGACAAGCGTAATTTGCTGCACGACATTGTACACAAATCCAAACAAGATCGATTGATAATTTTTTTTATCGCTGTGATTAACATTACTTTTCAGCTCTAGTTTTATGTATTTGACATACACAGACTTTAATCCTCAACAACTTCACTACAAAATCTTCACCATTTTCGGCTTAACGTATTATTTATTTATTATTTCATCTGTTATTTATACTCAATATTTATTTTAATTTTTTTTGAATAAGAATTTTTGTTTGTAGTTTGAGTAAGAATAATAAATTTTTAGAACTAGTGCACCCACTCACTACGGGAGCTGCAGGGGAGTCATGTTATTATCCTTATTATTATTGCCAATAATTATTACTATTACTTATGTTAGATTAGGTCATTGAAAGGATCAGAACATGCATGATATTATGACATGTTAAATTATGTCATTGAAAGGATCCGACCGTGCATATTATAACATGTAAGATCAGAACATGCATTACATTATAACATGTTTGATCAGGTCAATGAAAGGTACAGACCATTCATGACATTATAACATGTTAGATCAGGTCATTGAAAGGATCAGACCTTGCATGACATTATAACTTGTTAGATCGGGTAATTGAAAGGGTCAGAACATGCATGATATTATAACTTGTTAGATCGGGTCATTGAAAGGGTCAGAACATGCATGATATTATAATATGTTAGATTAGGTCATTGAAAGGACCAGACCTTGCATGACATTATAACTTGTTAGATCGGGTCATTGAAAGGGTCAGAACATGCATGATATTATAATATGTTAGATTAGGTCATTGAAAGGACCAGACCTTGCATGACATTATAACTTGTTAGATCGGGTCATTGAAAGGGTCAGAACATGCATGATATCATAACATGTTAAATTATGTCATTGAAAGGATCCGACCGTGCATATTATAACATGTAAGATCAGAACATGCATTACATTATAACATGTTTGATCAGGTCAATGAAAGGTACAGACCATTCATGACATTATAACATGTTAGATCAGGTCATTGAAAGGATCAGAACATGCATGATATCATAACATGTTAAATTATGTCATTGAAAGGATCCGACCACGCATATTATAACATGTTAGATCAGGTCATTGAAAGGATCAGAACATGCATGATATCATAACATGTTAAATTATGTCATTGAAAGGATCCGACCACGCATATTATAACATGTTAGATCAGGTCATTGAAAGGATCATTATAACATGTTAGATCATGTCATTGAAAGGACCAGACCTTGCATGACATTATAACTTGTTAGATCGGGTCATTGAAAGGGTCAGAACATGCATGATATTATAATATGTTAGATTAGGTCATTGAAAGGGTCAGAACATGCATGATATTATGACATGTTAAATTATGTCATTGAAAGGATCCGACTGTGCATATTATAACATGTTAGATCAGGTTATTGAAAGGATCAGACCATGCATGACATTATAACATGTTAGATCAGGTCATTGAAAGGATCATTATAATATGTTAGATGAGGTCATTGAAAGGATCAGACCATGCATGATATTATAACATGTTAGATCAGGTCATTGAAAGGATCAGAACATGCATGACATCATAATATGTTAGATGAGGTCATTGAAAGGATCAGACCATGCATGATATTATAACATGTTAGATCAGGTCATTCTAAGGATCAGAACATGCATGACATCACAACATGTTGGATGAGGTCATTGAAAGGATCAGACCATGCATGATATTATAACATGTTAGATCAGGTCATTCTAAGGATCAGAACATGCATGACATCATAACATGTTGGATGAGGTCATTGAAAGGATCAGCCCATGCCTCACACTATTCTAAATTCCCGATTGTAAAATTTACTTCAGTATGGATGTCGGGGAGGGGGGAGGCAATGTCGCAATCCACAAAACCCCTTGATGAGTGGAGATATTGTTTCATAATATCATTAATATTATTCTATCATCATGTGTTGTTATTACCTATGTATTGTTGAGATGTAGAAAATAGGGCAAAATGGAGAAGATTGTCATGCGGCCCGCAGGGCTAACCTCCGCTCTAGCAGGGAAATGCCGTTAAAATGCCTGTTGTTGTTGTTGTTGTTGTATGTGTTGTTATTACCCTCGCCAGAGGAGAGGGTATTGCATTTGAGTCCGTTTTCTACTTGGCAAAAAAGTTTTACTTGGCAAAAAAGTTTTTGCAAGTATGTTGATCACTCCGGTTTGTGTGTTTGTTTGTGTGTTTGTCTGTCCGCTCACTTATATTTGCCTACAGGTCACAATTTTAAACCGATCTTCACGAAACCTCACCAAATGGTAGAGTTCGAGCTCCGACAAAATCCTATACGTTTTTGATGTCAAAAGGTCAAAAGGTCAACATAGGCTAAAGGTCAACCACTTTTTTCCATATTTCTAAAATCCTCAATTTTCATCCGATTGACCTGAAATTTGAATAGGATTTTCATTTCAGCTAACTGAATTCAACGACCAACTATTTTTGAGATCAGCATACGCCAAAAGGTCAACATAGGCCAAAGGTCAACAACAATTTAAAATTTCTAAAATCCTTAATTTTAATCCAATTGACTTGGAATTTGAATGGGATTTTCATATCAGCGAACTGAATTCAACCACCAACTATTTTTGAGATCAACATAGGCCAAAAGGTCAACATTTGCCAAAGGTCAACCACTTTTTTCATATTTCTAAAATCCTGAATTTTCATCCGATTGACTTGAAATCTGAATAAGATTTGCATATCAGCTTACTGAAACCAACCACTATTTTTGAGGTGAACATAGGCCAAATGGTCAACATAGGCCAAAAGGTCAACATAGGCCAAATTTCTAAAATTGTCAATTTTCATCCGATTAACTTAAAATTTGAAGATGATATCCATATTTGGTCACTGAATTCAACCCCCAACTATTTTTGAGGTCAACATAGGCCAGAATTCTAAAATCCTCAATTTTCATCTGATTGACTTTAAATTTGAATAAGATTTTCATATCCGCTAACTGAATTCAATCACCAACTATTTTTGAGATCAAAATAGGCTAACAGGTCCAAATAGGCCTGAGGTCAACCACTTTTCCCAAATTTCTAAAATCCTCAATTTTCATCCGATTGACTTGAAATCTGAAAAAGATTTCCATATCAGGTCACATAATTCAACCACCAATTTATTTGTGAAGTCAAAAGGATGCCCTACCGAGTTTTCCAAGTGTCGCTCAATGAGTGATTTTTCATTTGTCTGTTTGTCTGTTTGTTTGTTTGTCCACACAGAATAAATATGATTTTCTCTGCAACCGTTGGTCCGATTTACAGGAAATTTTCACCATAGGTGCAACTTCACCTGTGTAAATTTTTAATGATAATTATGATGTCATAGGGCGCCGTCTTGGGAAAACCGAAAACATTTGCACCTCTATATCTCCGAAAGCGCTGCATAGAATACATTGAGACATGGCCCGTTGTAAAGAACTCTCCATGGGGAATAAAAGGTGTTCATGATGATGGCATAGGTGCCTCCATTATGATGTCATAATTTGACAAGTACAAAAGTTCATCCGATCAAGATAAAATTTATTGAGCGTCATCTAGGGATAAATTGGTGGAGAAAAAAAATGATGACGTCATCGGTCACGTGGTTTCGTCCCCATCTTGGAAAAACCGAAAAAAAATTGTTCTTAGTTGTTCAGACATTTAAAAATTAATTTTAAAAAAAATTAATAATAAATTCCTTAGTGTGTTTAGGGAAGTTGTTTATGCCCCCACAAACAAAAAGAAAATAAATGCTTTCTTCAAAATGCTAACAGGATTAAAACAGCACCGGGCAAAGCCGGGTACCCCTGCTCATGCAATAAAAACGAGCAAATGGACAATCACTCAAGTGTATATTTCAGCATTACATGTATAGACATGGATGACAAAACATCCTGGGTATAGATGGGGAACAAGTGAAATAATGTGATGTACAGCAGAGATTCAAAATAATGAATTTATGCCCCTCAGCCACTTGCACACAATTCCCTGTAGTAATAGATATGTGCACTCAAGATCACAAATACTTGAAATCAAAGATTTGATAACGTACAACATTGCAGCACCTCCACGAGACTTAGACCATGTAAAAAAGTGTGTGTTGTTGGTTCTTATCTCCAAACGCAGGTTTCAGAAGGTGGAATGGAACCCTCCCAAGTCTCGATCGATCCACCTTCGTGAGTGAGTGTGTGTCCAAAATGCATCTTCAACCAAGACTGAAGCAATGGTTGTGGCCATCAGCCACGCTGAACTGGCCATATAATTAGGATGTCTGGGAATTACATACCCCAGAAGATCCATTGCAGCTTAAGGAGGGGAATCACTCTGTTACAAGGACCATGTCAAAGCCACTTTGGTGAAAATGCAATGTGGATGCTGGATAACTGAAGGAGTACACTGCCGACTGTCCCTCCTGGCACACACCATCTGTCATCATGGAGTCCAACAGTTGGAAGAGAATCACTGTAAGGCCTGGGATGAATGACAAAGAAAACTCCATAAAAGATTCCTGCATCCCATGGACCACGATCTCTTCATATGCAGCATCCATGGAAGATGGTGGAAAGTTTGGATTGGTCTTCACATTCACCCAGGATCTCATCGTCCCAGGCTAAAACATTCATCGACTTCATCAAATTTTTATTTGTGATTGGGATCACCATCATATTTGTTTTCGAAGGACATCCAAGAGAGAGAGAGTGTGTGTGTGTGTGTGTGTGTGTGTGTGTGTGTGTGTGTGTGTGTGTGTGTGTGTGTGTGTGTGTGTGTGTGTGTGTGTGTGTGTGTGTGTGTAAATGTTTTTACATATCTGATTAAAAAGAAAGTTATTGACGTTTTCTTTCTTGCCAAATACCAAACTACCACTTTGAACAATTTAAATTACAAAAGTATGTTGTTAATATGACAAATATGAAGCATCGAGGTTGTTATCTAAGTTGACTTGCTTTTTTTGTTTTGTTTTTCCAGATACGTCTGGCTGGCAGTGGACAACGATGAAAGTCAAATTGCGCACAATGACGCATTTGGCATCATTGACACTACATTTATTGTAGGGCTTGCAAATCAGCCCATTTATCCCAATTTTACAGGATGCATGAGCAACCTGTACATAGGAAGGTGAGCGATCACACCAGCACAGACACAATAAAATAGCCCTGAGTGGGCTGACAGTAATCTCTTGAGGTTGTAGTTATATAAAATAGTACTACTGATTTTGGGGGACCCCTCAACCCTCTCCCCCCCGCCCAACCCCCCCCCCCCCAACCTCCCCCACCCCCAAGAGGCCCCTGATACAAAGTCAAAACATCCAAGACTGCGCCATTACGTAGAAGGGCTCTATCCGGCATCAGAGCAATCCACTGGTAAATAAGGGACGAGTAAGGATTCAATGTTTGGGGGATAGCCTCCCCTCCCCCCTCCACCCCCCTCCCCCCCTGGGAGCCCCCATGATCCAAAATCTAAAAATCGAAGCCTGATCCATTGTGCAGGCTATCGAGTGGAGGGGCTGCATGGGGTTTCAGAGCAATCAGCTGGTAAATAAGGGACAAGTATGGATTCAAATTTTGCACATCACATGCAGCGAATTTCACCTCCCTGCACCTTGTATTTTTTTTTTTTTTTTTTTTTATTCTTCAGTACACCGCCCCTTGAGGCTCAGTTTGCAAGCCACCGTCTACCATTCCAATAGAAGAGACATAATTACTGTTTTATGGAAAATGTTTTTCGAGTTTGTTTTATCCTCAGAAATAGACCGTAGTGAGCACATTCATATTAAAAGATTGGCCTTTAAATCCTACCCTTATGAAGTGGGACAGACATCTGTACAAACACTGAAACTGACTGTGTTTTATATGGTCGGTAGATGCTGGGATGTTCCAAAATGTCAACGTTCGTTCAGAATGTTCAACATTGAGCAAATAGGCTAGTCCTCTACAGACATGCACGTTTTCAGACATACGGGCTATGGTGTTCAACTTCAGTCAAACAGGACAGGTTGAGTGCTAAGTCCAGCATTCAACCCGTCCCGTCGCTTCACTGATGGTAGTTCAACACTATAATCCATATATCTGACATCCACAGGTGATGGCCTGGTTGCTAGATGCTCAACGTTTTATGATGCATGATGGATTTAGTAAGACTAGTGAGGTACCCGTGCTACGCACGGGTGGGAGGCCAGAAGCAAACAGGCAATGCAGATACGGCGAATGCTAAAGCATGAAACCAATAAATTCCACATTGCTGTAGCACCTTCAGTCGCACGTCAGACATGGACAGCAAGTTGGTGAAGGACTTCCATGAAAAACGTACCCGTTCGCAAACAATCGTGTACGTTCACGCATAGAAACATCGATCGTGGGTCCATGGGAATCTGCATATGGTGATCCGCGAAGTTCACGTTCAGAAAGTAGAAACCATCATGGCATGTCGTCATTCACTTGAACTCGATATCTCTTTTTTCATTCCAAACAACATATTGAAGAGCAGGGCCCTTGCTTGAGACGGACGAAGTGACGGGCAAGACACAAACTCGTCCGAGAAGATGTTTATTGTAAAAACCAACTCGGGAACTCTGTAAAGCCCGTTTATCGGGCTGCATATATATCCAAAACCAGAAAGGATAACCGAAACCGAAAGCCACGCCTCTCAGGCGAGGCGTGTTTCGGTGGTCACGTGACCAGCCACCCCGGCGCCGAGGTTGTCCGCCGGTGACGTCACCGGCTGGAGCAAGGGGATTCTGCTGCTGGTCTCGCTTGTGGGACCCATGGGTCGCTACACACGCCCCCCCAGAATGGACTTGATCCAGGAAGGTCAACCTGAGGGGGGTCCGGATGACCCGACCGTAACGACCCCTGGCCAGTCGCGGGGGGGGGGGGGGGTCCGGTGTGGTGGCGGGTGGTCGGACGGGGGGTGCAGGCAGGGGGGGGTCCAGTGTGGTGGCGGGTGGTCGGATGGGGGGTGCAGGACGGGGGGCGGCCGAGGGGCCGGGCAAGTCCTTGGGGGAGGCTGCCGAGGTTCCTCGCGGGCCTCCCGAGGTTGCAGTTCGCGGGTGCAGTGCCGAGAAGGCTCGAGCGGTGCACGCGAAAAGCGGGTGAGCCAACCGAGGGGCTGGTCCAGGCCTCGGGGGAGGCTGCCGAGGTTCCTCGCGGGCCTCCCGAGGATGCAGGGTCGGAGAAGTAGTTGCGGTTGTAGTTGTAGGTGCGCCAGGGTGACGAAACGGCCGTGCCGCGAACGTCAGTGCGCGCGAAGGTGACGAAGCAGCCGTTCCGCCAACGTCAGTGCGCGCGAAGGTGACGAAGCAGCCGTGCCTTCGGAGGGTCTTGGAATAGGTTTGCCTCTCCGGTCGTAGAGGAGGAGCTGAGCGCGGTGCGCGAACCTCATAGTCATGGCCGTCGTCGTTACCGAAACTACAGCATGTCGAAACCGCGGTCGAAACTGCGCCCGAAGCCATGCGGGAGAAGCCGGCGTCACCAGCCTAGGTGGCTTCCCTGGCTAGGGCGTGCTTGCCGTGTCCGTTCGCAGCCCCCGCATCCGTGTGGGGGCAGTCGGGGTTGCATGTTCAGATCACGTAGAGGTCACCAGTGAAGAGCCGGGCTCTTGCATGAGACGGACGAAGTGACGGGCAAGACACAAACTCGTCCGAGAAGATGTTTATTGTAAAAACCAACTCGGGAACTCTCAAAAGCCCGTTTATCGGGCTGCATATATATCTCCAAAACCAGAAAGCATACCCGAAACCGAAAGCCACGCCTCTCAGGCGAGGCGTGTTTCGGTGGTCACGTGACCGCCAGGTGCAAAGGATTATAACCGCACGCGCGGCACGCTTTGGTGGTCACGTGACCAGCCACCCCGGCGCCGAGGTTGTGCCGAATCAAGGAGATTCTGCTGCTGGTCTCGCTTGGGGGACCCATGGGTCGCTACAATATCTCCAATCACAAAATAAACTTTTAACAACATTTTTTATGTTTCCTTCATTGTAAAAACCACCAAGTCAACAGTTAAAAGGATTTTGAGCCGATAGGTGTTACGGCCTTGGCAAGATCGATGGAGACAGCGATCTGTTAGCTTATACACCACCCAAATAGTTATGTGGAATTCTCTCATGTCGAGATTAAACTCACGTCGTTTGAACTTTGGCCGAGGTCATTATTTACTTTTAATGATGGTCTTTGTCCGAGGTCACCGAGTCCGATCGGTGCAGCCGTGCAGCGATTGGTGCAGCCGTTTGTGCAGTACCCGGGAAAATAACGTTATGCGGGAATCCAAACCTGAAAATGCTGTAGACCAAAGCTGAAATTGGAAAAACAAAATAGCCTGTTTTACTCCAGGACATCCCAGGATTACCCATCCAAAATATCGTTACGATCGGTTCAGCCGTTTTTGCGGTACCTTCGAACGGATGACGGACGGATGGACAGACAGACGGATGGACATTTGGTGAATTATAGTAAGATAGTGGTGTCGTAAAACCAGCCTTTCGTGAATTTAAAACATGTTTCTGGAATTTAAAAAAATTACCTGCGGAATGATAATCCTCAAATATTGACTGTCAATAAACTGTATTACTGTTCTGTAACATACATATATATATATATATATATATATATATATATATATATATATATATATATATATATATATATATATATAATGTTGTTCAACTACCATCAGGTTCAATGCTATGAGACACTGAAACGTTTAACCCAAATTTGTACTGCCATTCTCTACATCACATATCTCACGAATGATACGTACCTCTTTGGGAAATATCAAGTAATGTAGATGAGTTATGGTATGTTTGTGTTTTCAGTCAGGATATTGACAAGGTGAAAGACTTCAATGGATATCTCGAAAAGAACGACGTTGTGCTTGAACGATGTTCCATGTCAACCACATGAGTATCGGACGGAGGCGGAATTCCCTGGAACTCCTGAAGGTATAAATCACTGCATTGATGCAGTCACACAACATTGTAGATACACATTTATTCCTTCAACACCAGATGGGATGTCCTTGGGCAAGTCGTGAGATGTTACTACCATGGTGGCTCTCAAGAAGAAAACCACCTTTAGAGGCCATTTCCCCCCGCAGAGCAGGGGTTGGCCTTTTTCGGGCACCGTGGTCCCCTTTTTGAAGCAATGTTTTACGGCCGGATGCCCTTGCTGCCGCCAACCCTGTTAGTCGCCTCTTACGACACACAGGGAATTACCAGTGAACTGGTAATCGATTTGCCGACCTCGGAAGGATGACAGGCTGTCAACCCCCCCTGGCGTTAATTCAGCGATCGACCGGAATTCGAACCCAGGATCCTAGGATCCCAAGCCGCACCCTAACCGCTAAGCCAACACCAGGCTCTGTGGCTCTCAAGAATATTAATCATAAAAATTATCACCGACAAAATAATTGCCCCCCTTAAAGGCCAAGACTTCTAATATTAATCTAATTTATAGTTATAACAAAACAAAAAAATACAACAAAATGGTCCTGCTGGCCTGATATGGCCATATGTGTCTGGCCAGAAATGGAAGCTACATTTAATGATGATCCTCAATCATGCTTGGACTCGGTGGTGTAATGCTTTGATCTCTGTTAGGTCTTGACTGGGGGTCAAACCGTAAACCTCCCAGAATCAGCGCGGATGATGAACCTCCCAAATTTATGTTATAATCGGCTTTAGAAAGCATGTTTTGAGCAGATATGTTGATGATCTTGAGAGGTTTGTATTCGATTCTCCTTTAATCATTTATCATAAATGTTGTCATTAAGAAAGTGCATTTTGGGGAGGTAAATAAATTAAGAGCAGCCAGTATCCTTGCGAGACAATATTTTAATATTCTTTTCAAACATAACAGTTATATTAACATTCAGGATGTCTATCGTTTTACCTTTCAGTGTCCACATGCAGTCATACCGTGAATATTCCTGAAGATGAAGATTCCGATTGTTCAGAATCTGTAAAGGATCAGTTCCAATTGTTGGATTGTTTTTGAAGGTTGAATTTATTTTTTTTCAAAATGGTGCAAATGTGTTTATTTCATCAATAATTCTGTTTTGATATTTTGATATTTTTGATATTTTGAATAAAAATGTTTATTTCAACAATTGTTTGCTGATACATTCATTAAACATAGTGTAATACAATGTGGGTAATTTGCTGAATGAATGTACAACAAAGATTTGCTATTAAAGTCTAAACGAGAAAAACATTGCCAAGTTTTCTTTGAGTCCATCATACATTACCAGGAAGGGAATGAAATAGTGATGGAGTAGCATTACAGTTGTTCATTCATTCCATGTAAAGCCTGGCATGCATCAACCATTGAGGCTGCCGGAGGAGGTGGAGGAGGAGTAGGAGGAGGACGAGGAGTAGGAGGAGGAGGAGGTTGGGTGGTGGTGTAGAGGTGGGTCATATCCCTTATAAATTTCTTCATTTCCTTTTAAACAATAACTGTACATGGCACTTATAGTGAGCATTACCAAATTCCACCAAGATCTCTACGCGTTTATGAAGTTTTATTGGATTATGATCCGGCATCAATCTGTCTTGAAAGCGGAGTTTACATAAATGAGAGACAGAATCCATTTTGTACACCGCTCCTTTCCTATTCCGTCTCCAGGCACTGCATGACGTCATCAACGGGCACCAAGGGGTGCATCACGCACAAAGACATAAAATAGAAAAAAGGGGTGCCCGGCGATGACGTGCACTGAAAGGGAGTACAGTACTCAGTTTTCACTCGGGTTTCTTGTTTTCTTGTTTGTTTGTTTGTCCTCGATATCTCAGCCATCCTTTGAGCTAGGAAGCTGAAATTTCGGCACAATAGTGAGCAAGTACTTTGTCAAAAATGGATCTTCTTTTGTTTTTGTTTTTTGATTAATCAATTAATTGATGAGTTAATTAATTATTATCGATTAATTAAGTACTTATTTATTTCCTTTCTCTTCTGGCCATTATCTCAGGCACCTTTTGAGCTGGGAAGCTAATATTTGGACATGACAATGACCAAGTGATATGGCTATAAAGGATATTTTTGATTTATGGATTAATCAATTAATCAATTAATTATTTAATTAACCGATTAATGACTTCATTAATTTTTTTAAGTTACAGATTCGGATGAAACGGTGGTGGTTTAGGTATTCTAGTAGCCATTTGATTTATAATTCAATTATTTTGTGATTATTATTTATTTATTTTCATTATTAATCACCTGTTTCTTTTCTTTCTCATCTGGGCAATATGTCAGGCACCTTTTGAGCTAGGAAGCTGATATTCGGACACAACAGTGACGAAGTGATGTGGCTATTTTGATATTTTGGATTTATTGATTAATGAATTAATTATTTAATTTTTGATTAATTAATTTAGTTAATTTTCAAAAAGTTACAGCTTCAGATGAAACACTGGTGGTTGAGGTATGCTATTAGCCAATTGATTAAGAAATTATTTTCTGATTATTATTTATTGATTTTAATTACATAATTAATCAATCAATTATTGTACACCTCTCACTCCCAATACCGTCTCACTCTATGTGCTGCACAGCGGAATCGCCGGGCGCCTCGGCAATGCCGCCCTGAAGGATATTTATTTATTTGGCATGGGGGCGGTGTACTTTGAATGTATCTGTGCTTGTTTAAACACATTTTCAAAACCAACATATCACGTACAAAGGCATAAGCATTCCTCATGGGCTGCCATTTTCCCAGGCTTTTTTTCTTCCAAAATCATACCTCATCTTTAATACATAGTTTAATATTCCGTTATTATGGTGGAATGTATGAGAGGATCATTGGAAATGAGTTACATCACCCATGGATGCTACATGGTCATTTATTGAACTTCTGAGTTGATTACAATACAACTTCTTGAACTCCCCCTTGTTGACTTCCTCATTCTATGAAAAAAAAGAAAAGTTTTGAAATGTTGCTTATATAATTTCGGAGCCAAACAGTTGCTTTATAATAAAAGTATTTTGTGACATAGAGATGCATGTTCTTAATTCGGATAGATAAATGTGGTCAAATTTGTGGTACTATGTTTTTTTCTGGAAATCCATGCCTCGCTTACTTTTCATCTTGTTAATCCATGCCTTATAAAGTGAATCCCACATGGTGTGAGAGGAATCCAAAAGTTTTTCTCAAATTCATGAAGGAAAAGTTGTGCACAAACAAAACTTGACAAAGACATTTTGCACAGAGTCCTGCACAAAGGTAGTTTGCAGCCATTGTCAGACATTTTCCCAAAGTTATGGGTGAGTTTCCTGAAGCCGTTGAACTAATTGTTTATGGCTTTGAAACTTAAAAAAGAGAAAAGTAGCTTTTGACTTCCTCTCGTACAGTTCTGTGATGTGTGGTGCATTTGTTTAAATTGCATGGTAAAAAAAATCTTACTTTGTTTGTGTTAAAACTTTGTCATGTTGAATAATCCATCATGTATCGTCATTTATTGTTTTATCGACAGCAAAGTAGGAAAGTTTCTTCAAAAGGATCCCTCCAAACATGCATATTGTGTCCTTTACTGAAAAGCAAAGTGTACATTTAACAGTCTTATAGTGACATTGATTGCCCTCATTGATGTAATATCGTGAGACATCTTTACATGCATCATCAAATACCAACACACCTTGCCGTATTGATTTTCCATTCGGCCAACAACATTGAACACCAGTCGCCATCCCAAATCGGTGACCTAATCCAAAATGAACAACCCAGGGACATTTTGTGATGCTGCTCAAGGGCCAAAGCCAACAGACCACACTCTACCACTAAACTTACACTTTCCCTGAAGGTGGAATAGCACGATAGCACACCTCATTTCTACCAAAATTTGATATAATGTGCTTGCGATTGTGACGCCTTCTCACAAATCAAATTTAAATAATTGTGAATTAATCAACCTAAATATTTTCTCTCTTTCCCAACACTGATAGACAGGAGTATATTTTCATGTATCATGCTTGGTATAGTCGGTTCTGCCGAAGCAGTATCTTGGCTGGGATGTTAAGTTAGTGTGGCGCGTGTAGGTTAGAACATTTTATGTAACCAGGGACATGTTAGTGTGAAGTTCTCCAGCTTTTATGTATGCTCTGAGGGGTGGTATAATTGACATAGGGAGTAGGTAGGAAAGTGTAATTTGGTACTTGTACTTTCTTTAAAACCAGGCAAGGTAAGGAGAGAGACGGCTTTGGATGTGTCAGCAGTTCAAGTGTGGGCTGATAATATAATCCAAAAAGCTCTAATTTGGTCTCACCTGCCCACAGGACATTCTCCCAGAAGGATTTTGGCTTGTTCAGGTGTGTTTTGGCAAACTCCAGTCGGGCTTTCTTACGTCTCTCTCTCAGAAGTGGGGTCCTCCACAGTCTCCTACCATAGAACCCCCCTTCATTGACCTCTCTACTGGCAGTTATTTTGTCCTCAGGCTGTGTGTGCTACCAAATATTAAGTATCGGGTGCCAATAATTTTGTCAATGCCATTTCTTTTTATTTTCTGATTTAAAAGGATATATTAAGTTCTGAATCGAAAACAAAGGTTCTGTAATATTAACAGTGAAATCAAGAATTGTGGAGACCAAATACTCTTGTCAATTTCAACTTATTTTTCGAGAAAATTGTGAGTTATTTGAAAAAAGTGCAAGAGTGCCAATATTTTTGGCCACGACTGTATGATGCTTTTGGAAGTTGACACGACTCTATCCATCTATCTATATAATACTAGTACCCTACTGCAAAGCCGCAATGAGCCGGCGAAGCCAAAGCCTCTTGCCATTATTTTACCCATCACTATGGCATCAGTAGGTTAGGTAGTTGGTAGTAGGTAGGTGTAGTAGGTACCGTACCTAGTTCAAAATGACACCATTTGCATTCTGGATGAGATTCAAATTTATAAAATTTACTTCTTGATTAATTCGGTGAATTCCGTCTCAACTTCGGATATTTCCGGCCGTGAAAAACTATCCCCGACGGCCACGAGATTTCTAAAAAATAATTCTTCGTCAATTTTAGAATATTTGATGCCGTTTTCAGCCTCCGAAACGCGTAATAAGCTTTTTTGAAATATTTTTTCAAATGCTCGAATCTCATTGGTTCCGGTGTTTGGTGACGATTTTCGTTGAAGATAACCAGAGCCCATGTGGGCCCGGGGAACGAGGTTGGTCTTAAAGTATTTTAATTACAAATTAGAGGTGCATAAGATTGTGAATCAAAAAAAGACGGGTGAAACAAACTCCTATTTAACTTTTTCACAATTATTTATGCATACTTCCGCATCCGCAAGATGGCGGCCTCCATTGAGCGATTTGGTGCGTCAAAGCTTCGAAATTCTCAAAGGATCCAGCAACATCTGGCTTTTCAACATAATACGTACGCGTTCATTCACAACACCGGCTTCGCCGGTTAATACACTGGTTCGTCCAACTGTTTGTGTGTAACATTTCTTTCTCATTGATTATAAAGGCATCCTTTGGCCGCCATGTTGATCTTATGCGAAGGCAAAGACTTATTCGGAGTGGTTGTATTCACAATTGTCATGCCCTCCCAATAACTCTGCCCTTAAGTGTCAAACGACCAAATGTTGAAAGGTTGAAGCTTATCTGCATCACAGGCCTTTGTAAATGTATCGGCCTCATGTTTCTGTCTGTGCTCAACACCATTTGGCATCTTCTTCACTTTCTTGTTTGCCATAGCTCAAGGAATCCCAAAAGAACAAGACAGTTTCAAAAATTCTCAGATGGGCACACATATTACCATCTTTAAACACGATAGCTTTGATATATTTTCTAAACAAGAATGAATACATTTTTGCATTTTGGGTTTGCTTTTCAATTAAATAACATTGGCACCCCCTCAGTTATACTTTGTACTTTGGTTTTCTCTCCAAGAATGAGGCTCATGGAAGAGCAAGGTTAGACTGACAGTGGGGTAGTGGGGCAACAATTGGGTACAACCAGCAAGGGAATAAACGAACAAGAAATGAAAACCGAGGGAAGGGAAAGAAACACTGAAATAAGCAAGCAAGGGGGTTTGGGTTGACGAAGGTTAATGGGGGTAATAAAGATCATGAGTCAGGAAAGGGGATGACATGACGTTTGAAGTCCTGGAGGGAATATTGCCTCTGAAAAGAATAGCCTCTGAAAGATGGTTCCAAAGACGAGACAAGCAAGGAAGAATAAATAATGTTGAGCTTTCAACAATTTCCCAGGATTCAACATTCAACAGATGTGATACTGGGGTGCCAGCCCATAGGAGAGAGAAGTACTCCATTGAGCTCTGGACAAAGATCTTGTAGGCTGTAAGTAGCTCCGATTGTGCAAGGAAATACTTGGCTGAAATATATTTTTAAACATTGATTATGCATTAGGTGTTGTGAATGACCTAGGTACAACAAAACCTGAAACGATATATAGTAGAGTCGCATAATAAGTTACATTCGTTGTCATGAATTTCGTTATAACAAACAGCAACGTTTGCAGACATTGCAGAAAAGTTGAGTAAAACTTTCTATTATGGCCAGTTCTTTAAGTGTTATAATGGCCAAAGGAAATTTTCAGGTCTACCTGCACACAAGGAGCACCTTTCAGCACTTGTATGGACTGGATTCTAAAGGAAGGATGTCAGAGAGATCTAGCTCGGAGCATCGTTTGGCAACGCAACGATAAGTGACCTTGATTTCACAGATGATGTCATCTTTGCAGAGACTCTGGACATCCTTCTGGGGGCCTTCAAGGTGCTGAATGAGGAGTTGGAGCCCCTAGGATTACACGTCTCCTGAGTCTAGACGAAGATCCAGACTTTCAATGACATATTGGATGCAGCTATCTTCTCTGTACCTGTCTGTGGTAAAGATGTTGAGGTCACGCAGGGATTTACTTACCTTGGTAGCGATATTCATGTCTCCGCATGTTGTGACCTCGAAGTCGATCTACGTCAGGGTCGGCTCTGGGGAATCATGGATTCACTGGGCCATAAGGTGTAGTGCTGTCGGTACCTATACAGGAGGACTAAAGCTTGAGTCTTTAAGTCCGTGGTGCTTCCAGTCTTGCTCTACGGACTTGGACTCTGACCAAAGATCTGAGATAAAGACTTAACTCCTTCAGTGCCAAATCTCTTCGAACAAAAAAGACTTTGTGTCTAACAAATGTTTGCTGACAGATGAGATTTGTTACCAGTATCGTCCATGAGTGTCAGCTGCAGCTAAACCTCGTTTTTCTCAGCAACCACATGTCCGATTGAGACAAAACTTTCAGAGTAGGAGCGACACCCATGCAGAATGTTTTTCTGATAATTGTGATGTCATAGGTCATGTGGCATGGCAGCCATCTTGGATTGAAGGCAGATAATGAAAAAAATAAATTCTTGGAAACCACTGAAAGGAAAAATTTGAAACTTGCCATTTTCTCAAGTACTCCCAATGGGGAACAAAAGCATGATAATGATGACATCATCGGTGAAGTGGTATACCAGCCATAAATGTTTTAATCGAATGCCTTAACCTAAAAATCTTAAATTGCATGCACATGATCTATGATCCATTTGTATTGAAATATTAAATTGATGACATCTAGATCACATAGCTTGGCAGCCATATCGGATTTAAACTAAAACCTCAGAAAAAAACATCTTCTCCCAAACCACAGAAGTGATTGACTCAAAACTTTACATGTGTCATCTGTCACATGGTGTGGCAGCCATATTGGATTGAAGGAAAATATCATCAATGTACACCCCTATCGATGCGAAACTTTACAAATATCATCTAACACCGTTGCTGCATATGGCTTGAAAATGATGATGTCGGTCACGTGGTTTGGCAGACATCTTGCATAGAAAAACGAACCTTATCTGATCAACTTGAAACTTCACAAACATGATCCCTGGCCCATACATATGCAGAGTGTACATTTTCAAGGTCATATGTCAAGTGGGATGGCAGCCATATTAGCTTGAAACCCGATATTAAAAAAAAACCCTTCTCCAAAACCGCTTCACCGATCAATGTGAAACCTGTCCTGTCTGGTAAAAATGTGATACTCAAGAACAGCTGAAGGGATTTCAATCAAACTTGTTTATTTTTAGGATAGTCACCGAGGGCATCTACCTGTTGTCACAGGCAGGGACTACGCGGAGGCATATTGGCGATGCAGTCAAATTACTCGAGTGTTTCTATGATTTTCAGACAGACAGACAGACACACACACACACACACACACACACACACACACACACACACACACACACACACACACACACACACACACACAGACACACATAATTGCCTTATTTTATGTAGTAGTAGGACATGGCCATATGCTATGTATGCTTGCCTTAAAGGCTGAGGAGGGTAGCAGTGTTGGAGGGGGGAGGGAGTGGGGTAGGAGGGTGGTTGGTACAACCAGTCCACACAACATGTGTTCATTATAACAGGACTCTACTGTAATAAGTGTTGAAATACAAAAGGAACATTTTATTCATGTGCTCATGCCTTTTGGGTGTTGGGGTGGTGGGGATAACTAAGGCAGTCAAGCCACATAACAAATGGGTTAGTGAAGGGTAACAACTAAGTTCTGCATCAAAAATGAAGTGATTTGAACAGGGATTCCATCTTTACCTTTGAGTAAAAAGAAACAAAGGTGACCACAAAGGAGGTACCAAAAGCAATTTCAGGAAATCAGTTACACGACGCAAGGTTTTGCCATAACAGCTGATACAAAGCACACATACAACAAAAACAAAATGAAACGACTATGATATAACACTGCATATTACACTATATGGTTCCCCAATTTCTCACAAATGCAGATTGTCAACACATTTATGCAACAACGGAACACTTTTTGAATTGTAAGCAGCATTGAACTAATATCTAAGACAGTGTGGTACAATCGTACAGCTTCGTAGCTAACTTCCCGTAGAAGGCTGTACGCCCCAGATAGTGGCAAGAGATACCGGAACCCCACCATCATCACCCGCCTTTGATTGAGGGAGCAGCGGTCCCATGTCATGTTGGCAGGATGAAATTCCATGTGACTGGTCCCGGTCTGGGTCCCAGTGTACAGCAAGACAGGTCGCAAGAATGACAGCAACGAGCAGGGCAGCTCCTAGAGCCATGAGTACCATGCCAGATGCTCGTGCAGTGGCGATAATGTGGTTGAAGAAGGCTGCCTTTGAATCGACGACGATGAAGTGAGGTCCGCTGATAGTTTCAATGCGCGGTGATATGGGTGCAGCCACCACAAATGCCAACAGTCCCCAAAGTGTCAGGATTGCAGCCGAAAGCAGTGCCACCTGACATGACAAGAAAACACTTTTCTTACTTCATTTTAAAGATACATTTTACAACAAGGATTTCGTATAACAATCCCAAGCTGAGAGAACAAAAATGTAATTGAGCAACAGGCTGAGAGCATTCAAGTGAAGTGGAAATAATATTGATCATAATGCCGTTTGAAGGCCATTCCACGTCCAGCAACTTCTATCCAGCCTTGGAGCATGAACTTCACCATAATTGAAATTTGTTTGTCGCTTCTACTCTTCTACTCTGCCACCTACGGAAGCACCGTTTGAAGGCCAAACTCTTCGAGAACATCACATCAGAGAAACATCACATAATATCATCATCAAACTGCAATCCTCTGCTCAAGGGATTTCTGTGGTGTCCACAGAATGTCGTGAATATTACTGAGATTGAGTTTTTGAAGGACGTTTTATTGTTCCATCGCAAAGGAGGAGTTTTTACAACTCACAATGAATGGCCATAGTGCAGCGGCATAGCAAAAATTTAAGAAGAATTGTGCATTTTGTGATGGAAGCACCAAATTTGGCACAATGATAGAATGTTATATTTAGAACATTTTCAGATATGGAACCACTTTGAAATTCACCCAAGGTCGCCGCCATATTGGATTTCAAAATGGCGGCTTTAAAAATCTGTAACCCTTAGGGGGGGTGGCGGAAACAAATCCTACAGGCACAATTATTGCCCCATTCACCCTATATCTTTTCTAACATCAGTAGACACATTACAGCGGCGATTCTGAGCTCAAGGGAACATCTAGGGGTCTGGGGAGTGAAAAATTTGAAAATTTCGGCCAAAAATACCCCTAAAAGAGGTCATTTGGTGTCAAATTTCAGGGGGGGTCGTGTATTGTCCTGTAGATAAAACATGCTGGTCCGTTGATTAACCCCTAATTAAACGACTTTTTTGTTTGTTTGCTCCATCCAGGTTTCAATCATGTCGAAGCAGTTCAAGTTAGTTCATGTTACCAAGCATGTAACTTCAACGCCAAAGACGCCACTGGACTGGGAACTCTGTGTTCTGTGTCAAGTTGATATAGGAGAGTCCCTACAGTGTCCTGCTGTCACGAAAAGAACTGATACAGGTGCTGGATACAAGACACTTGAAGACAATCTATCAGCATTCAATAAACTAGGCAAGCTGCCACAAGACGTGGACTTGCAACGACTGGATGAAGGCCAAGGGATAGCTGCCACTCTAGCTGCCCACCAAGCCAAGTGGCACAAGTCATGCAGGGTGAAATATAACACTACCAAGCTACAGCGGGTACAGAAGAGAAGTCATTCAGAGGGAAGCCCTATCCCCAGTACAATCAGATAAGTACAAGCTTACTAGGTCTCAGGCAGCTTGTGTTGATAGCATATGCGACAATTTGTGCTTCTTCTGCCAGCAAGAGCTTGGTTTGGAGTTTCATCAAGCAGCGACATTGGAACTAGATAAACACGTTCGCAAGGCTGCAGTTTCTTCAGGATACCACTTTGTTAGCCCAACTGAGTGCTGGGGACATGGTCGCAAGAGAGGCCAAGTACCATAAGAAATGTTTGACATCCCTATACAACCGCGTGAGGGCAGCAAAAAAGCTTGCTGAGCAAAGCCAGAGCACGGTAGATGTCATTTCAGCAATAGTCCTTGCTGAACTGGTAACGTACATAGAGGAAACTGCTAAAGAAGAAGACACTGCTCCTGTATTCAAGATGGCAGACCTCACCAAGCTCTACACAATGAGAATGGAACAGTTCGGAGTTGTGCTGGAAACACGAGTCCATACAACCAGACTCAAGGAGCGTATCCTGGCACACTTCCCTGATCTGCAGGAGCACAGGCTGGGAAGAGATGTCCTGCTGGTGTTTCAGGAAGACATTGGCAGTGCATTAGCCAAGGCATGTCAACATGATATTGACAGTGATGTTGTGCACCTGGCATGAGCTGCAGGGATTATAAGGAAGGATATGTTCCAGTCATCTCAGCCTTTCAATGGGTCCTTCTCAAACAAATGTCAAGAAGAGTCTGTGCCACAACTGCTGCTGACAATGGTCTCCATGATTTTAGAGGGCGCAGGCATCAAAGATCAGGCATGTCAGTCATCGGCATCGGCGTCTGTGACAATAGCTCAACTTCTCAAATACAACAGTGTGAAGCATGAGAGGAGAGGTGCAGGCACAGACGTACGACACAGCATTAGTCAAGAGACTCCTTTGCCAATATATCTTGGCTTGATGCTTCATGCCCATACGAGAAAGAGGGAACTGGTTGACACATTATCTGAACTAGGGATCAGCATTGCCTATGATAGAGTGCTACGGATCTCTGCAGAGCTGGGGAACGGGGTCTGTCAGCGCTTTCGGGCGGAGAAGGTGGTCTGTCCCCCAAAGCTCCGCGGTGGAGTGTTCACCACATCAGCTGTGGATAATATAGACCACAATCCCAGTTCCACGACAGCACACGACTCCTTCCACGGAACTGGTATTTCATTGATACAACATCCAGACTATGACAATCAAGGCACAGACCGAGGTATTGTCATCATCGGGGGTGTCTCAAATGTCAAGACTGTGGAGGACCTTCCACGGTATTACACAGATGTACAACCAGTTAGTTCACTTGCCAAAAGCCACCCTGTACCAGCTGGAACCCAGGCGTCGCTGCAGAGGAATCCTGCACAAGCTGAACTGGATAAAGAGAAGAGGTGGCTCCAGACTGTGAAGGATGCATGTGACAGTGGTGACACACAGAATCCAGGAAACATTTCTTGGGCTGCACATCATGCAGAGAACCAATCGGCCAAGGATACTAGTATCACAGTCACACCCACTGCCTTGCTTCCCCTCTTCCATGACCAAGCCCACTCAGTGGCAATGATCCGCCATGCCATGGATGTCGTGAAAGCAGCGATCAATGAGCTAAACCCTGGACAGATACCCGTCGTCACACTGGACCAACCACTTTATGCGATCGCCAAGCAGGTGCAATGGAACTGGCCAGACACACATGGTGAAGATCTCTTTGTGGTCATGCTGGGTGGTCTACACACAGAGATGGCAGCTTTGAAGACAGCAGGAGACTGGCTGCAAGACAGCGGTTGGACACAGGCATTGGTTCAGGCAGAGATAGCAACAGCTGGCACAGCAGACTCCTTCTTGTGTGCAGCTCACGTCAGCCGTACAAGACGCGCCCACCAAGTAACTGTTGCTGCCCTACACATACTGCAGCATCGTGCATATGACATATACAACGAAAGAGCAACTGCAAGAGATGAGGAACCATTGGAGTTCGAGGCATGGTGTGACCAGAGAGCAGCGGCATGTCCACAGTTTCAGTACTGGGCCACTGTACTTAACCTGGAGCTCTGTATACTCCTCTACATACGTTCACTGAGAGAGTCCAACTTCACGCTGTACATGGACACCCTACCAGAGCTAGCTGCATGGTTCGCTGCATTGGGCCATATCCACTATGCTCGCTGGTTACCAGTCCACATCAGGGACATGGTTGGCATTGCAGAGAAACACCCAGATGTTGCTGCCAAGTTCCATGCGGGGCACTTCACATCCAAGAAGACTAGGCATGCTTTCTCCGCCATCTCCCTAGACCAGGCTCATGAACAAAACAATGCCACAGTCAAAGGCGATGGCGGGGCAGTGGGCCTAACTGAAAATCCAAGTGCCCTTCGACGGTGGATGGTGGCTGGCCCCGAAGTTGCTCGGGTCATCACAGAATTTGAGACCTCACAGCAACTGCGCCAAAGGGGAGAGCACACCCACCACCATGAGCAAACCGACAGTGTGCAGAAGAAGTTCGTCCAAGATGTCCGTGCACTGACAACAGTCATCGAAGAGATGGGCAGCCCCTTTGAAGAAGAAAGCACAGATTTGCTGGTCCTGGGCACACTGGAGATCTTGGGCCCAGCTGTTGTAGATACTGTGCGTACAGCTTTACAGATTGGGAGAGATCAGTTCCATTCATTTGAGAAGGAACGTCTGGCAGACAGATCCAAGCCACTCAATGATGTCATCAAACGCAACAAACTCCCGTTGTTTTCATCCATCAAGGTCAAAGCTGCCCAGAAGAGCAAACAACAAGTAGCCTCTGCAAAGAGTGATTCAGAGCTCTTCTCCAGACTATACATCGCATGCCAAACCAGAGATGGGGGTCTCGAGCAGTTCTTCAAACATGAGAACAGCGCACATCCGCCAGCACTCTCGCAAAATGGACAGCTCCGCTTTGGTTCCAAAGCTGACTTGTTGCAGCCCTTAGAACAGCTTGTCGAAACAAAGTCGGACCCACCACAAGTATCTTCTGTGATCCTCGATGGAGCTGTAATAGTTCAAATGCTGAGCCCAGGCCAGACCAAAACATTTCTTGACTATGCCACAAAAGTATTCGTTCCATACATTATGTCACAGCTTCAACATCGATCTCGTCTCGATCTAGTGTGGGACCGCTATGCAAAGTCAGGCAGCCTGAAGGCAACTGCAAGGACCAACAGAGGCAAGGGAATACGCAGTCGTGTCACTGGCTCTGCCCTCCTACCAGGCAACTGGCACAGTTTCCTCCGTGTCGACGAGAACAAGGAGGAACTCTTCAGCTTTCTGTCTAAGCAGGTCACGGAGTCCATCGATGTGCCAGACAAACAGCTGATTGCTACTGACGGTGAACAGGTAATGTGCATGATGTATGTTAGTGTGTGTTAGTGAAAGTGTGTGTATGTGTCTGGGTGGTGAGAGTGGGTGCGTGCCTGCTTGTGTGTTTGAGAGTGTGTGTACAATCTTCTGTGGTTTCAGTACATATTATACAATGTATTATTGATTTATGCTGTTGTAGAGTAAATTCTTACCCACATATGTGTATTCTTTTCATATAATTTAATTTTGATTATATAATCCCGATTTGTATTATCTATTCAGAAGAATATTTTGTATTGTATATATAATCTTTAGCGGTCCACGGTACACTCCCTCAAATTGTTAAGAAAGGCCTATTGGCCATAGTGTTCTTGAATTGCTTTTTTCTTTCCTGGCATCTTGGGGGAGTGTACACGAACAGGCTACTGTTATATGTGCAATGTCATATTGTATGATTTCATGTGTTTGATGCCAAGTAAATAACAATAATAATAATAATAATAATAATAATAATTGCCCTGTATTTATGTACTTGAAATAATGTACTGAAATAAATTAATAAATGTTATGCAGATTCATGTCAGGTTTTATTCGTGACCACCTACACCAAAGGAATTCACATTTAATTTACATCACGGTATTGTTCATGCTTACACCAACAGGTCATTGCTGTACCACCATGTGCAGACACAGCCGCTTTGGCCCCGTGCAATCACGAGGAAGCAGACACGCGCATGATGCTCCACGCAGCAGCTGCTATGAAATCTGGACACCGCAGAGTACTCATCCGCACCGTGGACACAGATGTGGTGGTTCTCGCTGTGTGGATGGCTCAGGAGCTTAATGAGGTAATGGACGAACTCTGGTTAGCGTTTGGAACCGGAAAGAACTTCTGCTACATAGCAGCACACGAGCTGTCTGCTACCCTGGGACCAGACAAAGCCAAGGCACTGCCAATCTTCCATGCAATCACAGGGTGTGATACCGTCTCGAGCTTTGCAGGTCGTGGCAAGAAAACAGCATGGGCAGTATGGGAAACTTTTCCAGAAGTGACCAATGCATTCCTGGACCTGGCATCTGCACCAAGTGAGATCTCTGAAGATACACTGGCAACCCTGGAGAGATACGTAGTGCTTCTGTACGACCGCACATGCACATGTTCTGAGGTGAATCTGGCAAGAAAGAAACTCTTTGCAAAGAAATCTCGATCCATTGAAGCAATACCTCCAACACAGGCCGCCCTAGTACAACATGTGAAGAGAGCAACTTACCAGGGTGGACATTGCTGGGGACAGTCTCTTGTCCCACACTGCTATCTCCCATCACCATGCGACTGGGGGTGGGTGGACAATGACGGACAGTTCGATCCTCTGTGGACAACACTACCAGAAGCTGCCAAATCCTGCTATGAACTCATCTGTTGTGGGTGCGAAAAAGGTTGCAGTGGGAGATGCAAGTGCAAGAAAGTGGCTCTGAAATGCACAGCACTGTGTGCCTGTGATGGTGACTGCTCACATTGAGTTGGAACTGTGACACTTTGCATGACTTGATGCAATACGCTCGCTAGTTCTCTTGCTGAACGTGTGTATACAATGTACGTAATATGGGATTATCAGTTGCTTATGTGCATTAAAACATATTTCAATACAACCATTCAATTCATTGACCTCAAGTTTGTACATCCAGACACTAAAATCAAGGCTGTAGCTGGTATAGAACCAGAAATATTTGTAATTAAAGATTTTTAAGCCGCCATTTTGAAATCCAATATGGCGGCCACATTGGGGTGAATTCCAAAGTGGTTCCATATCTGAAAATGTTCTCCATATAATATTCTATCATTCTGCCAAATTTGGTGCTTCCATCACAAAATGCACAATTGGTTTGCTATGCCGCTGCACTACCATGGGAGTTCAACCAGTCTAAGCAAAGAGAAATACAGTACGGTATATATACGAAGGGAGAAAAGTCCTTGTGCATCATGAAAAATTACAGTAAATGATACTGACATGTACCCTAGCAATATGATCGTCAGCCAACATGCACCTTGACATGTTCCCCAGTTTATCCATGAATATCCAGAAGTTGAACGTGCATATACTGTGCACTGCACACCCAAATTTCCATGCACTGTACTGAGTCACATGACAGTGCTAGACGTGGTCGGCAGGATAACCATATCCGGTTGGTGCACCTTAGTAATCAGTTCCAGACAGCAAGTTTGACAGCTCGCAGTGTCCTTGGCTTGTGACCAATCGGTGCTACAACTGTCAGGAATCGGTTAAAATCACACAACCCCACCTGGAGGTCATTAATGGCAATTTGAGAGGTATTCGGTACCGTTGTGAAGTTCTCCGTCCTCACGTCCTCTCATTCCTGCACATCACACATTCCGTTCACGGATGTAACATCACACTTCAACTGGATAACGAGCGCTCTCACATCGCACGAGTGGTCACTGACTACATCGTACAACAGAACATTCCCACACTTCCCTGGCCAGCTGTTTCACCTGATCTTTCTCCCATAAAACATGTGTAGGATGAAATGGAAGGATGATTGCGCAGTCCTCAAAACCAGGTAGCGACATCAGCCCAACTGTGGCAGGCCTTGGTACATATCTGGAATGACATCCCTACAGGTCAGCTCACTTCCATCATCTTGTGTCCTCAATCAGGTGTCGTTGCCAAGCATGTCAACACAAACGGTGACCACACCAGATACTGAGCTGTTAACTGTATTTTGACCACACCCCTCTTCGAGCCTCTGGGGAAATATCTTGCACGCATGTGTTGACATTCTCATGTCGGTTTCATGCTTATCAAACACTAAATATTGATATGACCAAACAATGTGATGTGTTTGTTCTCATTTCACATTGGTGTAAATAAAAAAAATGAAAAAAAATGCACAATAATGGTGTAAATGATGCACAATAACTTTTTCCTGTTAGTATATATACATATATACAGTCGTGGCCAAAAATATTGGCACCCTTGCACTTTTTTTTCAAATAATGCACCATTTCTTCCAGAAAAATTTTGAAATTAAAAAATATTTTGGTATCCACACATGTATTTCTTTGGTTGGCAGTGGAACAAAACAAAAGAGATGAAAAAATGACTAAATCTTAGCTTATTCCACATAGAAATCCCAAAATGGCCCGGACAATATTATTGGCACCTTTTAGAAGTTGTTTGATATAATTAGATATCAAGCAGGCGATTCACCTTTACTTTGGAATTGAACTCACCTGTGGTGAGTTTCAGGTGCCTGCAATATAAAAATCACTCATTCAACCAGTTTGAATGGAGAAAAGGAGTCATTCTGCTGTTTTGTGTCACTGTATGTACCGCAATGAGCATGGAGAAAAGAAATAAAACCAGATAATTGTATGAGGAGGTCAGACACAAGATTGTAGCCAAGCATGGACAATCTTAAGGCTACAAGTCCATCTCCAGAGACCTTGATGTTCCTGTGTCCACCGTACGCAATGTTATCAGGAGGTTTAAGGCCCATGGCACTGTAGCCAACCTCCCTGGACAAGGTTCAGTGATGTTTTGGGGTTGCTGTGCTGCCTCTGGCACTGGGTGCCTTGAATGTGTGCATGGCATCATGAAATCAGGAGATTACCAAGGCATTTTGGAGCATAATGTTCAACCCAGTGTCAGAAAGCTGGGTCTCCATCAAAGGTCATGGGTCTTGCAGCAGGACAATGACCCCAAACACACTTCAAAAAGCACCCAGGAATGGTTCAAGATAAAACGCAGAACTGTTCTGAAGTGGCCAGCAATGAGTCCAGATCTAAATCCCATTGAACACCTGTGGGGAGATCTGAAAACAGCAGCTGGGAGAAGGCACCCTCAAATCTGGGAGAACTGGGGCAGTTTGCACAAGAAGAGTGGGCCTAACTGCCAGTAGAGAGGTGGAGGAAGCTCATTCATAGCTATGGGAAGTGCTTGACTGTAGTTATTTTGTCCAAATTCTGTGTTACCAAATATTAAGTCTCGGGTGTCAATAATTTTGTCAATGCCATTTCTTTTTATTTTCTGATTTAAAAGGATATATTAAGTTCTGAATCAAAAACAAAGGTTCTGTAATATTAACAGTGAAATAAAGAATTGTGGAGACCAAATATTTTTGTCAATTTTTGGCCACGACTGTATATATCTATATATATCTATATATCTATATACATATATCTATATATGATCTATATATCTATATATATTGACATATAGCATGCATTAGGTAGATATGAGCAGGCCGGATGGCCTCGAGGTATTCACACTCACCTCTAAGATGTCCAACCTGAGTTTGAATCTTGGCCCAGCTATAATCTGTCATTGCGTTGTTTCACCAGCAGTTTTATTCATCAATGTGTGTGCCGTCCCTCAGATGGACGATCAACTGTATGAACATTGCGAGAGATTCCGATAATGTTGAGAGTTTTAGATTCCCCAGAATCCAGGGACAGAAGTGATGCTGGGGCACCAATCCATAGGGGAGAGCACCACTCCAATGAGCCACGGACAAAAGTTTTGCAGACTTTGAGTAGCTCTGATTTTCCAAGGAAAGACTTGGATCGACAGAGGATGCCCAGTCTGCGGCTGGCTTTGGCAGCTAATTTTGCTCTCTGTGGCTGACCCATGATTTGGAAAGTATGATACATATGAGTGTGATCTCTTTTTGGAGATCATCCTCGTGTATATATCATCTTTTAGAGATCCTATTTATATGATCTATTTTTGGAGATCATACTCGTAGCTATCATCCTTTGGAGATGCTCCATAAATTTAGCTGCCCATGGCAAACTTGTAAGTTCATAGGAAAAGAGGACAAAAAATACAACTTTTTTACTACTAAGTGCCAACTTTACGCAATAAATAGGTCATTATTTTGGTCGAGTAACTACGATATGGACCTTCTTGTATTCTGGAAAAGTCGTTGAGTGATCTTTATTTTTCTTTAAGTCTCAGTCCAAGGTACCTACCTTTGGGATTCAAGACCTCTTCATTCAGACTCGGCTTGCTCCAACCGAAATAAAATCACTGCTATACTTAAAGGTACTATGAAGAAATGGATCTTGAAACTTTTATTAAAAGAACGTTTCTATATTCTTCTGTACTGTTTCATTTTTAAAAATGATATCATCAATCAATTACCTTATGCAGCCACTTTATTCTTAACTGAGGTGAGTATTGGTGCTTCCATGTGCTCCTGGGGACATCGACGTACCTATAACAAGTTGTGTCTGTTTTCTAATGGAGCTGAGATTACTCTGGATCTCGGACAGGTCCATTATTCTTCTGCACGGGGCTGCAATAGCAGTCCTCAACGAGGGCAAGAATTTGGAATTTAACCAGTAAACCGGCACACAATGGCATACTATTTCGGGTGTGTTTAGGATCTTTAAAATCTGTCCACAAGCAAATGCTAACAGATGGGACAGCTGACTTAACATTCTCTCAAAAAGCCAGCGTACTCATTGATGCAAAATAAATAAAGGAAAAACTAAAGTAAATCGAAAAATGATTCCATTTCAGGGTCACCTTTCGTGTAACCGAACATCTGAGGTCATGGAGACGCTTGGCTTCCTCAATGGTCTTAGAGGCTTCTTCTTCTTCACATGCTGTGGCCCCAGTGCAGTCTGCGTAGAACTGATGCAAGTATGACCGAACGCCATAGCGAGGCTGAGTGTCTGGCATATCCACACGTCCACCTTCTCTGCAGGGACCGACTGCCTCTGTGTGGGCCATTCCACCTTTCCACAATGCAGTTTACTGTGGGGTAGAGAGAATGGCCTAGATCATCCTCAAAGGTGCACTGTCATAAATTTCTGGTATTATATTGTCTTCCCAAACAGGATTGGGCTTCACAACAACTGACATGCAACTCATGACTCTCACTTCAACAGTAAGCTAGAACGACACTCTTCGACATCACAATGTTGACCGATATGCCTCCGCTCACATTATTCCATCATTATAATACCTGTACCAAGTTTGAATTTGATTCCATCAGCCGTTCTTCAAGTTATAGACCTATTACATGCTTTGACCTTTGATATGTTGACCCCAAAATCTAATCAGGTAATCTTTGCATCACAATACATATTTGTACCAACTTTGGTCAGAATCTCATCACTGGTTCACAAGTTATCACAGTAACAGGATTTTACCTAACATGACCTCTGACCTTTGACCTTGTGAGCCCAAAATCTAATCAGGTCATCTATACCTCATTATACATAACTGCACCAAATTTTACCAATATCCCTTCAGCCGTTCTCAAGTTATCGCGGTAACGAAAACCTATCACGGACGGACGGACGGACGGACGGACAACCTGAAAACATAATGCCTCCGGCGACGGCATAATAAAAACTAAAAGTTTCTCGGCTGAATGAATATGAATGAATATTCACATTTCTCGGCTATCCTTCATAAAGGTAATGTTCAACAATAGTTTAGAAATGTCACCAGTAGTCCTATAAAACTGAGATAAAACGATCGATAGACAAGGGAGAGAACTACGGACAGAAAAGGAGGAGGTAAAACTGAGACAAAATTAGGAATGCACGACAATTGACTCAGCTCCTCAGAAAATGAGAGAAAAATCAACAACGATTGTATGAAAAATCATAATTGTATGCATTCGTTCGACCGCTTCTCCACAAACCTTGAATCCAACAATGTTGGTGGCAATTTGAAATTCTTGCCACGGTACTGCTGCCTTAACTAAAAAGGATTTGACATTTTATTCTCAAGCCATGCTCTGACAGGCATGATAATGAATGTCTTCCGCCAAACCCAGGTTACGAAGTACTCACTCTTTCTCCGAGACAGACAATGAAATGCGATATGCAAAATTCTGATTACCGTCATTGTCATTATTTTTCCGACATGAAATTCTTTCAGTTTGATCGATATTAATGGATGTTTGTATTTTCTGAGATAAAATGTTAAGCATTGCTCGATTTTTTATGCAACCTTTGCAAAATGACCCTTTACATAATTCATATCAACCAAATATTATTCA
Organism: Myxine glutinosa; assembly: GCF_964187855.1. Classification (NCBI taxonomy): domain Eukaryota; kingdom Metazoa; phylum Chordata; class Myxini; order Myxiniformes; family Myxinidae; genus Myxine; species Myxine glutinosa. Next base: position 30,935,478 of record NC_136271.1, read on the forward strand.
TATTAAAATCAGACGAGAACGGCACTCTTCGACGTCACAAAGTCGACTGATATGCCTCCGCCCACGTTATTACATCATTATAATACTTGTATGAAGTTTGATTTAAATCCATTCAGCTGTGCCCAAGTTAGCATATGTTTTCGTAACATGACCTCTGACCTTTGACCTATTGACCCCAAAATTTAATCAGTTCATGTTTACATGATTATACATACCTGCACCAAGTTTTAATTTAAATCCCTTCAGCTGTTCACAAGTTCTCACATTTTTACCTGACATGACCTCTGACCTTTGGCCTTTGATCCCGGGACCACCAAAATCTAATCAGTTAATCTTTACATAATTATACATACCTGCACCAAGTTTGAATTAGATTCCTTTAGCCGTTCTCAAGTTATAGACCTATTACAGCCTTTCATCTTTAACCTCTTGAACCCAAAATCTAATGGGTTAATCTTTACATAATTATACATACCTGCACCAAGTTTGAATTAGATCACTTCAGCCGTTCTCAAGTTATAGACATATTACGGACCTTGACCTCTTGACCCCAAATTTTAATCATTTAAGCTTTACCTCATTATTATACATCAAATTCTTTAAGCTTTACATCATCATCATCATCATTACATTCATCAATTTAGCTCCTCACCACATACAAGGCTTTCATCCGCACCTCAATGGAATACTGTTCCCCCCTCTGGGCCGGTGCTCCTGCCTCACACCTAGCTCGGCTTCACGCTGTTGAAACCAAAGCTTTCAGAATCATTGGAATCTCCCGCGATGAAGCTAATATAACTCCGAGGGCCTTTCACTCACTCAGCGCAGGTAGGTAGGTGGTCTTTCTGTCTTCTACCGACTCCTATCCGGCCTAGCTCCCCCAGCTCTGTCTGTGCTCTGTCCCCCAAATATTCCTACAGGTCGCACAAGATCTGCCAGCAACCCTCTTATGGTTAAACTGCCAAAATCAAGACTCTGCTCACCTTCACGCCTTCATTCCTCTTTTCTCCCGCCTCTGGAACAAACTCCCTCACTCTCTTCAATCCCACTCCTCCCTCCAGGTCTTTAAAACAGCTGTTCACCACCATCTCTTATCTTCTCCCATCCAAAACCTTGATCTTTTCTACCCCCATTAATTTCACCCCAGATCCACTTTTTTGAAATACCGACTTCTTTCCTTGAAGTCCGAGCAGTGTCCATGTGTTTTATACCTCTCCCACCCCACTCCCCCTTCCCATGCCTCCTCCCCCCAAGCCCTCTCCCTCCCACAGATCTCCCGATGTCCCTGCTCTCAAATGTTGTGTTTTTGTGCTTCCCCTTCTCTCCCCATCTTGTCTACCGCTCCCCTTATTATATAGCTCCCCTTATTATATAGCTCCCCTTATTATATACTTTGTGTGTCTGTTTTGATTTTTTGTGTGATAAATGTTAGCTCTTTCACGAGCCTCGATCCTGTATACAAAAAAAGAAGAAAAAAGAAAAAAAAGAGAATGTGTGTGTCTCCTCCATAAATGCAAAACCATGAAACCTAGCATCCCCAAACTTTGCATGCACACGAAGAGGACTCCGAAGGCGTGCATGAATGAAAAATAGGTCTTTGGATAAATATACACCCTTTTGAAAATAAATAACAACTTACCTTCATGAAAGACTTTATCCCCGGTCACCTACACATCACCTCGCAGAGGTCTTAGCCTCCATTTTGTTTCAGCATATTCAAACATGATCTACTCTGACAGTCTAGTTAAAGTGAATAATCGAAATCTGTGTTCGGGTTTGAGGATCAGATCTTGAGGACTAAATAATTGCCAAAATATGGAGTGAAATCTGAACATTTTAATAAATCAGTGATTCTCATAACTAAGTGTATTTATTTGTTTATTTAAGAAAGGCTGTCATTCCTCCTGATGCACTGTCATCTAAATTCATACCTCCATATTATAGGGTATCACTCTACTGGGACCTGCGATACTAGTAGGAAACCCGAAGATTTGAACCATCTGGTTTTGAAATACCTTCTATATGACAGACGCAGATTGAGGCTATTTCAAAGTATTAAACAAGCATTACGCCTAGGTCCCCCGTCGGTGAAGTGATGCGAGTTGACAAAGTGGAAGACGCAAGGCGGCCATCTTGGATTTTGACGTGGTGACCCAATTTTCAATAGGGTTCTTCCTTATGCCTAGATACACCCACACACCAGATTATAAGTTGGTACTTCGCTTATTTTTCAAGATATTTCGCTCACAAGGTTCAGACATATATATGGTGGCGGCCATCTTGGATTTTGACATGGCGACCCAATTTTCAATAGCTTTCTTCCTTATGCCGAGATACACCCACACACCAAATTAGAAGTTGGTACTTCGCTTATTTTTCAAGATATTCATCTCACAAGGTTCAGACATACATGGCGGCGGCCATCTTGGATTTTGACGTGGTGACCCAATTTTAAACAGCGTTCTTCCTTGTGCCTAGATACACCCACACACCAGATTAGAAGTTGGTACTTCACTTATTTTTCAAGATATTCAGCTCACAAGGTTCAGACATACATGGCGGCGGCCATCTTGGATTTTGACGTGGGTTGCACCCACACACCAAATTCGAATGCGGTCCTTCGCTTACGCACGCACGCCCGCACGCACGCACAAACGCACGCACGCACGCACGGACGGACGGACGGACGGAGGGGAAAACCATAGTCCACCTTTCGCTCCGCGGTGCGACGGGGGACAATAAGTGGGGATTCATAGGTCAGATCTGCTGAACATTTTCAGGCATTTAAACCAGAAGCAATCAGCTTGCTATTGCTTGCCAAACCAGCCATTCCTTATCATTCGTTTTGTTGGATTGCTACCTTGAGTGCTTAAGCCATTTGGCGAGCGCTCTTCAAGCGTATTAGTTGCTTACAAGGAACACCCCTGCTCCCTCCTCCTGCTCTGCCACCTCCTCCTCCTGCGCCATCTCCCCATCCTCCTGCTTCCCACTCACCCCTTCTCCTGATCCCCTCTCACTCTCCTCCTCCCCGTTCAACCCTTCCCCCTTGCTGCCAGCTCACCCCTCCTCCTGCTCCCCTCTCACGCCTCCTCCTCATCCCCACTCGTCCTGCTCCCCTCTCCTCTTCCTGCCCACTCACCCCTCCTCCTGCTCGCTTCCCCCCTCCTCCCCTCCTCTCTCTCTCCCCTTCCCTGTCCATCCCCAGGTCTCTCTCCCCTGTTCTCCTCCCCCTCCTCTCCTCATCTACCTCTGCTTCTGCTTCTAATATAAAAGCTTCTAATATATATAAATCTAACAAGTCAGGAGACGACGATGGTTCATGAGCGAGCGGTATTCAATGACAAATGTCAAATCCGACATTGAAAATATATAAATAGGAATGTATTATCTGTTGTGAGACTACTTAGCTACACAATACCGAAAATTCGGTTCAATTCCGACAACTTTGAAAATTTGACCTTTGTGACCTTGAAATGTCAAAATGAAGGTTACTGACCTTGAAATGAGATAGAAAATAATGTATAATCAGTTATGAGGTTAGTTAGCTACACAATACCGAAAATTCGGTTCGATTCTGACAACTTTGAAAATTTGACCTTTGTGACCTTCAAAGGTCAAAGGTCGAAGAGTCTGAAATTTGTTGGAAAACTTGTATTTCATTATGTATGTGATAATATAAAAACATGTACGACATTTCACCCTATCAGGAAGCGAACAATGTAATAAAACCATCAAAAATCGACTTTTCTAAATTTCGTGACCTTGTGACCTTGACCTTGGGGCGAAAATGAAAAATCGAGCTCCGTGGGGCTAGACACATGACATTGGCCTAACCAAATATCGAAACCCCTGTCAGATTCCACCGAACCCCTCGGAGAAGATGTAGCTTGAAATCGATTACCCCCTAAAAATACATCTTTTTCGGGTGTGGCTCCGCCCACAATGGGCACAATACGCCCACTCTCGGCAGGACACAACTAGATCATGATATCAACCTCCCACCCAAGTTTCATCAAGATCGGATGATATCATCAGGTAGTTATGCTGCGGACAGACAGACAGACAGACAGACACACACCTATGACGAATATAGTGGTCACTCTGTTTGATAACTCATGAACCAATAGTGGCCTTAAGTGGCCACCCAAAGCCAGCAGATGAGTACATACTTTAGCCTTACTCCGGTGCACATACTCCAGCATGTACTCTGGCCCACACTCCGATAAACTGCAATGGCTACTTCAGTCCAGAGGAGAGGGGTATTTTTTATCTTTTGTTATTTCACCTAAACTAGTTAAATTAATTAATTATATATTAAATTAAATTATTCTAAACTAAGCATTATTAAATTATTAAAGATTAATAATTAAAGATTAATACTAGATTAAATTAGAATTAAATTAAAGAATTTAATTATTAAAATTAGAATAATAATTAAAATTTAATAAATTATAATAATTTAATAAATTAAAATTAGAATTAGAATGAAATAATTTAATTTTAATTAATAATTATTAAAAACTAGAATTAAAGATTACATTAAAGATTAATAATATAATTATTAAAGATTAATTACATTTAACTAGATTAAATTAATCTAAATTCATTCGATAAACAATATATTCCTCAAAAGAGACTTGAGTTTTTGCAGTGTGCTTTCCCCCACAGAGAAATATGGTAAGGGGTAAACACCATCAGGGGAGGTGAAGGACAAAATAGATGATGGAAACTTGGACGAACAATTGGTGTGGGGAGAAATGGGGTCAGCAAGGGACATATAGGGTGGACAGGATTGATGCAAAGAAAAGGCAGTATGTTAGAAGGAGGGTTGATCAGAAATATAAGGACATGTGTCCACAGTCTAGTGTGAAGCTGTTTATGCTCTTTCTGTTTGGGATTGTCGATGTATTTCTGCTGCTGACAAGTACAAGCAGATCCTAATCCACCATGGTGTCCTTTCAGGGAGGAAGCTAATTGACAACAACTTTGTTTTTCAGCACGATAATGACCCCAGACACACTGCAAATGCTGTTAAAACATATTTACAAAGAAAAGCAGAGTCAGGAACTCTACAATCTATTAGTGCCCCCTCAAATTCCTGACCCTGACATCGCAGGAGCTCTCCGGGAATATTTGGACAGAAAGAAAAACAAAAAACAACAAAATCAAAGGATGAATTAAGCGAAACATTGCAGAATGCGTGGAACAACCTCCCAAAGGAATTTCTCCAAATATTTCAGCAAAGAAACCCAAAAAGGACATCGACTGTATTGCATGAAAAAGGTCGTCACCACCAAATATTGGAAATTTCATGGATTCATGTTGTATAATACAACTCGTTTTTGTTTCTTTAATAAAACATGATCATTTAAACACCTCTTATTTATCAAAATATGCCAATGTGACGATTAAAATGTTTCTTTTTAAGGTGGCATAAGACGTTTGCACAAGACTCTATGCGTTTTACAAGGTTACAGCGTTTCCTCCTCTCCCTTCCCTCCTCCCTTCCTTTCTTTCCTGTTCAATAATTCCCTTATTTATTGTGTCCAACTGTGCTTATATTTCTGGGCCCAGTCCTATTCCTGATATTTACTAATGATCTTTCTGACTCTCTGGAATATCGTCTTTATCTCTTTGCTGATGACGCCACCCTCTGCTGTGACATCGCTCATCCTGCAGACAGGCAGACTGCAGCCTCTTCTTCCCTGTCCTGCCTTCATTCCTTCAAAAAAATTAATCACAAGATGGTCAAACACTTGGTACATGTCTTTCAATCTTAACAAATCTCACACTCTCACCATCTGTCTCCGAAAGAACCATATATGGCAAACCCGTGCAATTACTTTCTTCACAATCCTCCTTGAGGAAGTTCAGTCATTCAAACTTCTGGGTCTCACTATCAGCCATGATCTTTCTTGGATAAACCACATTGCAAAGATGGCCTCCAAAGCCAGACACCAAATGGGTATCCTCCATCATACGAAGTACTTCCTTGGCACACCTGAACTCCGATCCACCTACAAGGCCTTCATCCACAGTATGATGGTGTACTGATATCCATTCTAGGTTTGGCTCCCCTGCCTCACATCTTGCTCAGCTTGATGCCATGGAAACCAAAGTCTTCAAGATCATTGGAATCTCCTGCGATGAAGCTGGGTCTATGGGCCCATCACTTCGCCATCAAACGGGTCGGTGGTCTCTCTGTTTTCCTTTCGGTGGTCGGTCGTCTCTCCAGCCTCATTTCTGGTCTTGCAACCTCTGCTCTTTCTGTGCTTTGTCCCTCCCTCCCTCCCCCAACCAGGTAGGTTTCTGCAGGGTCACACGGTCGTCTACCAACAACCCCCTTCTGGTGAAACTACCTAAATCCAGGATCAATGCTCACCTCCACTCATTTGGTCCTCTTTATTTCCAACCTGTGGAATCAACTTCCACATTCCCTTCAATCTCATTAACCTTCCCTCCAGGTTTTCAAGACAGCTGTTCACCCCCATCCGATCATCATCAATCCAAAACCACGATCTTTTCTACCCTCGTTAACCCCAACCCAAATCCCTCCTCCTGGCAATTTGCCCTCCTCGGAGTTTCCTTCTGTGTCTATCTTGTCCACCTCATGCGTGTTTTTGCATCCTCTTCTTGTCCGTTACGTCCTGATCAGTTTGGTGTACCAGCTCTTCTCCACGAGCGGCCTTTTTAGCTCTCCGTCACCTCGTCCTTCCATGAGCCTCGACCTTGTATGCAAATAAAAAGGTAATAACATTTTTCTCCAGCTCAGTATTGCAAAATACCTTTCAAGGTCAGAACAAGGAAAATACTGTTAACCATTTCAATTCTGAATGATTTCCCACACTGCTTTGCATGCTCGTAGTGTTCCACGCACATCATCACCTGGAATTATGCAGCGGATTCATCACAGACCGACTTTGACAGACGGAGATAAAAAAATATGGTTCAAACTTTTACAAAGTCCATCGTTAATGATTTTCATGGAGACATTCTCGATTCCAGGAGACAATGACACTTGTCCCCAATTGTCACAAATCCTAATTGGGATTTGTGGTCATAAAAGAGTTGGAACAATTTGTACAATCTCAAAAAATAAAAATATGTTAATCGTAAATGTATCCTTAAGATTCCTTACTAACGATTTCTGGACCATTTATCAGTAGGACTAATTGTCCCATGTTCAAAATGTGACAAAGTCACGTGACCTTCCTTTGCTGCCTTTGCCCAACTTGTTGCTGAAATTTTTCGCTGCGTCGTTTTTGGAATGAATTTCCACACGATTTTAATTGATTAATTGATTTTGTTAATGGGGGAAAAATAACAACAAAGGACGGTCGACGGATTGTGTAAGGTTGGTATCAAAAATGGAGTTATCTCCCGGGTTTATGTCGGCGCCACCACACAGACGGGTCCGACCATACACGAGGCTCGGTGTAAGCTTTGTAAACGCACGGCGACGTTACATTTACATTTTACAGTAACGAGCGTAACGTATTTACTCCCGGTCTGGAAATGCACATCGGTCAAAGTGGCGAGACCGAGGAGTGAAGAAGATCGGCGCAAAAAACGATTATATTAATCCACGGAGCGAAAAGAGGTAGGAAGAGGTAGTAGAACATACCGTGGACGAGAACGATACCATCGGGAGGTTGGAACCTACTGTCAAGGGAAGAGTGAGCTCGGCATGGCCGCGCACCGAGCGAACATCGTGTCCTTTGGCGAAGAGGATGCGCGAGAGGATGGCGGTGGGCGGGACTAGCGTTGGGGGAGGAGTCAGAGAGAAACAAGGGGGCGGAGCCTTGTGTGGAGACGGTTGGAGGGTAAACCGGAATGATGCCGAGCACGAGCAGGAAGAGCCTGGGGAACTGTGAGTATGTGTGAAGAGCAATGGTGGGTGTGATAAAAGAATAAGAGAAAAGGGAAACGCGTGGATCTAACATTAACACAAACAGTGAGATGGTGAGAGGGAGATGTTTGCAAATGAAGGACCTGTAGGACAGCAGGGAGAGGCAATAAGCAGCTAACCGAGCTGGCTGTGTAAATAAATACCCATTTCATTGAATATTAATCGAGGAAGGTTTATGTTCAACGATTTTTGAATTGCTTGTCGTCATAAAAAACACTCATGGGAACGTATATTAATCAGGTTTAGTTATACGAGTCATGGTTGTCCCTGAAGACCATATACATACCCAGTTGGTGGGGCCATAGGCTGAAGGTAAAGAAGATGGGAGTTAGGACAGTAGGAAGTCCGAGCATTAGGTTAATGCATGGAAAGGTAGTGGCACTGACACCAGAGGAGGTGGATAATTAAGTTTGAATGGGAATTGGAATATAGGTATCTGCCACGTGGATCCATTGAAGACAAGAGGGGTATGGGTATATTGACAGGACTTGTCCAGAGTGGCCACAATGTCTTGTCACCGCTTTGTAAAAACTGTAACTCCCAAAGAGTGTGGAGGGCTCAGCTGTCTGTGCTGAGTAGTTACACGTGTCCAAGAGATGTTCCCAATGACTTACCTGTGTGAAGTTGCATTCTCAATCTTAGTAGTGATCCCAACTAAAGACAGAAATAAGCGGATCAATGTCGAGAGCGAGAGCTACGATGTTCGCCGAGTAAGACTGTATTTTCTCAGTATTAAGAATGCAGTATTTTCTCAGTAAAGTGGATTTTTTCAAAGTTCCTATTCCTGTCTTTTGTTTTCAACCGTTGTAGAGGACAACAGATGGTTGCGTCAACCAAATACCAGGACAGGATGTCAACCAAATACCAGGACAGGACGTCAACCAAATACCAGGACAGGACGTCGACCAAATACCAGGACAGGACGTCGACCAAATACCAGGACAGGACGTCAACAAAATTCCAGGACAGGACGTCAACCAAATACCAAGACAGGACGTCAACCAAATACCAAGACAGGACGTCAACCAAATACCAGGACAGGACGTCGACCAAATACCAGGACAGGACGTCGACCAAATACCAGGACAGGACGTCGACCAAGTACCAGGACAGGACGTCGACCAAATACCAGGACAGGACGTCGACCAAATACCAGGACAGGACGTCGACCAAATACCAGGACAAGACGTCAACCAAATACCAAGACAGGACGTCAACCAAATACCAGGACAGGACGTCGACCAAATACCAGGACAGGACGTCGACCAAATACCAGGACAGGACGTCAACAAAATTCCAGGACAGGACGTCAACCAAATACCAAGACAGGACGTCAACCAAATACCAAGACAGGACGTCAACCAAATACCAGGACAGGACGTCGACCAAATACCAGGACAGGACGTCAACCAAATACCAGGACAGGACGTCGACCAAATACCAGGACAGGACGTCGACCAAATACCAGGACAGGACGTCAACAAAATTCCAGGACAGGACGTCAACCAAATACCAAGACAGGACGTCAACCAAATACCAAGACAGGACGTCAACCAAATACCAAGACAGGACGTCAACCAAATACCAGGACAGGACGTCGACCAAATACCAGGACAGGACGTCGACCAAATACCAGGACAGGACGTCGACCAAGTACCAGGACAGGACGTCGACGAAGTACCAGGACAGGACGTCGACCAAATACCAGGACAGGACGTCGACCAAATACCAGGACAGGACGTCGACCAAATACCAGGACAGGACGTCGACCAAATACCAGGACAGGACGTCGACCAAATACCAGGACAGGACGTCGACCAAATACCAGGACAGGACGTCGACCAAATACCAGGACAGGACGTCGACCAAATACCAGGACAGGACGTCGACCAAATACCAGGACAGGACGTCGACCAAATACCAGGACAAGACGTCGACCAAATACCAGGACAGGACGTCAACCAAATACCAGGGCAGGACGTCGACCAAGTACCAGGACAGGACGTCGACGAAGTACCAGGACAGGACGTCGACGAAGTACCAGGACAGGTGGGTCATCTGGTAAATCCGGCTGATAAACAATGGGTTCGAGTGTCTGTTCTTGGTTGTTGGTGTTGTTGCAGTCGTTGTTGTTCTTGTATAGCCCTGGACAGGTCTCTCGAACAAGCCCGTGGCAATCGTGGCATGGAGACCGCGGATCGATCTCACAGGAGTGACCCAGAGATCCCCCACATCCAGTATGGTGTACCCCTGCCTTCACAAAGTCAGGGCACGACAGAGTTAGATAGAGAGAGAGTTAGAGAGAGTTAGAGTTAGAGTGAGAGAGAGAGAGAGAGAGAGAGAGAGAGAGAGAGAGAGAGAGAGAGAGAGAGAGAGAGAGAAGAAAAGAGGGACAGGGCGGGTTCATGTGGACCGGCACTCAGACTGTGACCGTGCTGCTCTGACGAATCCGGGCAGTCGGGAAGAAGGGGGAAGATTTGGCCCCCGACCTGCGTTTAGGGGGCACAACCACCGCAAAGAGGCGTCCCCCATAGTCATCCTGTTCTGAGTCTTAGAGGTCGGTGGTTCAAACCCCAGCCGAGACATATCAAAGACGTGCTGCTTACTTGCTTGATACTCACCAGTCAAAAGGATGGAGCACGGACAATCAATGCTGGATAGGCAATGGCAAACCACCCAGCGTAATCCTTGCCAAGAAACTGCTTCGTAAGCACCATTGCTCTGTAATGAGTGCGGAACATCAAAATCAAATAAAAGGCTCATGGAAGAGCTTGTACATCCATCACTTGCATTGCAAAGACCAGGGGAGACACCACTGTACTTTAACGTTAATTTACAAGTTCCGAAATCGAATGAACATTGGACAAACACATATGACATCCAGTATGTGGGATTTGAACCTGGCTTCCCTGCATCATGAGCCAAAGGTTCAGATAGGAACACAAACAGGTTTAATCCCCAACTTAAATCCATTCCGAAAGCTGTTCATTTGATTCCAGGATTTGGGTGGTGAAGATTAATTGTCTTTCTGCAATGATCTTCATTCTATTGAAATTTGTGAAATAACATTCTCGTCTTTTCAAGCTTCTCAGAATATTATTTCAGCTTTACCAAAATGGATGAGAGTTTGTAAAATCGTCACCGCTGTTGTTCAGATGTGTACCTCGTGAACATTACACCAGGAAATACACTTGACTCTTCAATCTGCCATTTTGGATTCACATTAGGCTCATCTCACAAAGCGCTCAATCTCCAGGAAAACATCCATTGTGAAAAAGAGGAAAATTTTATTTTTACCATGTTGCCCACCTCTTGTACGTGTTGTCTGCTACTTTGGTGGTTCATGTGGTTGGTTGCATGCTCGCCATCATTCCTGCCTGGTCCTCCGTGATCCTGGGGTGCACCGTGGGTGGTTCACGGTTTTTGTGAGTCCCGGATAGGAACCTCAGCCTGGTGTTGGCTTAGCGGTTAGGGTGCCGGCTTGGGATCCTAGGATCCTCGGTTAAAATCCCGGTGATCGCTGAATGAACACCAGGGGGGTTGACTCAACCTGTCATCCTCAGTTGAGGTCGGCAAATTGAGTACCAGTTCACTGGTAATTCCCTGTGTGTCGCAACAGGCGACTAACGGGGTTGGCGGCAGGATGGGCATCCGGCCATAAAACATTGCTTCAAAAATGGGACCACGGTGCCAAAATGCCAAACCTTGCTCTGCGGGGAAAATGGCCTCCAAAGGTGGTTCCTAAAGGTGGTTCCAGATAGGAACCTCACGAGAGCAGCAAGAGCAAGTCTTCACCAGACCGAGCCCACTCCGAACAAGACCACACCTTCGGACTGGGTCGAAGAGTGCGCCCACCCAAACTGAGACCCCCACCGCGCGCGCAAGCTTCGTGCGCATATCAGGTTTTTAACGGACCGCCATGGTGTAAAATTATACTTCATTTATACCAGCAACTTTCCCGTGCCCACACGGGATTCGAAACGGAGTCGGGATGGAGGTAGAAAAAATGTAAATGGCATCTTCCGTCATCGAGCCGGCAAGCTGGGAGCAACAATTCACATTTATTTCCACAGCTGATGTAATTTAAATGCTCTAATGGTGGCGAGGTGCTCCATTTGAAACTGTCTGTTCAATATATGTACCTTTTTAATGCGGAGGGTCCGTATACGATAAAAATTTGTATTGGTGTCAAAACCAGTGCCCAATTGCAAATTAATAATAGGATTTAAGTGTAGAATACTTTTTTTAAAGAGGAAATACTTAACTTCAATTGAATTATATATTTTGAACGATGTAGAACATGAATTGGAACACGAACCTGCAGTTTAGCAGTACTTTGGCTCTGAATTGGCAAATTCTACGGAATGTCATCCTGAGTGCGCATGCGCACAGAGGAGTACGATAGGCGTTTTAGTCTGTCTGCCTGTCCGGCAGTCAAACAAAATAAAAAATAATTCCAAACAGGAAACGTCCTGTTTTTAGTGACATCACAAAGAACACAAACAGGCATGAATTAATTCATTTAACGTGTTAAATAAGGTGGTGTAAATTGTAAAAGACAGTGCATCAACAGCGGTAAACTTCAGAAAAAACGTATTAGATTTTTTAGTCATTAAAACTTTTATTTCATTTCAATTGAACGATACATATCTGAATTATAAAACCTGAATTACATAATTATATATATATTCTATTCAAATCACCTTGCCACTTCCAAGAACCTCCAGTTTAGCAGTACTTGGACAAAATATTACGCCATTTTACGCCATCTCGGCCAATCAAATTTACTGCTCGCTCTCTCAGCATTGAGGAATATTGAGATTCAGACAAAATCGCGGCTCATAGGAAATATAGACCATGCTCAAAAAAGCAAAGCAAGATTTTAGAAGACTTCCCCTGTCCTTTTTCTCAAGACTGCCGGGGGTAAGGTGTTCTATGAACTCTTTATGGTTACCTCCAACACAGAAGGTGGCTGGTTATATTTTTACCCCTGTCTGTCTGTCTGTCTGTCTTTTTGTCTGTGTTTGTCTCTGAACAGGATATCTCCAAAAAGTTGGATGGATTCAGACAAAATTTGGTGGAGAGGTTGGGTGTGTAATAAGGACGAAATGATTAGATTTTGGTGAAGATCCGGATCTGGATACAGCTTCTAGAATTTTTTGTGATTCTTCACCATTGATTAATAGGGCTAAAAACGATACGTAGCATGATATATCAAAAAATTGTGAATGGTTTCTGATGAAACTTGGTGGACAGGTCAGGTGTGACAAGGACGAATTTATTCGATTGTGATGAAGGTCCAGATCTGGACAAGACAATTTAAAACAAATAAATCACAAGTGATTCTTCATCATTGAGATGGGACCAAAAACGATATATAGCATGATATTTCAAAAAGTTTTGGCAGATGAGTTGGGTAGGTGATAAGAACGAGGAGATTTGATTTTGGTTCAGATCCGGCCCATCAATGAATGGATGGATGAATGATCGTTTTCAGGCCATTTTCCCCTGCTAGAGCGGGGTTAGCCTTGCGGGCCCTGACAATCATGAGTTCCCTTTTTGAGGTAATGTTTTTATGGCCGGATGCCTTTCCTGACGCCAACCCTTAGTCGCCTCTTACGATTCGCAGGGATACGGTGTACCTATTCTAAATCAGGGTCCACACCGGGATAATTCATCCCAGCAAGCTGGCACTCAATTTGCCGACCTCAGAAGGATGACAGGCTGAGTGAACCCCCCTGGTGTTAATTCAGCGATCGACCGGGATTCGAACTCAGGATCCTAGCATCCCGAGCCAGCACCTTAACAGCTAAGCCAACACCAGGCTTTTTGAGGCAGTTCATCAGTGGGTTACAAAACGTAAACTGTTCAGCCTGGCGGAGGTATGCTCTCTACCAAGTGCCGTTCTAGTTTATTTAAGTATTCGAGGTCCCGAGTGTGCGGTGAGTCATTTATCATATTTAGTCTCTTGTGATTATCATGCTTATTAGACCATAGGATGAAAAGGTGAATATACCCGTTTTTTTGAAAACTGTGACCCCCATCTTGGAATTACATGAAATTTAGAGATTAAGTAGATTTAATGGTGCTGAATCCAATTATGAATGTTGCTAAGCCGTAAATCTGCACGTTTTCATTATAACGGTCACTTGATGTTTTTCTTCGAAATTTGACTATTTTTCCATCCAAAATTGTATTAAAAACTTTTAAACAGCTTATGCAGGCACAGTGAGTCTCAAAATGTTATTTTGCAATGACATCTATCAAACTGAGATGATGCAGGACTCAAAAGGTACAGTTAAGGTAAAACAGCGTGAACTTGATGTAAATTTACAATGTTGTCAGTGAAATTTGTTCAACAAGTGATTCACTTTGCTTGATGATTCACAAATATTTACATGGTCGACATCCTCCACTTTCAGGAATTGAATTTTTATCTTAAAGTTGTGCATACCAAAACAGCACAGTTGACAGACCTACTCACATGAGTTTAAAAGTTAAAATGTTCAGGTAAGTGCACATACAACAAATGGCATCAAATACAAACAGAGGCTGCGTTGAAGAAGTATCTCCGCATCTTTATCATCATGGTGCCTCTGTTGACATGTTCATTCTTCATCAGAATCATCTCCTATGTCGTCATCAACATCTTCTGTTTCAAAGTCTTCTGTCTCTCTTTGCTGCTTGTTGGTACAACCCACACATTTACACAGGTCTGTACATGACAAACCTTTTCCTACACAGCCACATCTGTTGGTTTCACACTTGCCTCTTTTATATGCACACTGTGTTGCTGCAAGTAAGTTGTCAGGAGCAGGAGGCAAATCTCCCCAATGGATAACCAAATCATCACCTTCCATTTTCCAGCCATGTTGAGAGGGATCTGGTATCTCTGGAAACTGTTCAAGAGCTCTTCTGTGAATGGCTGCTTGGTAATTGGCACGCAAGATGTGTTGCCTGAGAGAGTCCTGATTCGGTGGCATTGATGTCTCAAATTTGCTGTCCATACGAAACATATTGTACCTTGCTAGGTTAACACGCTCCACATCCTGGCCATACAACCTGCAAACGAACTCTTCCAATGTGTTCACAAGTGTATCTGCGATAGTAAAAGATGACCCTAGTTCTTTGAAAGCATCCTGGTATTTGTCATCAGACAGCATCAGTTTGTAAGCTTTCTGTTTTCCTCTGCCATAGAAGGCACTAACAGAGTCACACCCTGTAAATACATGAAGGCCTATCAACGCCTGTGATACTGAACTACCAAGATGTCGACGCACAGCCTGTATATCAATTGTGCGCTGCAAATCTCCCTTTCCTGTTGTTACATATTTATGTGAATGTATGTGAATTACTATTCAGGTCTTTGCTTATCAATGTGTAGTCGATTAAGGGTTGTTGTGATTAAAGGGTCAGGAGCCCTTCTGGGAAAAAGGAGACCGGAAACGGAAGAAGAAAAGACACGAGGTCCGGGAGAAGCGACGATCCTTTTTCTTCCTCGCCCAGCTCCGACGAGAGTTGAGATCGATATTGAGCAGCGTGGAAAAGCTGCGTTCCCAAGCCCGTCTGGCGAGAGGAGTTACCGGGACGTGTAACTACCCTTTTGACACGTCAAGTTGCCGTGGGGCCGTGCACAGACCCAGCGTCCGGCACAGTTCGCCGCACCGTCTACAAGGACGCGTACGGGTCGCACTTTGGGGCCTCGCGCGCGCGCGTTACCAGCGGCGCTTGCTTTGCCCGCTTTGCTTGGCCAGGAGGTGTGCGCTGCAGCCGTGGTTCCCGGTACGGTACGTGCCGGTGGAAGCACGTCCGCCCGGGGTTCGTTCAACCGCCCGTGTGCGGCGAAGCCGACCATAACCTTGTTCAGGAGGGGCCCAGAGACATTGTGAGGGACAGAGACCAAAGGGGTCGTGAGTACCCAAGGGGTCGGGAGTGGGGAAAGGGGACACACATATATATAAGATGGCCATCTTAATCATCTCGGGGATTGATTGTTGATTGTGGATTGTTGATGGTTGTTGATTGTTGATTCCTTGGGGAAATATATTATTGATTACTCGGAATCCTTGGTGTGGGGTTTCTTATGGACTGGAATTCATCTTGATTGCGTTACGAAAGCGTATAAATCATATATCTTTCTGGCGGGGTGTATCCCACGGTCCGGGGGTCACCGAGACCAGGTAATTACCGGGAGGACCACGTAACAGAATTGGGGGCTCGTCCAAATTACGATTTGCGGATTCGCAATTGGGTCTACGTCCGGGATCTAAAATTGTATAAAATAATATTTTTATTAATTAAAATGTATTAATTAAGTATTAATTGGTAAATTTTTGGGGAAAGTGGGGTAAAGTCTTGGGTGAAGGTTAACAGGTGTTAACGATAGGCACCATGGCGTTTGTGGCACAGAACTTTGCGGTAACCCCGAGTGAGGCACAGTTCCGAGCGTTACTAAAGTCGGACCTCTTGAAATTGGCCAAACATTTTAACTTGGAGGTCCGAACTAATTTGAGGAAGGCAGAGTTGCAGACCACGGTGATACAGTCTATGGTGGGATTAGGAACATGGGACGAGTTAGCCTGGCAGTGGCTACCCGAAGAACCAGAAGACGTTGAGCTCCGGAAACTGGAGTTGCAATTACGGAGCCAGGAACGGATCAAAGAAGAAGAAAGGAAAGCAGAAGAGAGGAGAGAAGAGAAACAAGCAGAGGAAAGGAGAGTGGAACGAGAACTCCAGGAAAGGTTAAAAGAAGAAGAAAGGAAAGCAGAAGAGAGGAGAGAAGAGAAACAAGCAGAGGAAAGGAGAGTGGAACGAGAACTCCAGGAAAGGTTAAAAGAAGAAGAAAGGAAAGCAGAAGAGAGGAGAGAAGAGAAACAAGCAGAGGAAAGGAGAGTGGAACGAGAACTCCAGGAAAGGTTAGCAGAAGAAGAAAGGAAAGCAGAAAAGGAAAGAGCAGAAGAAGAAAGGAGAGTGGAACGAGAACTCCAGGAAAGGTTAGAAAGGATGAAAACAGAGGAAAGGAAAGCAGAAGCAGAGGAGAGGAGAGCTGCAAGGGAACTCGAAGCAGAGGAGAGAAAAGCGGAAAGGGAATTGAAGGAACGTGACATGGTGCTTCAGCAAGAAATTAAATTCAAGGAGCTGGAGTTAAGGAGAGAACGGGGAGAGGTACCACCCTTGCTGACGGGGTCGACACCTAGCCAGAACACCTGGGATGTGGGCAGACATGTGAGGCTGGTTCCACCCTTCAGTGAAAAGGAAGTTGCTAAATGTTTTCCGCACTTTGAGAAAGTGGCTCGACAGTTAAACTGGCCGGAGGAGGCCTGGACCATACTAGTGCAAAGTGTGCTTGTGGGAAAAGCTCAAGAGATTTATTCGGCGCTACCAATGGACCAATGTGCAGATTATGAGGTATTGAAGAAGCACATCCTCAAAGCCTATGAGTTGGTTCCGGAAGCTTACCGGCAAAAATTCAGGAATGCCAGGAAGAGGGAGAGTGAGACCCATGTGGAGTTTGCCAGAGTGAAAGAAAACATGTTTGGTCGGTGGTGTGAGTCAAAAGGAGTCGGGAAAGACTTCGAAACATTGCGTGACTTGATCCTGGTGGAGGAATTTCAACAGTGTGTCCACGAGGACATCAAAGTGTACCTGCAGGAAAAGAAAGTACCGAAGTTGTGGGACGCAGCCACCATGGCAGATGATTATGCCTTAACACACCGGATAGGGGTCCACGAACCTAACTCCTCGCCTAGATCTCCGCAGGGGAGGTGGGGAACAGCAGGTGCGGAGAACGACAATACATGGCGGCGGCCTCGAGAGGATTATGGGGACAACGCGGATACCCCACCTGTTCGAAATCAGAGGGCTGCGGGCCCAAGACAAACTTATATTTTGGGGGGCCCGAGGCAGACCACGAGTTTTTCCTCCGGGCCTACTTGCGCTTTTTGCAAGAAACCTGGACACTTGATGTCCAGTTGTTACCGCATGAAAAGGGAAGACCCAGAGCGGAGTCCGACTATTACCACTCCGAATGCGATGGCAAGCGTAAGAAATCGCCCACAGAAGAGTTACCAACCATTTATTTATGAGGGGTTGGTCTCACTCAAGGGAGACTTGACTAACCCAAGACCGGTTAGGGTTTTGAGGGACACAGGAGCCCATCAATCCTTAATGCTTGAAGGCATTTTGCCATTGTCAAAGAGTACCGCAACGGGTGATAGTGTTCGGTTACAAGGGATCGGTGGCTGTGTTAATGCCCCACTTCATGTCATCCATTTGGAATCCGATTTGATGTCAGGACCGGTCACCGTCGGTTTACAAGTCACGCTTCCTGTAGAGAGAGTATCTGTGATTATTGGGAATGATTTGGCCGGGGGGCAAATTTATGGTAACCCGAGGGTTGGTAAAGAGCACAGCAGGGAAAATAACACCCCACCAGCTCGGGATGGCGACAAAAGTTCCAAGTTATTTGTAGGGGGACTGAACTTCAACACAGAGGAAGAAGTTCTGACCTCTGTCTTCAACAGATATGGGCCGCTGGTGGAAGTGCGGGTGGTAAAAGACAGGGAAACGCAACGGTCAAGAGGGTTCGGCTTTGTCACGTTTGCAAGCACAAGAGACGCCAGGGAGGCAGAGAAGAATTGGAATGGTAAGGATTTGGAGGGTCGGACCATAACAGTAGGGAAGGCATTTCGTAGGCGTCGAGAGGTCTACAGAAGAGGACAACTTGGCAGTAGTTTTGGGGTTGGCAGCAGCCGATATTACTATGGAGGCTCCCAGAGTTACGGCACCTCCCGAAAAAATGAATGTCAGAGCACTGGCCGAGAAGGAGACCGCCAGTCAGGTAACGGCTGGGACAAGTGGTCCCACCGTAACTGTTAGGAGTCTGCAGAAGTTGAAGCACCATATATACGGGGGAGCCGCCGAGCCGGGGCTCCTACACGGACTAACCGTGAACGCCACGTTCTTAAAGGCGTCCAGGTAGTGAACTTTCCTGCACGGACTAACCGTGAACTCCCCGTTCTTAAAGGCGTCCATGTAATGAACTTTCCTCCCCGGACTAACCGTGAACTCCACATTCCTTAAGGCGTCCATGTAGGGAATACTCCGCTGGGCCTCCCGAAAAAGTGCTATAGAGAGGTTTAAATTTGGGGGCTTTGGTCACCACCTCTTAACCGTCATTCAAGAGAAACTAGAAGTAGTTGACGCTTGGTCCAGAGGGAATTAATCTAGGGGATTGTGTGAAATTTTGTTGCTTTATTTTTAAGTGATGACTGTGCCCGGGGGGAACTGATGAGTTGGGGGGGGGGGGGGGTGAGTTATCTGGTTTGTTTATCCAAGTTAGCCGGCAAAGAAAGTTTTTGCTGGGTTCAAACTTTCTTTCTGGAAGGGGGGGAGTGTTACATATTTATGTGAATGTATGTGAATTACTATTCAGGTCTTTGCTTATCAATGTGTAGTCGATTAAGGGTTGTTGTGATTAAAGGGTCAGGAGCCCTTCTGGGAAAAAGGAGACCGGAAACGGAAGAAGAAAAGACACGAGGTCCGGGAGAAGCGACGATTCTTTTTCTTCCTCGCCCAGCTCCGACGAGAGTTGAGATCGATATTGAGCAGCGTGGAAAAGCTGCGTTCCCAAGCCCGTCTGGCGAGAGGAGTTACCGGGACGTGTAACTACCCTTTTGACACGTCAAGTTGCCGTGGGGCCGTGCACAGACCCAGCGTCCGGCACAGTTCGCCGCACCGTCTACAAGGACGCGTACGGGTCGCACTTTGGGGCCTCGCGCGCGTTGCCAGCGGCGCTTGCTTTGCCCGCTTTGCTTGGCCAGGAGGTGTGCGCTGCAGCCGTGGTTCCCGGTACGGTACGTGCCCGGTGGAAGCACGTCCGCCCGGGGTTCGTTCAACCGCCCGTGTGCGGCGAAGCCGACCATAACCTTGTTCAGGAGGGGCCCAGAGACATTGTGAGGGACAGAGACCAAAGGGGTCGTGAGTACCCAAGGGGTCGGGAGTGGGGAAAGGGGACACACATATATAAGATGGCCATCTTAATCATCTCGGGGATTGATTGTTGATTGTGGATTGTTGATGGTTGTTGATTGTTGATTCCTTGGGGGAATATGTTATTGATTACTCGGAATCCTTGGTGTGGGGTTTCTTATGGACTGGAATTCATCTTGAATGCGTTACGAAAGCGTATAAATCATATATCTTTCTGGCGGGGTGCCTCCCACAGTCCGGGGGTCACCGAGACCAGGTAATTACCGGGAGGACCACGTAACACTGTGAAGTAGAACAAGTTCCCATCTACTTTGCTTGCATGGCCGACAGCAACGGTGAAAACATCAGTCAGGGCTCTTGATAATGACATTTGGTTGCAGCTCATCTGTTGGTTCCGAAGTTGACGATGCCTGAATGTCGCGTGCTGCGTAGACACTGTGCAGCAGTTGTCGAGTGTCAGCCTCTTCATGATTTGATGCAAGTTCTGGAATGGCCTCTACACACAGATTCCCATTCTTACCGTAAAAGGAGTGACAGAGCTGGCCATGTGCATAGTAGAGTTTAACCCCTTTTAACTTTTCGGGTTCACATTTTGACGACTGCACAAACAGAAAATCCACTAGAGCTTCCTTGTTGGAACCACATGACAGGAATTTTTTCCACTGACGTGGGACTTGCTGATCAGAGCCATATATCGTCACTCGTTGTACCCCATCGGCTGCTCTCCTCCCTCTCTCTGCATTTTTTATGCTTTTTGCTGGGTAGTTGTCAGTTAAAAGGTGAACGCTTGCAGCATACAAGTTGGTAGCCAGACTGATAACTTTATGCATGATGTGCTCTGCCAAGTCACCAAAGGTCATACAAGAAACCATCTTTGCATTTAGCTCTTGAATTAGTGCCTTGCCATCCACTATCCATACGCTTCCTTTTGGCAATGATTCCACAATAGGGCATGGCTCTGTAGCAGACTCAATATGTTTCATCAGACTAGCTTTGTTTGTTTTCTTGAGTCCTCCATTGTCATTGGCTAAAGGTAGAGGAAGTGTGTTCAGGCAGTGGGTAAGCATTTCCTGCAAATCCAAATCACGGTATCTTGAGATGATTAACAGCCGTGCAAACAACTTACGATCCTGATTCAATATTATTTCCTTGCCACTTTTTGTAGTTGATTTGCTCTCTTTTGTCATGCTGGAGAAGGTTTTTAGCTTCTGTTGTTTCAAGGGTGAATGTATATCAACAACAACCTTTTGAAGCCTGTTTACCATAAAATTCTCAGCAGCAGACTGACCAATAAAGCCAGCGTTCTTGAGATCTGCCTCTACGTCAGCAGGTGCAATTACACCTGAAGTGATATGGAGGAGTTGAGGTCCTGTCTCTTCAAATGGGTTAATCATACACCCCACGGTGTCACAGACAGCAAGCACATCCGCATTGTTCTTCTTTATTCTGGAGGCATCAAGGTCCTTGCGTTTAGTTTTCTGTTGCCCCTTTCCTGCCATTATGTCACATTCCACCTGAATGGCTGCTTTTAGGTGCTGAGACAAGATCCACCTGTGGCAATAGGGTGGTAGGGCGGGCCATACTTTTTTTTTTTTGTAAATCAATCGAGAGGGGTGTTCATATTACGTATTTTAGTGTGTAGAACACAAATCTGAGGTTTTTTAAAATTCTGATAACCCTAACCTACATCAATTTGCAGTTGATTATTATTAAATTTTTGATTATTTTGCTATTCTTCTGGAAAAAAGAGACGTTTTTTATTTTGAAGTCAGGGCTTTTATTTTGGTAACTTCCTGTTGGGACGGCAGTTGTAGCCATCTTGTTGCTGAAAGCTCGATGTTGAGGAGGTTGGCAATCCTTATCCATCTGTCTTCTCTTCTCTTCTTATGGCATTGCCAGTAAGAACGTTTTTGATTAGGAACCTGAGGAACAAATAGATAATAATTTTAGATGTAAATTACCTTGTTTTATATTATATTTGTTAATTGATTTGTGTACTTACCTATTGCTAGCCTGAGTTACATGTGAAGGAAAATAGTGACCTGTGAAGTGAATATTTTGACGGTTTTCTGTAATATCTGTGTAATACCTTAATATCTGTCTGTAGTGGATACTTACCTGTGTATTATTGTTTTTATTTCAGTGTGGACTACTAAAAATGGCTCAAGTCAGAACAAGGATGAAATCAAGTTATCATTTAAGTAATCTTGTTGGCACTGGGCAGGAGCTGTTGGTGTCTGAACTGCCAACTGTGAGGGATATCCTGAGGTATGGCATCGACTTGAGGGAGCAAAGTGAAGATGACAGGAGGAACTACCCAGTGGACCAGCTCGTGTCTGACATCTACCCTGGTCTGATTTGTCAGTGGAGCAAAGCTAATGCTCTTTTCAAGCCTCCTGTTATCAATGAAAAGGTGACCATCATGTCCAAGCTCAAGGAGGTCCGGAATCAGGCAGTGAAATTTTCTCTTGGGAAGGGCAAACTCAATGCCAAAGAGAGGTTAATTGTCAAGTTAGACAAGTTATTTGATATTTTGACTTGCAAGTGTCAGATTACCAGTTGTGAGGGGGGAGGCTGTGAGGCCGGTGAGGGCGGTGTGATCCAAGCCCACATTAACTGTTCCTGCAGCAGAGAGAAAATGATTCCTGTGAAAGATCTTGCCTACATCAAGGGACAGAAAGAGAAGGTTGGAAGTAAAGGACCCCACCAAATGGGGAGCCCTGATCTGCCAGAGCATAAGAGACAAGTGAGGACATTGGAAAGGCAGGAAAAGAAAAAGAATGCAGAGAAAAGGAGAAGGTGCAAGGAGGAAAATGCTGCAGCAGCAGAGAAGGCAGCCAGGAGGGATGTCGAGAGATTTTTGTCAGATGGTGATGAGGATCTGGAATTGGAGAGAAGTGGTGCTGAAGATGAGTTTGTCACTGAAGTTGAGCTCTTCCCTGAAACTGACACTGAGCCTGCAGCTTCAGCAAAGGTCCAGAAAAACTATGATGAGATTCCAAACATTGCCCTTGCTAGTGTAAGGTATGGCATAGGGCTGAGGCCAACTGCAGCGATAGCAACTGCAGATCTAATTGATGCAGGAATCATCACAGAAGACAATACAAGTAAAGTGATTGATAAGAACAAGGTCAATAGAGCACAGGAGAAGTTGATGACAGAGCTGGGGGAAGAGTTTGATGAGAAGTGCAGGGAGGAGGGGGGATCTCCTGCATCCTCTTTGATGGGCGGATTGACCTGACCAATGTAATGATGGAAGCTGAGGGCAGTGACCAATCTTTTCCTGCAAAGATCAAGGAAGAACACTATAGTGTTGTTAGTGAGCCTGGTAGCTACTATCTGTTCCACTTTACCCCAGAGAAAGCAACTAAAGAGGAGTCAAATGCGGAGCAGATTGCTAAGGTCCTGTTTGCCTGGCTGAAAGAGGGATTTTGATAAGACCTTGTGGGCCATTGGAGGAGACTCAACAAATGTCAACACTGGTGTGAAAGCTGGAGTAATGCGGAAGCTGGAGCTGCACCTGGGGAGAAAGCTGGTCTGGTTGGTGTGCAACCTGCACACTGGTGAACTTCCCCTACGCCATCTAGTGTGGCAATAGGCTGCGTTGGTGGTATGTCCAATCATACCCCCTTTCATCTTAGTGTCTCGATTGCAAGTCTGCTCAATAGTCTGGTCAGCAGCAATACAAGCAAAGCTGTGATCTTCTTGCCTCTGCACAGCAAATTGACCATCAAGGAAGGCAGCATGAATGTCTGGATGTGTTGTTGGAAGCCTCATCATCTCTAACCAGTATGGAGATAGATAGCGAGTGCAGTTGGTGTGGTCATAGGCGAAAAACCATGGTATGATTGTTCTTGTCGCCGAAAGATGGAGGTTCCAATCTGCCTCTCTGGTGCCTCTTACAAAAACCAAAAGTTCCTGGACCATCTCTATATATGAGGACCAGAATGCATAGGTTGGATGTGCTGATTGTAATTGGATGTGTTCCACATATATGTCTATCAGTTTGCGGTATTCCCTGTTCTCCATCAGTTCTTGATACTCGGCTCCAGGAAAGACTTTCACCTTCTGAACACGCGATACTTTGCCAGCGTGATCCACATTCAAGAAACTTCTTCCAGCTTTTTTGCTTAAATGCAATTAGATCCCCTTTCGGTTCAGAAATCGCATGCATACAACACCACTTCGGAACGACGTGGGACGCCATGGCCAGTGCCATGTTAGCTGTCAACAAGATTTTGTGCGCGCGACCGAGGATACTCAATATCCAGGAAACGAACGCTGATTGGTTCACGGACGGCATGAACGGCCAACGAACCGATCTACAGCGCGATTTAATTGGACGAGCTAGATGTTGGTCAATGAAATTTTTACAATAATTATCGGTGATTTTATTTCATTTTCTCGGAAACGCTCGTTATAAACACCAAGCAACATTCATAATATGTTCAGAAATAATATTTAACGAATTTACATGCGCTCATATTGTAATACCAAGCAAGGGACTATGACATGGAACGATAATGCACATCATCCTATGGTCTATATGTCTCAACTGAGATGAAGATGCTTGGTCGATGATTCGTTTGGTAACCGGAAACGTACCTGTCCTCACCACATCCGTTTCAACTGAACAGACTAGCTCCAACACTGATACATCAACAACATCAACATCAACCCCCTTAACGCCCATCCTCCGTCCGCCACTCTTATGGTCTCTACCTCTGCTGCTGTTTCAGACAACCTGTCGTTTGTTTCTCAGGGTTCAGACAAGCAGTGCTTCAAACGTGTGGATTGAATTTGTTATTGTATACTCTTTGAAGAAGAAGTAAACATCCAACAATATATCCAACCCTCATGTGGGACAGCAACATATGGTAAAACGTTTGAGTCACTCGTGGTTAGCCTATAAAGAGTCCACAACATCGGACATAGATTCGTCTGGAACCATCCCCTCCACTCACAACTAATTGGTATGGGTGACTTTGATGTGAAGATGTGAACCCTTTACCTTCCACGGAGATTCTGAGTGTCTTGGAAGGTAAATGTGTCCCATCTTCGTTGAACCTCAAGGACAAAGTATCCTTGATTCCTTTTCAAGTGGGTGGGATTGGTTTGCATGGATATTGAAATGAAGGGTCTGAAGGGGTCACCATTTGTTGTACTTACAGTGCCCCTCTTTTGCTAGAGTGCTCCAACTTACCCACTAACAGCTCATCAAGTACAATAGCTGATGTGTCCTCAGCTTCTGAAAGCATCGTAAATATAACAGTATTATTGAGTAATTCTGGTTCACCCAATCTGTTGTAATTTCTGCTTTGCCCCCTCCCTCTATCTTTCCTGAAGTTCCACTTGAATCCCTCCTCCACCCATTCCTTTCTACTCCAACCTGATAGACCTTCAACATTCAACCGTATAATTTAACCAAAATGTAATCCGTTCTTTCTTGGCTCACATTGGAGAAGAGTGCAAAGTTTTCCTTTATGTTTGATATGAAGATCATCTGGAAAATCAAATGGGCAGACAAAACAAACAAACAGCATTTAGTAACACCAGTAAATACCCGATCCCTCTGCGAACATGAGTCGGCCAAGAAAGAAGCCGAGTTGCGTGACAAAGTATTTTTGTGAGGTTCGGATATGTTTTCTTGAAGAAAAAAAAAATTGCATTTACCGTTTTAAGTCAGGATTTCTTTATAGACAACATTGCCGTGATGACCCGTCGCTTCAATGATGGCTTTAATCAAACGGCAGCGTATGTTACATTTCACCAATATATTGCAGGTCTATTTATGAGTCTAGTCAGGTTCACCATGTTTTTTCGTTCAAAATCATGGTAGATTAGCAAACCTATACATTTTTGGAAACGTTATTACATGGAAAATCTGAAAATCAATGTTTACATTTGCCAATTCCGACCAATTCGATTCGACCAATTCGACCAATTCGACCAATCGACCAATTCCATTCGACCAATTCGACCATTCGACCAATCGCTTCGATCGACCATTCGACCAATTCGATCGATTCGATTCGATTCGATTCATCGAATTCGATTCGATCGACCATTCGACCAATTCGATTTGCCAATCAATCTGACCGACCTTTGCTTGTGTGGAACGGACTGTGAAAACGATGCGGACTATATTGTCGGATACGACACACAGGACGGTGATGACGAACTCTAAATGGCATATTCTGTAATCGTGTATGTTTGATGCCATTGACTGCCTGTGTATATTTTGTCATTGACTGCCTGTGTAGATGTGAAGTTATACTGACTGCATGTGTATATATGATTTTGCTGACTGCCTGTGTATGTTTGGTGATATGAATTATTGTGACACATTTTGATGTTATTAACTGCCTGTACAAAATGATAACATGTATTTGATTATGCAACTTATCGCGAATATAAAGACAGTATTTTGCAATTCAAAACCTTTGATTCGTGTCTTACCATTCCCCATAACACTAATTTGATACTTTCATTGGATTCCTGTCCCTGAAAATATAGGTTTAGTATATTTTAAAAAGTTTTTAGGGTAATTAGAGGCAGAAATAGAACAAAATATGTATTTTACAGTGGCCATTTTGAAAATCCAAAATGGCCGCCATACAGGTATCTCTCCAAATGTAAACATTGATTTTTAGTTTCCTTATGCTATAACCTTTCCAAAAATGTATAGGTTTGCTAATCTACCATGATTTTGAACGAAATATAATTTATTGACATAGTGAACCTGACTAGTCTCAATGAGGATGTAAAATGAAGTGAAACACACTAAAAAAGGATCTTTTATAACAGTTGTTGTTGTTGTTGTCATCATGGCTGTGGTTGTTGTTGTTTGTGTGCTTCTGCTGTGTACTTTTGTATATTTTCTATTGCATCGAGAGGTATTACTATATTTTATTTTGTGTGCTCCTTCTATGTCCTGCTTAAGGGGTCCTGCTGTCAAAGAATAATAAATGTTACCATGGGAACTGCTGCATTGAGCTCCCAATCTTGCTTCTTCTTCTTTTTCTTCAAGGCAAAAAGACTGGCTTTTGAAACGAGCATCTTTATGATTAAACGGGCATGATGTTTTGTTCCAAATAAATCGATTATTAACTTTCCAACCAAAGCAATCGATTATTAGCTTTCCAACCAAGGCAATCGATCATTAGCTTTCCAACCAAGGCAATCGATCATTAGCTTTCCAACCAAGGCAATCGATTATTACTTTTCCAACCAAAGCAATCGATTATTAGCTTTCCAACCAAGGCAATCGATTATTAACTTTCGAACCAAGGCAATCAATTATTAGCTTTCCAACCAAGGCAAGGCAATCGATTATTACTTTTCCAACCAAGGCAATCGATTATTAGCTTTCCAACCAAGGCAATCGATTATTAGCTTTGCAACCAAGGCAATCGATTATTAGCTTTCCAACCAAGGCAATCGATTATTAGCTTTCCAACCAAGGTAATCGATCATTAGCTTTCCAACCAAGGCAATCGATCATTAGCTTTCCAACCAAGGCAATCGATTATTAGCTTTCCAACCAAGGCAATCGATTTATTAGCTTTCCAACCAAGGCAATCGATCATTAGCTTTCCAACCAAGGCAATCGATCATTAGCTTTCCAACCAAGGCAATCGATTATTAGCTTTCCAACCAAGGCAATCGATTTATTAGCTTTCCAACCAAGGCAATCGATTAATTATTAGCTTTCCAACCAAAGCAAACGATTATTAGCTTTCCAACCAAGGCAATCGATTATTAACTTCCCAACCAAAGCAATCGATTATTAGCTTTCCAACCAAGCCAATCGATTATTAGCTTTCCAACCAAGGCAATCGATTAATTATTAGCTTTCCAACCAAAGCAATCGATTATTAGCTTTCCAACCAAGGCAATCGATTATTAACTTCCCAACCAAAGCAATCGATTGTTAACTTTCCAACCAAAGCAATCGATTATTAGCTTTCCAACTGTAGAATTTTTTATTCGCCCGGCTGAGGCCAAGCGAAACAACCTCATGGGCATTTATTCCTGATGAAACACCCTGCAACCCTTCCTTGTCTACAGAAAACAGGCATTTTGGAATGCCGACAGTATTTTCCATCCTGTGGTCACAACCAGCAACAAAATTAGGTAACAGGGCTATTGGGAAATGTGCATTTAAAGCACTCTTAAAAAGAAGAACAGCACGAAACACACATTTAATGGACTATTAAAAGATTCATTCAATACCTCTCATCCACGTCACCCTCCCCACGGTTATATCAGAATGAGCCGATTCATCACACGGTCATGGATCCCAAATATGGGGCCGTTCAAAAATGATGTAACACTACCCAGGCAGTGTATAATCAGTGGAGGCC
Organism: Myxine glutinosa; assembly: GCF_964187855.1. Taxonomy (NCBI): domain Eukaryota; kingdom Metazoa; phylum Chordata; class Myxini; order Myxiniformes; family Myxinidae; genus Myxine; species Myxine glutinosa. Next base: position 30,963,744 of record NC_136271.1, read on the forward strand.
GACAGGTCTAACGTGTTTGGCCCACAAGAAAACCAAGATGGCGGCCATATCATTTTATCTCAGTGCTATATCATCCTTCTCAGGTCGGCAAATGAGTACCAGATGACTGGTTATAGTGGATGTTGCATCAGCGGCAGCCACGTCCCCAAAAATGATGGAGCCAGCAGCCAAAGGCTGCACACGAACCACCGTACAGATTATAACTGCCTTGTTTTAGTACGATAGTGGGATTTATGTTTATGGGTGGTAGGCAGAAAAGGGAAAGGAGCTATGGATGCGATAGGAGTGAAGGCAGGACAGGGAAAAGGCCATGTATGGAGCATCTGGAAATGGGGGCAGGGGTTCATAATTCATCCATATGTGGCATACATAATAAATAGATGGAGCCATATGCTATCTTGATCTAGACGTGATCACTCGGCGAGGAATATAAACTCTCCATATTGTCAGCAGTTTATCCCTCAGCATGAAGCTGTGTCCTGTTCAATGTGCTTCATTGAATGGATGCTTGGAACACTTCAAACTGTCAATTTAAAATCCAGGGCATTGTCACCACGAAGGCCTAAAATAGAGTCGATCAAGCATCTCCTTAGCAACTACATAAGGTGTTTCTACGTCACCACCAACCTTCTAAAAATGTCACCATTTGGCGAACAAATGATTCTGTTCCTCGAGATTGTAAAAGCAAGCCCATTTATAAGATCGATAAATAATTATCGATATTTAATACTATTGCTTTTTTTTTGTTGTTGTTGTTGTTGTATACAAGATCGAGGCTCGTGTAAGAGCTTGTGATTGCCTATTGCAGTTTCGAAAAATCGTTGTGGTGTATACTCCCAGGCTTCTCCATATTGTGATTAAAATGAATAGTCTCAAGTGCAACAGACAGATATGTTCGTCTCCCGATGCAGGGTGGTCGTCGGGCTACATTAGGTGATAAAGAGGATCCTGGGGGTCTAAAGGGGTCTTGGTGTTTTGAAGGGTCTCGTGATTTTAAAGCGTCTGTGGGGTCTTCGGGTTCTTAAAGGGTCTTAAGGTTGCAATACCCTCTCCTCTGGCAAGGGTAATTAAGAGATTAAATTAAGAGGTTTAAATTAAACAACGAAACATCTCGCGAGATGACAGAATGTCGCGATATGTGATGGACATACAAACAAAGATTACATTTTGAGTTAATTAGCTAATTATCTCACCACCTGGATGGGGGGGGGGGGGGGGGGAGGAAAGGTTTTTGCGCATTGACGTCATGAATCATCAAATATGATAATACAATAACCATGAATACAGTAATTCCATGCAAGGTTACCTGACAGGAGTAAAACTATGATCATAAAAGAAGTGTCCACAGGGCGAGGATTACCCATGGGTTGACCGTTGCCATTTCCCCAAACGTGGGAAACTCGACTGTACAATTTGTGATAATGATAACCATCCCTGACCATGTTGTGGAACATTTTCTCAGCATCCTGAGCACCTCCATGAGGCTTAATTTGAATGAATGGGGGAAAAGGGGACTACGGCTAGGCCAAAGGATAAAATAAACAACTCCACGAGGCGGCAAGGAACCTGGGAGGGAGTGCACCATTTCCGGATCTTTATGGAAAATGGGGGAAAAGGTTCAATCCTCGAAGGTTGGGAGCGCTTTATCAACGATGATAAGAAGGTCGAGACTGTTCTCTACTCTGTTCAGTTACTCAGCTGCCCACTTTATATTCCGTAAAGGCAGGTCAAGGAGGAAAATCCCAACTTAAGTTCCAAACTTTTGTGGTTTTTTTCTCTCTCTGTGTGTACATCCAGGCCTCCAGGCCAGCCCTACATTATGAGCTATCAGAAAGGGATTCGACTCTGAGGAACCACGTGGTATGCTTCAGAATGCAGTCGTGTACTCCCATTTGTCATCCTTGTTGTCCTGGGTTCGTTTCTTGGTGGAATCAGATCAGATGGAAACTTTCGCTGTGCTAAGAACTAAGAGGATGCGCTGCGTTATAGAGCAGACCGTGGGACCATACATTTCACCGTTATACCTTTTGAATGTAACTGAACCTACGCTATCCTTCCCAAGAGAGGCTTTGGGCCTATATATATGGGTAAAAATGCAACTTCCAAGCTACTTGAGAAATTCTACGAGAGGAGTTCAAAAAGTGAGGACTGCACAATTACAATGGAGGGAAACATTTGGGGACAGAGGGCACACGGAGTAAACTTACCTGGTGTTATTATCCCTTCTCCATTGCTGTTTTTGCAAAAAATGCATTCTACATGATATTTCAGTGTATTTATCTCTCACTGAAGTTATGGGGTAGGGGACAAGAGTTAGTTTAAGGCCATAGACACCTTGTGTGTACGCGTAGTTTAGAACGCTCATCATGCATTAAGTGTGTGGTGGGGATAAGCAGTGTTCAGTATTGCTCACGCAGAGGGAGTGATGTCCAATTTAGATGTAATGTGTCACATCCCTTTTGTTCCCTTATAGTGAACTGTGCAAAGCCAGGCAAGTTTAGAGGGCAGTACTTACATTTACCTCCCATATTATAGGGGGGGGGGGGGGCAGAGCAGTGCGCAGGGAGGAGATGGCCCTGCCCAGCTGTGGGCGAAAAGTGGGTCAGTATGTGGGAGTCAGATTTTGGACAGTTCCTGGTCCATGATTGGTAGAACTTCCAGGTCAGTAATTGCTCTGCTGTGCCAGGTGAGAGACCATATATGATGTACACCATGCTTATCAGTGGAGACACGGTGATTGGTTTGTACCACCAAACACCTCAATGCAACAACTTCTGTGGAGAGGATGTAGCTCAAGGCTGTTGATAAAGCTCTTGCCCTGCCCTTGCTCTTGCCATGCCCTCGCTCTTGCCCGGCCCTCGCTCTTGCCCTGCCATCGCTCTTTCCAGGCCCTCGCTCTTTCCAGGCCCTCGCTCTTGCCCGGCACTCGCTCTTGCCCTGCCCTCGCTCTTGCCCTGCCCTCGCTCTTGCCCAGCTCTCGCTCTTGCTCTTGCCTTTCTCTCGCTCTTGCCCTTCTCTCGGTCTTTGTCATGCTCTCGCTCTTGCCCCACCTTTGCTCTTGCCCCGCCCTTGCTCTTGCCCCGCCCTCGCTCTTTGCCCTGCTTTCGCTCTTTGCCCTGCTCTCGCTCTTTTCCCTGCTCTCGTTCTTTGCCCTGCTCTCGCTCTTGCCCCGCCCTCGCTCTTGCCCTGCTCTCTCTTGCCCTCGCTCTTGCCCCGCCCTCGCTCTTGCCCCGCCCTCGCTCTTGCCCCGCCCTCGCTCTTGCCCAGCTCTCGCTCTTGCCCTGCTCTCGCTCTTGCCGTGCCCTCGCTCTTGCCATGCTCTCTTTTTGCTTCTAGGTCTACTGCATGCATCCTGTTCTCCTGTTCATTAATGGTGGGTGTTGGCAAGCCTGCGTTTCACCTTATACTTCGCTCTGCACTCTTACAGCCTGTGATTCGCCCTGCTTGCATCTCTATTCATTTGTCTGGTTCGGTGTGCACGATTGGTGCGTGTGGGGCCCATAGGGGGTTCGTTTTTTTCTTCTTGTTCAATAATTGTGTCTGTTCTATCGGGATTCTGTTCTGTGTCCTGGTGTGTGTTAATAATTCATTTTGTTAAAAGAGAGTGTGCCTCATGGTCCTGCCATTTTGCCGTGCCAACTTTGGCTTTATTTTGGGTCTTACAACTGGGAAAGTGCAAGACCCCACCAGAATATGTGCACTCACACTCAAACACTGCGATGTTAGTTCTTGTCCTTGTTACACCTTAATATCCCGGTTAGGCCTCAGTGTGGCTAATAACCACCTCGATTGCTGTTATAAGGAGGTTGCTGTCCAGGTGATAGTATGTACTTGAGAGTCTATCGACGTGATGCATTTGTGCATCCTAGGATTCATGATCGACGATTTCCTCAATTGAAGAGTAGTAAGAAAGAAATACAAAGCCTAAAATGAAAACTTAAGGACTCGGCACATACAAAGATAGATTTGGCACAAAGACCAAATAAACTCCCAAATCTAGAATCTGAAATGACAACAAAATAAAACAAACATGCATGTGACAAAGCTGACATTCATTTTGTACATGCAGGCAAGCCGGTGTAAATATGTATTTCACGTCAAGTACACAAAGGAGAAAAAATGCTTCCATATTTTGCTCGCTCTCGCTCTCTGATGTACCATCTCTGGGTGGTTTGCCATTGCCTTCCCAGCAGTATTCATGGCAGGAATTTGTAATTTGTTCATTGTGCCAGCGACAGCTCGCCTACTCTTGATGAGGGATAATATGGGGTCTTTAACGTCCACCAACTCATGCCGGCAGACGGGACGCCCAAGTTGACATCCATCCAAAGGACGCAAGCTCTGATACAATGCCGTCTGGGATGCACCAGGATGTCAACTGTCAGGTTAGGAATGAATCTCGGACAGACAAGGCAGCTTTCTTATTCTTTCATTGTGTGCTTGTTATTTCCTGTGAATTATTGGGCAGTGTTCCTGGTAAATTGTCGATTATTCCTTTCTCAACCAGCCGAGTAATTTACCTTGCTCACCAAAACGCACAGTTGCCGTGGTGTGCTGAAAAAATGATTTTGGTGGAGTAGGAATAAGCATCTTGAGAACATACACGGTGATTCAGGGCAGGCCAAGTGAGGGATCTAGTGAGCTAGCTCCTTTATAATCTGTATTGTGGAGGTTATTTCCGATTTATCTCTGACGTGCACTTAACAATTACTGTATAGTCAAAAAAAACCTCCCCATTATGGCCACAGACCTGGATGGAATGAAGGAACCGAATGGTAGGAAGAGCGGGGGTGGTAAAGAAGTAAAGGAACATCGCAAGTGGGACAAATGACAAAGGGGATAGGTTAGGACGGAATGGCACATCTTGATGAAGCTATGACAGAGCTGGAGATAATATGGAGCAGAGCTTTGGAGCCAGGTGCACAGATTGGATGAACTCGTTCAGGACGGGGATTCTCCTGTTTCTCTCACACCACAGACCCAACTCCCTTTAAGATCACGGAAGGACCGACTTCTCAATGTGGCACTCTTTTTCGCCACCTGACCATTTGTCTGCCCTCACCACTGTGCAAGGATATTCCGGCACGTCACACAAAGTTGCCAGCCTATGGTTGTGTGTCCGTGCTGTATCCTTTCAAAAGGCTGAGCTTCAAGCACACAAAAAAATTTTTTTTAAATTAAAGTCTTTGGTACGACTGAACGATGGTTTGAACGGCCAATCTCCCAGACACAGAGTAGATAAGCCACCAAGTCTGTTTCACCACCACCACCATCATCATCATCATCAATGACATCCAACTCGAAGATTCAAATGAACGTGCTTCTCTTATCTTAAATCTTATTTCCCTACTATTTTACTTCTTCCTTTGCAGGAGGCCACTTCTGTGACTATGGGCCTATCCCCTCTGCTACAATGAGTCATAAAGTCCCACAGACGCAGGTCTGTGGGACTTTATGGAACCAAGCTAACTAAAAAGAGCAATCATAGATTGCAGACCCTCACCATGACTTTTGTGTGGTGTTTGTGTGCTGGTGTGTTACGGAATTAATATGCTGCAATATGTAACTAGACATACCGTAAAATGGGGTGAATAGGGACAGCAAGGTGAATAGGGACACAAACTGAAAAAAAGTTCGGAAACTTTTTTCGCTGAAAATTGACAACCATACTGATTTGTTGATATTTGGGTTGAAAGTGTTCTCTTGTTTTTTTAAAAAGCAACTTATAGTCCCTATTAACCCCATATATGGGTTAAATAGGAATAAATAGGATTTTTATGGCTGTCCCTATTCACCCCGTTTTACGGGTGAATAGGGACAGTCACTAATACAAAAAAATAATAATCAAGAAATAGGGACAGTTTGGGGAAATTTTTTATCCCATATTTCTTTTCATTGGCACCGTGGTTTATATTATGGGTGCATATTATGTGCATCCATCTGAGCTATCAATTTAGCAATAAGTTGGAAACTCAGGATTGTTTCTTGATTATTATTTTTTTGTATTAGTCCCTATTGTCCCTATTCACCCGTAAAACGGGGTGAATAGGGACAGCCATAAAAATCCTTTTTATTCCTATTTAACCCATATATGGGGTTAATAGGGACTATAAGTTGCTTTTTAAAAAAACAAGAGACACTTTCAACCCAAATATCAACAAATCAGTATGGTTATCAATTTTCAGTGAAAAAAGTTTCCGAACTTTTTTTCAGTTTGTGTCCCTATTCACCTTGCTGTCCCTATTCCCCCCATTTTACAGTACGCATGTTACAATAATGAGTAATAAATTAACGTACTTGCGTTACCGTAGTATGTAATTAATAGATGTGCTCACGTTTCAATAAAGTGTAATAAATATATGTACTCACATTTAAATAATATGTAATAAATAGACCTACTCACAAAACTACCTAAATCCAGAATAACTGCTCACCTCCACGCATTTGTTCCTCTTCTTCCCCACCTGTGGAATCAACATCCACATCCTTTTCAATCTCATTATTCCCTCCAGGTCTTCAATACAGCTGTTCACCATCATCTCCGATCGTCCACAATCCAAAACCATGATCTATTCTACCTGCGTTAACCCCATCCCAGCCAAATCCCTCCCTCCCCCTTCCAATTTTCCCTCCTTGGAGTTTCCTTACCTCTCCATCTTATCCACCCAGTGCAGCATGCGTGTTTTGCGTCCTGTTCTTGGCTGTTATATCCTGATCCATGAAATGTACAAGCTCTTCCACAAGCCTCGACTATGTTTACAAGAAAACCCCGTTAATAAGGATATTCTCGAATCTGCGATCAAATTAAACTATATAATTGGTCCAAATCCAATGAGGGAAAAGGTAGACGTCTCTTATTTTATTTAAGGAACACCTTAACACGTGCAGTGACATTAAATGGCTATGGATACCCAAGTGAGAAAAGTTGGTTAACAATTGGAAAAAAACAAACTCTGCAAAAGAAAAATCAAATACAATTCAATATAGTCTCATTAGTAGTTTGACATTTTCCCACCCCACCTCTGGTCTGACCTATAGGTACCCACACTTGCCAAAAGCTTTTCGAATACCAACCCAGCTATAAACTGTCATCCCGGTTTTCACAGGCAGGGTATCTCATCAATATGTATGTGTGCCATGCCTCGGATGGACGTTAAAATGGGCATCCTGTCTGTCAGCTTTGTTGGTGGACGTTAAATATACCATGGTGTTCTTCGCAAGAAGTAGGCGAGCTATTGCCAGCACCATGAACAAATTAGAAACTCCTGCTCTAATGTACAGGCGGCACTGCATCAGCAGCACACCCATACTCCAGGCAATGATGCTACCCTGCAGCCTTGTCTGCATACGGACAAACAAACGAACCCCCATCTCTGACCTACTTCAATATTTTCAAGAATCCTTCAGAATTCACCAATTTTGTAGCATCATCACCCAAAAGTACTTGGATAATGATTACACGCCATAATTTTGCATTTTACCTCCGAAGACCGCAACATGAAGGGGAAAATAATTGAATAAATCAATAAACATACAAGGAAAATATTCTTTTATTCAAAAACTCAGCCAAACAAATCATTGCCGAAAGCTGTTCCTTTTCAAGGAAATATAAGTGGCAACGCCACCATAAATCCATGATTGCACGTCTCTCACATGGATTCATGACGATATTTAAACTGTCAATCCTTAATGAATCGTAATCGATGCAGGACAATTCACAACGTTGCAGTTTTGCATCATTGTGGCTGAAGACCGGGAATGCAAAGTGAGACTTCAAAATCACATGCAAAGCGCTGCAATTTGCTGTACCTTCTGCAGCTCGATCAGCATCTGCCGAACCGTGTCCTTGGTCACGCCGAGAACATCTGCTTCATCTTGCTGCTCTGTTCCAAACAGCTCCTCGAGTGCTGAAAAGACAACATGAGAACGGGTCGTCAACACGATCCATTCTTGCCGTTGAGCAGGGTTCAATCCACGACAGGATCAAATTTAACCGAAAACTATTTTTATGTAGTGCTGGCAGGGAGCGCAGCTCGTATACCCGTCTGCAGACCTTCAGATGGCTATGCAAAGCCGGCTGTCCTGTCTACATGAGTAAGTATTGCGTACTGGTACCCTGGCCAAATTTCCTGGCTGTAGATGATAACCCAGATGAAACTAATAGTATTGGTTAGTACACAGATGATAAGGAAATTGTTCGACTAACTTAACAGGTACAAGTGTTTTAATACATTTTAACTTCTTAGTTGTAGCACGAGTGGACACCACTGTGTCCTTCGCGAAAAGTAGACGACCTATCACCGGCACCCTGAACAAATTACGAATTCCTGTCCTAACCTGCAGAGGGTGGTGCATCAGTGGCACAGCCACACCTTCAGCCAATGACGCTACCCCACAGCTTTGTACTGCATACAAAAGAAAAGTAGTAGTAATTACCTGTGAGCTGCTCTGTAATGAAGTCCATCCTTCTTGCCACCATTTCTTGTAGCATTTCTATGTGCTTAAGAAGATTCTGCTGACAAATGCTTTCCTGAAGGTTTTTCGTGCCCGAATCTTTGGGTTGAATCTCCTGTGCCGAGATGCTGCACCCCATCCGTGACTCTCCCTCTTGACTATCAAGCTCCGATTCCTTCTTCAGACCCTTCAGGATCAACATATCGAGCTGGTTTGCCGGTCTCTCAGGACCTGACTCATCTGTGTTGCATGACGACATCAACCGTTCCCCCCGTGTTCCAAATTCTGAAACACCTTGCAAAGAAGATGGTGTGCCTTTTCTGTAAGCTTCCTGCAAAAAGAATAGCGTGTAAAATCAATTCAAAATGCAACACCTAGTTATGTTTGGTTCCTACAATATCCACAATCAATAAACAACAACACTCTGCTCACTTGGTAAACGGTTGGAACATGGCACTGGCTCGTAAGCAAATTTTATTCATTTGCTTTCAATCTCAGGAATAATGAATGTCAGAGAGCAACACTGCTTGGTGGGAAGTAAATGCGCTAAAATGAAAAGTAGTGGTTGGGTGGGGGAGGAGTGGAATGGCAGCACAGAGAGGCGGCCAACATTTGCTCCGAGCTGCTCCTTAACAAAAGCCATGTGATTGGGGTAAAATGAGTACCGGTACTTACTTACTTATCCTCTTTGTCCCAATGGGACATACGGCTGCTACAAGCTTTCACCATTTATCTCTATCCTGAGCTACATTCTGTGCCTCACACTACGATAGACCCAACTCCACCAGATCAGCTACCGTAGTCCTACGAGAAGTTGCTTATGGCCTGCCTGGTTTCCTCCTTCCTGGCTCGGCCTTGTCCATCCCAAAGCAACATTGGGGATTCGGCCAGGGGATATTCCAAGCACGTGGCCAAGCCAATGAAGGCGGCGACACTTAATTCCAAGGGCAATGCTGTGGCAAATGGCTTTTTCATTCAAGTCTTTGATGGATATCTTATTAGGCCAGAAGATGCGGCAGATTTTCCGAAGAAAGGCATCCATTGTGGAAAGACTCTACCTTGCTCATATTTGACTTAATTACCTGCCAGCACTCAGAGCTATAAAGAAGAACAGACTTGACAATGCTGTTATAAAGTCTTATCTTTGTCTTCAGGCTGTACTGCTTCGACTTCCATATAGAATGGAGTTGAGCGAATGCATTACAAGCTTTGCGGAGTCTTGCCTTGATGTCTTTCTTGGCTCCATTGTCTTTGCTGATGAAACTGCCAAGGTATGTAAACTCATCCACAGCCTCTAGGGCTTCTCCGTTTAAAGTAATGGGTGCAGAAGGTGCGGTGTTGATATTCATCACCTTGGTCTTTGTGGTATTAATATTGTTGCGAATATGGAATTTGGCCTCCATATCCGCTTGTAAATATTCCCCTATTTTCTCCAATACTCCCCAACTTTCCCCAATCCCCCATTCCCTAGTCCCATTGCATGTAAATAACAATCAGTAGAGCCGACCTTCCCCTTATTCCCCCATTAAATGTCGTGCCCAGGTCCACCGCACCACACGTAGACAACTTTCGGACATCTTCCTAGTTATTCTTAATCTATGTCAGTTAAGGCCTCGTTTCCATTAATTATGACTCTTCGTTGCACCAGAATGTGATTATATGGCATCAGTAGTGAGTTTAGGACCTTTCCCATACCTCCTCCCATCTTCTTCCCCAAACAACAACTACAACAACAATTACAACTACAACTACGACTACAACAACAGAGGGGCGGGGAGTGTGCGTCCTCACACCGGCTCGGTTACCCGCCATGACCATGCGCTCCACGGCGTTACCCCGAAGGGGCTGGCTGTCAGCTCCTCGTCAGGGGCGGAGCCAGTAACCCCCCCACGCACCCAATGAGAAGCAACGTGCCGATTCCATCTGGGGCGGAGCTAACGAGCCGAGGGCGTGTCACTCCCCGCCGGATATACGCGGCCCCGCGCCGGATGTGACGACAGATGCGCCTCAGCTTGGAGAGAGAAGCCACCGCCACCCCCAGCGCGACGATACCTCCCCGCATCTTTGGACCGGACCGGACCGTACTGTACCCTGCCCCGAGCCCAGGAGGACCTGGAGCCATCGATACCCGCTTTCCTGTCATCAACCCCCGTGTGAGTCAGCCGTTGTCCCGTTTGTCTGTCGTCTGTCCGGGGTTAATATAAGAGTGTGTCTAAGTGCCTGTCTTTCTGTGATTATACCTCTAGCCCCTGTAATCTGACCTTTCCGTACGAATATAATCTCCTCCGGAGGTCTTGAGAATTGAAACATTGGTGTCGTATTGTGTTATTGTAATCCAGCCGGGTGTCTTCTTTTTCTTATTGAGCCAGCATCGCGCGACTAGTCAACGTTCGGGCACAATCGGGTAACTTGTGCAGACGTGGTCATACCATAAAACCGCTCGGTAAATAACATCCAAGCCACGTCTGTAACAATTGGTGTCTGGGAGTGAGATTCGAGGCCCGACCAAATTTAAAAAAAAAAAAAAATGAATAGAGAAAAAAAAAAAAATTTGGTCAAAATTTGGAGCGGCCGAAATTCGTTTTGTTTTACAAAACCCGAATTTTGAAAGTCGCGCTATGGCGGATCAAGACGGCTGGGGTCCGGTAGGGGAGAGTGAAGCAGGGTCGGTCCAGGACCAAATTGAGACACGTGAGGAGAGCGAAACAGCGGGGGTAGCAAACGCACAAAATGGCGCCTCGCTGGTCACCGCGCCCGCGACCGTAGCAGCGCCGCCGATGGATTGGGGCCTATTTATGGAACAAATAAAGGCGCTCATGGTCCAGACAAGTGAAGACCTGAGGAATGACTTGGGAAACCAAATGGGGGTAATGGGGAACCGGATGGAGGCTCAGAATGAGCAATTGGGGGTAATGGGGAACCGGATGGAGGCTCAGAATGAGCAATTGGGGGTAATGGGAAACGAAATGGGGGTAATGAGGGACGCAGCGAGGGGTACTGGTGAGAAGTTAGACAATAATTTTGAGAAGTTAGACAAAAATTTTGAGGGGTTAGACAATGGGATAAAAGAGGTGAGACATGGGTTAGAGGGGGTAGAAAATAGAATGGCTGCCCAGGAGAATCAAATAGAGGGAGTGAAAAATGGGTTAGAGGGGTTAGAAAACAGTATGGAAGGCAAATTGAGGGACATGAGGGACCAAGCGGAAAGGGAAGTTAAACAAATGGAGCAGCAGATAGAGGGGGTCAGAATGGGGGTAGAAACCAAACTGGATGCTCACAGGGAGGAAATGGAGCAGATGAGGGTGGCATCTGGGCAGGAGATGCAAGTGATGGGAGAGGAGATCAGAAGAGGAGTGAGTGAGGAGGTCGGAGGAGTGCGCGAGGAGGTGAGGCACTGTAAGGAGCGCATGGAGAAAGAGGTGAGAAAGGGGACTGTAAAATTGCAAGGTGGTATAGAGGAGTTGACGCTGGGAGTAGAACAACTGACAGTGGGACAAAAGGAGTTGGGGGACCAGGTAAAGAAGAACACAGCGGTAATAGAGGGTTTAAAATCGACACAGAAGGAGATGAAAAAGGACGTAGGGGTAATTAAAAAAGAGTGTCAGACGGTACATGAGGACCTGACGAGGAAAATGGACAAGGTGGTAGAGGTAATGGAGGTTAAAGAGCGGGAGGTGCGGGAGCACATAGAAAAAAATAAAGTGGAGTTAGAGGAAGAACTTAAAGGGGCGCACGAAGAGATGAAGGAGATGAAGCAAAAATTAGAAGAAGTGGAAGAAGGGGTGAGCGAAATTAAAAAGCGACGGAGAGAGGATAAGAAAGAGATAAAAGAGGAGGTAAAAGAATTGGTCCAGAGTCTGTGTTCGGATCGTGATGATGTGCTCATTAACCGGATGAGGGATTCGCAGGTGATGGAGGAGAAGCGAAGAGAAAGAGGACCCGGTGTAAGTGGTGACCAATATGGTCGTGCGTATGATGCGCCAGGTGATTTAATAAGCTTGGGGGTCGAGATAGACCCGGATGTTCGTGAGAGGCCAAGAGTGAGGTGTATGGCTGGTCCGGAGGGTATGGAACGAGAGGTGCGAGGTGTGGGTGAGCAAGGTTGTGGTGGTGGTGGTATGGAATGGGTAGCGGGTTGCGGAGGTGTGACCCATGCATCAACACCAACAGGGGTAGTTGTTGGAGGGACCGGGGAGGCACGAGAGCCCCTTGGGGGTAGTGTACTGTGGGGGCCCGGCCGGTTCGGCCCCGCGCTGACCCCGCAAGGGGCGACGCACGGGGTCCGGCAGGCGGGCAACGACTCACATATGAGGTGGTCCCACAAGGTCCCACTCGCGCCGTATGACGGCAAGAGTGATCTACGCGCGTACCTGGCGCAGTTCGACTGTGTGTGTAAGGGCAACGGTTGGGGTGAGGACGAAGGTGGAGTACACCTGGTGGCCGCATTGCGCGGCGCGGCGGCGGAGGTGCTGACGGCATTACCAGCGGGTGCTCTCACCCTGCCAGCCCTCCGCGACGCCCTAATTAATCGATTCGGCATAGAACAGCAGAGCGAGCTTGTTAAAGCTCAGCTCGCGCTGCGAAAACGCAAGCCCCAGGAAGCCATCGGGGAACTTGCCCACGACATTCGCCGCGCAGTGGGGATCGCACATGCTAGCATGGCAGCGGATTCCCGGGAAAGCCTGGCGCTGGACCATTTTATCCAGGCCCTCCCGGATATTGAGCTCCGGCAACAGCTCGCCATGTGGCGCCCGCAGACTCTGAGCCAGGCGGCTGACGCTGCGGCCCGTTGGGAAGCAGCGAGGCCCCTAGCCCGAGGGGGCGAGCGTCTCGCAATGGCGGTCCGCCAGGTGGGACCCCCGATGGAGGGCGGACCCCTTAGGGGACCCGCCCCCGACGTGGGTCCTGACCTGGCGGGCATGGTCCGGAGGCTGGTGGACCAGCGCCTGGCGGGACCTGGACCATGGCAGGCGGCCCCGGAGGTGGCCCGCGGTGGACCACGAGCGGGTAATCCAATTCGGACCTACAGGGGGGGGAATTTGGAATTCCGGAGGCAAGCACCTTATCAGGTGAGGTGCTATACCTGCAACCGCCTGGGTCACCTGGCGCGGCACTGTCGAAACGCGCGCCGGGATGATCCCCGGCAGTTGAGGTCCTCAACTCCGCCCAGGGGGGAGCGGGTTAGCCGACCCCAGACACCCCCCCGCCAGACCCCGGGAAACTAGAAGGTGTCGGGCACGTAGGGCGGTGTTCGGCAGCAGAGGATGGAGGAGAGCCCTCATTGACGCGACAGGTCATTTATTGTGGCCAAATTGGAACCGGTAGCCTGACAATTAGATGCAAAATTGCCGGCGTGGGGGTAGACGCCGTAGTGGACACAGGAGCTAGCGCCACGATCATCAGCCCTGTGGTCCTTGATTCGAGCGCAGGTGGCTGGGATAAGATCCAGCGCCTGCAAAATTATAGTTTGCAGCTTGCTACCGGGGTAACGGCCCCGATCATAGGGCGTGGTTCTGTGACCCTCAAGTTAGGGTCGGTAAGGAGGGAGATAGATGTTTGGGTGGCGGAGGTGTGCGACCCATGTTTAATAGGGTTGGACCTGTTGACTGCCAGCGGTTGTAAAATCGACTTGTGCCGGGGGATCCTGCAGGTGGGAGTAGAAGAGCTGCCGTTAGGGGGAGTGAGCACGGCCGAGAGAGCGGAGCTGGAGGCTTCCGAGGCCGTGACCATCCCCCCAAGGGCCGAGGCGATAGTGCCGGCCCGGTGGGCAGCTCGCCCAACATGGCAGGAGTCCTGCGGCCTGGTCGAACCGGTGGCAGCGCAGTCCATACCGGGTTTAATCGTGGGCCGCACCCTTGTAAAAACGGACGGACCGGTAGTGGCCGTCCGAGTAATAAATATGAGTACAGAACCACGCACTATAGTAAGGGGCACGAGGGTAGCTGGCTGCACCCCAGTTGAGGAAGTCGCGACAGTGAGGGGCGAGAACGTCCAGCCGAGCCGACCCCGGGGGGAGCCTTCAATAACAAGTAGGAATTGGCCCGATCCCATTTGCGAGATGGTAAATCATAGCAGCGTAGAGTTGGGAGGTACCCAGAGGGAGGCCTTACACAAACTGGTTGGGTCCCATTTGGACCTCTTCTCCCTGTCCACCGAGGATATTGGACGTACGGGCCTGGTGAAACATCAGATCCACACCGGTGAGGCCCGGCCTATTCGTCAGGCCGCCCGACGGCTCCCTTGGAGCAAGAGGGCGGAAGCTGACGAGCAGGTTGCAAAAATGCTCGACGCAGGTGTGATCGAGCCCTCGGGAAGTCCTTGGATGTCACCTGTTGTGCTGGTCAAAAAGAAGGATGGGACCACGCGGTTCTGCGTGGACTATCGCCAGCTAAACAACGTGACACTCAAGGACTCATATCCCCTGCCAAGGATTGATGACACCCTCGATGCCGTTGCGGGCTCAAATTGGTTCACAACTTTGGACCTCAAGAGTGGGTATTGGCAGGTGGAGATGGATAGGGCAGGGAAGGAGAAAACGGCATTTTCCACAGGTAAGGGACTGTATCAGTTTACTGTGATGCCGTTTGGTTTGTGTAACGCCCCCGCCACCTTTGAGAGATTGATGGAGCATGTACTAGGCGGCATGCCATGGCAATCATGCCTGGTGTACCTGGATGACGTCCTGGTACATGCCCAAACGTTCCCCCAGGCACTAGCTAATTTGGACCAGGTGTTCGGGTGCCTCAGACAGGCAGGGTTGAAGCTGAACCCGAGTAAGTGCACTTTGTTTGCAAGAGAGGTGGCCTATCTAGGTCACGTGATTGGCCGCGAGGGGGTAAAAACAGACCCAGACAAAATTAAAGCGGTAGAGGAGTGGCCCGCACCACGTACCATCAAAGAGGTGCGGGGATTTTTGGGACTCTGCTCCTACTACCGGCGCTTTGTGGCGAAATTTGCGGAGTTGGCCCGTCCCCTCCACCGGCTTACGGAGAAGGGGACGCGATTTAATTGGACACGGGAGTGCCACGAGGCCTTCCAAAAATTGAAGGGGTGTCTAACATCCGCACCCCTTCTAGCTTACCCCACTAGTGACGGGACATTTACCCTGGACACGGATGCGAGCCAGGAAGGATTGGGCGCAGTTTTGTCTCAGACACAGGAGGGCGTGGAGAGAGTGATTGGTTATTATAGTCGGGCCTTAAGTAGGCCCGAGAGAAATTATTGCGTCACTCGCAAAGAGTTATTGGCTATGCTGGCTGCCATGAACCATTTCCACCCGTACTTGTACGGGCGGAAATTTTTGGTTAGAACTGACCATTCCTCCTTGCAATGGCTCCTTCGGTTCAAGGAACCGGAGGGCCAAATTGCAAGGTGGTTGGAAAAGTTGCAGCAGTACGATTTTGATGTGGCCCATAGGGCCGGGAAGGCCCATGGTAATGCGGACGCACTCTCTCGGCGTCCTTGTCTGGGGGAAAACTGTAAATTTTGTGCGAGACACGAGGAGAGGGAGCAATTGGGCGATTCCGCCCCGATTCTCGTCGTCCGGGCAACCCGGGTGAGAGGGCCAATTTTGCCACTAACCGCGGACGAGGAATTTGGAGAGTTGGCTTGGAGCACGGCCCAGCAGGAGGATCCTGTTCTGGGGCCGGTGTTCCAATGGGTCAAATTGGGGCAAAGACCAAAGGGGGAAGAGGTCACCCCCCTCGGGGCACAAACAAAGGCATATTGGGCTCAGTGGCAGACCCTGGAATTGAAAGGCAACATCTTGTATCGCAAGTGGGTGGAGGTTCCCTCTGATCGAACTTCCTGGCTGGTGATAGTCCCTGACAAATTCAAGAACGTCATATTGCAACAGGTGCATGGTACCCGCTCCGGCGGCCATTTGGGCAGGACAAAGACAATATCTCGGGTCCGCCGGAGGTTCTATTGGGTGAATATGGGGCGCGACATACAGGACTGGTGTCGGAGATGCGACGCCTGTTCTGCCAAAAAGGGACCAGCACGGAGGATGAGGGCCCCCCTTCAATTACATCAGGTGGGGGCCCCCCTTGAGCGGGTGGCTATGGATATTCTAGGACCGCTGCCCCGCACCCGCCAAGGTAATAAGTATATCCTCGTTGTAATGGACTATTTCACCAAGTGGCCGGAGGCCTACGCCCTCCCCAACCAAGAAGCAGGGGTGGTAGCGCAGGCCTTCGTGGAAGGATTTGTGTGCCGGCATGGGATTCCACAGGAGTTGCACACCGACCAGGGACGAAATTTTGAGAGCAAATTGCTAAAAGATGTGTGCAGTCTCCTGTCAATTCGGAAAACCAGAACAACGCCTTTAAGACCTCAATCTGACGGGATGGTGGAAAGATTCAATCGAACTCTAATCCAACAACTGGCACTGTTCACCACCACCCGTCAGGATGACTGGGACGAACATCTCCCTTACTTGCTCATGGCCTACCGAACCAGCCAGCACGGGGCCACCGCATGCAGTCCAGCGTTGCTTATGTATGGGCGGGAGTTACGGGCTCCCGCCGACTTGCTATGCGGTCCCGTGCCAGACACAGTGGTTAACCCGCCGAGGGAGGGGTACGCACGTCACCTAGAGGAAGGCATGGAGCTAGTCCATGCCTTCGCCCGCCGCCAACTCCATCTGGCGGGGGAAAAGATGAAGCGCAGGTACGACGACCGGAGCCAGGGGAGTCAATACGCTCCGGGGATGAAGATTTGGTTCTTTAATCCCCGGAGGCGGAAGGGAAGGTGCCCAAAACTCACCTCCCCCTGGCAAGGCCCAGGAGTCGTCCTGTCGCAAATCTGTGACGTGGTCTTTAAGATCAAAATGGGGCCACGAGCCCTCCCTCGGATCGTCCACGCCGACCGGATAAGACCTTACACCGGCGAGCAGGCGCCCCCGTGGATTGCCTCGGCTTTAGATGCCGAGGCGGGACCCAGTACCTCTGAATAAGGGGGGGCTTATTAGTGCCAGAGGACTGGGGGATTGAGGAGCGATAGGCCCGGTGGGAGAGGGTGGCATCCCTGCCACCCTTCCCATGGTGGGGGCAAAGGAGCTATAGCTTATGGGGTGTATGGCAGTGAAAACTAGCCCGGGTGGGTTAGGATATTGTGTGTAGGGATCTAGCGAAGATGACAGTAGGTAACGTTAAGGTTAGTTAGTGACTGATACCTGTAGTGGGGACGCAGGTAGATTAGTGTGGATTATAATGACGAGGGAGCGCAATAGTTAAAGGGACGACTGGGAAGCGCAAGTTTCAGAAGGGAGTAGTTAGCTGAGATGATGCCGTGTGTGTGTGAGAATTGAACAGGTGTGATTGCACAGGTGTGCAACTGGACAGGTGTGTGGAGCAGTGTATGAGTAGTGAGTGTGTGGATCAGCGCGAATGCGCTTGGGGAGAGAAGGGTGCAGGTGGCACCAGGTGTGAGAGCACAGGTGTGCAGGTACAGGTGTGTGGAGAGAGTTGGAGTGAGTGGTACGGAGTGGTGTGCATGGTGCGAAGGTGTGGATGGGGGAAGAGTGGACCCCTTTCACGAGCACCCGGGGCGGGTAGTGTAAGTGTTAGGTAGAGGGTGCAGGTAAATTGTGGTTGGATATTGGCATTTGTGGTGCGGTTGCAGAATGGTGTTGTGAATGGGTGCATTAGTGTTGTGGAAATGGCTGGGCGTGTAGCCTGTTAGTGTGTGTAGTTGGTTGGGCACTCCACCACTGTGAGGATGTCGGCCAGGTGAGGCCGCAGGTGGGCTCTGGGAGCCGGTAGTTGTGAGTGGGTGCCTGAGGATCCCGGGTGTGGATCGGGCAGCCCAGTGCCAGAGAGGGCACCGAGTGGGGAGAGAGCCAAAGGGCCTTCCCCAGGTAGTTAGGTTAGGGTAAGGAGCAGGTAAGCTCGGAGGCAACTGCAGTGGTGGAGGTGTGCAGGTGGGTAGACCCACTGGGAGAGGTACACGCCACAGCCCAGAAATTGTGCGAGGGCACCGGGAGATGAATCGGGGGAGTGAGACCCCAAATTGAAAAGCACCACAGTTTGGCCAATGGGAATTGGTTTTTAGAACCCATAGTGTAAGAGGGCCAATGGTTTGGCCGGAGAAAGACCCCGGGTAGTGTAAAGTTGTTAGTCATTTAGGAGATAGTTAGGATTGATGAACCTGTCGCACCATACGCAGCCACTTACCTGTGGTGATGATGATGACTCCACACCTGTGTTTTCTTTGTTTGTTGCAGGAAATGAGATTGCTGTGTGGATTTGTGAGACGCATCACGACGTGGATGAGACATTGGGGTGATTCCATCTCTCCCTCCCTAGGAGGGACTGATGATGAATTGGTAATGGCAAATTTTGATGTGCAGTTGGAGATGGCAAATTTTGATGAGAGTTGAAAATGGCAAATTTGATTGGTTAGGAGGGAGAGAAGACGAATTTGGTTTATGGGAGGAACGGGGAAGACAGTAGGGATGTTTGTTGATTTGTAAAGTAGATGTTTATGGGTAGTGTTGTGTTGTGTGGATACAGTAAGGGGTAAGGGAGGGGCCATGTAGGTTACCTGGTGGGGGGGGGGGCGTACGATAGGAACGTACCTGTCTCACCTGGTTCCCATGTGCCCCCAGTGTGCATTACCTTATATTGCGTGCACTTTTGCGCCCTTACCACCTTACTCACTTGTTTCTTCTTTTGTCTCCCACCTCCGAGGATCTGGCTTTGGGGTAGAGAGAGAGGAGAGAGAGGTGCTGGCTGCGCAGTTGTGGGCCTGCACTTTCGCTGTTTGCTGCCGGGATCGATACACCATATGGACCGCAATGTTTGTGGCCACCCACAATGCACCGCAGTTCGTTTGCGGCCAAGCACCACCCGGGGATGGACCTATGGGTCAACGTGGCACCTATGCCATAAAGGTGAACCACTGTTAATTAACACCACTGAAGGCCACACGAAGAGCAAGAGACACCTGCAGGGTTAGGGGTTGTCGCATTTATTTTTAATCATTGAACAATGGTGACTGCACCGATTGGTGGTGGGGTGGTGCTTTTGATGCTTGGGAAGGGTGCTCTGCACGTTATTAAAGGCCGTCGGCCACAGAGCACTCGTGGGTTGGTGTATCGATGCTGGCAAGCGCGCTCTCTCTATGCATAACATCTGCATGTGTTCCTCCAAAAACAGGTCCTGGATCGTAGTGTAGATATCAGCGTAATCTTGTAAATAATGCTCCCTACCGGCTGTATGTTTAGTTTGAGAATTCTTTCCGGATTCGGTTATCCTGTGGGTGTGTTTCTGTGAGGAGAAGGGTGCAACGTCGCAGGGGGACATATTTACTCATTTGTGAATATCTGTAAAACTGTCGCACTCAGGGTAGAGTTAATAGTAGAGGGAACTACATTGCGTGCCACACTAAAGTAGGTAAAAATTTATCGGGTCGGGACGCCCCGAGGGTAGAGAAGGGTGCAATGTTGCGAATATGGAATTTGGCCTCCATATCCGCTTGTAAATATTCCCCTATTTTCTCCAATACTCCCCAACTTTCCCCAATCCCCCATTCCCTAGTCCCATTGCATGTAAATAACAATCAGTAGAGCCGACCTTCCCCTTATTCCCCCATTAAATGTCGTGCCCAGGTCCACCGCACCACACGTAGACAACTTTCGGACATCTTCCTAGTTATTCTTAATCTATGTCAGTTAAGGCCTCGTTTCCATTAATTATGACTCTTCGTTGCACCAGAATGTGATTATATGGCATCAGTAGTGAGTTTAGGACCTTTCCCATACCTCCTCCCATCTTCTTCCCCAAACAACAACTACAACAACAATTACAACTACAACTACGACTACAACAACAGAGGGGCGGGGAGTGTGCGTCCTCACACCGGCTCGGTTACCCGCCATGACCATGCGCTCCACGGCGTTACCCCGAAGGGGCTGGCTGTCAGCTCCTCGTCAGGGGCGGAGCCAGTAACCCCCCCACGCACCCAATGAGAAGCAACGTGCCGATTCCATCTGGGGCAGAGCTAACGAGCCGAGGGCGTGTCACTCCCCGCCGGATATACGCGGCCCCGCGCCGGATGTGACGACAGATGCGCCTCAGCTTGGAGAGAGAAGCCACCGCCACCCCCAGCGCGACGATACCTCCCCGCATCTTTGGACCGGACCGGACCGTACTGTACCCTGCCCCGAGCCCAGGAGGACCTGGAGCCATCGATACCCGCTTTCCTGTCATCAACCCCCGTGTGAGTCAGCCGTTGTCCCGTTTGTCTGTCGTCTGTCCGGGGTTAATATAAGAGTGTGTCTAAGTGCCTGTCTTTCTGTGATTATACCTCTAGCCCCTGTAATCTGACCTTTCCGTACGAATATAATCTCCTCCGGAGGTCTTGAGAATTGAAACATTGGTGTCGTATTGTGTTATTGTAATCCAGCCGGGTGTCTTCTTTTTCTTATTGAGCCAGCATCGCGCGACTAGTCAACGTTCGGGCACAATCGGGTAACTTGTGCAGACGTGGTCATACCATAAAACCGCTCGGACTGTAAAGTTACAAGGGGGCATAGAGGTCCTGACGCAGGAGGTGGAACAGCTGACGGAGGGACAAAAAGAACTAACGGAGCAGGTTCAGCGGTATTAGGAGGTTTAAAAGCGACACAAAACGACATAAAAAACGACTTAATAGCGACAAAGAGGGAATGTCAGATAGTACGTGAGGGACTGACAACGAGGTTGGACGAGGTGATAGAGGTAATGGAGACGAAGGACCGGCAGGTGAGGACGCACATGGAAACGGTCAAGGTAGCCTTGGAGGACGAGCTTGAGGAGACGTACCGGGGAATAAAAGAGGTGAGGCACAAATTAGAAGAAGTGGAAGAAGGGGTGAGCGAAATTAAGAAGCGACGGAGAGGGGATAACAAAGAGATAAAAGAGGAGATAAAAGAATTGGTCCAAAGTCTGTGTTTGGATCGTGATGATGTGCTCATTAACCGGATGAGGGATTCGCAGGTGATGGAGGAGAAGCGAAGAGAAAGAGGACCCGGTGTAAGTGGTGACCAATATGGTCGTGCGTATGATGCGCCAGGTGATTTAATAAGCTTGGGGGTCGAGATAGACCCGGATGTTCGTGAGAGGCCAAGAGTGAGGTGTATGGCTGGTCCGGAGGGTATGGGACGAGAGATGCGCCCCCAGCTGGAGAAAGAACGTTGCCTACGACCGCTGAGAGGAAGAGAACCCGCCTGTGAAAGAACGTTACCACCTCGAGCGCTGTGCAACCTTCCGCATCTCTGGACCGGACCGGGTCGACCCTGCTTTGAGCCAAGAGTGCACCTTGAGCCATCGATACCCGCTTTCCTGCCATCAACCCCCGTGTGAGTCAGCCGTTGTCCCGTTTACCTGTCGTCTGTCTAGGGTTAATATAAGAGTGTGTCTAAGTGCCTGTCTTTCTATGATGTGCCTCTCGTCCCTGTAATCTAACCTTTCCGTACGAATATAATCTCCTCCGGAGGTCTTGAGAATTGAAACATTGGTGTCGTATGTCATTATAATCCAGCCGTGTGTCTTCTATTTCCTTATTGATCCAGCGTGGCGCGGCTTCGTCAACGTTCGGGTACAATCGGGTAATTTGTGCGGACACGACGGCCATTCCGCTCGGCCCACCTTAACATCAAAGTCGTGTCTGTTGATGTCTTTCTTGGCTCCATTGTCTTTGCTGATGAAACTGCCAAGGTATGTAAACTCATCCACAGCCTCTAGGGCTTCTCCGTTTAAAGTAATGGGTGCAGAAGGTGCGGTGTTGATATTCATCACCTTGGTCTTTGTGGTATTAATATTAAGACCTGTCCTTCTGGTGAAGCTCACTAGCCTGTCAGTTTTTTCTTGCAAACGGGTGTTCCTTCATGACAAAACAGCTAAATCATCAGCAAAGTCCAGATCTTCAAGTTGGGTGGAAAGAGTCCACTGGGTGCCTCGAGGTCTATTTGATGTGGCGTTCCTCGTGATCCAGTTAATAGTAATCAGAAGAGAATAGGTGATTATAATCCAACCTTGGCGAACTCCAGACTCGACCGGGAACCACTCTGATAAGGAGTGGTTCATGATGACACTGCATTCAAAGTGTTCATCTAATTTGCTTATTAGAGTGATCATCTTCTACGGAATTCCATAAGATCTCAGTACCTTCCACAGGCTCGCTCTATGTACATTATCGAATGTCTTCATGAAGTCAATGAAGTTGATATAAAGAGGTGTATTCAATTCCAAGCATTGTTTAGTGATGTTAAGTCGTGCAAAGATTTGGTCGATGCACCCTCTTCCTGCTCTGAATCCTGCTTGCTCCTGTCTCAACTTGATATCAATAACCTTGTCGATTCTGTTGAGGAGTATCCTACAGAAGACCTTGCTGGGGATTGAAGTAGTGTTATCCCTCACCAGTTGTCACAGTTACCAAGATCTCGGGTAGTAAAATGAGTAAAGGTGTCTAATTACCAACTGAGAGGGTGAGCCAAGGTTGCTGTAAAAAATGTATTCAAGGGAAACCAAGTACAATGGAGTGGATGAAACTGAAGGCCTTAGTTTCCACAGCATCAACCTACTCCAAGGTATTCCATTGTTCCCAAGCCCCACAAATATTTCAACCCTCCATGAGGGAGCACCTCATTTACATCTGTGAATAATAGTAAGTCACAAAGTGACAAGTCTGTACAATATGGAGGATGATTGAGAACTTCTCATCACTTCGCCACTAGAGTAGTAGTGGTTCAATTTAAGTTTTGTACAAAGTTGAGGCTCGCGGAAGACATAGAACATAGAATGGAGTATAACGCAACAGAACAAAAGGAGCAGTAGAAAGAGAAGGGGGAATGCCAACAGCAGGGCCAAGATTGAGGTGGACAACAAGGGATGCAAGGGTAAGGTTGAGGAGTCTTGAAGACCTGGAGGGAAGAATGACATTGAAGAGAGCATGCAAGTTGGTTCCACATGTGGGAGAAAACAGAAATGATTGAGTGAGGTGAGCAGTGCCTGTATTTTGGGAGTTTCACAAGAAGGGGGCTGGTGGGCCATGTGCATCCTGCAGATACCTTGGGGGGTGGGGGTGGGGGAGGGGGACAAAGCAGAGGGAGGGCAAGGGGTGAAAGACCAGAAAGGAGGGGGAAGAAGGCAGAGACCACCAACCTGTCAGTGAAGGCAAAGTGAAAGGTCCATAGACTCACCTTCATTGCAGGAGATTCCAATGATCTAGAAGGCCTTGGTTTCCACGGCATCAAGCTGAGCAAGGTGTACGGAAGGGGTGCCAGCCCAGAGGGTAGAGCATTACTCCACGAAGCTGTGGATGAAGGCCTTATAGGTGGATAGAAGTTCAGGTGTGGCAAGGAAGGACTCTGCATGAAGGAGGATGCCCAGTCGGTGTATGGCTTTAGAAGCTAACTTTGAGACGTGGCTTGCCCAAGAAAGATCATGGCTGAGAATGAGACCCAAGAATTTGAGTGACTGAACTTCTTTGAGAGGGTTGATGAGAAAATAGATGGGATGGTTTGCCGTATGGTCCTTTCGGAGAGAGGGTGAAAGAGGGAGAGTGGGAGATAGAGATAGAGATAGAGATAGAGAGAGAGTCAGAGAATTTAGGAGAGAAAATATCATGCCATGAGATAGCATATTCGGCCATAGTCTGTGTCTTGATAGTTTGACTTAATTGCATTTATAACAGGTCGCTGTAGTCCAGTTATTCGATATTTTTTGTCACATTCAATTCCAAATTTATTAAACCATTAAGTTCCCAAAATACTATTGCTCTGAGTTTCCGGCTTATGGCAAAACATTGAATTTTTAATGGTGTTGGAGACCAAGAAAGCTTTCACTCTGTGCTCGCTTGCTTCGACGAGCACAAAATGATGGACCCATGTTGAATGACGTGTCACATTCTTCTTCAATAAATAATCTTTCCTCGGATAACATTCCAAGAGTTCTGTTTCAACAACGGCTCAAGATGTTGCCTTTCACGAAACATGAGGTAATTTTGGTAAACTCGCACTATTGATTTGCAAGTGAGAACGAACAACTGCTTCCACACTTCCAATCAATTATTTTCCAATTTCATGCATCATAATCTGGCAATTCTCCAAAATGAGCCATTCTGCACATTTAATGTTTGCTCGAGTGGCGTCAGTCAGTTGCAGGTGAGAACGCTCAGCGTCACTCATCAATCCATGGTCATTGTTGAACTCCCTGCACCATTTAAACAAACAATCAAGCGAAAGACATGCATCACCAAACTGCGCAGATGGTCTCATGTGATTTTCAGGTAGTTTGATGTTCTTCACAAGGAATTACATGCTGCACCTCTGTTCCACAACATACATGATCATGTTAGTGAACATTTTGGTTTTATCCAGAATGCATCACCAGGAATTATTTCCTGTATAACTTCCTCATCATGGACAATATCTGCATATAAATATTTTTTATACGTTATACATTAATAAAAAATAATAATAACAAGTACAGATACACTCAAAGTACACCGCCCCCATGCCGAATAAATAAATATCCTCCAGCGCAGTATTGCCGGGGTGCCGGACCATGCAGCACATAGAGACGGTATTGGGAAGGAGAGGTGTGCAATAATTGATTGATTAATTACATAATTAAAATAATTTCTTAATCAATTGGTTAAGAGCATACCTCAACCACCGGTGTTTCATCTGAAGCTGTAACTTTTTGAAAGATAATTAAATAAGTCATTAATCAAAAAAAAGAAAAAAATCGATTAATACATTAATCAAAAATATCCTTTATAGACACATCACTTGGTCACTGTGGTGTCAGATTATCAGCTTCCTAGCTCAACAGGTGCCTGAGATATTGCACAGAAGAGAAAGAAAAGTAATAAATGATTAATAATGAAATTAATTAAATAATGGAAAAATAATTAAATAGGAATTTGATTAAAACATTTTTGGCTGGTATACCACTTCACCTATGATGTCATCATTATCATGCTTTTGTTCCCAATTGGGAGTACTTGACAATGTGCCAAGTTTCAAATTTTTCCATTCAGCGGTTTTCAAGAAATATTTTTTTAATTATTTGCGTTTAATCCAAGATGGCTGCAATATCACGTGACCTATGACATCACAATTATCATAAAAACATTCTACATGGGTGTCACTCCTACCCTGAAAGTTTTGTCTCAATTGGACATGTGGTTGCTGAGAAAAATTAGGTTTAGCCCGTACGGACGGACGGACGGACGGACGGACAACCTGAAAACATAATGCCTCCGGCAACCTTCGCGGGCGGAGGCATAAAAATAGAATTTGCCATGAATGCATCGATGGATATGGAGAGAAACCAAGAGAGAAAAGGAAGAAAGATGAATAGAAGAGAGAGACCATCAGATGCTTCAAACTCAAGTTCTGGTCTGCAAAACAATTTTCAAAGGGCACATGACCTTTGACATCTCTTTTCAAGGGCAAATTTAATCAGTTCCTCTCTCTATTACTCTTACACAGGAATTTTAGTTGAGCATATCTGTTTGGTGGATTGGTTTGACACTGCTCACGATGCCGAGTCTCAAGCTTTGAAACGCAGCTTCCTCTAGTAGTCGAGTACATCAATTTGGTCGTAGGATTAGTCCCTTCATGCCCTTGCCATACGTATTAAATGCACCATTGTTAATCAATACTTCTGCCCATTAAAACAATGTATGCACAAGTTTCTCCATGGAGTCTAAAATAAAAAAAAATCGTTTTACATTTCCCCCAAAACAAACCTGATTGTGTGAAGCATATGGGGCTGCTCTTTCCTCCTCTTGGCACCAAGAATAGTTCCCGCCGGTGCAAAACTGCTGCAGCCACAGTCTGCGGCTCTCGGGAAGCAAGCCAGTATCCACCGGTTTCTGGTAGCAATGTTCATTTCGGATGTACTCGCTCTCACTCTGCACTCGATAAGGTAGGTCCAATGCGTGGAAACCTCTGACCACCGAATCAACTGGCAGCTCGAGGAGTTCAGGATTCGAGATGGAAGGCGATAATGTCCAAGGGGATGTCCAGAGCTTCAAATCAGGATGGTTTTCGGTACTTTGAAGGGCAATGAAAACAAAAGTAATAATGAATTGTCAGTTTAGTTTCTCGAAATTGCAGGAAAGTCATATACAACACTTCAAGAATAAAACGATATTGTAGCGACCCATGGGTCCCCCAAGCGAGACCAGCAACAGAATCTCCTTGCTCCAGCCGATGACGTAACCGGTGGGCAAGCCACGGCGCCGGGGTGGCCGGTCAAGTGACCACCAAAGCGTGCCGCGCGTGCGGTTATAATCCTTTGCACCTGTCGGTCACGTGACCACCAAAGTGCGCCTCGCCTGAGAGGCGTGGCTTTCGGTTTCGGTTGTGCTTTCTGGTTGTGATATATATGCAGCCCGATAAACGGGCTATTTTTAGAGAGTTCCTGAGTTGGTTTTTACAATAAATATCTTCTCGGACGAGTTTGTGCCTTGCCCATCACTTCGGCCGTCTCAAGCAAGAGCCCTGCTCTTCACTGGTGACCCCGACATGATCCCGACTGCCCCCGCACGGATGCGGTGGCTGTGAACGGACACGGCAAGCGCACCCTAGCCAGGGAAGCCACCTAGGCTGGTGACGCCGGCTTCTCCCGCACGGCTTCGGGCGCAGTTTCGACCGCGGTTTCGACATGCCGGAGTTTCGGTAACGACGACGGCCATGACTATGAGGTTCGCGCACCGCGCTCGGCTCCTCCTCTACGACCGGAGGGGCGAACCTATTCCAAGACCATTCGCGCGCACTGACGTTGACGGAACGGCTGCTTCGTCACATTCGCGCGCGCTGACGTTAGCGACACGGCCGCTTCGTCACCCTCGCGCCACTACAACTACAACAGCAACTACTTCTCCGACCCTGCATCCTCGGGAGGCCCGCGAGGAACCTCGGCAGCCTCCCCCGAGGCCTTGACCAGCCCCTCGGTTGGCTCACCCGCTTTTCGCGTGCACAGCTCGAGCCTTCTCGGCACTGCACCCGCGAACTGCAACCTCGGGAGGCCCGCGAGGAACCTCGGCAGCCTCCCCCGAGGCCTTGACCAGCCCCTCGGTTGGCTCACCCGCTTTTCGCGTGCACCGCTCGAGCCTTCTCGGCACTGCACCCGCGAACTGCAACCTCGGGAGGCCCGCGAGAAACCTCGGCAGCCTCCCCCGAGGACTTGCCCGGCCCCTCGGCCGCCCCCCGTCCACTGCACCCCCCGTCCGACCACCCGCCACCACACCGGAACCCCCCCCCCCCCCCCCGCGACTGGCCAGGGGTCGTTTCGGTCGGGTCATCCAGACCCCCCTCAGGTTGACCTTCCTGGATCAAGTCCATTCTGGGGGGGCATGTGTAGTGACCCATGGGTCCCCCAAGCGAGACCAGCAACAGAATCTCCTTGCTCCAGCCGGTGACGTAACCGGCGGGCAAGCCACGGCGCCGGGGTGGCCGGTCACGTGACCACCAAAGCGTGCCGCGCGTGGGGTTATAATCCTTTGCACCTGTCGGTCGGTCATGTGACCACCAAAGTGCGCCTCGCCTGAGAGGCGTGGCTTTCGGTTTCGGTTGTGCTTTCTGGTTGTGATATATATGCAGCCCGATAAACGGGCTTTTTTAGAGAGTTCCCTAGTTGGTTTTTACAATAAATATCTTCTCGGATGAGTTTGTGCCTTGCCCATCACTTCGTCCGTCTCAAGCAAGAGCCCTGCTCTTCAATATGAAAAGCAGAATCAAGATTTCGTTTTGCCATTATCTATCTATAATTCCAGTAATCTCTGTCTGTACGTTTGTCTGTGACCGCTGTTTCTCGACAACCACGGGTCCGATATACTTTTAACTTGCCAGGTATATTGCTGGGGACCCGAGGATGTGCCTTTTCAAGGTTTCATATTAATCGGACAATTACTTACCGAGCTATGTCCAAAAAACGATTCAACCAATCAGAGAGCAGCGAACGATCGCGTGTGCCGAACGTGGCGGACACACTCTGCCTCGGATGGCACATTTGAGAGCGTATTCATTTATTTCACGTTTGCAAACTATGTTGGCGTTAAACTACGTTTTAAAACTAATAAAAACGAATTTGCGATTCATTCGCTTTCCTGCGCGTTTGTGCACGCGATGGCGATTTCTTTACCAAACTCCGGAAGCCGTTCGCTTTGGACCAAACCATTGCATGTAAATAGAGGGGGGGGTTCTGTGGTCGTTGCGAATGGACCAAACCATTCATGTAAATAGAGGGGGGGGATTGTCACTGTACTCGCAAGCCGTTCGCCGTTCGCTTTGGCGTTGCGAATGGACCAAACCATTGCATGTAAATAGAGGGGGGGGGTTCTGTGGTCGTTGCGAATGGACCAAACCATTCATGTAAATAGAGGGGGGGGATTGTCACTGTACTCGCAAGCCGTTCGCCGTTCGCTTTGGCGTTGCGAATGGACCAAACCATTTCATGTAAATAGAGGGGGGGGATATAATTTTAGATAGATATATAGTACGGGCATATATATAGTACGGGCATGCCCTAGTATTTATTTAATTGAAACAGACATTACCAGTTTGCTTTCTATGCGATTATGTAGAACACACCTCTCTCACTTACAAGTGCAGGACACAACAGGTGGGCTCACACAATTTTACAACACTCCTGAAATAGTAACATTCTAAAAGGTACAAAAACCGCATTGTGCTTACCGGGCGATGTGCACGTGAAGTTGTAAGGTGCATAGAGCATTCCGCACATGCAACAACTCAGCGAGTAGGTGCTGCAGGGCAGCACGTCCTGCAGCTTGTCGTCCCCAGCAACCGTGACCGAGACACGTCAACCCAGTGAGGCTGCCTTCCCATAGCCAGCCTGGATCAAAAGCAAACTTGGCGCTCCAATGCTGTCCTAAACCCAACCAAAAAGCAGGACATGTCAAAATCTTCAAGACTACATTTTAATGAAGACAATAACCCACAAATATGTAAGGAAACATCGTCACAACTCTGATACAAACTGCAAACCCCATGGCTCACCCTGTGGGTCCCGGCATTCGTGGCAGAAGAACTTATCAGGAACATTATCCTCTGAGAATCCCATGCACTCACTGTGTTGCCAGCTACAGCACGATTCACACTACAGAATGAAGAAGGAACAGAGCAAGAACAATCGAATGAAGGCGATTTCAAACATTCACTTTTAACACCATCTACAGCATTAACATGGCACCTATGGTTTTCTTCAGGCCAACACGCTTCATGTTTAAAAGGGATTAATGGACCATTTTGTGGGATTTTTTCAGGAATGGACAGTCAGGTAATAGTGTCATTAAGTCATAATAATAAAAAAAGAAGGAAAAAAAAAGAAGAAAAAAAAGAACCAGAAGCAGAAGCAATTTTTGACTCGGCTCTAAAGTTAAAACTGTGATAGCGCATCACATGACGTGCTGACGCTACAAACAATTTCTAGCCATGGTTCCAGCTCAGGAACATGCTAGCAGTATGGATAAAAAAAAATCTCCCTCGGATGAACGTTAAACTGGGTGTCTGGTCTACCAGCATGACTATGTGGACGTTAAATATTCCACGGTGTCCTTCGCGAAAAGTAGGCGAGCTATCGCTGACACAACTGACCAAGTTCCAAATTCCTGCTCTAATCTACAGGAGTACTGCATCAGCAGCACAGGCACACTCCAGTGACAATGATGCAAAACAGCAGTCACGTGCTGCATATGAAACGAATGAATAACGAAATGTGCCTCTTTATTAAATATGAAACATATACCCACCACACAGCAACGCACTTTTTGGTGGTGACCCGCCAGCAATTGCTGACCATGGCGATTCTTAAAATATTTTCCACATCCTTTGCCTCCTTATGTTTGGTGTTTGACTTGACTGCCGACACTGAATGTGGTTTCAGTCGGGTTATCTCTCCATGGTTGCCAGTTCTTGCCGGATCTTCAACGTCGCTCTCATAGCAATGGCTGCTGTGCTGCATTGGAGTGAAATTCTCCAATTAAAATTTCCTGCATCTTTTTCTAATCCCAGGAACTCCTTTGGAAAACAAATTTAACTAATCTCTGAACCCTTTTTCTTCCTACGTTGGGAAATATTATGAGCTGCACAAAATAACGTTTTCCCAGAAATTATTCTATATATTCATACAACATCATAGACACCAGTGGCAGTCCTTTTCTATACCAATCAACCCGAGTGCTTCTTTGGAACACCGATAATGAAATAATACCTGAAACAAATATTGTTTTCACCCATTTTTCAATCTTTAAGGTGCTTTTTGAAAACCTTAATTGAATGCAAGGTATTTTATATATATATTGTTACGTTTATGGGGGGTAGGTAATGAAATACCTCAGTGAAGTCAGGATTGTGTAAATTAGCATGGAACGTGTGACGCGAAGAATAAGCCCACCTCAATGTAATAAAGTAGGGAATCTGTATAGAATAAGATCGTATATGTGTCTCCATACGAGGGGTGGAGCTATGCTAATTAGGTATGTCTATAAGGTTAATTTCCCCAATGTGTAATTGCCCTCCTGTGATTTTTCCCTTTTGTTTCATTTCATCAAAACTCGGCCAGCCAAGCAATCGGCCCCATTGTTACAACAGCTATTAAACCGAGAGAAAACCCGCACATTCCATCGTGCAAGTAAACCCCGCCCCACGACAGCCGACGTCATCCAAACATTCCCGAACAGAGATTAGGCTCCACCCCCCGACTCATGACGGGAGAACACGCCTTCGACCTTCATCACTGGGCATTAAGCAAGGCCGTGAAGCCCCGCCCCGAAGATGACGATTGGTTGTGGCCATGGACCGATGAAATGGGGTGCGGAATTGACGTAAGAGAGGGACAAAAGGAGGTTTCCTCCCCTCCTCGCTGGCTCTGACCCTCGAACTGGCAGTCGGACCAGGCAGTCACATTTTCCTCTTGCTCTCTTTGTCATGGTCACACCAGAGAATGGCTGCGCTTCGTGCCGTGCCCGCTGGTGGAGCAAGTTCAGGGGTTTTGTGGAACGTGGAAAGATCGTGCAGACCGAGTGAGGCGCTCTTGCCTGCTTGTCTCACACCGGTGGCTGGCTGTGGGCGCGACTTCACGCCAACGCGTGTTTTCCCGCGCGGTGACTCGAGACCCGCTCGACGACCACCAGGCTTTTGAGGGCCGTTTGGGGACGCCAGGCTGAGTACCGGCCACGTTTGGGGATGCCAAACACATTTTCTTTTATTTGTCTTTCCTTGTAGTGTGTGTTTATTTGTCTGTGGGTTCGAGGAACAAAAACCCCGTGGCAGCCATCCGATCAGATAAGGCTTCGGGCCTCTCCCGCACACGCCAATGAAAATCCCGCAAAGTTTCGAAAGATGCCTCAGAGTTAAAGCTCGTTTCAGCTATCCGTCGTCGGGGATCTTAATCCCTGGCGACGTAACAACAACAACAACAACATGCATTTTAAGGCCATTTTCCCTGCGAGAGCAGGGGTTATTCTTGCAGGCCCCATGACAATCTTCTCCATTTTGCCATATTTTCTGCATCTCCCCTTGTTAACCCCCTTGCCCGCATTTCTTCTTCCACCATCTTCAGCCAAGTCTTTCTCGGTCTTCCCCGTCCTCTACTTCCTTCTACATTCATTTCCATCACTCTTCTCAACCAGTCACTTTCATCCTTCCTCAACACATGACCAAACCATCTCAACCTGTTTCTCTTCACAGCATCAATCACAGGCTCTATTCCCATCATCTTTCGCAATTCATCATTTGTCTTCCTCTCTCTAAACAATACTCACACATCCACCGAACCATTCGCATTTCGACCCTTTCCAGCCTTCATTGCTGCTCTACATTCATTACCCATGTCTCGCTCCCATAAATCATAACACTTCTCACACATGCAGCATACACCTTTCTCTTCAGCTTCAACGACACTCCCCTCCTCATCAGCACGCCACTCAGTTCCCGAAAGTTCTTCCATGCACATCTCACTCGAGCAACCGTTGCCGAGTCTGATCCACCTTCTCCATTCAGCATGTCTCCGAGGTAGCAAAATGTTTTCACACCTTCCAGCTTCACGCCGTCTCCAAGATCCAACTCAACATTTCCTCCATCTGCAGCTCCCTCTGTGCACACCTTACATTTGAATGTAGCTGCCACACTGGTTAATGACCCTCTCAGACCACTACATTTTTGATGAACCCACTCAGCGCACATTGTACATTGAATGGAGTTCACTCCGCCACCCTTCCTGCACACAGCACATGGCCACTTCCCAGTTCTTTCCACCTCACCACATGCTTTACCACTTGCCATCACCTACGCCTTTCCGATATTCACCGTCAGACCTTTTGTCTCCATACATTCCTTCCACTTATTCATGTTTTTCTTCAGTCCATCCATACTTTCCGCAATCAATACCAGATCATCTGCATACAACAACTCCCACGGTAAACCCTCCTTTACGTTCTGAGCCAGCACCTCCATCACAGCTACAAATAGTAGTGGACTTAGTACCGACCCCTGATGCACTCCCACCTTCACCTCAAACTCACCACTGTTCCCGTCCTTCGTCCTTCCAGCTGTGCACGCTCTTTTGTACATTGCCATCACTACTCTGATCAACCATTCCTCCACTCCTAACTTCCTCAATGCCCATGTCACTACTTCACATGGAACCCTGTCGAATGCTTTCTCCAGATCAACAAACCCAAGAAACAACTTCTTCCTCTTCTCCTTGTACTTCTCCTGCAACTGCCTCACAATAAAAAGCATGCCTGTCGTTCCTCTTCCTGGCATAAACCCAAACTGCATTTCGTCGATCTTCACTTTCTTCCTCATCCTCCTCTCTAACACCCTTTCTAATACCTTCATTCCATGCTCCAATAACTTTATCGCTCGATACGAGCGACAGTTCAGAGGGTCACCTTTCCCCTTGTATAAAGGGACGAGTGTACTCAGTTCCCAATCCACTGGAATGTGGCCTTCTTTCACCACCAGATTACAGATCTCTGTCATTCTCTTCACACCCCAACTTCCTGCTGCCTTCAACATATCTCACACAACTCCCGTCAGCCCTCCCGCTTTTCTACTCTTCATTGCTTTTATCGCTTCCTCAACTTCCTTCTCAGTTATCTTCTCTGCCGGTCCGAAAACTGGGTTACTCTCTATGTTGCCATCCCATTCATTCTCTGCATTAAACAGCATTTCCATATATCTCTTACATCTTCCTTTAATTCCATCTGGGTCCACAACGATTTGTCCCACTTCATCCTTCAAGCAACTCACCCCCATCACAACACACCTCTCTTTCGCTATCTCCTTTGCAATCCTGAATACTGCTCTCTGACCCTCTTCCGAATCCAAGCGTTCTCCGAACATTTTCCTGCATGCCTCCTGCGCCTTTGCTACCTCTTTCTTTGCAGCCTTCTTAGCTGCCTTATAACTTTCATGCTCTGCTTTTTCTGCCCCCGTACCCTTCGCCTTCTGCCACTCCTTGAACTTCTTCCTCTTCTCGTCAATCCTCTTTCCAACTTCATCATCCCACCACCATGTTTGAGTGCCTTGGTGGTCCTTTTGTCCATCCACATACCTCACGAACGGCTCCCAACAGACTATCTTTCATTGACATCCAACCACTTTAAAGCTCAACCACATCATCCTCTACCCTACTCAGCCCCTCTTTTAATGCCTCCCTTACTGTCACCTCTTTCAACCTCCACACTTTCATTCTCGGTTGGTACTTCACCCGCCGAGCTCTCCTCGCACCTTTCACCCTTATGTCGCAGACAACCAAGTGGTTCTGTGAAACAGCCTCCTCCCCCGGGATCACCTTTGTGTCCCGGAGGTGCGCCCTATCTCGCCTACGCACAATCAGGTAGTCAACGGTTGTCGTCGACCTACCTGACGTGTATGTAACAAGCTTATTATCCTCTTTCTGGAATTGAGTATTACAAATCAACAAATCAGCTCCATCAGCAAACTCCAAAATCCTTTCACCTTCTCCATTTCTCACACCATATCCGTAACCCCCATGAACTCCCTCAAAACCGTCCATACTCCTTCCCACATGTCCATTTAGGTCTCCTCCTACCACAACAACTTCCTCATCTTTCACGTTTTCCATCAGCTTCTCTATTGCACACCAGAACTTGTCCTTGAGGTGTTTTGAATTACGTGGTGGTGAGATGTTTGGAATTACGTGGTGGTGAGGTGTTTGGAATTACGTGGTGGTGAGGTGTTTGGAATTACATGGTGGTGAGGTGTTTGGAATTACGTGGTGGTGAGGTGTTTGGAATTACGTGGTGGTGAGGTGTTTGGAATTACGTGGTGGTGAGGGGTTTGGAATTACGTGGTGGTGAGGTGTTTGGAATTACGTGGTGGTGAGGTGTTTTTAATTACTTGGTGGTGAGGTGTTTTGAATTCCGTGGTGGTGAGGTGTTTTGAATTACGTGGTGGTGAGGTGTTTTGAATTACGTGGTGGTGAGG